>NC_136070.1:1044437698-1045076852 GCF_964261635.1 Lissotriton helveticus | reverse complement strand
TCTCCCTCTGTCTCCCTCCCTCTGTCTCCCTCTCTCTCTCTATCTAACTCTCCCTCCCTCTGTCTCCCTCCCTCTGTCTCCCTCCCTCTGTCTCCCTCCCTCTGTCTCCCTCCCTCTGTCTCCCTACCTCTGTCTCCCTACCTCTGTCTCCCTACCTCTGTCTCCCTACCTCTGTCTCCCTACCTCTGTCTCCCTACCTCTGTCTCCCTACCTCTGTCTCCCTACCTCTGTCTCCCTCCCTCTGTCTCCCTCCCTCTGATTGTCTCCCTCTGATTGTCTCCCTCTGATTGTCTCCCTCTGATTGTCTCCCTCTGTCTGTTGCCGTATGTCTGTCGCCCTCTGTCTGTCGCCCTCTGTCTGTCGCCCTCTGTCTGTCTCCATCCCTCTGTCTCCATCCCTCTGTTTCCATCCCTCTGTCTCCCTCCCTCTGTCTCCCTCCCTCTGTCTCCCTCCCTCTGTCTCCCTCCCTCTGTCTCCCTCCCTCTGTCTCCCTCCGTCTCCCTCTGTCTTTCTCCCTCCCTCTATCTCCCCCTCTGTCACCCTCTGTCACCCTCTGTTCCCTCCCTCTCTCTCTCCCTCCGTCTCCCTCTATGTCTGTCTGTCTCTCTGTCTTAGTCTCTGCCCCTATCTGTCTGTCCCTGTCTTTGCCTCTGTCTGTCTCCATCTGTCCCTGTTTCCCTCCCTCTGTCTCCCTCTCCGTCTCTGTCTGTCTCTGCGTGTCTTCCCCTGTCCCTGTCTCTGCCTCCATCTGTCTCTGTCTGTCTGTCTGTCTCCCTCCCTCCCTCCCTCTCTCTCTTTCTCCCTCCCTCTCTGTCTCCCTCTCTCTCTCGCTCTCCCTCGCTCTCTCTCTCTCTGTCTCCTTCTGTCTCACTCACTCTGTCTGTCTCCCTCTGTCTGTCTCCCTCTCTGTGTCTCTCTCCCTCCCTCCCCCTCCCTCAGTCTCCGTCCCTCAGTCTCCCTCCCTCTGCCTCCCTCCCTCTGCCTCCCTCCCTCTGCCTCCCTCCCGCTGCCTCCCTCCCGCTGCCTCCCTCCCTCTCTGTCTCCCTCTCTCTCTCTGTCTCCCTCTCTCTCCCTCTCTCTCTGGCTCCCTCTCTCTCTGGCTCCCTCTGCCTCCCCCCCTCTGTCTCCCTCTCTCTGTCTTCCTCTCTCTCTCTGCCTCCCTCTCTCTCTGTCTCCGTCTTACCCTCTGTCACCCCCCTACCTCTGTCAGTCGCCCTCTGTCTTCCTCTTTCTGTCTCCCACCTTCTCTCTCTCTCTCTCTCTCCCTCCCTCTGTCTCCCGCCTATCTGTCTCCCTCTCTCTCTGTCTGTCTCTGTCTCCCTCCCTCTGTCTCCCTCCCTCTGTCTCCCTCCCTCTGTCTCCCTCCCTCTGTCTCCCTCCCTCTGTCTCCCTCCCTCTGTCTCCCTCCCTCTGTCTCCCTCCCTCTGTCTCCCACCCTCTGTCTCCCACCCCCTGTCTCCCTCCCCCTGTCTCCCTCCCTCTGTCTCCCTCTCTCTCGGTCTCCCTCTGTCTCCCTCTGTCTCCCTCTTTCTGTCTCCCTCTCTCTTTGTCTCCCTCTCTCTGTCTCTCTCTCTCTGTCTCGCTGTCTCCCTCTCTCTGTCTCCCTCTCTCTGTCTCCCTCTCTCTGTCTCCCTCTCTCTGTCTCCCTCTCTCCGTCTCCCTCTCTCTGTCTCCCTCTCTCTGTCTCCCTCTCTCTGTCTCCCTCTCTCTGTCTCCCTCTCTCTCTGTCTCCCTCTCTCTCTGTCTCCCTCTCTGTGTCTCCCTCCCTCTATCTGTCTCTGTCTGTATCCCACCCTGTATCTCCCTCTATCTGTCTTCCTCCCTCTGTCGCCCCCTTCCCTGTCTGTCTCCCTCTGTCTGTCGCCCTCTGTCTACCTCCGTCTCCTTCCCTCATTGTGTTTATCTATAATTTTTCACTACAACATTGTCTAAATCGAATTTTCATTTTATTTCCATTTTTAGTCATATTGTTCTTTAAATGTAGTTATTTCAGTCCTTAGTGTTTTTTGCAGAGTATTTTCACTGTTAGCTGTATATAGCATTCTCCCCATTGCACAAACGGATGGAATTTCATAAGAAAGTTTCAATTTCAATCCGGTCTGTCACTTCACAGTTTTTAAACTAAGAATGTTTGCACTAACCCCGCTCCCCAAACCCCCCACCCGCGCCCCGTAGCTTTTTATCTGATTGTTGTGGCCTGCTGTGAGAGACTAAAGCGCCCGTCCCCTGCCTAAGACTTGCTAATTGTGCTGCTCACCGCCTGAGGCCTGGGATGGGCGGAGATGCTCCATGCTTAGCCTCCTCTGCCGGCCCATTGTCATTCTGCCCATGGCAATGAACCGGCCTCACTCTGTGACCTGCTGAGAGTCACACTCGGCGCTGTAGCAACCTTTCAGGTAGGAAAATCGGCCCAGGTATGTGGGACCATCCTCCAAGCGCCCCCTCTTGCCCCCCAGTGCGGACGTCCATGGTCGCTTCCCTTATTTTGTCTAAAGTTGGCTACACAATAGCTAATAAAGCTGCGTGTTTTAGTCTTTGTCAAATCTTTGACTAAATCTAAACTTGACATAATGCTTCTGGGATCTAATTCTGTTAAAAAGCGTATCACGTGAATAAACGATCATTGAATCAACATTTTAGTGTCTAATGGAAGGTTCAACTTCGGTCCAATCCTTTCCTGGTGTGCATATTTAGAAAATCCACAATACTCTGATGCCATTTCTATCCTATCTGGAAGCGTTTTTTGATCTATTAAACGAAGGTGGCATAACGAGTTACACCACTATTGGCGGGCACACCAATGCTTAAACAATTGCTCCTTTCGTTTTAGGGATCATTGTAAAATCTTATACCTGACCTTTTTGCAAGATATGCAAGAATGATGCTAGGATAAACATTATGTCAGGGTTGGGTGCCACTGTGCAATGATTACCAACAATATACAGAACAAGCATTTGCAATGCAATAGGTCTCGCATTAGCAAAGTTTGAGCTATTGGTCTTGTAAATGACAGTTTTTTTTATTTATGTGTTGGTTTTGAAAATAGCTAAATTAATAGCTTTGTCATTTACAATGACAATAGTTATAACTTTCGCAAATGTGACACCTATAGCATTTGTAATGCAACATGTTTTGAATATATGTGACTTGGATGTATTGATATTACAAATTACAATGGCTTTTAATTTTTTTAAATAATTAATACTTAAATTAAATTGATTGTAATTTATAATGGCAATAGCTTAAACCTTTGTAAATAACTTTTGTGAAGACTATGTTCAGTGTATTTTATTGTGACGAAAATCCAAGAACAGAAGTGAAATATTAACATCTTTTTGTGACATTTGTAATAAAGCTTGAAACATTGAGAGAACATATTTGAACCAGTTGTTGAATGGTTGCGCAGATTGATGCTGGGGTGGCGCTGAGTGATGCTGTGGTGGTGCTGAGTGGTGCTGAGGTGGTGGTGGGGTGGTGCTGGGGTGGTGCTGGGGTGGTGCTGGGGTGGTGCTGAGTGATGCTGGGGTGGTGCTGAGTGATGCTGGGGTGGCGCTGAGTGATGCTGGGGTGGCGCTGAGTGATGCTGGGGAGGCGCTGAGTGACGCTGGGGTGGCGCTGAGTGACGCTGGGGTGGCGCTGAGTGACGCTGGGGTGGCGCTGAGTGACGCTGGGGTGGCGCTGAGTGACGCTGTGGTGGCGCTGAGTGACGCTGTGGTGGCGCGGAGTGATAATGTGGTGGCGCGGAGTGATAATGTGGTGGCGCGGAGTGATAATGTGGTGGCGCGGAGTGATAATGTGGTGGCGCTTAGTGATAATGTGGTGGCGCTTAGTGATAATGTGGTGGTGCTTAGTGATAATGTGGTGGTGCTTAGTGATAATGTGGTGGTGCTGAGTGATGCTGGGGTAGCGCTGAGTGATGTGGTGATGCAGAGGGCAGAAGGGCACAAAAACAAGGGAAAAACGAGTCTAACAGAGGGCAGAAGGGCACAAAAACAAGGGAAAAACGAGTCTATCCTAGGGCAGAAGGGCACAAAAAGCGAGTCTAACAGGGGGCAGAAAGGCACAAAAAGCGAGTCTAACAGAGGGCAGAAAAACAAGGTAAAAACGAGTCTAACAGAGGGCAGAAACGCACAAAAAACGAGTCTAACAGAGGGCAGAAAGCCACAAAATATCAAAGAAAGCAATCAATCTAGCAAACACGTAGATATTTATCAGCGTATATTTTTAAAATATACTAAGGCACCCGTGTGTATAGAACAAAGTCTTTTTTTAAACAGGGAAGGCACGTGCTCTGAGATAGTTCCGTTCCGTTTTGAAAAGTCACCTCCGCGTGAACAATCAGCACGGATATCCGCGCAAAGATTAGGAAAATAAATATTACGTTTGCTTTCACAAAGGGGAGCTGCTAAATAGATCCATATGCATGCGAAATTAATTAGACGCTATTAGTGACATCGAAAGCAGTACCTGGGACGGAGGACACCTTCAGGGCATGTAGAGCATATGTTGGAATGCTACTTAATTGACTCATTACATAAATTAAGCATTCGTTTTTAGAGCACACACAGCCGAAAAGATATCTTAATTAACAGAGTATAAATTACGGGGGTGGGGGGAGGAGTTGATTCCGTAATGCCCCCCACCGCACTTCCCCATGAGCCAAAATGAGAGGACAGGAGAGGGAAAGAACCCAAATAAGACTTTTTTTTATTAAGGCGGGGTATTTACATAATAATGACCGTAACCATAACGCTAATATTATGTTTTATTATTGTTGTTGTTATTTCCATTCTTATTGGCATCGTCGTCATCTATGCAGTAAGTCACAAGAATGAGTGATCCCGGCACTTTCTTTGGACTTGGTACTCCTTTTCTCTTTCTTGGTATGTGACATTGACCAGCATATCTGCACGACGCACGGAGAACGCGGCGAACAACATGTTGCGGCAGAAACCTGTTTTGCGTGCAACCAGCTGGGCTGGGTGAGCTGACATCCTGCCGGCACTGCGGGAATTGAACAGATTCTGCATTGAACAACCTGCATCTGTGCGCCTTGGAATAGTTTCTGTGCACTTTGAAGTGAAATACAGATGATTGGTTACAGATAATTAATAATGTGAATCGTCTACCTCGCCCCTTCATTCCCATAGAAGGATAAAGAATGAATCGCTCGCCTTTCAGGTAGCGAGGTAGTGACAGGTAAATATTAACGCAAAAAACACACAAAATAAGAGCCCACCCCCCCAACCGCTTCCAGGCGAGACACCTCTCAGTCTAATGATATCCTGTTGAAATGTACACAGGAACATTATAAAGGTCCATTTTACATCTCCTTCCTGTGTTTCGTTCTGTGCTCGTCGAGCCTCTACAGTAAAATAGGTTTTCTTGTGTTCGTTTGCATTCGTGATTTTGAACCGTTTATGCAAATCTGAGTTCCGTGCAGGTTGTTCAGCTACTGCCCGAATAAGAGCTCTTCCTTGCTCCTGTATGATGGCGTTCCTAAATCGGTATTTAATCCTCTATTTATCTCTAATAACCCGTTTTCCGGCTGGCTGGTCGTGTGAGGTCTCTCTTCGCATCGATCATTGCGGGAGTTTACGTAGATTGTAGAATCGACAGAGTGCACGTGTTGGACCTGAAACTGAAGGCTGACAGATGTGTTAAGTCTGAGTTCGATAGCGCTGTATTGCCACTCGCGACGCTTTAGCTTCAGGCTATCTCCGGCCTTTCCATCGCCGTATACGTCCATTCGGTCCTTCTGTGTGTCGGAGCCCTGATCTTTGCAAGCACCGGGAATCCGGTAAAAGGATGGCAGCGCGTGAGTCTCGGCTGGAGGCGTTTCTGCGACCACATGGCCTGGGTGGCTGCACTTCTGACAGGGCTGCAGTGGGCACCTGTACTAGCCCCAAGCATGTGGTGAGCGGCCTTCTGCACACGAGTATAGACATGAAGATGGGGGACCCCTTCGTGGGCAATTTCCCTAAAATTATAGAAGAAACCGCATAAGTACATGGGTGCGTCTGTCACGGTACCGAGAGCACCGCATTATTTTTCCAGGGGGGGCGTCTGCCTAGGGTACCGGAGAGTACCGCATTATTTCAGGGGTGCAGCTGCCAAGATGCTAGAAAGCACCGCTTAAGGCTCCGCCTGCCAGGCACCGGCAAGCACCGCATTATTCCAAGAATGCCTTTGCCCTTTCACCGTAGAACATTGCATTATTCCAGGAGTGTCTCTGCACTGGTACCAGAAAGCACCGCATTATTCCAGGAATGCCTTTGCCCTTTCACCGTAGAGCATTGCAATATTCCAGGAGTGTCTCTGCACCGGTAGCAGAAAGCACCGCATTATTCCAGGAATGCCTTTGCCCTTTCACCGTAGAGCATTGCAATATTCCAGGAGTGTCTCTGCACCGGTAGCAGAAAGCACCGCATTATTCCAGGAATGCCTTTGCCCTTTCACCGTAGAGCATTCCATTATTCCAGGAGTGTCTCTGCACCGGTAGCAGAAAGCACCGCATTATTCTAGGAATGACTCCGACACTACACCTTGAAGTACCGCATTATTCCAGCGGTGTTCCTGCCACGGTCACGGTAAGCACCGCATTGTTCCTGGGGTACCTCTGCTACGGTACCATGGCCCAGTATGCCCCCGGAGGAGCACATGGTGTGTGTACTGGGCTGGCACTGGCACATCCATCCCACTCTGCTCTCTGGCGGGAAGTGACCTTCCTTTGACTTCTGGACTCTCTGCTGGTTGTTTCCGACTTGGAGTGAAAGCCAGACCCTTTGCGCACAGCTGACAGGTTACTCGCTATAGTTGGTGCATTTTTTACTGCTCCTTTATAGTGCTCTATGGCTCCTCAAATATTATTATACTTGCCTGAACTCTGAAATAGTGCAGCAGAGAAACGAGCACACTATTAGTGTTTCCGCTGAAGAACTTGGTTTGAAAAAAGTAGAAACAAAATAAGTCTTAATCAGAGATACGGACCGTCGCTTCACTGTCGTGCATTCCGTGGTTGTGGAAAGATGTTTACGAGGAACGTGTGCATTCAGGGTCCACCTGATGGCACGCGCTCAGGAACAGAAGGAGGTTGTAGTATTGCCCCCACATGGAAGCGCTTATTAAAAGGGGCTCCCTGTTAGTGCATGGTGCTTTTGTAGATTACAACTCTAGCAATAACAAGCAAAACAAGTGACGTCAGGCGGGCGCGTGCACTTCCGCGCAGGCGCAGAGTGTTCTTGGTCGCTTCTCCGGCACCCGCCCGCCCATCCATCGGGAGCCGGGCAGAAGGAGCCCACATGAAAACAGGACAAGAAAAGAGCCTGGTGAGGTGAGGTGAGGTGAGGTGAGGTAAGGGGGGGGCGTGTGTGTATGCAGTGTGTGTGTATGCGACGGCGGGGGTGGGTTCTCTGTATGCGTGCGTGTGTGTATGTGCGCTCGTGTGTGTGTCTCTGGTGAGGTAAGGGGGGAGCGTGTGTGTGTATGCAGTGTGTGTGCGCGCATGTGTGTGTATGCGACGGCGGGGGTGGGTTCTCTGTATGTATGGGTGCGTGCATGGGGGCTCGTGTGTGTGTGTGTGTGTGTGTCTCTCTGGGTATGCGCATGCGTGTTGGTGCTTCCGAGGCAGGAGAGGGGCACGGCGCCGTGCGCGCCCACGAGGTGCAATCTGCGCTCGTGCACCCTCTCCTGTCCACATTCCTAAAAACGGGCAGCAATAGTTGTCGAAGCCGACTGCAATCAATGCTTACGCATTGAAGCAGGTCGTGCTTCGACCTAAAAATGACCATAATACTACTGAGGTCACCATAATTGCCTGGATCGGCACAGAGTCTCAAGGTGGTGCACAGTATCGCAGAAACCTTGTTGTTTTTGCATTTGCTGTGCTAAGTGCGCCCGGTTTGCCCAGACGTGGGCGCAAACTCACTGCACCACTGGATTTAAGTTAGCCTGACTGATATGGGGTGATAACCCGAAGCCGGCCCTAGGATGCTTGTTTCCAATCCAGGGAGGCCCTGACTTGGCAGTTCGGGCTGCACTGTTCCCATGATGCACATGGTCAAGACTGATTTGCATATGGCTGAGTCAAAACTGAGTTGACATGGTGGGAAAAAAGCAAAATGGATTTGGGATGCGGCCTCAGCAATTGAAAGATGAATTCAAGCATTGCATCCATCACCTTGTTGTTTTTGCAGTATGTCAGGAAAAGCATGATATCAGGGCTAGGTACACTCGCAGTTTGGATGCCATAATTATTCTGATGACTGGGCAAGCATGTTACCAATATGCCCTGAATGTCCAAAAGTTGCCAAGAACACCTCTATTACGTAAGGGGCAGTATTTGACTATGGATGACCAAGGGCATCATCCCATGAATGCCAGCAAGCTGCCAGGATTCCTCACTATATGCAAGGGCCAACAAAAATCGCTAATGGGTCGTCAAGGGTGTGCCACTTGACCTCAGCCGAGAAGGAATGACATTGCAGTACCTTGCAGACAAAAGTGGGATGAGGCCTCAGGACCACTTAAAAAAGGAATACTGTGCAATATTCAGAGGAATAAAGGACCTATACCTTGGTGTTGGACTTGTCCATTTCTGCAGGGTTATCCCCAGACTTTTTGCCTTCACCCTCCTTTTTTCTGAACCAGTTTTTGCTTGCCTTTAGGACTTAACCAGTGCTAAAGTGCGTGTGCTCTCTCCTTTAAACATAGTGAAATTGTCTTAGAACTGATCTCCAAAACTGGTTGTGGGCTGCTTGTGTACCGGTTCACGGAGGGCATTGTCTGGCAGTTCGGGCTGAACTGTTCCCACTAGAACCGGGTCAAATCTGATTTGCACATAGCAGGAGTCCAAACTGAGGTATCAAGGTGGGCATAGAAAAATGGATTGGTATACTCTCCCAAGCAAGTGCCAGATTTATTCAAGAATTCTATCCATCTCCTAGTTGTTGTTGTTGTTGCAGTTGACCCCCATGATGTGCGGCTTCATAAATGTTCCAACTTGCAGGCATTCCTTTTGTAAATGGTATATGCTTGGCATAGATCCTGTTGTCTGGCCTGTTTGACCGCATGCTACTAAATACTCTTTATTACTTTTGCAGTCAGTTATTATTTGAGAACCTCCCTCAGATCTAGGTGGACCCTGGAATCTATTTACATGTGGAACATACAGTTATTTGACAGCAATGGCCATTATAGTGCTCTCATCTCTGTTCCTGCATACTCAGACGAGTGTGGTCGATTATATGCTTGATAATATTTAAGGGAAACAACCTTTACAACGCAACTTTTACAACGCACTACCATTACAACGAAACTTTTACAACGCAACATCCATTACATCGCATGCCATTACAACGCAACCATTACAACGCATGACACTACAACGCAGGTCATTACAACGCAGTCATTACAACGCAGTCATTCCAACGCATACCATCACAACGCATAGTACCCTTACACTATCCAACACTTACCCTACTGTTGCACCCCCTGGAGTTAGAATAGTAATTTTTACCCCTACACTATCCAACACTTATCCTACTGTTGCACCCCCTGGAGTTAGAATAGTAATTTTTACCCCTCCACTATCCAACACTTACCCTACTATTGCATGCCCCTGGAGTTAGAATAGTAATTTTTACCCCTACACTATCCAATACTTACCATACATGCAATGTAATGGTATGCGTTGTAATGGTATGCGTTGTAAAGGTAGTATGCGTTGTAATGGAATGCATTGTAAAGGTCGTTTTTAAACATTCGCTGTAATGGCATGCATTGTAATGGAATGCGTTGTAATGGATGTTGCGTTGTAAAAAATGCGTTGTAAAGGTATGCGTTGTAAAAGCATGCGTTGTAACGTCATACATCCATTATTTAAAGTTGTATCACTATAACAATTGGTGAGTTGATGTTATTGCATTTTTAGGATTTAGAGTACTAATCAAAAGTAACTATTTATTGAATGATTGAAATAACACCAGTTTATGCTGTCTGTATAATGTCTCACTGGTATTCATATTTCTCGAACTTCTTCCTCATATCATACCATTAAGAACTAACATACAAAAAAAATCAATGTTCAAAGGAAAGGTTTTGTAAACATTTATTTAATGTTATTCTTGTATTCTGTTCTGTACTTCAAACATATGCTGATGTTTTAACAAAAGAAAGTATGTCGCAAAAAACAAAAAATATACCCCATTCGCAGCTTAATTACTAATCTTCTACAAAAGCCAGGCAAACTCCCTTGGCCGATGCTTGGACATTAGATGTTATGCAGACCCAAGAAAAGATCACTTTGCTGCACTTTACAGGGCACTAACGAGGAACAAGCTGTTCTACTTAACTCCATGTTCTAGGGTATGATTGATTGTGGTTAAAGTGCTGAAAAGACTCTTTGCCAACACAGGCAGGTCAATCACTTCACAATCTACCTACAAAATCACCAGGGCACTCCTTCTAAGCACTTAATAAAAACATTTAAAAAAATGTGCATGCAACCCCTTAAATTTATAACTGGTTTAACGTTAGGCAAATCACTGCAGTGTAAAATATAATAAAAGCATGTCCCTTAGCTGTTTAGGAACCAATACACAAGGTATGAGCTGCTCGTGCAAGCACCTGCAAATACTGGGCGGTAACACTCTAGTATGCATCGGCTAAAGTCGAGTTTTGGATAGTGTAAACTGTAGGACAAATCCAAACCAACAAGTGTTGAATGATAAATACTCGGTGCTGAAGAATCAGAGGTGTGAACACAAGGTGGGCAGGGACAGGAAAGTTGCTCTTTCTACTGGTATGAGGATGTATTGATTAATGAACTCATGATGCCATCAAACTGAAATTACAGATAATTGTTTGCAATTCATTAATCTACCAATGAAGATGTTTACATATTAAAAAACATAACATTTAAATGTAGTAAAGTTGTTAAAACAACATTCTTTAACTGCAATTTCTACAGGCAATGTGAACTGGCATGAACGGGGGTCATTCAGGCAAGTTCAGAGAACAGAGCAAAGTCAGTGATGAGACATGTTCTTCATACTGATGGTAGTTTCTCACATCTCTTTGCATAGCTGTGAGCAAGTAACATCAGTACTGACTGCTATTCTAAGTTTTTTTGTAACAGAGTCCAGCAAAGTAGGTGATAAGTAACGCTTCAGAGTTTAGCAATCTATAAATAATGGGATTATTTGGAGGTACATTACCAGTAGCATTGACTGTTACAGTTTAGCAGCTTGTCAACCATATGTTCGACTCTCACGAACCAGCTGGGAACCGCTTTGTAAATCAGAGGAGTATCAGACCTACAAACAAAAAACATACATTAATAATGTAAATATGCACTACTAAAACAATTCTAGAATTTCTGTTAAATGTCAACTTCCAACCAACCATGCAAAAATGGCCTTCCCATATCTGAAAACATTTTGTAATCACACATTTAATTATCAATCGGAAAAGACAGCCACTCACGCTTCGTGAGAAGTTAGAGGCATAACCTTTTTTATAGAAGTTCTTGGTCTTTTTTAAAAGCATGGCTATTTCAAGGAGGTGGCTTTCTTTAGGAGCGAAAATATCTATCACGATTAATACCCAAAATAAATAGGATGTTCATAGGGTCCGGCAAGAGATTTGAAAACTCAAACAAATATGGCACCATGGTCACGCAAAAACAGCACACTGCACACAACGTAACGATGTGTGCTCATCATGGTGGGCTGGCCAAGCAAATAAACTGCAGCCTTCACCCCAAAAACTCCCATACAACAAGCATTGGCATAGTCAATAGGTCTCGCTTGTGGGACCTTATAAGTATTTAGTTATGCAGCACAATATCCTTAGTGCAACATCATCAACTGTTGCATGCCTAAACACTTATAAGGTACAAGGTTTAGCCGTGCAACAGCTGATGTTGTTGCACCAAGGATATTGTGCTGCAAAACTAAATACTTAAAGGTCCCACAAGCGAGACCTATTGGCTATGCCAATGCTTGTTTTGTATTTCAATGGAACTAGATCGCTCGCCAGTTGTTTTGATTTTGGGTTAGCCTCAATCCAGCTGCAGCATATAGTCATTGTGGTGTGGGGTTGGAAGAAGGGAGCACGAATGCGGAGGCACACGAACCACGAAGACACTACACAAGGAATGCGGCGGAGTGGAAAGAATGAAGCACTTGGGATACGATCGAACAGTTTTAAATGGTACCAACAACACCGCCTGCTACAAACTCTCAAAACCGAGGAACACATTGGTGTTTCTAATGGTCGTGGGACTGGCGTTACACATGCCAGATATTGAAAAATAGACTGGAATTTTTAAGAAAGCTAAAATAACGCAGTTTTTGTCCTGGAAAGTAAAGCGTCTCCTGTTGTATGTGTTCGCATTTATGACACGGGCAGCAAACATTCATGGGACTGAGTAAAAATCTAATAAAAAGCAGCAAGCGGGACGTGTAAATTAAAGTAAACTGCACCCGGCTAAATGATAAACAGTCACGGGCGGAAAGTGAAAGCAAAGCCGGATGGGGCCGTGAGAGCCTGGTGGGGGGCGGGAATGCGAGCGAGGGGAGGAGAATGGAGGGGGAGGCAAGACAGAGGCAAGGAGTGTAATTTTTAAGAAAGCTAAAATAACGCAGTTTTTGTCCTGGAAAGTAAAGCGTCTCCTGTTGTATGTGTTCGCATTTATGACATGGGCAGCAAACATTCATGTGACTGAGTAAAAATCTAATAAAAAGCAGCAAGCGGGACGTGTAAATTAAAGTAAACTGCACCCGGCTAAATGATAAACAGTCACGGGCTGAAGGTGAAAGCAAAGCCGGATGGGGCGTGAGAGCCTGGTGGGGGGCGGGAATGCGAGCGAGGGGAGGAGAATGGAGGGGGAGGCAAGACAGAGGCAAGGAGTGTGGCAAATCGCCGGAGGGAAGCAGGATGGGGGCGGGAGAGCCTACGAGAGAAGCACAAAAGGGAGACATGGGGGAAGCTGGTAATTAGGGGAGGAGAAGCCGCAGAGCGCACGCTGGGCGAAGCCCTTTGATGTGCTGTGCAGCCGTGAATGCGCGTGCTTGTTTGATCACGTGATTCACGTGAACTTAATGAAAACCGCAGCGCAAGAAGCCCTTGGTTTGACGAGGATTTCGAGCACTTGAATTCTCGCTCCGCTCAATGCGCTTGCGCGCATTGATAGGTCGCGAGACCTAAAAACCAACATGCTCAAACACATGATCTTGATGACAATTATGTGAATGAACATGGAGCAAGCATATTTCCACCAACATTCTTGCTTCCAACACGCTACACTGTAGTATGTTTTGGCAATATTTTAGAGAGATTACAGATTCTGCATAATTTAATTTGACCTAAAAAGCAACTCCAGAGAACAGGAATAGTTAATAAATGTACACATGTAGTGCTCGAGTTGAGCTTTTTTTAGGGCAGTTTGAAATGGGACAGCAAAATGATCAGATCATACAAGTTTAATTGGAGCTTCTACATCTAATTGAGAAATGATTCCCGTTATTGTTAACTGAATGCAGATTTTCAAAAGATTGTGCAGGAATTTAAAAAAACTACGGCAGTGGCAATTTGTCATTGTTCTGTGGTTCTGGTGGATATTCAGATCGTTAAGAAACACATTTGTGGAGAATTAGAGCACCACATAAGTGAAAAGATAAATTAGCTTAACAGTGAACAATTGAACACTCACCTGGTGGCTGATAAACTATATTAAAGCTTATTTATTTTAATACATTTTTCTTGTTTTAAAATCATGCAACAACACACAAATACAGCTAATTGCATCTAAATGAGGCACCCGATCAGACCTCTTATAGTCCCAGCCTCATGAATATAAAACATTTTGATCTGCAACTTTCCCCCAAGAAACGTCCTTCAATCCATCCACATGGAAGGGGACCCTATGTGGAGGCCTCACTATTTAGCAATTCATGTGCTTCATCGTTGAACCAAAAATAAGTTCTCCGTTTCCCTCAGACCTTGTCAAAAGTCCTTGGGCATACGCTTGCCTCATACACCCCCTGTTCCACCCCCATAAACACATTCATACCCTCTTGCCACATGGCTTTTGTTGGCGTTTGCTTCTGGCCCCACATTTTTGCAACAGCACTTTTTGTGGCAATGAAATCTAACATACAAAACAACAACTCCCTTCTGGGGGTGTCTGCAAAACTTGGAATGCCCTGTGTTACCAGGTAGAGTGTCTTGGGGATGTCTCTATGATAGCTTCTAATTCCCATATCATTTTGTGCCCAAATACTCTCACCTTGGCACATCCCTCAAATCATGTGGAGAAATATGCCCTCCTCTGTACTGCACCGCAATCAGGCAAGTGTTGAAAGCCCTCCTCATTTTGAATAATCTGCTCCTGTTATAATATATTCGGACAAAAATGTTGAGCTATATTAGTCTGAGCCTAGCTTTGATCACAACTTCCATTGGATGCATCAGGACTGCCTCCAATAGGGCTATTATTAATAGTGCAGTCGATTTGTGACACCGGCTTCAGGGCATTTCTCATATCAATACCCAGTTTCCCAGCAGACTGTGCTCAGGTAGGTCTGTCCGGTTTATCCCTTCTGCTGCGAAGGCATGTGATGAATGCCTGTTTAAGAACCAAAAAAGAAGGGGAGATGCAGACCCTTTGGGTATGGCACTGTAAGAGCAAGTTGTCTGAAAAAAGATAAAGTTCCCAATGAAAATGGTATTTTAGATATTAAAACTCATACCTCCATTATTAAACACATTAGTTCAATGCTGAATTAGATGGCTGAATCAGCTCAAAGAAAACTATAATGTAACTGTCCTATTATCCGTAAAAAAGAAAACTGCAGTTTGAAGCACCTATGAAGTTATTTTAATCTCTTTGCTGAAAAATTGTGAAATCTCTTTTCGCTAAAGGCTAACACTAAAAGACAGTAACTGATGACTCGCTTGTTGAGCCATTTGAAGTTTACAAGTCTTTGCTATTTCAAGAGTAGCGTGTAGGTTATACAACCTCTTCCGTCCTCCTTTATCTGAACCAATACAGCTCTGCCAATTGCAACTCTGCCCTCACATTTGCATCCAAACAGTAGCACTTAGAGAAGGAATGTAGAGCGGGGCAGGCAGCCGCCTAGTAAGTTAAATTAGTACTCCTCCAAGGAGGCAGAAGTTGTAGCGTTGTCTCTGGTTGCAAAGGCTCTACAAGCATCCGGTTTTCCCACACTACAGCATACCTATGCTAGACACAACATACATGCAGCTTCAACGGGAAACTGTTTGATCCAATACTACCTTAGATAGTTGGGTCCTTCCTAGACTGCAAAAAGAGTTTAGTCTACATTTGAACCATTTCTTGAATAGATAGGACGACCCTTCTAGGGTCTAATCCATGCAACTTTGCTGGTACTCTAAAAAGGTCTTGGGAAAAAAGGACTGTTTAATTCTATGTGTCACTTTCCTTTTATAGAACACACTAAATGGGGGACATGTTGTGTGCATCCCTCCTACTCTCCTTGTTGAGTGCCACCAAAAGAAACATTTTCCAAGTGTTAGACTTGGCATCTTTGGCTTCGTTTCCCCTGACCTTTTGCCTCTACCTCCTCCTGGATTTCGTTTTTTCAGGCTTAGATGATTTGGGCACGTTGCCACTGCTGATCAGTGTCAAAGGGCAAGGGCTCCCTGTGTAAATTATTATTATGATTGGTTATCCTTTATTGGCATATTTGAATTACTGGTAAGCCGCCTGTAGCACTGATTGTGCCACTCACATGAGTAGCCCTGAAAAGGTATCTCAGACCTGCCACTGCAGTGTCTGAGCGCAGTTTTAAACTACCATGTCGACTTGGTGAATGCTCCCACTTGCAAGACCCTAACCTTCCCCTCTCTTACATGTATGACACCCATCAGGTAGGCCCAAGGTCCCCCCATGGGCAGGGAGCAGTGTATGTGAAAGGTAGGGCATGTACTGGTGGGTGTGACGTGCTGATAGTGAAATACTATTGAAAGGCTATCTGTCCCATAGGATAGCATGGGAGTTACTTTGGAACACCTTACAAGTATAACTTCACATTGGGACAAGATAGAGGAATATCGTTTAGGCTCCCTGAACCCAGAATTTTAGATCACTTCTAGACTCAAGAGGAATCTTTGCCAAGGAGAAGAGATGGAGAGCTGTGAGTAGGAGTACTGCCCCTTTTCTGTGTGCTGTTTCTGCCAAGGAAAGGACAAAGACTGGAACTTTGCTAGGAAGCCTGCTTGAAGAAGATTCTTTAAGGGCCTCTGTGTGCTGGCCTCCTGTTTTGAAGTCTCAGGGACACAAAGACTTCACCTGCAACCCACTCACCAGCACCTGGACTCCTGTGTGGACTCCTGCATTCAAAAGGGTACCAATTCCAGTTCCTAGGCCCAGAAGGGCCTAGTGGTTAGTGTTGCAAAGCAAAGAAAACCATCTCGGATGCTGATGTAACGCCGTGACCTGCACAGAGGCCAGGGCCACTGGTCGCAGAGTGCACGATGCACTACCCTGCCTGCACCACAGCTCCAACACCCTTTGACACCTGCCAATGCCTGCAGTTATTGGCCTTCCCTCTGGCAGCGCCGGTATACCCATTATCGCAGCGCCAATAACCGCAAAGGGTGACTCCACAAACTCGACGACTTTGCACCGCCTCACCGGAACAGACGCCTCACCGCCGACACAACTAACTTCCAATTGACATGTCGCCTCCTTGAGGACTCGCTGCCTCTCCTCCCCATGGCAGTCAGTGAGCCGGCATCGACCTCAGCACAGACGCCTCACTTCCACGATGCCATGCATTGTCATAGACTACGTTTTCCAAAGTACTGTTGGTTTGTGGGCTCGTGTGACCCTGTGCCCGACGCAGCACACCTCACCATCGGCGCCGTACTTTGGATCTATTTCTGTCACAACATTGTAATAGCCTCAGGTGGAGCTGATCCAATCATCAGTGATCAGCAGGTGTCATGAGTTCTTCTGCTAGAAGCTGGTTGTCTGTCTCAGGAGTTGTACTGGGGATGGGGGGATCGGTTCTGGAGATGAAAGAGCCTCCCTGCAATAAATGAAGCTTCACATGGATGGCTTCTCAGACTTGAACTGTGCAATCACAGCATACAGGAAGGCAGCTGAGATGAGGTCAGTGTGGAAGAAAAAAAGGTGGCCAGATCTTGGGTGTAGGGGGTGGGTGTTGTGAGGGATATGGCAAGTTGTTCCAGTGATTCCAAGTCAGTTGTGCGTAACATGTCCACAATGGAGGAGTGAGAAGTTAGTAAAATAGTCTAACATGGAGTGAGTTCTGAGAATGAGGATCTCTAACATCAGAAGAAACTCCTGGGAGACCTCTGACCAAACTAAGAGGGTTGGCACAGACTCCCGATCCTCCAAAAACTGGATCAACAAAAAAAGGTGAGAAGTAACACTCCTTGGTAGAGTTTGCCTCAAGTCCATGGATGAACTTCCAAAAGCACTGCTGCTATTGAGTGTACATTGGAAGAAAAATATCTGGCCAAATGTACACTTTTACCATTTACATTGTGTTGGTACAGAGAAGGGCATGTACAGTGGGGGAGGCCTTGCCCCTGCACTTCTTGCACTAAATCACTTGAATCTAATCAACAAATGGGTAGAAATCTCCTTTACAACTGAACCTGAGCAGCAGTGGAGCTGGAGTGAAGGAGGATACCTACCTACTTGATCAGCAGAGTACTCAGCACTGCTTTGTGGTCCAGATCCTATCCTTACCCCTTGACTTTTTTTCAAATGATAAAATCCAAAATCTCTTGACGGACTGGTGCACGCTTACTTTGTATGAAAACCAGGTAGTATTTTAGGAATATTTTTCACTTTGCTACTGGATTCAAGGTAGCCTGGTTGATGAGGAGTCTTACCCCGAAACTAGTCCCAGGATGCTTGTTTCCGGTCCAGGGAAGAAAAGGCTCGGCAGTTCAGTCTGGACTGTTCCCATGAGGCACAGGGTCAAGACTGATTTGCATATGGCTAGGTCTGAACTGGGGTGGCAAAGTGATCTAGAGAACGAGGATGGGTTTAACTGAGGTCTGTGACTGGGGGTGAGTGTCTGAAAAGGTTCAGCACTCCGTCCATCATCTCCTTGTGTTTGCTTTGTTTGCCCTAAGTTGGCGGGGTATACCCAGGTGTGGGTCCCTTTCTCTCTTTGCCACTTGATTCATGCTAGCCTGGCTGATGAGGGGTGTTACCCCAAAACCGGTTCCAGGATGCTTGTTTCCAGTACAGGGAAGACCTGGCTTGGCAGTTCAGTCTGGACTGTTTCCATGAGGCACAGGGTCAAGACTGATTTGCATATTGCTAGGTCTGAACTGGGGTGGCGAAGTGAGCTAGAGAACGATGATAGATTCAACCCAGAACTGTGACTGGGGGCGAGTGTCTAAAAAGTTTCAGCACTCCTTCCATCATCTCTTTGTGTTTGCAGTATTTTAGGAACCTCATACTGCTGGTATAACACAAAGCATGAGGATGAGGATAGAAGGGAAACAATATCAGACAAAAATATCTAAGGGTATCAAGGTTATCTGTGCTCAACCCCATGTTAAGATTTTGATTTGCACAGCTGAGGCAGGTCCAATCCATACCACAGCAGGCAGAAGCTTTTGTGGGGTTTAGGGAAAAAATAGTTGCAGGCCCTTAACCATTGTCATGGGGCTGAGCCTTGTCTTTGACCTGTGTTAAGTTGACATGAGCTTATTAGAAGTTTAAACGCCATTTTTTCCTTTCCGCTGCCCTTTTGCACACGGCACGCATGATTATAAATGTTTAGAGTTAAGCAGAGTGTTTTGCTTCACACGAGAATAATATGTTTTTCTACATTAGCAGCCTTGCTTGGTAAGCTTTGTCTGAACAGTGAGAGCCGAGGACTTCAAGGTTATTCCAACACAGTGGTTGTTTTTCAGACTGATCAGCGCACGTTCTAGACATAACATATATGCAGCTGTGGCCACCTCTGATTTTGGCATGTTTCATAATGCACTGCGTAGACATGATCACACACAATTGGAGAACATTCGCATGCTGAGAGCTGGTGCAGAATCTGATGTGATCCATTTCTGCTAAGTACCAGAGGTACGGGGCCGCCCTTGTAATCCCAAGAGACCTTCTGTAGATATAAAATAACCTACTAGCAAGGGAGGGTGAAATATAGGTATATTTAAAGCATGTTTCCATTTAGCATTGTAACATGCTTTCTCCCTTTGTATTTTATGGAATAGCAGCTATGCTGATAATCTTGTTGCTTATAATATGTCTGCTTGTATTAGCTAAGATACTGCGCATGAGAACACAGCATTAGAAATAAATATTTCAAACTTGCTTGTGTCTTCTTTTACTCCCTGTTTTGGACTGGTATGAGAGTATAACGAAAGAGTGTTCATGTGTTCCACATTGCCGGAGGTGATCTAAGTTCCATGTTCTGGGTAATCTAATCATTGGCCTTATGGAAGAACCTATGAGATACGGATGCTAGTCTGGTAAGGGGATATGGGGTACTAAGGTGAGTTTTGGCACACCCTAATTCACTGAGTTTCCAAGTCTCTATGCACAGTTCTGTGTAGGAGCAGAATCCCTGCTACACCATAAGAACCTGGTTTTAACCCCAGCTTGACCAAAGCGTTTAAACCCTTGGCAATTACTTTTCTTCACTGTAGCTCCCATGTGCAGCATTACATTTGAAGTCACCTTGAAATAATTTATTTGAGGATGAGCACTGTCAAAAACATCTAATGCATATACTTTAATAAACAATAATGTTACTCCATTTCTAACAATAAAGGCTTATATAGGAAGCACAAGAAAACTGACAGAATCTCGATCCTCCATAAAAAGAAGGATTAAGTTTGATAGGTCCGTGCAGGCTCCAGATCAACTCTTATCAGTCTATAATAGTCCTCTTATGCGTAGCAAGGAGTCTTCAACTCTTAATATATTACATGCCCACCTTCTCAGTCTGACTGCCAAGCTGCAACTTATGATAGCCGTAGATTTTAATGTCATCTCAGAACCATTAGAGAGTATATATATCTAACAACAGAGGAGTAAGCTGAAGCCATGGGCATCACATCAACAGAACCTCCATTTGTAGCCATGAATGTTGCTGCTGCTTAGCTAGCCAATCTAACACTGTCCCACAGCATGCTTCCATGAAATGGACAGTCAAGACCAGACCAAGAGAGAACATACAACTTTTGCGTGAGGGTTCTATAAAAGTAGGTAAGACTACTTCCTCTTGGATGTTAAACTGTGGGACAAGATGCTGGACTCAAGGGTACTTCCCAGTGCAGGCAGTGACCAGCAAGCATTAAAACTTAGCTTATCCCCAAACTCGTTCACACATTCCTCTGGACAACTGGCTCAAAGCAAGTCAAACCTATAATCAGTTACAACTTTACAACAATTAAATGGGCAACGGTTTTAGCCCACCAGGAAGTTAGATTAAGATCTATGATCTCTATTACTCTGCTCTTGCGTCGTATGCTAATTACAAGAGTCACAATATAGCCAACAGCAGCTGTTTGATAAATTAAGGAAGCTTTTTCAGCAACCTTTCCAGGCCCAGTCTTCTTTTCAGCAACCTTTCCAGGCCCAGTCTTCTATTTTTACATTTAACAAGATAACTAACCCTTGGTACAACTCAAAATGCAGCCAGGCAAAATCTTTCGTTATTCAAGCTGTTAAATCTTGTGTCCCATCTACGATCAAAAAGGCTAGGTCAGATTATAGGCATATACCTACATCAAGTAAAGGAGACTGGGATGAGGCGGCGTGGTCATATCTTTTGGAGGCTATAAAGGTCAATGATATGACCTTTTGGCATCCAGAAGCACTTGACAGTAAACAGATAGTCGGCCTACTGATAATTATATTCAACCAATGGCATGGGTCTCATTTTGAGAACCTCTACTCAGCTCCTTTGATGACAGAGGGTCCATCAGCCTCTTGTCTATCCATCTTGAATTATAGAAGGGAAATAAGGCCTGCAACGGCTATGTAGACCTCCTTTTTTTCCTCTGGATGGCACTCAGACTGTTGTTGATTCATTAAAAACTGCCAAATCCCCAGGTCCAGATAAGATCCCAGGAGATCTCTTTTGACATGACCCGCAATTATGGTTCACCCATATAAATGTATTATCGAAAACTATTGTTAAGGGGTGGTGATACCCGACACATGGTGTGGGGGCAAATTTGTACCCGTTTATAATAAGGGGGATAGAACTCTGCTGCGTAACTACAGATCCATAAGTCTAGTGGACAATTTACAAAAGATCGTCGCTAGAAAGTCTTACAAAAAGTAGAGCAATGGATGATAGCTAACAATAGTTTATCTCCTTATCAAGCAGGATATTGGGCTTGGGTGGGTACAATTGATCCAACATTTCGCTTGACCCTTATTATTAGACTACAGAAGAACAATTGCACACAGGGGCGTTGGGTAAATCAGGTTGAGACGCACCTGGAAACCCAGTTGGGGTGAACCATCACCGCCGTGAGGGCAACGGCCATCGCGCAGCGGTAGCAGCCTTCCATCCAGCCGTGAGGGAAACGGCTTCGAGGGCTCACGAGGTCTGGGAACCACATCCCCCAGAGTACTCTACACCGTCGCGTGGTTGACGCGGCAGAGCGCGACCGGAGGCGCGGATAAAGCAGCGCCAGACCCACGCACCGTGGGACACGCGCGGGCGGTCGCCGGGCTAAGCCCGGGCAAAGGGCGGGTCATCTGTGGCCATCCGGGGCCAGAGGAGGCCGGGACGGGCCACCACCCTTGGCTGTTGAAATGGGTAAGCGAAAACAGGATACTCATGGAGAGGAGGAGGGAAAAAAGGCTAAAGTCCCTAGGAAATCAGAGACTATTATTTCCTATCTGACCTCAGCAGTGGGGGTGTTGAGCGCCGAAATTGCTAATGCTGAAAAAAGAACTAGGTTTGGGAACACCTGCCCCCATAGGTGACGCCCCCGTAAGCTTGCCTGAACCTGCTCCAAGACCTATTATTCCTCTGGACCCTGTTGTGTCGATTAAGAACCCACCACTTGTGTCTAACAGCGGTCTAGTTGATCCTGAAAAACAAACTACTGATGTAGGGGGGTCTCTTTCAGCTCCCTCAGCTAAAACTGATGAAGTATCCACAGGCTTGGTTGGGAAGCGAGGGAAACCGAGGAAGTCAACTAATAAACAATTACTTGGCACGGTCCCACAGCCATTAAACCATACTGGAATTGATCGCCTGGCGTCCCTTGTGGAAGAAATGTTTGAGTCACGTCTGGAACCTGTTCTTATTGGTCTAGCTAAGAACACTGTGGACTCTTTGAATACTTGTGTCGCTACTCTGGTTACTAAATGTGCAAATATCGATAAATTCATAGAAGAGCACAGAGCTTGTTGCAGGCCAGGTAGTCATGTTAGTGAAGAGCACAGTATTAATGGGGCGAAAAAAAGGCAGGAGGTTACAAGTGCCACTATCCTAGTTGATGCACCCTCAATTTCTGCATCAAACTCTGGGAAGGTAGGGGTTTTGAATAAATCAAAAGCCGCTCAGCCCCTAATTGCCCACATTGCCAAGGCTAAATCAGTGGATAACGGGGTAGTTACGCCCCCCAGGGCAAGTCTCAGCACTAGTAAGGGGTTCCATCAGGGGAGGGGATTCATTTTAGATCTCCCGCCAGACGCTGCACCGTTGGTGGCTGTCCTGACGGGGGTCCCTCCTTTATCCAGCAACTCTGCTGAATCCACACGAGACCTTATTGGGTTGGCCAAAAAGTGGTGTGCCCAATTGAGTAGTGGTAATTCTGACATCTCCTCCCATGTCATTATGTCAAGACGGGTGGGGTGGGTCGGGAAGCGGAAAAAGTGCATTTCGGGGGATTGTGTTGTGGTCAATTTTAATAGCTCAAATATTGCAAATAGGCTGTTTTGGGATGCCTCTAATATTGGGGGTGGCGGTATTAGGCCTCTCCCTTTGGGGTATTTCTACCCACCGGGCACCAATATCCAATCACCCTTGCTGGAATGGAATAACTTGCCCCCCAGATCTAACCATTAGGTCGATATTCCCCAAAGGATGGTAAGAGGAGGAGGGGGTAGCGAGGAGGGGGTAGAGTACCAGAGAAAGCAGAGAATACAGGAGAAACCCCTGCTAGCAACCCGGCTACAGCCATAACTAGTTGGGTCACAGATATGGCTTTGTCGAATCACTTTTCTCCTTTATCAAATATGGAGGACAATGATTGACTACCTGATATATTCGATAAACCAGGGGAGCTTAACAGGGGGTTGAGTAGTCCTTCCACCTGTAAAATTCTGAGCTGGATTGTGGCCAGAATTAGAACTAAACGGAATGACGAAATATGGGTGGATTTTGTTAAACATTACGATATTATAGCCCTACAAGAAACATGGGATATAACAAAGGACTTTTTCTTGGATGGGTACTCTAGTTTTATAGTTAGTGCGATCACGGGGTTAGGTGGTAGACCAAAGGGTGGCCTGGTCATACTTACCTCGTTAAAACTTACTGGCTCTTTCTCTATGTTGGAGTCTGGGTCTAATAATCTACTAATCCTTGAGTGGTGTAGACCGGATGTATGCACTATTTTATTAATCAACTTTTATAACACCAGTGAGAATGAATTTATGAACCAACACTTCGTTTCCCTGGCAGGTTTTTTAAATGATTATAAATCAGCACACAACACTTTATTCAAGACTATCATTATGGGTGAATTTAATATCCAGCCTTGTGGCTGGGATTGTGTTTTGGATAATATTTATGGACCTCCAGGCTCGCTGATCCCGCACTTTGAACACAATAGGCAGGGTGAGGCTTTAGAGGATCTTTTAGCCAGGTCAAACCTATTTGAGGTAGCACGGGACCTGGAGGAGGGGAGGGCCCCTACATTTAAGGGTAGAGACTCGGATACTGTTATTGACTATATCTTCGTCTCCTCTGAGGTAGTGGATAAGGCCACACTGTATGAAGTAATTCCATCGGGGTTTAGTGATCATAACCCTGTGACCCTGGAATTTAAGTGGGGGGAGGCCGCTATTAATAGGAACAATCTAGCTAGCGAGATCACACATCTGTCCCCAAAAGATCAAGGAAGGAGGCTTAAGTGGGCCAAGGTGATCCCCCAGAAGCCTTTATGGAGGGTTTGCTCCGAAAGGCAGAGGCTCCCTTGGGGGTCTGTCTAGATAGCTCTGCCCCATGCAGTGCTATTGTTGAGGCGTATGTCACCATTTGCACCCAGATTGAAGCAGACCTGATGGTACAAAACAAATTGGTACCAAATAAGTTATATAGGTGGTTTGATGGTTGTTGCTCCAAAGCACATGGTGCTCTTCTGCAGGCACTTAAACAAAAGCCCAGAGACAGAGTGCTTGTGATTACCCTAAGGAAGGCTTATAAAAGGGCAATATATAACCGGAAAAAGGCTATTAAAACTGAGGCTTGGAATAACCTTTTATCTGTAGAAGTCTTAAGGGATAGCAGCAAATTCTGGGCAACCATCAACCATCCCTTTTTCTCAGGACAAGAGACTTCTAGTTTAGACTGTGTGATCCCGGATGAAAAATGGCTGTCTCACTTTAGAGGGGTTTATGCTAGTCAGAGTAGCACCGCCCAAGAAACACATTATAAGCCCATACAGCCTGTGCCTCCTCTTTTATTTCACGAGGAGGATGTCCACAAAGCGATATTAGAAATGTCCAAACATAAAGCCCCAGGCCCGGATGGTGTTCCAGCGGACCTATATAGCACTTTACCCACATTTTGGGCAAAGATTTTAACTAATGTTTTTAATGTGTCTAGCTTAAATGGGTTCCCGGCATCCTGCGCAACCTCTGTAATAGTTCCAGTTTTCAAAAAGGGCCGGAGGGATGACCCCTCCTGTTACAGACCAATCTCGCTGATTGACTCTGCTGTTAAGATTTTGGGCAGAGTCATCCTGTACAAACTTAGGAACTGGCTGGAGGAAAGAGGGGTTCTTTCCAATTTACAATATGGGTTCAGAGAGCAGAGAAGTACATTAGATCAATGCTTAAACCTGCACCTGTTGATAAGCAAATATACCCAGGCCAAGGAAGGGTTGCTCTACTTGGGATTTATGGACCTCTCTTCGGCCTTTGATCTGGTGAACAGGTCGAAACTCTGAGCTATTTTATTAAGTATAGGGATTGACCCATGTTTAGTAAATTTTTTAGCCGCTCTTCACCAAGGGCTTTTAGCATCAGTCAGGGTCACTAGGGAGGGGGGTCGCACCAGTCACTTTAGTTCGAGGCGGGGTGTCAGGCAGGGCTGCATCCTTGCGCCCCTTCTTTTTACCCTATACATTAATGCCCTAGACAAAAATCTGGAGGGTGCCTCACTGGATGTTCCGCGTATAGGAGGTTCTGTAATACCGGTTCTCCTGTACGCGGACAATGCAGTGTTGTTGGCTAGGACGGGCATTGGTCTCCAGAGACTATTGGATTCCTTTGGGACCTTTATGGGTTCCTTAGATTTGAAGGTCAACAACCCTAAGTCACATGTTATGATTATGGGCAAACGCCCGAGGGGGCAAAAAAACGGTTTTTTTGCAATGGTGTGGAAATCTCAAGGGTACCTGTTTTTTCTCATCTTGGGGTTTTATTTGATGAAAGAGGTACATGGGGCCCTCAGCAGAAGTTAAAGTCCAACGCTGTAGCTAGATCAACAATTGCACTTATGGGCTTCGCAAAGCGGCTGGGGTGAGACCTATGGAGGCACTTTTAAATGTGTACAAATCGAAATGCCTGGCAATAGCCTCATATGGGGCCTCTGTATGGGGCTATACACCTCAGGAAAAGATACAGGTGGTCGAGAATAAATTCCTAAGATCCCTCTTGGTGGTTCCCCAATCTACTCCCATATTTTCTATTCATTCTGAATTAGGGGTGGGATATGTGAGTGACCAACTGAAGGTTGCCCCATTGATTACCTGGATTAAGACTTGGCTGAACCAAGAGATTTCACTGAACCATCTTATTTTGAGAGATTGTATGGTTTTAGATAGGGTAGATAGGGTACCCTGGCTAGTTTACATAAAGGAAATGTTTTTAAAACTCGGGCGCCCTGAAATTTATCTGGCTCCAGAGCTAATTGAAAAGGAAGACATAGCCTGGACAAAGAAGAATGCCCTGGGTATGTTAGCTCTAGAGCGTGAGGAACGGGAACTGTTGAAACCCTGTGCCAGAGCTAATTATGCTCTACTGACATCAATGGCTTTAGAACCATATTTAAAAATTGTTACAATCCCGTTCCATCGTCATCTCTTAATTAGATTCAGGTTCAACTTAATCCACTTATCGTTAGGCCATTTTCCAGTCTGGGGCAAACCGGACAGCTCACCACCTTGTAGCTGTGACAACTTCTCTAGCCAAGACACGATGCACTTTATCATGTTCTGTGAGCACTATGCCGAAATCAGAAAAACTTTTTTAAAACCGTTACTGAGGGAGGCTGGGTTTTTACAAGTCAGACCCGCATTGACCTACTTGCAACTATTAAGTAGTTCCCGAGTAATGTTTGGTGTTGCAAGTTTTCTGGTAGCAGCTGTTCGGAAAAATGTTAAGAGAGCAGTTATCTGTAAATCGCCTGATTTTGTTTTCTTCTTTTTGGGTCTTAATATTTGTATATCCCTGAATTGATGTATTTTTTTACACAGTTTTTTAACTGTTTTTACTATATGATAAATTTGCACATGTGATTGTTTGTACAGGAAGTAAAGAATTGTCACATTTTTGCTTTTATGATTTTAATTAATCGAATAAAGTGCTTTTGACTGACTGACTGAAATCAGGTTGAGCTAAGTGCATACCAGTTAAAAGAATGGCTAGGCATAGGTGTGTCCATGCCCCTACCCTATTTTCTCTTTATCTAAATAATGTCTTTATGTTCCTACAGGATTGCACACATGACTCCCTCAAACTTAAGGATAGCCTTATACCAGCTCTGTGTTTTGCAGATGATTCGCTACTTTTGTCTTGAACTCCTCAGGGTCTGCAAACCTTTCAATCAATTCACACGTTATTGCAACCTTAAGGGCTTCGAAATGAAAGCCTCTAAAACGAAACCCACGAACTGCACCCTCACAGAACATAGAAGGGTAAAATTTGCATGAGAACAACACAGCTGGAGAAGGTTGAATACTTTGATTACCTGGGCATAAGATTAGATGGCAATTTCTCATGGGGACCACAAAGAGAAATGAGTAGATCCATTATCCACTATAGGGTGAACGCCCTTCTAAATCTCCATCAAGCAACAACCACGAGACCGGTGTACCCAGGTATGGAGATTTATAAAGCAAAAGTCCAAACAGCAGCATTATATGGGGTAGAGATCTGGGCTGCACAAATGCACAAACCTGGGCAGTGACTGAAAGCATCTTTGTCAGAGCTTTGATTAACCTCCCACAAAGCACTCCGTTAACACAACTTTTCTTTGATATTGAGTTGCATAGAAATGAACATTTGACATCACTACAACCTCTCTTATACTGGATACATATATGGACTACTGATGAATAAGCCTCTTACAATGTATTTCTGTCTGAAATATTGAAGATATACAAGTTCAATACTGTACGATGGATTCGTCACATAAACTCGTGGTTATGTACTCTAGGTCTAGGAAATTGCTGGAACGATCCACAAACTAATACAATATCTGCCAAAGAAATCCTTAAACAATTACACCGGGAATAAATAGTGGTGCAGACACAACTAAATACCACATCAGGGAGTTTAACCGCCAGGAATCTTGAATATACATTTTCCCCACACCTCGAGACATGTATAGATTAAATGTATCCGCCTCTTAAGAAATCACTCTACAGGAGGTTTCGGTATGGTACATTACATATAAAAAGTTTTACATCTAAATGGTCATCTACCCAATGAACTAGTGCACATTGTTCATTTTGCAATTGGGCTGCAGAAGATAATATAGAGATTTTTTTTCCTATCACGTACCAAGGAGAAAGTGGATTTGTCCAATTTGCCTGTGGTGGGCTTTAGACAGTATCTGGCAGCATTGAGGATATTACAACACAATACTTTCCGTGTTGTGTCTGGCTTATTAGACCATGACCATGCTTATAACTTTAACGTTTTTAACTATATTTAAGCCCAAGTCTAATAGTTTTGAATATGATTGTAGCATTCATTTGCGAGATTGCGGACATCTATTTACACAGGTGCACCATTCTAATGTATTAACTTTTTTATTGATTTTATCACCACTTTTAAAATAAAATGTGCAGTGTTTTTATTTTCTTATTTTGTATTGTATTTTGTGATTTATGTATGTTTTAAGTAGTACTGACTGCAAATAAAGATAATGAGGAATTATTTAAAAAAAAAATCATCCGGACAGAAGGGGTGTAGTTCACTAACTCTACTATCAGTGAAGCGATATATTCTTACATGCGAATTTGAAAGAAGGATTATGCTACTTACCCAGTAAGCATCTGTTCTTGGCATGTAGAGCTGTAGATACAAATGTTTTGCATACTCCAGCCATCGAATGTTGGGTCCAGATGTTTGCAAGTTATTTTTCGTCAAAGAAGTCTTTCCTAGTCACTAGGTAAAGTGACTCTGCCATTAGGAGATAGGGCGCATGGGCATCGACTCCATTGTTAGATTGTTTTCCCGCAAGAGGGTGAGAATGGAGAAAGTAAGTGGAATACAGAGATGTTCATGCGAATGTAATTAAAGTAATACAAGACTGCAACAGGTACAGGTACCCGGGGAGGTGGGAGGGCGCATGTGAATCTACAACTCTACATGCCAAGAACAGATGCTTATTGGGTAAGTAGCATAATTTGTTGCATAGACTATATAGCAGTATTCCCCCAAAGCGATGGCTAACCCGTTGATGTTGCAGCTGTTTGTTTTTTGTTTTTTAGCACTGCGTGCCCTGGGTTGACTTGTTGGAGTGCTAACACATCCACACAGTAATATTTGGTAAAAGTGTGTGGTGTGGCCTATGTTGCTACTTTACAAATGTCAGTTATTGGGGTGTTACCCAAAAAGGCCGTAGACGCTCCTATTTTACAAGTGGAATGCGATCTAGAAGGTATAGATATAGTTTGTTTAGCTTTAGCGTACCAGGTTTGAATGCATTTAAACAATCCATCTTGCAATACTAGATTTAGAAATCGGATTGCCTTTGTGAGGTGTAGTAAATGCACCAAACAATAGTTTTGTTTTGCGAAAATCTTTTGTTCTTTCAATGTAGTACAATAATGCTCTTCGGACATCAAGAGTATGAAGAGCTCTTTCTGCTACATAATCAGGTTGAGGAAAGAACACAGGTAACTCTAATGATTGGTTGCTATGAAAAGCAGAAACCACTTTGAGAAGGAATTTTGGGTTGGTGCAAAGAATTAATCTGTCTTTATGAAGTTGAAAGAAGGGTTCTTCTAAGGTTATCTCCTGCAGCTCACCAACTCTCCCTAATGAAGTGATCGCGATGAGGAAGGTCACTTTCCAAGAAAGAAACTGTGCCAAACAGTTGTGTAATGACTCAAAAGGTGAACCCATGAGCTGTGTAAGCACCATGTTCAGATTCCAAACTGGTGCTGGAGGCACTCTGGGTGGTTTTAGCCTCTTAAGGCCTTCTATAAAAGCTTTAATTAATGGAACCTTGAACAAAGATAGATGTTGGCCGCAAGATGCAGTCGAATGGATGTGTAGGCTAGACCAACATGTTGTAAATGCAGAAGGTAGCAAATGATATTTTGAGTAGATGCATCTAGTGGATCAATATTGTTATTAGTACACTATATAACACATCTTTACCATTTAGCTGCATAGCATGCTCTAGTAGTAGGCTTTCTTGCTTCTTTAAGAATAGTCATACATTCTGGTGGCAAGTTAAGATATCCAAACTCTATGATTCCTGGAGCCAAATCGCTAGGTGGAGCTCTTTGGGATTTGGATGTCTCATTTCTCCATAGTTCTGTGTGAGAAGACTGGAATTCAGATGTAGCTTTTGATGTGGAACTACTGACAGTTCTAAAAGTGTCGTGAACCACAGTTGACAAGCCCAAGTAGGAGTGACTAGAATCAGTATGAGGGACGTTAGCCTGAGCTTCCGAACCAGAAATGGAAGGAGAGGGAAAAGAGTAGACAAATATCCCAGACCAATTCATCCATAGGGCATTACCTTTGGATAGAGGTTGTGGGATCCTGGAGGCAAAGTTTGGGCATTTTGAGTTGTCCACTGTGGCGAACAGATCTATTTATGGGAATGCCCATTTTTAAAAGTATAGAAGGAGAATCTGGGGATGAAGTTCCCACTTGTGAATTTGTTGTCACCTTCTGCTTAAGAGGTCTGCAATCTGATTGTCCATTCCTGGGAGGTGCCCTTCCAGAAGATGGACTCTGATGAATTGCCCAATGCTAAATTGTCTGAGAGAGGTGTGACAGTTGCAGAGTATGGTTCCTCCTTGTTTTTTTACATAGTACATTGCTGTCTTGTTGTCAGTGCGGACTAGGACATCTTTCCTTATGAGGTGAGACTGAAAAGCTTTCAGTGCTAGATATACAGCTAGAAGCTTTAGATAGTTTATGTGCAGAGCTTTGTACGTGTTGTCCCATAGACCTTGAATTGTCAAGTTGTGAAGATGGGCACTCCAACATGTAAGGGAGGCGTCTGCTGCTAGCATGATTTGTGGAACAGGGTCTGAGTGTGGTGTAAGCACATTTGATGTGTTCTGGCTTTGATGAGCCAGTCGTCCAGATATGGGAAGACATGAATCTGTAGTCTTCTGAGATGTGCCGCCAACTACTGCCAAACAATTTGATAATCATCTGGAAGCAGTAGTTACTCAAAACGGGAGTACCCTGAATTGATAATGTTTTCCTGCTATCACAAATCAGAGGTGTTTGCGATGAGCTGGGTGAACCAGAATATGAAAGTATGTGTCGTTTAAGTCCAGTGTGGACATAAAATTGGCTTGCTGTAGCAGTGGAAGGACCTGTTGAAGCGAGACCATGTACAAATTTTCTGAAAGTATGTACAGGTTTAATGTGCTTAGATCCGAAAGTGGTCTTAGGGAGCTGTCCTTTTTGGGGATTAGGAAGTACAGAGAGTAGACCCCTGAGCTTTGGTATTGTAATGCAATGGTTTCTATAGCCCCTTTTGTTAAAGGAGCTGTAAGTGCTTTGATGATAGTTTGTGAGTGCAAGGTGTTATGTTGGGAGGATTGCTGGTGAGCTCCAGGCAATAACCATGTCGGATAATGTCTAACACCCATTTTTCTGATGTTATGGATTGCCAAATGGGGGGAAATTGTTGAAGCCTTCCCTGAGAGGTGTCAAATGATCAGGTGGAAGTGTAGGTAAGTCACTGCTTATTGGGGGAAGAGGAGCTACGCGTAGGCATGCCCTTGCCTCTACCTTTAAAATTGTTTCCTCTGTACCCTCCTCTAAAGAAGTCTCTACCGGGAAAGGGTTACGTGTTGGACTTATAGGAGGATGTGTTAGGGTCTGAGGATGTACTTTTATACCCTGCTCTAAAGAATGAGAGACGCAAGGAGCCTCTCTTAAAAGATTCTGAAGTGCTCCCATGGATGTTGCCACGTCTGTGTCTTTTTTCATCTTTTCTAAAGCCTCATCAAACTGAGGTTCCGAAAAGATGTTGTTTGTCAAATGGAGTGTTTAAAACAGACTGTTGGACTTCTGGCTTAAAGATGGAAATTCGAAGCCGGCATGCCTACATAAGAGAATAATGGAGATAACTTCTCTTGTTGCAGTGTCAGCATCATCAAGAGCACATCTAATAGAAGAGTTAGAAATGAGCTTCCCTTCTTGAACTAGCTCTTGTGCGCCTTTTTCTTGTGTTCTTCTGGGAGGTACTGAAGTACACCTTCCATCTCATCCCAGTGGGCACTGTCATATCTGGCTAATAGGCCCTGCGTATTGGTAAAGCATCAGTGATTAGCGGCTGGAGAAGATACTCTTTTACCAGATGCATCAATAAGCTTAGATTATTTATCAGGGGGGGTGCATAAGCAGATATCGGTGAGTTTGCTCTTTTACGAACGTTAGAAACTACCAGGGAATCTAGGGGGAGTTGTCCTTTAATTAAACCTGGAACAGAGGGGGGAGGAGCTACGCCAGCAACCAAGATGGCCGCGTAAACTCCCGGCTCCGCCGACCGCCGCCAGCAGCTCGAATATCCTGCCTTAAATCCTGAACTCACGCCAGACTCCCGTGTTCGTGAAGTTTTTCTGCTTCTAAAGGTGCAATCCCGAGTTTTCTACCTTATCGGATGACGACAATACGCCGTGTTTCCATTCTCGGCCTAACAACGTGTGGGAGTCGGGGACTCGATTTCTAGCCTATCCGGGTCGGAATTGATCAACACCGGCCACGAGACCTGGACTGAGCCCGGTCTCCCGAAGTGTGCCGTGCATTGTTGATTTTTTGTGACGACCCTGTTAACGGACTACACCATGGACACACCAGCGTGCCGCACCGGCTGCCGTGGTCGGGGTCTGGTGCCCGGAGATCTTGCTACCCTCTCGGGGTCGACGGGCTGGGGCCCTCGCCAACGGCGAAGGTATATACTGCACGACGAGGAGCGCCCACTGCTCGACATCGGATTTGCGTGGCCTGTTACCCCGGAGTAGCCGGCCTCCGGGGTTCAAGTCCGGCTCTATCGCTTATTGAGAGGGGATGGGGCGGACGGAAGGCACGCCATCGCTGCAGACCGTCATGGCCGCCATTGGGGCGCTCCATTCGCACACGATCGCTGTGTTCCGGACACTGATTGTGAAAGTGGACGGTATCCTGGGACCGGAGGATGGTTCTTCGTTCAGTTCCCAGCTAGCTACGGTACCAGCGGTGCATTGCATGCCTGAGATCGAGGTCCCCGTGCAGATCCCGGATTTAATGAGCCTTGGCGGTTCCCAACTAACAACTAGCCAGCCCTTGTTTATCGCCAGCGCCTCCTGCCCGATTCTGCAGCCGCCTGTTTCGTCTATAGACAGTCTTTTGTGTGGGGACAAGTTCCTCAGTGTCTGTTGGAGATGCTCGCTGTTCTTTGACACCTTTCCTCGTTCAATTAGTGGACTTTGTGAACTTTTATCCTGTTTTTGATCCTGCAGCACCGACGTGAACTTTTGTGAACGCTTTGCCTTTTCCATCAAGATGGCGGCTCGAGTGAGAAAGACTCTAATGAAAGACCGTACTGGCCATGGCTGAACTTGATCGCTTGGGCTTGATACAATAGCTTTATGCAATACTGGGGTTGTGCCTATACTGTGACGGGAGTTGGGTGGTTTTTGACTAAACTCCCCCGACTGGTTTGTATATTTAACTGCATATTGGTTTTACTATGTTTCGGGGTGGTCGCTACTGGCGGGGGGTACGGGAGACCGGGAGTGTGTTTGCTTTCTCCTCCTCCACTTTATCTTTTTCCCTCCCTTTAGGGTAGTTCTTGGGCGACAGGCACGCTGCTAGTGGGGTTAGGCCGTAGCCATTGCAGGGGTGCAGGGTGGGGGGTTAGGGAAGGTTTTTTTTATTTTGCCTTTGTTTTTTTTCTATGGCCCCTTTGATTTCTCCTTTTTCCTTTCTACGAGAGGTGGGCTGTCTATTCTCCACGGATCCTTTATTGTCCGGGTGTCCAAACTGGTCTTAATTATCCTGTATCATTTAGGACGGGGTTTCGCGGGTGGGATGGTTTTGGATCGTACGATAGACTGCTTATTCTCCTATTTCCAATATCCGTAATTGTGATACGCTATGTGCTCCTTCTATTGATGTTTTATCTGTATTACTCCCCCGCCTGTCCCTGTTCCGCATTTTGTCTGCCACCCGATAGTTGTATTGCCTCCTCTTGTCTTACTGTTAAATAAAAAAAATATACCAAAAAAAAAAAAAACTGGAACAGAGGATGATTGTTTATATTTTTTTTATCAACCCTGGGTGTTAAGATTCGTGCATGAACAGGTTTCTTAAAAATGTCAACTGCATGTCTCATTGTGCCTTTTAACATAGGGAGACTTTGACTAACTCTTTGTAAAGACCCTAGTGTCTCAAATAAAAAATCATCATCGAAGGATTCTTTTTGCAGTGTAACTCCATGATATGCTGCTGCCCAGGAAATTAGCTCCAGATAGGATATGTCATCATCTGGCGGTGAAGGTTTTGCAGGGTATAGGTCTGGATCATTATCCATGGGTGGATCAATATTGTAATCATCCCGTGGATCTGTAGGCAGAGGAGCATTAACATTATCATCATCCTCATCCCCATCTCCTAAATCAGGCTGTGTGTGTCAGGAGATCCCTGTGGTGTTATGTGTAATGGATCTGAGCCTGGCAGTATTGGTAAAGGTAGAGGTGGTGAAGAAGTAGAATGGATAGGACTTGTAGCAGTGTCCTTGTTCTTCTTAAGAGAGATTGTGTATCCAGTGTCCTCTGAACGGATTTTTCTTTTGGAAGGAGTTTTGGCTAACGTGTTCAGTGTCTGGATTGATATAAAGCTTTTTCTGCTTTGGATCCAATCTGTCCTTTATAATGTCTAAGATTGGTTCTGGGGACTCAGTGCCTAACTGGCCTTGTCCTTGGAAGCAGAAGGTTTTGGCTCTGAAGAGGACTTTTGTTTTGAAAAAGAGGATTCCGGCTCCGAACTAGATTGGTCTTTAGGAGCGGAATGTTTCGGGTCCAAAGACAATTTGTCTCGGCTTGACCCTGAGCTGGAAGGCTTGACTACTTTTTCGGTGCCGGGCCCGGGGCATCAAAAACGTTGTCTCGGTGCCGACCAGGGCCTCAAGGCAGAGATGGTTCTGAAGCCTTATGTTTGGCCAAAGATATTTTTGGGGGTATGGGGGTTTTGGTGCTCACAACACCCTGTCCCGCTGGAATGTCTTCTAACTCCAAACCGATCTCGAGGTCAGAATCCGATTCTTCGACCGAGAAGGCCTCCTCTACTTCCGCAGCTGCCGCTTCTTCTTGTTCAGACTCTTCTCCGAAGATGTCTGAGGTATGTTGAGGGCTTTGGTGCTGCATTTCACCTCGTCGAGCCCGCCAATCTCAAAGAGCCTTTTTTTACCTCAATTAGTGATAGGCCTCGTAGTCTTCTTCCTTGTGCTGCGGTGATAAGAACGAGTTACAGACCTGCTGTAGATCGGTGCAAGAGTATTTTGATCGGCACCACGGACAGAATGCAAAACGGATTCCATTCCATCGGCAGAAGGGTGGATCGAGGCTGGTAGGCACGAAGGCTGCCCATTATGTTTTCAACCGAAGATGAGGCTTTCCAATCGAGTGGATATGCGGAGAGCGGGAACAATAGCGTACAATAACAATACTTTCAAGGGTAGGGTGGATTGAGCACTGAGGGGAACCCGAAGGACGGTTTCGAACCGGAGCGCAGCAATACACGTCCGAGCATGAAGGCGGAAAGAAAACAATCTAACAATAGAGTCGATGCCCATGCGCACGATCACCAAAAGGAGGACTCACCTTACCTCTGGACTAGGAAAGACTTCTTTGACAAAAAACAACTTGCAAACATCCAGACCCAACACTAGGTGGCAGGAGTATGCTAAGCATGTGTCAGCACACATGCCTCAAACACAAAACTATACTTTAATTTAAAAGTTTGAACCTCAGCAATAAAGGGTTGCATTTCATAAAAAAACAACTTAATAGCATATCATTACTGCGAAACCAATCCGCCTAAACTGTTTAATTTCAATTTTTCAAGGTAATTAGCATTTACAATCTCCTTGAAAACAATTTGTAGAATGTCTTTTTTTCCCAAAATTGCTTATGGATACTTACATTTTAAGGCGTAAATGCCATTAATCTTGAAAAAGAGTTCTGTACGTCGAATTTTGCGCAAGGTTTACATAGGTCATGTGTGCGTGTCAGGGCTAGACTGGCAGATATAGTTGTGTGTATTTTTATACAATAACGATTTCTTTGGAGAACCATTTGCAAGAAACTATGCGTTTTAGTTATTGTAGTAAAATTTGGTATGTTCTGAAATTTTTCAAAATGTTCTTCCCTAACTAGGATTTGATGTGTTTACAGAAGTGTCAGGGCTAGAATTCAAGCCCAAGATCCAAATTCAGAAGTAGGCAGTCATCCAGTCTGCAATAGATAGACCATTCAATTTCTGACAAAGTTTTATAATAGTAATGTGAAAATATGACCTTCACTAGGATATTAAATGCAACTATTTTTAAAGTGGAACATATACAGGACTCTGGTGGTGTATTTTCTCTACACACATTATCTCACCAAGCTACATATTTAATAGCCCAGAGGCCAAAAGTGATGGGGGGGGACTGCATGAATTAATCTCAGCCACTGGGCTGCAATCCAGTTTATTGATTTCTGCCCACCATGCCATTATCAGACAGTATACAAACATATACAAATCAGTTGTGTTAAAGCTCCAATATGAAAAGTCTGGTCTACACTGCCAGGTTAGATGTCCCAGCGAATGAGAACAGAAGCGACCAGTGACCAGTTACAGCCTATTTGGGCAACGTCCGTGGGTTGCAGCTTGAGCTCTATGGCACAGAGAGCACAGAACCTATTTGGAGTGGACCTGTCCTGGCAGTTCAGCTTGGAGTGCTCTTATTGGAGAAGGACCAAGACTGATTTGCATATGGGAGGTTAATGACAAGAATGGCATAGTGAGTGGAAATCAAAGATCTGGAATGTAGCCTAAGTGATCGCCAGTGGCTGAGAGCAATGTAAGCATTCCTTCCATCACCTTGTTGTTTACTACAGGCACTTAATAGAAGCACACAAAAAATACTTTAAAGAGCTCTTTGGCAAGGCACTACTTTTCAGAAACCGCTACGAAATGACCTGGGATTACTGATAGCTATAATGATTACTACTGCACTGCAGGTGCAACTCAAGTCTCGGCAAATGTTGGTCAGTGTCGGAGGCACTAAGCTTACAAAAAGCAGAGCCTTTTCATTCAAAGAAGTGTTGAGATAGAGGGAAAACACACAGTATGCTAATAAATATTTTTTCTGGATGGATCTGTCAGCTTGTGCAACCCTGTTTTCCCATCCTGCTCTTTTAATCAATAACAAAGTCCTACAATACTTGGGTGGATGCCAAAAAGGTAATGAGCCTCCAAGGACATTGCTAGGGTGTGAGGTCCAGTAAACCTGCTGAGTTTACAAACGATAACAATGAGTAATTGTGCTGTTATTGAATGCATGATGAATTGACTGTTGCTGTATAGTTCGGTCTGTCACAAAGGTGTTTACAGACTGTACAAGCTTCCTGGAGCAAAAGTTGGATGTGTGCCAGTAAGTGCGGAGCACATAACTGAAGTAAATAACTGAGTTTTTAAAAAAAGATTTAGCATGATTCGGGGGTTTCATCTAGTAGCCTGGGTCTTTATAACACATTTCCATAGAATTGCTTATAAAAGCAGGCATGGAATCTCACGAGAAGAAATCAGTTTTGCTCAACAAGTCTGGATGTGCTCAGACAATAAAGAAGTACACAAGACAGACTTACTGAAAATGCAGACGATACACGCAGGCCTTTGTTACGAATCGGACTTTGGTATGGGCTACCCAATTTTAAAAGATCTACCTACACCAAATTCTGGCAATTACAAGGTTTGTTTAAGAGATGGGGAACATTTACAGGTACCTGGGAACACTGGATACTTTCCCACTGCTTTTTCTCCTCCCAACCCAAATTCCATGGACAAATCTACAGGAATTTTCTGCCCGTTCAGAGCAAGCAGAGAATGTTATCAAATAACCACTGGGACTAGGTAGAGGAGATTCAGGTTGTCCGAGGGTCAGTAGATGCCTGAGCAGGGTAGGCTTAAGTCAAGAGGAGGTTAAAAGGAATCGAGCAGTGCTCCTGGCAGCCACCCCTGCCCATGCAGAAGTTGCACTGGGTACACATCCGTACCTGCTGAAAATTACCCTAGTGTCTCCAGGTCAGGAGAGGGAAACAGGGCTCCATATTAAGACCCAGGATGAAATATTCTGGCCCTACCTCCACCTCCAGTCCCACCCTACAGAATTAACACTCAGGGAGGGATACTCCCAACACTCAATAAGGGCCACAGTGCTTTGTCTCCGTCATGTATTCAGGTCCTCCTCAGGTACAGAGCGTTATTACTGTACACGTGCCACATAATCCCTGCAGAAACATGTACTGGACATACATGGGATGCTAGCACAAGGATCTGAGGTCCACATAGCATGTGGAATTTTACAATAGAGGGGTCTGTAGACGGAGGAAAAAGGTATTGTCACACTACTGATACACAAAACCGCAGTGCGCAGTTATGCCTAATATATGTATATATTGTAACTTTATTTCGTTTTTTGTTAACAACATTAGAGAGTTTTATCTTGCGGATTGTCGGTCACATTGGTAGTTGTAGTGTATGAAATGATGAATGGTCAGGTAGATTCTTGAAGCTCTTTATTTCAAGTAAGATGAACAGGAGGAAAACCCCACCAGGAACAGGATGGTCACTGCTCAGCCCTCTCTCATCAACTGTCATTCCACATTCACACCAGGCACACTAACATTCTATTCACTCTGTCATCCAACATTCAACATTCCATACAGACATCACATACATACTGGCTGAGCAGGAAGCAAGGAGATTACATAAGGCACAACAGTAGTGTCATAGATGGTCTCGATACACAACAATGGTTATCCACAGTGCACGAGAGAAAACAAACAACATTTCAAAGACACAATGCAATACATGTATTAAGGGTAACAACAACTGATTTATGGTTCCAATCTTTGAAGCATCACATTTTCCAACATGCATTTAGGTGAGCGTATACGAAACACAGGTTTCGCTGCCCAAGTTATTTAATCCTCGGGGTATTATCTGCCAAATAGCAGCCCTATACTCATTATGAGGGCAGGCTTGGTGCACACCTCCAGGTCACATATTAGGTTCTGGACCTTGCAATACCAGGGACAGGCCTTGGCACACACATTAGATTTTTGTGAGGCAGGACCAAACAGAAAGTCATGATACCAGTTTTATAGGCTGTTGGACACTCGGGCAGGTGTCATAACATGTTGCTTGTTCTTTGATGTATTTAATAACATGATGACAATCTAAATGCTGGTTTCTAAAATGCAATATTTTACTGTTTGTCTCTTGTAAGTTTACCACTTTCAATGCAAACTTAATCTTTTGAATCCTTGTTCTTTCAGGGTACAGCTTAACTCTGCTAACACAAACAGTTCAATAAAGAGGCCCTGTTCTCAAGTTCCACATAGGTTACTTCTTTGCCATATTGTCTTTCTATGAGAGCTGGGAGCTAAACAAATTAATCTAACTATTATCAAACACTTCCCATAAGAAAAAGCAACCGCTATTGGCTTTGCATTGCTTGTTTTATAGGACTCCATTTTAACACGTTTACCTCCATTTTGCCTTGCAGTGTACAATTAAACATTGTGTCATTTTTGGGGTGGAGCATACTACCAGATCTTTTAAGTTGAGCTATTGCTATGTACACATCGGTTTCCAGAACCAGCTGCCAAAGGGTGGGGGGGGCAAAACACAGCTGTTTCATACACATGAGAATAAAAATCCATCAAGGCAACACGACTTGCATATGCCAGGCACTAAAACACAACACACGGTAGTGAGCAACTTTTACATTACTCGCCTCCACCGGTCTGTGAAACCTCAATTTCCTTAAGGTTACAGCTTACAAGGGCAAACATATTCCATCTTCAATTAGGAAGTACCCTTCCGAAAAAGCATTCACACAACTCATCAACATAGTTGATGTCTTCCAAAACATCCAGCCCGATCCATGATATGCCAGATAGATCCTCCATCCATCCATCCCAAAACAGGTAAGCTCCACTTAGATGACTGCCAATACAGCAACAATCTTTCTTGGCAAGAAAATCGAAAAAGAAGTCATCACCCAACAAATATCAACCTTTTAGATGAACTATTAATCAGAATTCAGAATGCAATACAGCACAGAGAACATATCTTTAGCTGTAATAGACTATAGGAGCAACTCTGAACATACAGGAACAATGGAATGGAGTTAACATGGTTTGCCTGCTACTTATACAATAGACAGGCATCAGCTAGTCCAGATGTTGGGATCAAAGCACACCCCAGTAACCTGCTGTGTTCCTTGGTGTTATATCCTAACCCAAAGAATTTACAAACTATCTATGGAAACACAGAGCAGCCCACTGTTTACCACTTAATCACCCAGTTGATGACTAATGAATGAACAAACTGTCAGCAAACATTTACAACAAAGCTATTACTGCATTTACATGTCTATGGGATATGCATACCTCCAGCAGAAGGGGTAATTGTGCTTAAATGTGCCAGTTGAAACAAGTCTTCCTTGCTCTTTCAGCATCTTGATGATGTTCTTGTCTGCATCCTATGGGAAAAAACAGTTATAATAGCAGACAGTCAAAATTCGGGGATTTTACCTTTTAGTTTGTTCTTAAAAAGACTAATGAAAAATGTTTGTGGAAGTCCCAAACATGCTTCAGACTGACATTGTACTCTTTATTATGAAAACCTTACATTTGTGGTAAATCTAATGGCCGGGTGGAATGGCTGACAAGGAGAATGTGTGGTTGTCACTAAAAGGGACAGGGGTTGGCAACAAACACCTTGCGGATCTGGGGTTCCACTGACCTCAGTGCTTGCAGGAAAGGAGCGAGCTGGAGGCCACTAATAAGCTTGGAGACCAATAGTCATTGGCAACTGATTGAAGTAGGAAGCAAACAGTCTTAGTTCTCTGTGGTCTGGGCCGAGAAGTGGAACTCTCAATAACCCTTTGGGTTCCCCTGGGGCCACCAGTTTTGTCACATACCTTGAAGATAAATATGATCTGGTGGGGAAAAATTTGGTGGTACTGATGCACTGCTTATTAATATGTATGCTCTGCACTATGATGATCCTATGAAGTTTTCTCTCTGACCCTAAACAGATGTGTGTCTCATGCATATTTGTGCTACTGATTTGGGTGTGACTTTAACTGTGCAATGCGCAGTAGCAGTGACAGACAGGGCAATGGTCCCAACGTAAGGGTACCCCCACCTGATTTTCTGTTGGATCCCCTGTCTGGGAAACAACAATTTTTTTAAAGCCAAGAAGCACAAGAGGTCCATAAAGGAATTGAAGGGACACTATATGAAGGCAGACATGCAGGGATATGCCAAAGGAAAAATTAAAGGACGAAGAAAAGTTGGAAGCGGTCAATAACAGGCATTGAAGCTGCAATGAATTGTTTAGAAAAGGAACTCCAGAACTCTGCAGTTCTTCTCCACCCTTTTGACAAACTGAAGATTATAAAACCAAGGATGGCTGCACTCACAGATGACCTATAGAAATTCCAGTGGAGGTCCTTCAGACAACTGCTATATATGGAAGGGGACAAATTGGTAAATTGTTGATCTGGCTCCTGAAGGTGAGCAGGATAATCTGACACACAGGCAAAGCAACATAAAACATGCGTTTGGTGACTATCTAAAGATTGTGTATGCGAAGCCTTCAGCTCCCAAGGTTCTGAATACCCTAGTGATCGAATGGAACCTGTGAATTTAGCAAGCTGACACATGTACAAAGAGAGGTGCAGTGTATAAGAAGGAAAATCTAGGAGAAATCCAAAACCTAGGGGAATGTATACAGACAGAATATTGTAAGATAGACCAGATAATGTTGCCAAATAGAAATCGACGAGTGATGGATGAGGCTTTTGCTCCAAGAATATACCAGAGAATCTGGAAAGGGAGGATGCCTAAGTACAAAACACAACCACACAGGACCACAGGGTGTACTGCCTGTTGTCCATGCTAAATACCGACAAAAAATTGGGACGGTTAACTGGAGACCGATTATGCCAAGTAAGGAGGGACAAGCCCACATTGACCAATTCGGTTTCATGTTGAATAGGACAGCTTTAACGCTGAGATATTTCTCACATGTGATGATCATGGACCGTGACGGTGAATATGGACAGTGAAAAAGTTTTTCATACAATTGGGTGAGGAAATTGACTCTTGGTGTTCGGCAAATTTTAATTTTAGCCTCAAGTTTGTTAGAAGAGTAAGTATCCTATACACAGAACTGATGGGCCACTTGAGGAAGAACATGGTTGTGTTAAGATACTCAAGTGGGAAATGAGACAAGCATGTCCCATCGCATGTACCACATCGCTGCTCTTTGCCCAGTTATTAAAACATCTTGAAGTAAACAAAGACAGTCACTTATTTGCCCTAGAATTTACTGAGTAACAATTAATATGTTGTGTCAATGTATACTAGTTTACTTGAAAGACTTTATGCTAGTTTATTTGAAAGACCCAGCCCATTTTGTTGAAGTACTACTGAAATATCAAGCCTCAAGAATAACTTGGACTAGCCCATCATGTTCCCCAAATGAGACCTGCATGGTGTTTATGATAACCAGCTCCATAGTGCGAGACTCAAACTGAAAGTGGAAAGGGTAATAACCAACCTAAGAAAGTCAGTGGACATATGGGTGACTATTCCACTGTCCCTGATGTGCTGGGTAGCGCCAAGATTGTGGCTTACCTTGAAAGTTTATACTTCCAAGGTTGCATGCATCTATAACTCTAAAATGTATTTAAGGAATGAGCATCATTTTGCCAAACATATTTGGGGAGGAAAATGCAGGAGGGTGAAATAGATAAGTTCAAGTTTGTCTAGGAAGAAGTTAGCTTACTAGCTCCAGATACCGAATGATACTTTTTACTGGCTCCATTTGTGAATGTCTAATACAATGCTATGCCAGGCCAAATAGAAGCAACTGCTCTCTGGTTTGAGCATGGAGGAAAAACTGGGGGACCTTTTCATCTACCAGACCCAGGTACTTTCCACCCTGGCACATTAGGTCAGGGTGGCATCCAATCAGCGTAGTGAACATTCCAAGTTGACCCATACACTGTACCAAATGCCCCAAAAGCCCTTGTCCGACACCTCCCCAACCTCTGACAAGTGGCTGCAGTTACAAATGCAGATGTGATTCAATGGGGGCACTGCTCCAAATAGCTCAAATACACTAGAGGTCCAGACAAAACCCTTAAAGATGGATAAAACACTGTGAATGGCTGCCACAGCAAATATTTTTATCTTGATTTGGAAATATGGACTGACCGGAATAAATGTATTTTTTTAAACCTAGCATCCAACTTGAATGATTTCCTCATAAGGAGCAGGCCTTGAGAAATCTACTCTCGCACTCACTATGGGCAAGCTATTTTAGGTCCTAGTGGCCCGTTCTGGCAAGCTGGCAATAAATTGGTTTTCTGTTCACTCAGTGAATGAACAATAAAGAGGTCTTTTGTTTTCCGAGTCACATTTGATCAGCATTCAAAGATAGACAGAGGTCAAAAGTCAGTTTTATATCTTACAATTTGTATTCTTTCTCTGACTGCAACGTTAGAACATTTTGTAAAGTGAACTGTCTGACAATCACGTGTGCAAAGAAGGGCTGTAGAATGTCAGCTTTTTGTTGTAACACACATTTAAATAGTTTATAAGTGAACTCTACAAACATTTCCAAATATATTACAGTAGTTATAAAAGCACAATTTTTGTAATTCTGTGTGACAAATTAAAAAGATTTGAATAGGCAAAAACCAAATCAGAACATTTTATTTGGTGATATGCTAATGGTAAATATTTAAGCTAATTTCCAATTGCCACAGATTGTTTATACACCATATAGTTTTACCAGTAAAATTGCATTAGTGGGAAGGTTTGTGGCCATTTCAATGAAAAAAGTGCTGTTTGTAAACAAGAGTGCACTACCACATCATGCTATAGTAATATATTTATTAAAGTAGGTTTCAAACATGAACTGAGAAACATTCCTGCCCCCACCTTGATGGCAATGTTATTAGTGAAATAAGATGCACGTCGGGGTCATATGTACCCTACTTGAGGGCAAGATTTTTATTACGCATAGAGCGCCTATTTAGTGGATGAAATCAAACAAAATAGTTTTTTGTACAGCAAAAATGCTGAACTCACATATTTGGAGATCATATTGAAGTAAAACAGATCCTCCTTGTGTTGGAACCACTGCCAACAAAGATGTCACCAAAAAGCCTCATGTCCCAGCATGCATATGTTATGAGGACAACGCAAGAATCCAGCAAATCCAGCAGGCGGAAAACATTCATGACAGGAACTCACGCTGTTACCGCCTTCCCCTGAATGTACTGGATCCTCTGAGGAGGAGGAGGGAAAACTCAGACAGATGTGTCCAGTAGTGACCACATGAATAGGAGGCACTGGGAGACTTCTAAGTGGGACCTGTGTACCCTGACATAGAAGTTCAAGTCAAACGGCAGAAAAGCTGTTGACTGCAGGTGACGCAACAACCTCTGGAGTGAGTCAGCAGGTTTGGGAATACAGAGATTCCCGGCCTCCTGAGATGAGCTGCGTAGGAAGCTGGCTCTGTATATATTATACCAAAGTAAGTTATAGAGCGCACAGAGTCCAGGGAGTCCACAGAGGTATAGCAGAGCCTAATATTAGCTAAGTACTAACAGCTCTCTTTGTGGTAGTAGGGGCGAGCAGTTTGGATTATCCAGAGGGTGTGTTAAGCATCTATTGTATTCACGCAATCAAGGACTGATGCACACACTCAGAGACAGAATTTAGACCAATTAGAGAAATATTAAAAAAAAAAAATGTACTTAGGTTTTATTTTAGAACCAAGCAGGACTTGGCACATGTGAGTAAAATATACTTGAAAAATGCAAGACTTTCCAAGGCAATGCAATTGTGCTTGGAATTACAATTCTTACAGTTTCATATCACTTTTAAATGTAGTTTGTATCATACAGTAAATACTTTTAGATTACTTTTGAGTTACTTTAGATGGCTGTGTACTGGGGTGGTATGCCTAGATACCACACCCTAAGAGTTATACATACAAGGTAAGTACAACTCTACATACTTTGCAGTTGAATTCACTTTTCTCCATACATTAGCAATTCCACAACTAAAATAACTTAGGGCCCAAAACCTTATAATATGGTTTCCTATTGGAGAAAAATGGTTATCGGTTTTGGAGATAAGTACTCGACTGACGAGAGTGAGCTTTGGGGGTTAGTACCAAGATTTCCCAAGGTCTAGCAGGGCACTTGAGTTCCACCACAAGCGGCACTGGGACGGCCGGGTGCAGGGGCCCAGTGTTAGCCAATGGGGCTAAGGGGGCCTTCGGCTAGGGTGTGCTGATGAGCAGGCCACCCTGTTGTGGGAGCCGAGCTCCTGGAGTTAAGGTCTGCACTGTAGGGGCCAATGACGAGCACAGGAGCTGCACCACCAGCGGCACTGGGGCGGCCGCATGCACGGTGCAAGTCGGACATCGGGAACCCTGTGGTTTCAAATGAAGACCTTGGGTTTCGGAAACTTGCTGCAGACTAGGGCAGGGAGGCTTCCTGAAGGTGACAACCGGCTGGGGAGGTACGTTGGTATCTTGGGGGATGCCTGGACACCGTCAGTTGGGCCACCAAGGCCATAGGGCATCAGGTAAAGGGGTGTCTTCTGGCGGCAGGTTTATCTTACAAGCTCCGGTCGGAGGGACCCTTCGGGTTGAGGCTGCAGGCTTCATCAGGAGTCTTGCGGAAGGTCAGGGATCATCAGATCCCAGGTCAGGATTGCTGGGGAGACCTCCATGGGGGTTAGGCAACTCAAACTTGGGCAGTGGGTGTCGGGGTGCAGAATTACATGGTCACGGGAGACAGAGACTGTGGGAAGGTCACAGGACAGGTCCTCCGGATTCTGGGGGTTGCTGGCTTTTGAACTCACCAGGGTTGTTGATGTAGTCAGGCTGTAGATGGGAAAGGCTGGTAGGGCTGGGGCCAAGGTAGTTGGTGTCCACTTCTTCATCCTGGGTGAGCACGGCTCTTTGGTCCTTCTTCTTTCTTCCTAGGTTCTGAGGAGGCGTGGTTCAGAGTCGCCCCTAAATACTTGAATTGGGAGTGTTAAAGAGGTGTGCAGGTTGGGACTAATAGGTCCCTTCCTTGGGGTGGGTACACCACCTATTATGCCATCCTCCAGTGGGAGGGAGCCATGAGCATCTTCCTAATTGGCTGTGTCCCCTCATCTTCAAGATGGAAGGGACTGAGATGTGGGCTTCACGAATTCCTGCTGATTCCCCCGCCCAAAGTGGGGGTCAGAACAGGCAGGAGCCAGTTGCTGGGTGCAGCAAAAGGCAGGGACAGCGTCCAAAGGCTGCAGGCCTTTAAAGCTTCCCCTTTTGTGGACCCAGCCCATCCTAGGGGAGGAGGCATGACACCTCTGCCCAGGATGGGCTTTGTTTCTGGACCTAGAGAGCGGAGGCTCTCTACGCAGGGGTCCAGAAGCCGGTCTGGTGATGGCAAATGGTAGGCAGACAGTCAGGAATCACACCAGGGGTGGTTGATTTTCAGGGGGCATCTCTAAGGTGCCTCTAAGTGCTTTTTACATTAAATCCCACACTGCCATCAGTGTGGGTTTAATGTGCTGATTAGTTTCTACCAAACTTCCCAGTTTTTAGTAAAGCCATTATGGAGCTGTGAGGTTCGTAGTGACCAACTCCCAGACCATATACTCTTTATGGCTTTACTACACTTACAATTTCTAAGGTTGGACTTAGACACTGTAGGGGTACAGGGCTCATGTCTCTGTACCCTCACATTGGAGATGGTGCACCCTGCTAGAGGGGTGACTTACCTAGGCCTTAGTCAGTGGATTGCATGCTTTGCACACAGGGATGTGTGCCACATCGACTCTTCACTTTTCTCTGTAGCAAAACATGCAGCCTGCAGTGGCCCTGTGGGTGTGTTAAAGTGCAGGGCCCATAAGGGTGGGACAGTAGGTGCTTCAGCCCTTGGAGGCATTCCCTGGTCACAGTGCCCTTGGTACCTATGGTACCTTTTACAAGGGGTTTACCTGTGGCAAGGGTTGTACCAATTGTGAATACAAAATTACAGTCTTGGGAAAGAACACAAGCCCTTGGAACCTGATTGGCGGGGACCCAGTGCACATCAAGTCAGGTTGCATCAGTTGTCAGGCAAAAAGTGGGGGGGGAGCCATGCAAAAAAGGGGCACTTTCCTACAGCCCGTGTCCGCCATCACCTTTGTGATCACTTGGGGTGTGGATACATACCTGAAAGGGAGGAATGCTAACTGGGTTTGAGCAAACCCTACCACGAAACACAGGTGCCTCTTGTGTGAATGCAAGATTGGCATGCAAAATGCTCATCCTGCAAGTCGAGTGACACCATCCAGTTATCTACTTCCAGCACCAGAAGGACCTGAGCTAGGGGCAGCATCTTGTACCTTTCCTTGTGGAGGTAAAAGTTCAAGATCTTGTATTCTAGGGTTGGACGAAGACCGTTGTCCTTCCTGGGAACCAGGAAGTACAGAGAGTAGCAACCCCGCCCACCTTCCTGCTCTGGGTCAAATTCTACTGCTTCTTCTGGGCAACAGAGCTGCCACCTCCTGTTGTATGATTAGCAAATCCTCTTCTGCCCTTTTGTGAAACCTCAAAACCTCTGAAATTGTAGATGGAGACTGGAGCCCCAAAGATTAAGCCGTCATGATTTCCATCTTAAATCATTCAGGACAGCATCATCCTTTTCAAAGAAGAGCTATGCCCTATCACACGGCATATCCATTTACATCATGGAGACCTCTCCTGGAAAGCATGTTGGCCTGATCCAGGCATGCATCCACAAAACAACTTCCCAGCCCATGGCCCAAGCCACTTAGTCGGTAGTATTTAGGCATGCTCTTATGCTATGCAAAGAGGCACCTACAGATCACAAACCATCTGTGAAAAATATTCAGTGAGGTAACCCGGTAGATTAGGCACCATTTCTGGCATGTCTCACAGGGAACAAAGAGCTAAGGAGCGAACAGAAAAAATGTTGTTCCCTACAGCTTCTAACTTCTACAATTCCCTGTCAGGTGGGTCTACAGGAAATGTGCCAGGATTCTGTTTTGCACAGGACGAAGCCTGCATAACAAGACTCTGTGGAAAGGGGTGAACTGACAAAAAGGCAGGGACGCTTGGGGTTCGCCGCTACCTTCTGGATGTAAGGCATGAACACCTCAAAGGGCAACAGAGGTTCTGATGAGAATATGGATGCCTGAAGTACTTCTGCCAGGGCCCTTTGTCTGGTTTCCACATCAGGAAGGGGGAGTTTCAGCACAACAGCCGCTTTCTTGACGATAGTGTAAAAAGAGGCTGCGCGGGGGTCAAGATGGACCATACATTTATGTCTAGGGGAAATAGCTCAGTCTGCATAGCTAAGTAATTAGTAGTGTCAGAAGAAGGATAGGCAGCCAATCGGGTGCTTCAGTACTGTTATTTACATCTTTCTGTACTCAGCCTGGCGTCTGAAGTTTGTCAGAATCAGAGCCGAATAGGTCATGCATTGTCTGACAATAGCATTGATGTGAGGAGGCATCATGGTGCTCTTCACTATATCTCTCCTCCTCCACTATCATCTCAGCTTCAGTCCTGGACCATATGATGATAGCTGCAAACTTTGACCTGGGGTCACTCTGTAGGAGGAACTGCATAACAGAAGGTGGTATCAGTGCTGGCAAGGGATCAACCCACAAGGGTCTTGGCACAAGCGGAGTTCCATGCAGAAGAGAAGCTAGTGGAGGTCCTGCCAGCAGAAACCCAAACAGAACCCCTAAAGATCCTATGAGGCATGGGCTTCAAGGGATGCCAGAGAAGATCAACATGACCAGTACATATTCATCATAGCATGGAGAAAGAAGGCTGCAAATTCCCCCCAGAGACAGAAATTCTCGGCGGTACAGCTGGAATAGGACCTTGGGCTGGCATTGTTGGTGGCAATGAAGGAGTATCTCTGGCTATGATGATAACTCTTTAGGAAGAATAGATGGGACTTAACTCTTAATAGTAATCAACTTTCCGTAGATTTCCACCTCTTCTTACGCTTCCATGTTTCTCTTTCGAGAACTTGGGTGGATACAGAAAAGAGGATCTGGAGGGTGATGTTGACCTGCAACGCAACAGGCATCAAGTTCAATGTACGTCACACACCATAAAATGTTTGGCCTGTGACTCTTTTATAGCCTTGAGGTGCACGAGGCCACACCGCTGGCAGGGCCACAAGTTGTGACCCCAGGTATCACAGATACACCTTGTGGGGTCTTAGATTGAGATATGCTTATTGCAATTGCAACAGGGCTTATACCCTGAATTCTTGGGAGAAGGCATTCCAATGAAAGTCACAGTGATGAAAATTGGAAATGCCATGTCTGCATCAAATGGCATGGAAAAAGGGGAACGGATGTCAGTGAGACAAGTAGGACACTATATGGCTCGAGTGAATTCATTATAGTGTCACTTCTGGGGCCAAAAACGAGCCAGGGCCCCCCTACCAGTGCAGGAGAGATATGGAGAACTTTCTGGACCCAACCTGGGATAGTCAATCAACAGGTGAGGAAAGATCTCACAGACTAGAAAGTTGTTCCTATGGGATCTGTTTTATATGGGGGATCTAGATTTCCCTTGAGATCTGGACACTGCCCACAAAGTCTAGGAAGGCACAGTGCCCACATTGCTGAATACTTGCGACATATTACAGTGTACTGAAAATTCCCCTCTCTGATTATGTTAGACATCCAAGTTCCCACATTCACATATGTGTAATGTGGGAGAAGTGCACAGCACCAGGTGGTTTTTAAAAAGTGTATTTATGACATTTATCACTGCATGTACATTAAATGACCATTTTAAACTCAGTTATATTTCTTTTCTTTCTTTCCTCTATTTGTATTGTTTTCACTCTTCCCTTAATAAAAACTAATAAAAAGGTCACTACATTTTTGTCAAAAATGTATAAATAATATTAAAAAATAAAACCTAATGCACAATTCTAAAAGGTTTGTGGGAGCCCGGATATTCACACATGTGTGTAAGCTCACAATTTTTGTTATCCATAATGAGACACATCTATTTAGAGAAAGGTGTGTCCAAAGTACGAATAGAAGGCAGGATCTATGACACATTTTGAAAATAACCACTTACTAGGTAAATGATTTCCATTCAGATTAATAATATGCATGTTTAAGTTCTTTGCAAGCCTTGAATATCTGGGATAGATCTAGCCTCTGGACACTTTCCGAAGACAACAATTTGTAGGCAGTAGAAATCATTTAGTTTGCTCGAAACAGTGATCTCCCTTCTGATCAGGGGGCTAGTTATAGCTCTTCTCTACCCAACCGCTGGTAAGATATAAACAGGGCATGTTCGTAGCCTTGATTGTTAACTGTATTGCAAGCATCTGCCTTCCAGCTCTGCATTGTTCTAATAGGAGGTCTGAGTCTGGTTCACCAGAGAAGACATATCTATTGGGGGATCACAACTACTAGGAAATCCAAGAAACAAATGGGCCTGGCAAGTGTTTTCTCTCTACTCCCTGTCCTCTTTTACCCCCACACAGCTATCCCAAGGCTCTTGTTCTTTGTAGGCTTTGACTGAGTGGGAATGGAGTGGCTTTTTTTCACAACTCGTTGGTCACCGTAGACCATGCGGATTATAAGAAGGAACAGAACAATCTCTGCAAGAAACATTTGTTACTGATATTCCTAACAAAAGAATGGGTTATGCACGCCACAGGCCTCTGGCATATAACCCATTATTGAAATGATAGAAATATAGATGCTCCTACATAAAAGAGTAAACCTGGACGTAGCTTTGAACCATCAAGGACCAATTTGGTAGAAACAGTATTTCCATACAGAAAAGGCTGTGATTATCAGGGCATCGGGGAATATGACAGGGTCAATAACATTAGGCCAGTGCTTCCTAAAGAGAAGATTCTGCAGTCACTGAATTGGATACCTATGGAGGTCAACAGAAATACCTGCAATTCAAACACTGCTAGGGGAGCAAGAATCCCCTATCAAAAATACCCAAGGGCAAAATAGATTCTTGCGATAAACCATTCCCTAAATGTAACTCAAATAGCAACAACAATTATTGGGCTTACATATACTAGCAGACTGGGAAAATTCCTTTTTCAAGTCCAAAAATGAAACAGAGATAGATCTAAGTTATAATTTGTTGGTAGGTTAAGGAGTGAAGGATCTTCCTTCATGGAATAAATGTTGGGTAATGAAAATACAAAAATCATATTCACACAGTAACACGTGTACAGGGCGTACTAGTAACCAGTGATATTATATGTGATCTACTCCTGGACAAAGGCCCTAAAAAATGAATTCTGGAAAACAAAAGGATTTTCAAAATTAAAATTAAGAGACAAAATGTTCACAAGACTTATTTATTTTCTTGAATTGTAAAAATAGAATATAAGCAGCTTCTAAAAAAGTGGACTGTGCTTATGACCAAGGAGGCAATGTATACATTCCGCAGAACAGGAGGAAATGTCTTATAGGCATCTCTGAAGCAATAACCGGCCATCTTGTACTTCCATATTGATAATTGATTGCTTTGGATTTGGGCACATCTTACAAAGACAGTTTTTCCAGAAGGCAGAGTTATCCTAAACGCATCAGCAGAAAAGCGACATAGGTAGCTCATATTATGCATTTCAATATTAGCTGCAGATAAAAGTGCGTGCAAACAAGGAGGAAATAAGGGCAAGCGGCTGTAATGGGCCACGGAAACCCACAGTGGTTTCCAATTCATGAAAAGCATAAAAGATGAGAGAAAATTACACAGGGGTTCCAGTCATTACATATTGAGTTCCCAGCAATTAGTCACTTGTTTGTTTAACTAGGTCAGCTTTCAAAGTAATCCTGTGAATCTCTTTGCCCCCCAGGAATTAAATCTCTGCTGGGGATTTTTGTTCATGTCCAAATTGTCCAGGTTCCTCGTTGGTATGTGCAAGGTGGGTCATCTCATGTATACACACTAGGTTTAGTTACAAAATGCCTCATGTGGCGGGAGAACTTTGAATTTGATTCTGTATTCCAGACAGCTAGGAAAGTCACTCTATCCAGCTTACGTTGTACAGGTCTGTGTAGATCACAATGCAATATCCCTGATGCTCAGATATCTAGTCACAATCACTCTGTGGTTAGATTAAATTGCATGAAAAGTTGGAAACTGAATCTTGTTTACCACTATGTATCCAGTATCAGAATCTTTGTTTTGTTATCATTAAAGCAAAGGAAATGCACTCATCCACTTACCACCATTTAACTAGCACTTCATTTACATTACATGACACACATAAACTAAGAAAAGAGTGCCAATGATTTAATCAATGTCAAAAATCAACAGAACACCTAAATACAATATGCCAATTAGTTTGCTATATTAATTGGATCTACAGTGCAGTGATAGATAAAGGGGGTGTGTCAGCTAAATAGATATTAGTTTTATCATAAAAATGAGAATCAAGGTTAAAAGAAATCTAATTATTAAACAACCTCAAACAGATATCAATGAAAACAATTAAATAATGAACCCGTGATTAACGACTCTGCTGGTTCACTAAACCAATTAGAAGGGGCGCAGTTCAGAACACAACTCAAGTGGAAGTCCGAATGTATGGAAAGCAAATGCAACAGATACAGAAGTCCAACTTAGATCTATGAATCAATGCTTTATCAAGGACAAATTATTGGTGAACGCACTGTTCTGCAGTACATTCACAATCAGAGCGCTGGAGAGGCAATGTATCTGCACGGTTTCAAATGTTGGCTCCACCAGCATGTATCAGATGGCACCCATAAATGGATAACCATACCCAAAAAGCAATGCCGCTGTGTAGCTGAAGTAGAAACTGGGCTATGTTGTGAGGAGAGAACAGGGCTTCAAAGTGCTTCAGTCTGGCTCATGGATAGTTCTCCTAACTAGTTGATAAAAAGAAGAATCAAGGTGTGGGGTCTACTGCAGCTCTAGATCCAAAATTACCATGATGTGCTGGACAACGGGCGAAGATCTCGAACTTAACAGGCCTCAAGCCTCTAGGAATGCCCAAGTATACAGACAATAAATAATGCCTCATGATCAGATAAAACATCCTTATAGATGGATGCTTGGTATGCCAAGGCAGAAGAGGTTCCCTCAGGTGCCCATTATACATTTCAGAAGGGAAGACAAATAACTAGGGAATCTTTGTGCTTCGATGCCAATGGCATATAACTCTGTGGATGGACTTATCAGTGTGTTGTGTAGCTAAAGGAAATAATTTATTATTCCCAGATTTGGAACTTGCCCCTATATATTGATAGCAGAAGGTGCATGACATGTCAGGGACAAACAATACTACATTTAAAGTTGTTGTCCTAGGTGTTTTGCAATAGTCTATTTTCCCCAAAATTTCTTCATATGGTAAATCAACTCCACTAACAAAGGAGGCACACATCAACAAGAAGGTAACTTCACAGCACACAAATCTAGATTATTCAAGTTAATGCTATGCCCTAACAGTGATAGAACCGTTTTCCACTCCTGTGACACTCATCTCTGCCCAGCTGGAGGCTTATAAATGTAAGACAACAGAACCACTTGAGCAGAGGAAGGACTTGAAGAGTGCTCTTCTCTCAATAGGTTCTCTTCACTTTTTAGAATTTATTTATAAGCATACCAACCTTCACATATTGTCCCACAAAGTCAGTCACTTCAGCTGTGAAACAGCCAGATGCATCCACAGGACAAACCGGCACAGAGTCCTTCTTAATGATGTTAAAATCCATGCAAACCCTGTAGTCATCCTTAAGAGAAAATGAAAACACTGTTAAGTAGGGGCTAACTTTAGATCAATTACATACCGTAGCACAACATAGAACAATAATAACACAGAATACTGTTATGATCACTAGAAAAGGGATTTTGCAACTTGCTAGAAAGTAATGCTGGTCATACTGAAACACAACCTCAATCATCTTATGTCAAAAATATAGTGCAACCTTAATACAATTTGGATACCTGAACAAGTAACAGACAAAGAACTTCAACTGAAGATGGTACTCTTGTGAATAACATTTGCAATATTTATACATTTTAACTGATACTCGGAGACCTGCAGCATCTGGCACCACATTTTGCCACTGACCGCCCAAGTGGGGCCAGTCAAAGCAGCCACATTTGCAACCTCTGCTACACTTTTGAAGATTTTGTCGATTCAAAAATCCAGTAAAAAAGTGACTGCGTCACTGGAGAGTTAAGGAGAGGACAATCATTCCGGGAAACAGTATTCTGTGGAAAGGAGGACCAAATCACACAGCATGGTTGTCTAAATTGTGGAAGAATATTAACGAACCACATTACAGGAAAAGCAATTTAAGCTAGATTGTCTGTGGTAATGCGGTCTAATTATCATAACAATTTAACACATTTGAATAGTACTATAAAACAAATCTCAATTAATTACGGCCAGTTACTAACAGACAATATTATTCCGCAATTGGTGATTTTGAAACAACCACCATTGCTTCTTCACTATCCTTGTGTGTCCTCTCCACCTGCGAATACTTAAGGAAAGAACTCCAATACATTTGAGGAGGAATTGATCTGGAACCTATTGGACCTTTAAATGAGTTACCATTTAATACCTTATTTTCTACTAATTGACACACAACTAGGATGCACAGGATATAAGATGAATTTACTAGAAACTTGATCATCCCACTAGTGAGAAAGATTAACGACTGAGGCTTTCATATTCACTTTTCTCCATGTGTGCCCCACAAGTACAGGAAAAAGAACTTCCTGCAGCCAAACGTGTGCTAGGGCAAGATCTTTGTTCGGAGCAAAAGTTAACAGAAGAAAGGACAAACATTTTTTATCTCTCAGCAAAGTCTCTCAAACTAAATAAAATATAGATAATTTTTGTGGAATGATTCACCCAACAAAAGTCATTGGAATTATGAGGATTCCTCACATTGAATGTTATTTAACTGAACTATTATCACACCAGTAACACGAATACTAATATATATACATAATGCGACACACAACCTTAATATACTATTAAACAGGCAAATACTAATGCAAAAGATACGATTTTAGGCAAAGTTAAATAATGTTCAATAGTGCTGTAATTATTGAGAGTTCACCCAAAATACAGAGGTTACATAAAACAAGCATTGGCATAGCCAAAAGGTCTCGCCTTTGGGACCTTATAAGTGTTTAGCCATACAACAGTTGATGTTGTTGCAGTAAGGATATTGTGCTGCATAACTAAATACTTATAAGGTCCCAAAGGCGAGACCTATTGGCTATGCCAATGCTTGTTGCAATATGTTTACCAGCCTGGAATTAAAAATACAGGCCAGGACAGTAAAAAAAGGCAGGGGGCAGCCCTAGGCACTGCGCCTACTTTACTGATGTCATCTACTCACCCGTGACTTTGATCAGAACCTCTAGGGCGGTGAGGGCGGTGAGATCGGTGAGATCGGTGCAAACGCACCAGGCGTTGACGGGGTGGGGGCGTCATTTTTCAAAATGTGTTTTTTCATTTCAAAAGTACCTGCAGCCTTGTTCCTGGCGAACAAAGTGGTACAAAAGGGGGTGGTAATGGACGGAGCATCTGAACCAATCAAACACTCACATCACCGTTCTTTAGACCACTCTGCCACTCCAGTTCAGACATGGCCATATGCAAATCAGTCTGACCCTGTGCCTCATGGGAACAGTCCAGCCTGAACTGCCTAGCCATGCCTTCCCTGGACCGGAAACAAGCTTTCGAGGACTGGTTTCTGGCATTTCAGCCGTCTTCAGCCCGGCTTGCTTGAATCCAGTGGCAAAGTGAGCAAGGGACTCACGTCTGAGCATACCCTGCCAACTTATGGAGAACAAAGTGGTGCAAAAGGGGGTGGTGATGGACGGAGCATCTGAACCAATCAAACACTCACACCCAGTCAACAGATCTGGGTTTAATCCATCATCGTTCTTTAGCCCACTCTGCCACCCCAGTTCAGACATGGCCATATGTAATAGGTAATTAATCAGAAAGGGGGATTAGGGATTGGGACATCTGTTTCATTCCCTAGGGTAGGTTAATAATTAATCAGAAAGGAGAAACAGACACTTGTTACACTCCTAGACCATTGGTATAGAAGATTTTTAGAGTAACCTCAAGAAACCCAATGCTGATGTAGTTGTGCGGTATATCTGTTTCATCCGCCCCGCATTAGGGTTGTTGGCAGTTATCATCGGGTACTCCAAAAGTAGTGGTGTTGCCCGCCTCAACCCGAGGCACCTCTGGTCTATTGTGCAGTGTCCAGAGAAGTGAAGACAAAAGTGTGCAAATTAAATTCTCGAAAAAAAGGAAGAAATAGTTAAAAACTGGAGAGTCACCCTTAGAGGCTTTAATATTGGTGTGATTTCCAGATCAACTTAAAAATGAACAGGTACTACTTAATAGATCGAGTTACCGGATCTAGGTAGTGTAATTTATACAGCGTCGACATGTTTCAGCTCACTGGGCCCTAGGGGTCTATAGAGCTTTCGTCAGGACTCACATACAGATAAACAATGGACTTTTTACTCACACCATTTGTGTAGTTTTACCAAAGTTGATTCCTGTTTTTATATCAGGAAAATTGCTCCTCCGGCTTCTGTAATAGAATGGGGAGAGTACATCGAGAAATACACACTTGATTTGTACATTTTAAATCAGGTTCATGCACTTGGTGAATAAGATTATTATTCATTTAAGGAGACTTAGGATTCGGGAGGGGATCTGAGGTTCGAGTTGTTGACTAATCAAGCATTAATTATGTTATGAACAGTTATAAATGGATATAGATACAGGAGATATTACTGTGCCTGCATTAGTAGCTTTACGCGCTGGCTCTGAGTAGTGCGCGCTTATTTATGCTTAGTGAACCAGGACGACCCTGCTGTTATAGGTCATTCTGGGTCGTTGGCCCGTCTGTATATAACTGGGGTCACTCAATGGGCAGGACTGGTCTCGCTACATGGGAGAGTTTTAGTTACACTGGTATAGGGGGTAGGAGGACTTGCAAAGTAAAACGCTAAGTGCGCTGTCCTACCTTACACCGGAGAAACTCTTTCTTGCATCGGGGATATCGCTACTGCTTTACCCAGAGCTGTATTTGAAGATTATCGCATTAGTTATTACAACACACGGGTGTCTTACCGGAGTTCTGTAGTTTCAGATTCGTCCCTCCGCCATTACCCGCGTGTATTCGGAATTCCGCCTTGTGCTGACTCTGCCCCCGGAAATGACTCCTCCAAAGGAAGGTCTCATTTTTAAAGGCACAGGGCTCCCAAGCGGCTCATTGCTGCGTTTTTATCAATGCGAACTTTATGTAGGCACCAAGTAGAGAACAGAGTTGGTTCTTTGTAAGCCCAATAGCTGCTTTTGTTAAAAAAGGATAGGAATTACGATGATTAGGTTTATTCACACATTTCTGGATTTATAGAGGGTTTTTTTTCGTAAGAGCAGATCTAGAACATAATCATTTGAAATAATTTCATTTTGCAAATTGGTGCCACGGTATAAAATCGTTAAGTCCGTGTTCATAGGTCTTGAGGCGTTCCACCCATCTTTGCTCCTTTTCAAAAAGTGTTCTCTCACATCTCGATGTCTTATCGGTCAGCATTTCGATGACAGTCCAGCGCATGTCGTCACAGGAATGACCTACTTCCACGAAATGGGAACATAATTTGGTCGTGTTCTTTTTCAGTTTAATGTTACTCTTATGTTCGCCGATTCTTATTTTTACTTTACGACACGTCATTCCGATATATAGCTTACCACAAGGGCAGCTTACCATGTAGATGACGTGTGTAGAGTTGCAATTAGTATGCTGGCGTTGATTCCACACCAATGTTTCTGAGAGTTGTAGTGATTTAGATGCTGTTGTCGTTTTGCAAGCGACACAGGAACCACAAGGGTAGTGTCCGGTTACAGGGGTCATGGTTGCATCTCTAGTTGTGACCAATTGCACTTTTTTTACTGGTCGGGTGTGTACAAGAACATCTTTTATATTTTTTGTTCTTCGGTTTGCAAATCTCGGTTTTGGCCAGTTGAATGATCCAGTGTGTAAGATATGCCAATTCTTGTTGATCAGTTTCTTTACTTCATAAGAAGCCTGGCAGAATGTCGTCACACACGTGGTCAAATCTGGTGTAGGTACTTTTGGGAATGTTTGTAAGAGACAGTCTCTTGGTTGGTTACTCGCTCTTTTTCTACAGAGTCTTATTGTTTTTTCAGTATAGTCTCTTTGCCTGAGCCTATCACTCAATTCTATTGCTTGCGATTGGTAGTCTACATTGTTGCTACAATTCCTCTTCAAGCGCAAAAACTGGCTATAGGGAAGGTTATCCCTTAGCGGCTTTGGATGGTAGCTCTTGTATGATAATATGCTGTTTTTGGCCCTGGGTTTTCTAAAGGTCTTTGTATGTAGCACATTGTCTTTTACAAATATTGTTATGTCCAAGAAATCGAGATTGTTACTACAGAACTCCGGTAAGACACCCGTGTGTTGTAATAACTAATGCGATAATCTTCAAATACAGCTCTGGGTAAAGCAGTAGCGATATCCCCGATGCAAGAAAGAGTTTCTCCGGTGTAAGGTAGGACAGCGCACTTAGCGTTTTACTTTGCAAGTCCTCCTACCCCCTATACCAGTGTAACTAAAACTCTCCCATGTAGCGAGACCAGTCCTGCCCATTGAGTGACCCCAGTTATATACAGACGGGCCAACGACCCAGAATGACCTATAACAGCAGGGTCGTCCTGGTTCACTAAGCATAAATAAGCGCGCACTACTCAGAGCCAGCGCGTAAAGCTACTAATGCAGGCACAGTAATATCTCCTGTATCTATATCCATTTATAACTGTTCATAACATAATTAATGCTTGATTAGTCAACAACTCGAACCTCAGATCCCCTCCCGAATCCTAAGTCTCCTTAAATGAATAATAATCTTATTCACCAAGTGCATGAACCTGATTTAAAATGTACAAATCAAGTGTGTATTTCTCTATGTACTCTCCCCATTCTATTACAGAAGCCGGAGGAGCAATTTTCCTGATATAAAAACAGGAATCAACTTTGGTAAAACTACACAAATGGTGTGAGTAAAAAGTCCATTGTTTATCTGTATGTGAGTCCTGACGAAAGCTCTATAGACCCCTAGGGCCCAGAGAGCTGAAACATGTCGACGCTGTATAAATTACACTACCTAGATCCGGTAACTCGATCTATTAAGTAGTACCTATTCATTTTTAAGTTGATCTGGAAATCACACCAATATTAAAGCCTCTAAGGGTGACTCTACAGTTTTTAACTATTTCTTCCTTTTTTTCGAGAATTTAATTTGCACACTTTTGTCTTCACTTCTCTGGACACTGCACAATAGACCAGAGGTGCCTCGGGTTGAGGCGGGCAACACCACTACTTTTGGAGTACCCGATGATAACTGCCAACAACCCTAATGCAGGGCGGATGAAACAGATATACCGCACAACTACATCAGCATTGGGTTTCTTGAGGTTACTCTAAAAATCTTCTATTCCAATGGTCTAGGAGTGTAACAAGTGTCTGTTTCTCCTTTCTGATTAATTATGGCCATATGTAAATCAGTCTGACCCTGTGCCTCATGGGAACAGTCCAGCCCGAACTGCTAAGCCATGCCTTCCCTGGAACGGAAACAAGCTTCCGAGGACCGGTTTCTGGAATTTCAGCCGTCTTCAGCCCGGCTTGCTTGAATCCAGTGGCAAAGTGTTCCTGGCCTCCAGCAACTTTCAGACATCAATTAAAATGTCAAAAGATGTCCAGTAATTAAACGTGTTTCTGGAAAGAGACCGGAGGTTTGTCTAGTGGAAGTTTTGACTCATCCAAAGGTAGCGCACAGTGTTAAAATGCCTGCTGCTAAGAACGTGTACCTTGCAGATAAGAAAGTGCATATAATGTAAATAGGTCAGTGGGTTACTGCTTCTGTACAATAGTTCCTTTTGTCGTTTATAAGTCAAAATCCTAATATAGAACATTGAGCTATTAACTGTCACCCTAGAGCTGCAGTAAACTGCAAGGTATAGGTTACAGTTATATTTTTTTTGCTCCGTCTTTAATTATCCTAATCTTGTGAAAAGGGTTCCTTTCGGTAGAAAACAATTCTTATTATGAAAGAGAACCCATAAACAATGATGTTGCGTTTTACATTCTGAATTGTGCCTTTCATAATTAAGAACTTTAACTATATTGCCTACCAGTATCGATGACATGCGACTCCTACACTACACCTTGTAGTACTGTCTGATGTAACATTTCCTATACACTGATTTACACACATATGATTGTCTCTGTGGAATGTGTGTGTGGTAAAAAGTTCCCTGACACCTTACACTAGTACGAGTGGTGCTATCAAACTAAATGAAATGAGAGAGAGTGGTTCTGGAGAAATCAGGGGCACTGTTAAAAGTTACTAGTGAGGGAATCCGTGGCAGAGGTGGTCATTGGGGGGGTGACAACAGACATTGTCGCACAGGGTTCCACCAGCGCTGAAGCCGGCCCGGAGTTCACTCGGACTTCTCTAGACCTGCACCTCTGGAGCCGTACCTATGGATGGATGTGTGCGTGTTGGTCTATCTGAGGCTCCTCTAGACAAGAACTAACCTACAGCTATCAGTTGTCCCATTCCCTCCACCTACAGCTGCCTGACTCACGGTTTGGTGGTTGTGGATAATCCTCCAACTTGTTGAGGGAAATTTTAAATCTGAAGAAGAATCCACTAGCTGATTTTTTTCAACCATGCAGTACCTATGGCGAAGGACGCTCAGCCTGGGGAATACTTTGCTCCTTGTGAAAGGACAAAAAAGGCAGATTGCTGCCAATCACAGAGAAGGTAGTCCTTGGCTGAAGTGGACTGACCCACTGCCCCATGCTGCATGCTGTAGTGGGTAACAGAAAAATATGAGTGACACAATAGCAGGTCAGTGGATAAAGTGAGTCAATGGATTAGTATGTATTTATTGCACATAACTTTAATAAAATTAAAAGATTTTGGCTAACGCTTGACTTGAACCAATTATCAGTAGCTGAAATGTAGTGCATGTTTTAAATATTTGTGAAGAAGTAAGCTGTGAATTACATTGGGAAGCAGGACAAAGTAAACCAGCTAAGTTGTTCTGGGGGTGCTGGTGGATGTTCAATGCCATTTCATGTGCACAGTTTCACGTCCATACTCAGAACTTTCTTACTCCAGTACATATGTACAACAACTAAGATGCACCAAATATCACTCACTTAAAGGAGGCACAAACATACCATTGCAGTTTTTGGTACCACTAATGTCTATTTAATATCAGAGTTGACATTTGTACCAATAAAATTAAAAACAAATTGTTTAATAAGTGAAGTAGGAATAGTAGCTTTACTCAGAGAGCTATAATGCATGCTACTGATTTCAAAAGGCAAATGAAAGTGAGGGTAAACAGATGTAATAAGCCAAAACTATGCTTGTGATGGGAGAAGCAGGGCTCCTGAAATTAAACAGCCATTAATGGGAGCAGGGTTTCAGATGGGCAGCTTGTGAAATCCTATAGAACTGCCTTTCTTTCACTCTACACCTTCACACCTTCTCTCATGGACTACAGCTACCAACCTTTGTCTTGTACAACAGGACCCAACTTGAAGTGAAAGAAGTGTTTAACAGGCACAGGCATTGGCAAAGCCAATAGGACTCGGCAATGCGAGAGCTATTGGCTTTGTCAATGACAATGTTGTTCAGCCACGTTGTACAGCAACGTCTTAGGGTGCCTTTGCTTGACTTTCAGCCATGGCTAAAATCCATTGGCAGACAACTTCCTTCGCATCACCCTTTTTAAAATCAGTTTCAGCCATATGGCAAAGCATCTGTGCTGCTGTGCAGTATGGCTATAAAACATTGCCAGAGCCAATAGCTCTCTTCAGCCAGACCTATTTGCTTAGCCAATGTCGGGCTTGGTTTTCAGCATCAAACATTGACCCGGAGCAGTAGCAAGAATGAAGGAAAAGGAAAAAAGAAAAATAGGCAAACCATGAGAAAGCAGAGATGAAATAGAGCCTGGAGAGTAAGATGAAGAGGTAGAAAATGTGCAGGTGGAAGAAAGAGGCAGAACATGATTAAAAGTAGGAAGTCTTGGTATTGGGTATCCCAGAATTCTGCAGCGGAAGCAATGGCTGGAGAAAAAAAATGTGGTCCCTCAAATTATTATTTTATTTATTTATGGATGTATGTATTTATTCACACGTTAAGCATTATATTGATCACTGTACTCAGATACATTTTTGGTTTATGTTTATCGTCCTTCTTGCCCTTTCCTTTCCCTTGTAAAGCACCATTTCTTGCATATGGATTGAAAAGCAGGTTGCCACTTACACCCATTTGCTCAGGGATTTAGCAGTTGAGACTGTTTATTACCAGCCACCTGTTAATGACGGCTATCCCTATAAACTGGGCTCTGCAACTGAAGCCGGATCCCTAGCAACACGTTATCCTGGAGGCAGAGGAGAGAGATGGGAAGCCTCATTTCCCCAAGGCTCGAGATGCTTCTAAGATAATTCATTGACACATGCGTAAATACTGATTTACAGTTTTCTGACCTATTGCCTAGATGATGCTTTGCACACATTACGAGAGTCCCACATCAAACGAAGATCCGCCGAACAACTTGCAGTAGCTGGTGGCATCAATTAAATGGAGTAAGCAGCGCGTGCATAATTCCTGAAGCCTTCGCTTTGAACCTCAAAGTTAGCAGGAGCAGTACACGTACAAACAAATTGCTTTCCCTATTAAAGCGAAACCTTTGAAACGATCGCCGACTTTTGTTTGCTTTTTTTGCAGCATTACGATCTGTGTGACCATAGTAATTTAAAGCAACTTTACTGTGCTGTTCTTTTCTATGAATACAAAAAAAATGCAGTTAAAAAGCTGAGAGGAGGGTGAGAGGTTAAAACAAGCATTAAAAATGCTATAGGTCTCGCCTTTCATTAAGTTAACGCCATTTGCTTTGCTACACAATACCATTAGCAAAGCATATGGCTCTAACTTAATCAAAGGCGAGACCTATTACATTTTCAATGCTTGTTATACACAAGGCGGTCTCTAGGCCAGTCCTAAATGCATGCATATATACGTGTGTAGTAGGTATTGGAGCTTTGGGTCAGCACTTTTCATTCACGGGTTGTTCTGCCAGTCAACTGTTGCTTTCTGCAATCACAGAATACTGTAGGAGCCAGTGTCAGCTTCTTCAACCATTAGTTTGTCTACATTGCATTTGACAGCATTTGTCTGATCACATGTGTACACCAGCATTAAAACAGTGCAATTCGATACCAGGGTCGGTGAGCCAATACATTACTCTACCAGTGCTTTTATCTTTCCAGTCTTTACCCTTTTTCATTTTTTGTCATGACTGTGTGTTTAAACTGTGCTTCCGGTTTGCAGTAATGCATAGCCAATAGTACATTTTCTTACGCCTACAAGAACTAAATTTTTCCCACGAGCATTAGAGCAAATAAATAGGATTGCATAACTTAGGTACTCCTGCATACAAGCAAGTACCAGTATTGTTGTATTATACACAATGGTTATTATTTTAAGTTTAGATTTATAGTGTTTATTGCAAGGTTACAGCCACCACATTTAGCAAGTGGCAGTGTTCTATTTTTCCATTTTGTGGCACATTTTTGCAACAATAAAAAATAATAACCACCGCACCAGCTCGCCAAGGCCAGACCTTTTGGCTTTGTAAATGACTTTTCTTCTAGCAGCTAGAAAATTTCAACTGTTTTCTTTATTTTGTTGCTGTTAGAACTGGGGATCTCTAGTTGGCAATGGTATACACCTTTGTCCAAATAGGGACCCTTGCTTCTAAATCAGGATAAGGGGATTACACTCCTAGATAACCCCTGCTCACCCCCTTGGTAGCTTGGCACTAGCAGACCGGCTTATCCCAGAGGCAGTGTGTTAAACATTTGAGAATATACACAGCAATACAGTAAAAAAAAAAACTACAGATGGACAACACATGTTTTATAAAAATAAGTATTCTTTATATAGGCTTAATACAAGACCACAAACAACAAAAATCCACAATACTGTACTTAAGATTGACTTAAAGATGGTAAAAGTTGCTTAGTTCAAGTTGGTGATAAATGCGACAGTTCTCACAAAAGTACCTGGATGCGTAACGCAAAATGAACAAAAGGCTCGCAAAAGGGGAGTTCCGTGCTCCGGGGGAGATGATGCGTCGCGCCTCAATGCTTGCGCAGAGTAGGGGATGAGTCGTGATCCTTACCGGTGCGGGGATGATGCGTAGGTTCTTGGCCTGTTGCGATGTGCAAGATGGCGCCTCGATGCGGTTTGACAATCCTGGTGCGATGCGAGAAAATGGCGCCTTTGATGAGACGACGATGCGTAGACGCCCTGGCAGCCTTGCGATGACTCTGTACTTTGGAGCTGCAACAGGCCCTGCGACACGCTTCTACAGTGATGCAACAGCAGGCAGCTTCGACGAAGGCACGCTTTCTGGGAGATGCGGCAGCGGCATGCTTCTCTGGCAATGCGACGATTTCAGCTTCGGCGGCGGCGTCACTCTTCTTTTTGTTGCGTCGCGCTTCCAGCTCCCAGTGACACACAGGCTTCTGCAGTTAGAATTCCCAGCAAAGAAATTCAGAGGGGAGCTGGAGGTGTAGTCTTTTGTCCCTGAGACTTCAGCAGGAGGCAAGCACAAGTTCAAGCCCTTGGAGTAATATTCTGCAATATGATGAATGTCCTTAAAAAGTTCCTTCTCATTTCCTTGGCAATGAAAAAACCACTGCAGTCCAACCCAGCAAACAGCACAGAGGGGCAGTCCAAACTCCTGCAGCTTCCTTGGTTCTTCTCCTTGGCAAAAGGTTTGTCTTGTTCCCAGAAGTGATCTAAAGTTCTTGGGTCTGGATCTCAAAATTTGTACCCCAAAATCCTTTGTTCTCTGAAGGTAGAGAGGCCTCTGCCTAGTCCAAACCAGTTCTTGAGCACTTTGTTTACAGGAGTCCTTCTTCCCTTTCATAGTGCAGGGCAGAAACATCAGACGCCCCACAGGAGGTGGAGCCAGCATTGTGGAGGGCAAGCACAGCCCTGGAGCACGTTTTTGACATGATTACTTCTCTTCTTTCACAGTGTAGGGCAGAGACATCAGCCGCACCCCAGGAGGTGGAGCTATCATTGTGGAGGGAAGGCCCAGCCCTATTCAGGTCCCAGGTGCAACTCCTCCCTCCCATCTAGATGCAGATCTCCCTATTCACCACTGGGCTGACTCATTCGGTCTCTTGGAATCCCCCAGCCCTGTCACTCAAACTCCAGACAAGGAATACACAACCTAGCAGAGGCAGGCTTGGGTAGTTAGACAAGAAAATACCTACTTTCTAAAAGTGGTATTTTCAAACACAGACTGTTAAAACCAACTTCACTAAAATATGTATTTTATCATTCTGAGTTCAGGCATACTAAATTCGAATTTCTACAATGTTCCCTGAGTCAGTTAGGATTATAAAATGTAATAATCTAACTGCCCGTTCTGGCCTATGGAGAACAGGTTGCCTTGCAATAGTGAAAAACGAAAATGGATGTAATTCACTATTTGGTCATGCCACGCACATCAGGGCTTGTCCTACCTTATACTTACAATGCACCCTGCCCTTGGGCCTACCTTAGGGGTGTCTGATATGAAGAAAAGGGAAGGTTTAGGGACTGGTAAGTGGGTGCACTTGCCAAGTCGACATGGCAGTCACAGACTGCACACATGCCTTGCAATGGCAGGCCTGAGACACACTTTACAAGCTGCTTCTGTGGGTGGCACAACCAGTGCTGTAAGCCCACCAGCAGCATTTGATTTACAAGCCCTGGGCACAAATGGTGCACTGTACTAGGGTCTGACAAGTAAATCAAATTATCCAATCATGGAGTCACTAATCAATACATCAATTTAACATAGGGAGCGCTTGCACTGTGGCACTGAATAGCAGTGGCACAGTGCCAAAGCATATAACCAGCAAAACATATCAAAAACAGAGGAGGCAATCAGTAAAAATGGTAGGGAGACTCACGCCAATGATGCCAGGCCTAACAGTTGCTTGCTATGTTACTCAATTTTTGCATAACGCACTTCTGCGACTGTTATGGCCTCGTGGCGCAAGTAGCTGCTGCCTCTTGATATAGCTCCATAATGGCCTCAAAATCTGACATCTGTTAATTCTCCCCTAATATCCGTCTGTTACTCAAATTATAATTCACATACTATTTCCCAACCTCTACCCTCCTGTTTATATCCACCCCCATCCAAAACAACAACAAAAACCTATAACAACCATTCGAACAGGTTGGAAAAAGTTGCTAATATTCCCCAAAAAAACACGTAACTTTTTTTATATGAATACTTTTTTTCTTTTAATAAAGTTGTTCACTTATCGTCATCTTAATTATAGAGGGTAACAAAAATGCTTATAACACTTTTTTTCGTATAACTTTGCACTGTGCTGCACACACACCACACTACTCTAGAACAGAGCTTAAACACATTAGCTAAGCCAACATCTGTGGCTAAACACTTATACATATGCCAACATTTTTGGACAGGGACGTGGGAGATTTAAAATAAAAAATTGGGAGAATGGAAATTCGCCATTGACTTCTATTGTAGAAAATGCAATTTCAGGTGTGAGGCAGCTAAAATAAAGCCATTTTTGGCTTGAAAAATCGGTAGTCTCCCGCCTGAATCTGGTCTATTGGCATGTATGACTTATAATGTTCCAATGGCGAGACCTATTGGCTTTGCCAATGCTTGTTACTCTATGGCTCTGTCAGAGCGTCAATTGGCTCCCACTGGAGACCCGGTGCTAGTACTGAACAACTGGTACATGCAGCATTGTAACTTATGTGTACGATCACGGAAAAAAGCAGGACAATGAACCCCTCAATAATGCGCTGGTACAACAAGCTAAGATACACTTACAGGACCATCAAACTCTCTGGGGGGGGTCGGGGCACGTCACTACCCTGCGCACAATGAAGACTAGGACAAGATCCTGGAGGCGGCTCCCCGTGTCTCCAGGACGGCCCCCATGGGTCGCAGACCGACGAGCAGAGGTTCTCGGGTGGACGAAATGCGAAGGTGCGAGCTTGCGCAGGCTGGCGAGTAGAGGACTCCACTCCCAGGAGCATGCCATATCTTGGAACAATATTTAGCGAGACTGCCCCAATTTCGATGCGTCCGCCTCTTCTTTCGGCTTTCGCCCCCAGGCAGTACAATGAAAGACCGGGTTCCCCTCCCCCCTCCCCTCCCCTCCCCAGTGTTGGAGCACTTCAAGCCCCCCTCCCCCCTCCAGCCACTGCCGGAAACCTCTCACCCCCTCCACCCTCCCTCCCCGTCTTTCTCCTCTAACCCGCAGACAGCACAACGGACGTGACAGATTAATACCCGCCCCGGGCACATGGTTCCACCGCCTCCCTCCATGTGTTCCATTGCAAATCTTCCCGTACCAACTAAAATGTCTACACTGCTAATTGTATTCATTCCTAAAAATAATTAAATTTTGTATAATGTTTTTTATAAAACTACCAGGTATCCATGCATTCTGATGCATTTTAGACACGTCTACTTGCAGGATAAGAGCAGGGAAGGGGTTGACTGCAGAAGCAAACTTGAAATGAAATATACTTAATTGCTGGGCCCGTCTTATCTGGCGCTGTTGAATTGTTTTGAAAAAAGCAGCTTGAAAAGATCAGCAGAACATGGGTGGGCTTCTCTATAGTCGGGAAGGATATGGCATACTATTGACTACAGCAAGAAGTATTCGGGGTTTAATGGAGCAAATTTAAAAGTGAATTTTTGTGTTAAAGCGTATATTTATGTTTTAGTTTGTCATCTGCACACAATGTAATGAATTGAATGTTTGCTGACACTCGAAGACCTAAGGGCTCAAAGACTAAAGATCACGATCTATGCAGAATATCAGTGATATGGCTGCGGCAACACTCTTCCTGCATCCTGTAGATTTGAAGGTTTGAGACCTTTCTTTCCTAAAAGTGTCTGATTTGTACTAGGCAGGGACACATGGCCCATGTCACCTTGGTGCATGCTTTTCTCTTTCACTGCCATCTCCTAACAAGCAGAAACACATCGTACGCGTTTTCTTCCTAACAAATCCTCTCTTCTTTTAGCAGAGCAGGTGGCTCAGCAGACAGCGGACGTGTTCCCGGAGCTACGCCTTCTACCGCTACCAGCACGAGCAGGAGCAGGCCGAGTACGTGATCAATGTCCCCGTTGATCCAGAGATGGTGGAACTTCCAGCGGCCCAGTGCATGTATGTATTACACACTCTTTTATCCAAAAGTCGCCCAAATCATCTACAGATTAACACATTGGGGGTTTAAAACGCCCAGTCTGTGCTCTGTGGTGCAGAACCATGTGACACTTCGCTTCAACAGAAGACACTCCCCGAGCTACTCTTCTACCCTCAGTAGGGGAACTGCAGCATCGAAGCATGGGTGCAGAGCCCCCGCCTCCCTTACTGACAGACCCAACACTTCCCTTCCACCAAAGCCGCACAAGATCATGCTCCAGACAAACCTCCCTCCCTTCCTTTCTTCAATGGAGCAAAACTGGCGATCATGAACGCACCTCCATCTCCTCTAATAGAAGGGGAAACAAGCGCTCGCCATGACGTAGACTATTCTCTTTTTCTGCCGTCCCTTTGGACGGCCTCGCCTGCTTTCCTTCTGAAGTAAAAGGTTTCTTATCTTTATGGGGCCATGTGTTTGGGGCGGGGCTTAAAGACAGATACTCAAAGCTCCTCAAAAACATAAAATATCGCCAGCGAGACTGCAAATGTGCGCAGCCCACGCAGGCGAGACATAAAAACGATAGATTCGGAGGTCAAATAACCATTATCTGGACATTTCAGAATGCCCTATTTCCTGACTTTCTCTTACCGCTCAGACACAGCAGTCTTTCTAGCATGAACAGTTATAGTCTAAAACAACTGCTTTATGGATAGCTGTTTGTATCAGTGTTGGTTCTTAAGGGGTTAGCTTCTAAATGTTCACTTTTATTATCCAGTTTTACAACTTTAAGCTTCACAACCTTGTCTAACTTCCAGTTTCTTCCTAGTAGAACATATGAACTGCAGGTCTGCATCTCAGCCACCGTTTCAAAAGTGTCCTTAAGAAGACCCTGAATACCACAATCCAGCTTGTATATACTCTGACTGTTCTAGTAATATCAATGTCCAGGATTGGCCATTGTCATGAGCTCAGTGGCTCTCTTCCACTGTTCAAGAGAGCCTCTTAGACATACGACAGAGGAAGAACTCGAATGGAAGTGGCTTAGTAGGCAATTGGCCCCTAGGAATGAGAGAACTGGGTAGTTAGCAAAGTCTACTGCATCAAGTTAAACCATTTAGTACAGAGAATCGACTGCAGCCAGACACAATATACGGATTTTCTTTCATATATAAATCTGTGGTGGTCTGTCTAAAATTGATTCTATTTCTCTGATGCCACCCTTGCTCCCCCCTTCCCTCTCACAATGGGTTTACAAATGCCATCACCATGAAAAGAAAGTTCAGAACATTCTTGGTTTCCAGCACACTAGTCTCCCAATTTGATTGGTTATTTCTTAATTTATGCATTTAATTTGAGAAACCTCTTTAAGCAAATTAGCAACTGCTGGAAAACAGCATGGGGCCATCAGGATCAATATTTAAAAAGAAATATACTTACAGCGCCAAAGTAAGGAGCCTGGTGTACAACTCCAGTACCTTCTTCCGCCTTCACATAATTGTCAATCACAATTGTAAAGGCACCACTTTCTTTACACTGCAAAAAAAGACTACTGTTAGAAATAGCAATACAGACTCTGCCACCCGTCTAATTAATTGTGGAAACCCACAATTGCCTGAAAAAACACAAAGTACACAGTAAGTGGAAGTTCTAGATCATGGATCGCTGCATCATCTAAAGTTTCAGCTGTGGAAACTCTGAAAAACACCATACTGATTAAGGTGTCTATTCAGAACAAAACTGAATGACTCAGTAAAATGCATTTTAAATTAAGTTGCTATTAGTTTATCCTGGTTATACAGAATCACTGGTGAGATCAAGTGAGTATGTGACATGATCTGAACAGCCAAAGTAAACTTAGCAACAATGGTTCTTTAATTGCTGTAGGTGTTGGGCAATAGATGCAAGTGTTTTAATATTGATCATTCTCACCTAGGAGCAGAGATGTTTTGGAAGTAATAAGGCTTAAAACAGATGATGTGGGGATATCTGGTACAGACCTCATTTTCTCCTAGGAGGAGAGCCTAAGAAGACAAGTTCCAATGATACAGGGCAGGGTACACAGGAGAGAACAAGACTACAACAAACAGGACACTGGATGTAGTTTTAGTGGGAGGGTAAAATGAAAGCCCAATGTGAGCCAGCACCTTGGCAACGTAACAGCCAGGGAGGAGATGGCCGAGACATTTATCTAAAGCAGTGAGTCGTAACCCTTTTGACTTCGCTTGACTACCACTTAACCATTAATGGACTCCGGGGACCCCCACTGGATCATTATTGGATTCTGGGGACCCTCACTATTCATTACTGGAATCTGGGAACCCTGACCTAAGCAATTTCAATGAATTGAGCCAAAAAACAATGTGCAAAAAAAGAAAAGTAAACATCCATGAAATAAATACACAAATGATAAAATATTTTATTTCATCCACAAATATAAAAAAAATGAATAATTACATTTTACTGTGAAGGTTAGAGCTATTCTAAAATCAACTAACCCTAAACATTTTGTTTAAAGCACTTGTGCTGCTCCCAATGAATCAATCTGAATATACCAACGTAATATTTAGTCTCCAATTTCCAATTCATTCACATTAACAGAAAGTTTTAAAATATACATTTTATATTTTTCTTCTTTAATTACCTACACCTTATCAATCTGCTAATATTATTTAATTAATGTCCAAGAAGTAGGGGATGCCCTACTCTATCTTTATTCATCCATGCACAATAACATTACTGGTCTCAGAAGGATGATATGCAAAGATGGCCTTGCCTGCATTGAAACCAGTGTCTTGCAGCAGGCAGTCTGCAGGGGTGTGAATCAGAAAGAAAGACAGGTCTTCTGGATAGGCAAGGACAGTTAGGAAAAATATGTATTCATGAAAATGGAACAAGACCTTTCTACATTGTTGAGATGTTACTTACATCAAATATGACCCAAAAAGATCCAACTGTGGCTTGTTAATAGAAGTAATTTTGCCTAATAACATATCGAAATAAATGGAAGTAAATAATCAAACATTTCAGAAAGTAACTTCAAACGCAGATTTAAACTTTATACGAATTGTTCACTAGTGATGTCCAGGGCAAGGGAAGGAGAGATCCGAGCGAGCGTGTAGGAAGGTTAATGAAATCCTTTCATCCTAATCAGGACTAATTGCAAACTATCTTTGTCTCACCATTTAAAATAAATCACAGATGATCACACTGAAAGCTACCATTTGTCATAATATATCCTGCTTGTCGTGAAGAGAATTAGAACAGGACAAAAATATATTTTAAATTAATGTGAAGCAGCTAAAGAGGTACATAAGCGTTTCTAGACAATATACAGAAATGATGTTTGATTAATGAACCAATGCCAAAGAAAAGGAAGAAGGAAATGTTACTTATTTCTAATCCTTTTTCTGCACCGTAGGAATCTTCACTTCAGTCATAAATGCTAAATATTCCCCCCCTAAACGTGGGGACTCCGGAGCAATTATTTTCCATAAATCTAATCAAAGAATTGATTTGGAGGTGAGCTGCCATCCAAATACAGGCCCTACCTCCATAGAATAAACACACTTCAGACCAAAAGAATGTTTAACGGGGCCCCCTATAGTGTCCCTGAGGACTAAATGCTGAAGTGCCATTACCTGAAGGCACCATGACGGAATAAAGACACATTGTCTACCCCATCTAACCATCAATAAGAGAGGGTTATGGTTTGAGAGGGTCCAATACAAATACTCCATGTTGGTAGCCAGTCCTACAAATCCTGGACTAATCCTTAATGTATCTAGCCTTGCCTGCAATATATGCATGGGACAATAAAAAGAAAATGCACTATCTCGCTGATGTGAGTCTTGCCATACATCATGAAGCATTTAGCGTGATAGCAAGTCTCTGAATGCTGCCACTGTCTTGGCACCGACTGTTGAAGTTATTAAGTGCAATATCAGCCACACAAGTGAAGTACCGCCAAATCGTGATTCTATAAAACCCATTCCTGTGGTCAGTTCATTGTATCCCATGGTACGACCCTGTTGAGTACTAAGAAACTGAAGAAGCGGAAGCAAAGGAGCCCCACTTCAGCAAGATTGTATAGTCAGTCAAAGGGACACCAGCTCAGGACTGAGGTTTGACCCACCATCAGTGCTCCACAGCAACAGGGCAAGTTTGGCCTGGAAACCAGTAGTTTATTTCACCCCTTAGGGCTATTACACATGGACTTACATTCATCCTTGGAACCTTAACAAACCCTTGACTACAAGCCACATCAAAGGGAGGCCATTCAACTATTAAGAATAAGAATTTTTAAAAAACAACTTGAATAAAAAATTTAGCTCAACTAATAGGCGCAGGTCACACCACTTAGTGTTTTAGTGACGTTCTTATTTCCTATATGAGCATCAGAATCTGATTCAGCCCATCGGGAGCATGAGATGCTCATTCAAAAGCCAATGGAATGGTGATAACCCTAGGCCAGCAGAAGATGGACTGGAGAGAAATTGCAATACGGATGATTCCTGAAGCAGCTAGGCCTTCAGGACATAGTTTAGCACAGGTATACAGAGAACGCCTCTGGCTCCATAAGCAGAGGAGGGGGGTCATTCTGAGGCAAAAGTGGTAGTGTAATGGCAGGTCGAGGCACCTTTGAATAGACCAGGACAAGTTCTTCAGATATAGTGGTTTAAGAGAAGTTCATAACTCAAGGGAAGGGCCTTCTCCACAGCCACCTACGCTGTTAGCATTCTGCATAGACTTGTGCAGCTGGTGCATCAGAGCTGCATTCTATCTGGTATAAATTTCGCACTTGCCCTTCGTCAATATAGTGGTCATTAAAAGTGGAAGAACAAGTTACTAACCTATTATAACGCCTTATCTGGTAAAGACTATCTAGCCGCAGATTACTTACCTCAGAATAGATACCAAAGCAATATCTCCTAATGGGTGGGCATGAAACCTGGCTCAGACCAAAAAATCCTGGTGGGCCGAAAAAGTAAAGTGCTGGTCACGACAGACCTGACTGTCAAGGTAGTAGTGTTTGGTAAATGTGTGCCCATGAAGCAGCCTGACAGATGTCCAGGACAGGAACTCCACAAGCTAACGCAGAAGCTTTGGCTCCGGTGGAATAAGCTCGCAATCCCTCAGGGGGGTTGCTTCTTGGCTACTATGTAGCAGATCTTTATGCAAAGTACAAACCACCGCAGCTGGTCCGTTTCTGAACTGCTCTCCCCTTCTTTGTTTCAGTAAACCCTACTAAGAATGATTACCTATCCAGTGCTCTTCGGTGAGAGCAATATCGAATGACTCCCCTCCTACGATCCAGACAATGGAGTACGGTGGAGCAAAGGAAGTCAATAACGTGATGTTTTGGCCGATGTGGAATGTGGTTACCTCCTTCGTAAGAAAAGAGGCAGTTTGTCTAGGAAGAAGCTGGTGTACAGTGGGTGAACAGAAAGTGCTTATAACTGGCTAACCCTCCTGGCGGATGTTATGGCCACTCACACGACCGTCTTGATAGTCAGAAGTCTTAGAGGGCAGCTACTCATTGAATCCAAAGTGGGAACACAACAAATACGTTAAAACCAAATTAAGATCCCATTGGGGCACAACATGTTTGGAAGAAACGTGTTGAAGACCTTTCAGATAATGTGTCACGACAGGTGACTTAAACAGGGAGGGATGGTCCAACAACTGTAAAAAAGCAAAGATGGACGAAAGATACCTGTTAACTGTGACCAGAGAAAGTCTCTGCCTGGCTAAGTACAAAACAAACAACAGCACTTCGGACAAGGGTGCAGAAAGTGGGTTGGCGCGTTTCTCCGCGCACCAAGCCACAAACTTGTCCCAACGACAGTCATATAAACTTTAAGTTGATGGGCACCTGGCTGCCAAGATGAACTCACAAACTTCAGGAGGAAGGTCGAAGACCATCCACTGCCACTGCTCAATCTCCTAGCATGAAGATGAAGTGTGTGCAGAATCCTCCCTGCTGTTGCACCAGCATATCCTCCAGAAGGGGCAGCCTGATCAGAGTTCAGATACACATGCCCAGGAGTTCTGGATACCATACTCTCCTCACCCAATCCAGAGCCACTAGGAGGACTCGGGCCCGGTCGGTTCTCGTCTTTTTCAGTACTCAGGGGAGGAGAGGTATTAGTAGAAAGGCGTATAAAAGTCTCATTTTCCAGTCTAGTCGGAATGCGTCCCCAAGCAAGAGCGGGTTTGGAAACTCTAGGGTGCAAAAGTGCAGACATTGTGTGTTTTCAGCATTGGCGAAAAGATCTAGCCAAGACTCTCTCATATCCTAAAAGAGACCTTGAGCGTCTTCTGGGTGCAGACATCATTCGTGGTCCATGAGGTATTGCTGACTGAGTTTGCCAGGTGATTCATGTACAGAAAAATGTCCTGACAATCCAGCCATGTTAACAGGCGCAGAGCCTCCTGGCACAAGGTCCAGGACCACACTACGTCCTGCTTGCTACAATACCACATGGAGGTAGTGTCGTCCATGGACACCTGGACAACTTCCCTTTGATGGAGGGCAGGAAAGCTTTTAATTGCAAGAAAATTGTCCAGAGTTCCAGAAGACTGATGTGGAGCCGAGTCTCTGCTGGAGACTAGAGATCTCTGATCTCCGCCTAACCCCACATGGCTGCCCCATCCCAGAAGGGATGGATCGGTCACCACTGTCAGCTCAGTGGGGGAAAGGAAGAGGGGTCTGCTGCTGACCCAATTGCAGTCCATTAGCCACCACTGCAGGACTTTTGCAGTCTCTTTAGTGTTCTGGACCAGATCGGAAAGAGTGCCCTGGTGTTGTGCCAACTGGGACTTAGGATTCCACTATAGAGCCTGCATAGGCCAACCAGTGTGCTTCACCACCAGGATGTAGGAGCCCATCAGATCCAGCAGTCTCAGAGCCAGTCTCATCAAAATCCAAAATCCAGGGCTGGGGTTGAAATACCGGTATAACAGCCCGAATGTCCTGGACTCCCCACTCCAGAAGATAGGCACAGAATTGCACCGTGTCCACATGGATAGTGAAACCCAAGGATTGCAGGAAGTCCGCTGTAGTCTGGAGGTGGGTAAAGACTGCCTGGACAAGCACACCTTCAGTCGCCACTTGTCGAAATAGCGAAAGACTGGTACTCCGACCTCCACCACCACCATCATCTTTGTGAACACCCCAGTGGCACTGGTGAGAACAAAGGGGAGCACAGCAAACTGGAAATGCTCCAGTCCCACTGTGAACCACAGGTAACACTGGGGATAGGGATATGAAAATAGGTGTCCTGCAGGTCCAATGCTACCATCCAGTCTCCAGGGTCTAGCGCAGACAGGATCTGAGAAAGTGTTATGCATGTTGAAATTCTTCTTCCTCATGAAAGGTGCAGATCTAAGGAGTCCTCCATCCTTCATTGGCACCAAGAAGTAGTGGGAATTTCAAACACAACCTACTTCTGCGGCCGGCACCATCTTGATGGCTCCTTTGGCACAAAGACCCTGCACTTCCTGGTGCAACAAGGAGACGTGGTCTTCAGTCAGTTTATCAGAGAACGGTGGAAGAGGATGTTGGGTTTGTAGAATGGGAAGGTCATAAGTAACCACGTCGGACAATTTGGAGCATCCTACTTGTACAAAGTTATGACTAGCCATTAGGGCTGGTGGTACCTGATCCTGCCTCCAACAGGGTGCCCATGTTGATGCGAGGGCATACTGATGGAGTTTAGAAGCATCACGGTGGAGGTAGGGGGGTGGCAGACTGACCAAATCTCCGACCTTTGTTCCATTGGACTTTTGAGACCGCATTCACAGCCATGAAAAGGCTGGGAAGCCTGTTTGTCATGGTGGCTCTGCTGGAAAGGACATAGCTGGTAACCCCTACTGTGGCCACGGAAGGAACAAACGGAAGAGTGTGGTTGGTGTAGTGCCATGGTGAGCACCAACGACCGGATGGTGAACGTACTCTCCATGAAGCGCTAAAGCAGTGAATTGGTTTGCTCCCCGAACAAGAGAATGCCATTGAAGACAGTTAACTTCAGCCAGACGTGGCTGTGTCCCTGCCATCAATGATAGCCTGCTTCAGAATGGTTCAGGCTTCCTTCGAAACCATAGGCAGCACTGGCACAACTGAGTCCCACACGGTGTGGCTATATTGGCCCAAGAGGCACACAGATCTCACCGACTGCAGTGGAAGGCTTGTGGAAGAGAAAATCTCTACCCAATGGTATCCAGCCCCTTGGATTCTCTGTCCAGTGGGGTGGTAGGGAATGCGCTGGGATTCACTTTGGATGTTGAGACCTGCAGCACCAAGTCCTTGGGGGTGGGTTGCTCGGTCAGGAAACTTGGTATTCAGGAGAAGAGCGGTGGCGACGTGCAACTGTCCTGTGCATGGTGTGCTCATGCAAGGCTTTGAGCACATCATCATCGAGGGTATCCTTGAGATGCAGGAGGGGTTCTGTGTGGGATACCCCTGACGGAAGCACCTCCGGTGAAACATTGGTCCTGACTTCCACAGAGGGCAGTTGGAGGTCATGGACCGAAGCCACCCTGCTCACCAACATAACACAAGATGCCTCTTCCTCTGTAGCCTCACTAGCAGGAGACACTAGGCCAGTGTCTAGTGAGGTGTCCAGGCCATTGGTATCTGCCAGGACCTCATACCACTTGCCATCATCCAACTGGGCCAAAGGGTCTTCATGGAGATCAGGGGAGCCGTAAGAATCCTTAGACCCACCCGCGCCAAAATCCCCACAGGGCCTGTCAAAGAAAGGAGGCACTGTGTCTGACCCTGACAGTCGTTCGGAGTCCAGTCAGTGCCGACGTCGAGCGATGCAGGTCGAACTCTGTGTCAGAAGGAGTATTTTCTGTCCTGTAACTCCAGTTCTGTAGTAGGGGTATCTCTGTTATAGTCATAATCTAGTGAATAGTCCCGCCCATGTGCGTGGACCCCGGAGCAATCAAAAATAATCTCTTACAGTGTCAAAAAATGCAGAAAATGCATAGACACTTAAGAGAGAATTTAAAGACAGATAATGCAGCCAAAAAGGCTACACTGTCCAGTACTTCAACTAGAAATTCCACCATAAAATCCACAAAACAGCAAAGCCTGTACAGATTTCCCTTGCTTAACAGCAAAATCCCTCAGGAATGATAGAGAGAAGAACCTGGACAGACAAGCCCCATAGGCTGCCATTATGTGGCTTAATTAGGATACTGTGCCTTTAAGGAACCTTCCAGAACCTTCTCCCAGTATCCCAGAATGCATAGCAGGTCCAACTTAGTTTCAGTTCTTTTTGAAGGCGTAGAAAACGCCAGACCTGTAGCATTATGAACATGAATAACTCTCCACCGGGGAGGCGGGAGGGCGCTTATGACTAGAACAGAGATACCCCTACTACAGAACTGGAGTTACAGGACAGAAACTACTCCTTCTGTAGTAGGGGATCTCTGTGTATAGTCATAATCTAGTGAATAGAATGGCAAGCCCATCCCCACACCAAGCGGCGGTGGAGAATAAAATAACGCCACTACTGTGCGAACAGATTCCGCAGCGAAGCCTGCCCAACCTGAGCGTCTGCCCTGGCATCAGTGTCCAGGCAGTAATGCTTAGCAAAGGTATGGTCCGACTTCCAAGTGGCCGCCTTGCAGATCTCTGCAATGGGAACATTACGGAGCATAGCTGTCGTAGCAGCCTTGCCCCTGGTGGAATGAGCCTTAGGCTTGCCCCCTAAGGTCTTATTAGCTTTGTAGTAACACAACTGTATGCAGGACACAATCCACCTCGAGATGGACTGTTTAGAGGTAGCAAGACCTGTCCTGACTGAGCCATAATTGATAAACAATTGGTCTGACCTACGAATATCTTTAGTCTTATCAAGATAAAACTTCAGCACCCTCCGCACATCCAGGGAATGTAAAGACCTTTCCGCTGGAGATGAAGGATTCTGAAAGAACGTAGGCAAAGTGATAGTCTGGTTGATATGAAAATCAGAAACAACCTTGGGAAGAAACTTAGGGTGAGTACGCATAACAACCTTAGCATTATGAAATACAGTATAAGGTTCTTGGCAACACAATGCCTGAATCTCACTCACCCTGCGGGCCGATGTAATGGCCACGAGGAACGCCGCCTTCCAGGACAGGTGCTGCAACGAAGCCTTATGAATGGGTTCAAAAGGCTCCTTCATCAATCTGGACAGCACCACATTCAGGTCCCATGAAGGCGAAGGAAGCCTGACAGGAGGGAACACTTTCTTCAAGCCTTCCAAAAAATCTTTGATCACAGGGATCTGGAAAAAGGAAGTCTGTGAAGGGCCTTTCCTGTAGGCAGTCAAAGCAGCCAGATGAACCTTAATGGAATGGACATTAAGGCCCGACTGCGCCAGATGTAGCAGATATGGAAGGATGACATCTTCCTTGCATGTCGTAGGGTCATAGCTCTTAGACCTACACCAGATGCAAAACCTCTTCTACTTGTAAGCATAAGAAGTCCTAGTGGAAGGTCGCTTAGCCTCCTTCAGTATGTCCATACAATCCTCAGGGAGATTCAGATGGCCATATTGCACTATTTCAGGAGCCATGCCGCCAAACTCAAAGACGAGAGGTTGGGGTGCACCATCCGCCCCCCGAACTTCGTGAGAAGGTCCGGCCTGCACGGCAGCTTCATGTGAGGAAGGAGAGATCGGTGGAGCAGGTCCGTGAACCACCACTGCCTGGGCCATTCCGGGGCAATCAGAATCATTCTCGCCCTGGATTGGGACAGCTTGATGAGAACCGCCGGAATCAGGGGAATTGGTGGAAAAGCGTACAGAAAGCTGTTCGACCAGTTGATCCATAACGCGTTCCCCAGCGTCCCCGGCTGGTAGTACCTGGAGGCGAAGCCTCGGCATTTGCTGTTTTCGGCGGTGGCGAACAGATCTACGTCTGGAGTTCCCCACCTTGCGAAGACTTCTCCTAGTACTTCGTCGTTTAGGACCCATTCGTGGTTTTCCTGAATGAGTCTGCTCAGTTTGTCTGCCTGAACATTCTGCACACCTGGCAGATGGGTGGCCGTTATCGACAGTCCTCGAGCCAGAAGCCAGTGCCAGATCGCCTGCGCCTCCTGCGATAGAGTGCGCGATCTCGAGCCCCCCTGCTTGTTGAGGTAATACATCGTTGTCGTGTTGTCCGTCTGAACAAGCAGAGAGTTGGTCTGAAAGGATGGATGAAAGGTCTTCAGTGCCAAGTGAACAGCTCTCAGTTCCAGGAAATTGATGTGGTACGTGGACTCCGTCGGGGACCACGTCCCTTGAATTTGCAGGTCTCCGGAGTGCGCTCCCCAGCCTTGGAGAGACGCATCCGTCACGATGGTCTGTGTGGGAATGTCCTTGTGGAAGGGAACCCCTCTGAGGAGATTCTCCTTCGAGCACCACCACTTCAGAGACTGAAGAGCATGTAGAGACAGTCGTATCTTGTCGTCCCAAGAACCTCTCCTCTGGTCCCACTGATCCTCCAAGCACTCCTGCAGAGGTCTCATCTGTAGCCGTGCGTGAGGAGTGAGAAAGATGCAAGAGGCCATCGATCCCAGTAGAGAAGACACCGTCCTCACAGTCGTAGACGGAGTGTTCATGAGAGCCTGAGCCTTCCGAACGAGTGATAAACGTCGCTCTTCCGAAGGAGACACGCTTGCTGACAGCGTATTGATGGAGGCTCCCAAGTACTGGATGCACTGGACCGGAATCGGGACCGACTTGGACATGTTGATGTGCAACCCCAGCTTGTTCAAGAGAACGCACGTCTTCTGGAAGTGTGCTTGAGCTTCCGAGAAGGAGGAGGCCTTGATCAACCAATCGTCCAGGTACGGGTAGACAAACACCTTGTTCTACCGTAGGTGTGCTGCTACCACTGCCATACATTTCGAGAATGTCCTGGGTGCAGACTTCAGCCCGAAGGGTAGCACCGTGTACTGATAGTGATTGGTGCCGACTTGAAAGCGCAGAAACTTCCTGTGTTTGCATGCAATGGGCACGTGGAAGTATGTGTCCTGTAGATCTATGGCACACATCCAATCTCCTCATTGCAGCTGAGGGTAGATCTGATGCAACGACAGCATGCAAAACTTTTCTCTGCGAATCCACTTGTTTGCCTGTCGCAAATCCAGAATGGGCCTGGACTCGTTTTTGTCCTTCTTGCGGACAGGAAAGAACCGAGAGTAAAGACCTCTTCCTCTTTGAGACAGAGGTACGTCTTCGATCGCCCTCTTCCTTAGCAGAATGTCCGCCTCCGCCTGAAGCTCGCGCAGTTGATACTGCGAGCTGACGGGAGGAATCGATGGAGGAGGGCTGGTGAAACGTAGACTGTATCCATTGCAAACAATATTCAGCACCCACTTGTCCTGAGTAATTTTTCTCCACTCTGCCAGAAAAAATTGAACGCTTCCCCCCACCGGAGCGGGTAACGGACGAGGGGGAAGTAACCGCTCAGGGTCGAGACCCGGCCGGGCCCTTGGTCGCGGTAGAGGACTGTTGTCGACCTCTACCCCCTTGGCGTTTCTGGAAGGGCCGCCTGTACTGCTGCTGCTGTTGCTGCTGTTGATGTTGTCCAGCAGACTGTCCCCTTCCACGACCCTGCGACCCAAACCGACGTTGGAACTGTCGGAAGGGTTTCTTCTCCTTGGGCTTCTCCAAGCCCACCGCCGTCAGGGTCTCCGCCTCGGCCTTCATCCTGGCCATCTCGTCATCAGCGTGTTTTCCGAAGAGGGTATCTCCGGAAAACGGGAGATTCGCCACGCGGTGCTGTGCCTCCGGTTTCAGTGACGTCAACCTGAGCCAAGCATGGCGTCTCTGGTGAATCCCGTGGCAGTATCCGTGCGCTGACAGCAAGGAGATGTCCGCTGCGGCGCCGATGGCCTGGTTAGAGACCAGCATCCCCTCCTGGACGATCTCCATGAAGTCCTCCTTGCGGTCTCGAGGGACAAGGTCCGCAAACTGTTCCATCGAGTCCCAGAGTGCCCGGTCGTAACGCCCCAGCAACGCCGAGTCACTGGCGGCCTTCATTGAAGAGGCGGACGTCCCACACGCCTTACGACCAGCAGAGTCGATCCAGCGGCTCTCCTTGTCCGGAGGCACCGTGGACGCAGGGGAGGTGGCATGAAGCTTTCGGGCAGCTGTCACGATCACTGAATCCGGGACCGGGTCCTTCCTCAAGAAGGCTGGGTCCGAGTCCGGAGCCCTGTACTTTTTTAGGATCCTGGAAGGCGCAGACTTCACCACTGCCGGCGTCAGGAATAGCTGTTCAGCGGGCTCAAGGAGCCCTGGCACCAGAGGTAACAGGGGGCGAGACAAGTGCCTTTTGTGTAATGTCTCAAATATCACAGAAGTAGAAGTGGTAGGCGCTTCAACCTTGATTCCCAACTTCGCCGCTCCACGCAGGAGAACCTCCTGAAACGTGCCAATATCGTCTATAGGAGACACTCTAGTCTCCGGCGAATCGGACAACGTGGGCGAGTAGGAACGGGTCCCAGAGGCAGAACGTGACCTGGACCGACGTCTCTTATGGTGATGCCTGGATCTTGAGGAAGATCCACGTCCACTCCTCGATCTGTCCCGTCTCCCCGAGCGAGACCTCGACCTCTTGGGTCTCGGACGTTCCTTCGGCCTCCCAGGGTCAGGAGTCCTAGGCTTCTTAGGAGTCTTCTTCGGTGGCGTCGGAAACTCGGGCATCGACACCGCCCTCGGCGGGACCGGGGGTGGAGGAGTAACCGGACGCGGGGTCTGCGGAGCCGGCCTCGGAGGTAGGGTCGGGGCCTTCGGAGGCGGACCCTTCGGCAAAGCGGGTCGCGAAGGAGGTGCAGAGGGCTTCATCGGAGTATCCACCCCAGAATGCGCCGTTCCCGGCGAGCCACCATCCCGTCCGGAGCGTGGGGAGCCCCCCACAGTCCTGGGCCTGTCCTTAGGACCTCCAGACGCCGAAGATCGGTGCCCAGACGACGACCGATGGTCCCTCGACGTCGAACGGCCCTTCGGCGTCGACCGTTTCTCACTTCTCGACGTCGAACCGTGTCTGCGTCTCGACGTCGACCCCGACCAGATGGACGAGCCACGAAACCTCGACGACGGGCGATGGTGCCTCGACGGCGACCTCGACCTCTTCGCCTGTCTCGACGTCGACCTCTTGGATCGTCTCGACGTCGACCCTTTGGATCGTCTCCACGTCGATCTCCTTGAGCGTCTCGACGTCGGTCTTTTCGAATGCTTCTACGTCGACCTCTTCGCGCCGGAGACTTCTTCCGTCTCGACGGCGGCCTCGACGACGAGGATCCCCTCGACGACGATGTCCTCGACTGCGAACGGCGGTGTCGCCTCGACGGCGAGCGCCGATGCCGGGCCCTCCGATGTCGACCACTCGACGCCGACACCGACGACGAGGAGATCGACACCGGCTTCGACGGCGGCCGGAACACGTTCCTCGACGTCGACGGGCGACGTTTTCTCGACCCAGAGCCCTGGTGAGACTTGGAACTGGCCGTTGACCGTCCTCTCGACGTCGTGGTCAGAGCAACTGACCCAGACGGAGATCTTGGGCGAGGGCTGGTCTTCCTGCCCCTGGGGAGCCCCCCAGAGGCCTCAGCATGGGCAGAAGGAGCCCCTCCTGACCCACCTCGTGCCTTTAACCTCCTTTCTTCAAGTCCCTGAAGTCTGATCTTCTTCCTCTCCTTCAGGGTCCTTCCAGAGAAGCCTTTGCAGATCACACAGTCCTCAGGGATGTGGGAAGAGGGAAGGCAGAGAATACAGACCTCATGGGGGTCTGACTTGGCCTTCTTCCTTGAGCACTCCGGGCATTTGTCGAATAATGCAGGCATTATGGACAAAAAAGAGTGCAGAAACTCAAGAAGAAAGCCACCAAAGTACTTTTAAAGCACCAAAAATCGAAATTAGTGTAAAACACCAACAAAACCCTTGAAAAGGGAGAGCTCAATGCTCCAGGGTCCTGCTTGCAGGAGCCGGAAAAAAGAACTGAAACTAAGTTGGACCTGCTATGCATTCTGGGATACTGGGAGAAGGTTCTGGAAGGTTCCTTAAAGGCACAGTATCCTAATTAAGCCACATAATGGCAGCCTATGGGGCTTGTCTGTCCAGGTTCTTCTCTCTATCATTCCTGAGGGATTTTGCTGTTAAGCAAGGGAAATCTGTACAGGCTTTGCTGTTTTGTGGATTTTATGGTGGAATTTCTAGTTGAAGTACTGGACAGTGTAGCCTTTTTGGCTGCATTATCTGTCTTTAAATTCTCTCTTAAGTGTCTATGAATTTTCTGCATTTTTTGACACTGTAAGAGATTATTTTTGATTGCTCCGGGGTCCACGCACATGGGCGGGACTATTCACTAGATTATGACTATACACAGAGATCCCCTACTACAGAATCAGGATTGACTCAGAGCTTGGTGCCGCGCAAGGCACTGGTGGCACTGAGCCACGCAAATGTTGTGAATTTGCGACTGGAGCAGGCCCAGATTCGGGAACGGATCCAGAGGGTCTGACTGATGCTGAGGGCGAACCCGCCAGCCAAAGTCCAGGTGGGGCACCACCAAGACCCGTGGGGCCCAAAGGCGCTCCAGAGGGGTCAGACTGCCCAAATATGAGGTGCATAGCTTCATAACATTATTTGAGTTGGGCAAGGGTCGCTCCAGCTCCACAAAATGGAGACACAGAATCACCAAGGCTGGAGTATGGGAGCAAAGCCTCCACCTGTGGCATCATTTTCCATGCCTCATTCAATGCCTTGAACAAGTGCGGCAATGTCAAACACTTCTTACATTTTTTGTATTTGTGGGACTTGCACGACGAAGACGACCTACGAAAACGACTCCAAGAGCGGGCCCGGGACCTTCCATGCGACCAGGACCTGGAGAGGTGCTGAGTCTTCAGATGTCGGGCAGCCAGAAGCTTCTTCTACCGCTCCCGAAACACCTTTGAATTCATGGTGCCGCAGACAGGACTGTGTCTAGAGTCGTGGTCCGGCGCTAGGCACCACAGACAAAACAGATGAGGGTCATTTGCCTGCGACAGGCCCTACCACGTTAAAAACCCACTTGTTTCTTAGGGAACATCACTTGCACAGTGGGAACAGAATGCTAAAAGAAAGCAGACACAAATGTTGAAAAAGTGGTTGAAAATTGACCAAGGTAGGTAGCGCTTCTGAATCCACAACGTTTGGGTGGAAAGAAAGGAACGGTTGTTAGCAGGCTATGGAGGTGCCAATATAGGCATTGCACACGTTGCATTCGGCACGGACAATGCCTACGACACTTGACCTTTTGTGCCACCTACCAGTGCGCAGGGGTACTGCTCAAGATTTTCCGGATCTAGTCTGACACCTGGGGGATAGCCTAAGGTAAGGAATCTGCAGGTAGAAGTGTCCATCAGATAATTCTGTTTCATGGTGGCCAGTCCTCGACGCTGAGAGCACCCAACCCCATCGACATCCGAAGTGAGTCTCCTCAGGAACTGTGTTAGAGGCCCACTAGTATGCCTCCATGCTCATTTTCCCTTGATGGAATTCTCCCACATCAACCCAAGTTGTCACAGTGACAAAGCTACTCAAAATACCACAACCAAGTTTTGCTCCTCATATATCCAGAGGACTTTGATTAAAAGTGTTTTGCATGGATCAATAGCATTTTTTGAGCATTTGTACGCCATCTCACTGCAATGAACACGTCTCTTGCAGTAAATCAGGCGAGTAGAAAATCTATATATGGTGCACAAGCAGTTAAACAATAAGAAGACCCAGTCAGAACAATGTTATCACCTGCAAAGTCTGCTCTTTAACAAAAACAAACCTAAGCGCATGCATCTAAAGCTTCAATTGTCAGGAGTGTATAAAATTGGAACGGGTGTGGAGGAAGGACTATTGCCTAGAGGCTAAACTTAGGCTGAGATGTAAACAAAAAAGTATTATACTGCCATAACTCATGCCAAAGGGGCGTATTATGAACCCGCACTGATGCCACTAGGAATAACTTGAAGGAGATTTTCTCCATAGTCCAGAGTTTCTGACTCCCGGGACACAAACGAGTATTCTCCCCACTTCTAATTCTTGGTGTGAACAACTGTCCAACTTCTTCTTGGAGAAAATCCGCTCTATTCAGGCATCTTTTCCCTCTGACAGTATGGACACAGGTCTCTCTCTGGCAGATAGAGAGTGTCTTCCTCCCTCTCAAACTTTAGCCGCTTTTGCCCCTATTGCCCTATCAAGCTCTCTTAGAATTGTTAAAAGACTGGTTCACCATCAGACCCTTGTGCTGCTAGACTTGTCCGCTGTTGCGAAGACGGTCAACCCAGAAGTTAATAGACTTATTAACATGTCCCTTCAGGAGCCATGTGTTCCGCATGCTTGGAAGCAGGCCAAGATCTTGCTCCTCTTGAAATAGTCCTCTCTTGACCCTATGAGCCCTGGGAGCTACCACCCTATTTCCCTCTTGCCTAGTATGGCCAAAGTCTGTGGAAAAGTCGAACAGGCAGCTGACTGAGTTCATAGAGGATGCTGGCCTGCTCCATCCGGCTCAGTCGGGATTTAGGGCCAACCATAGTACCAAACTCGCCTTGGCGGAAGTCTCAGAGATCATCCGGGAATGCTTGTATGCTGGTGGGAGGGGAGCCTTGATTTTGCTTGACCTCTCAGCGGCATTCGATACGGTTCCCCATTCACTATTGCTGACCAGATTGGCTGAGATAGGTATCACCGGTAAAGCCTGGGGCTGGCTTAAATCTTTTCTGGGGGACCCCATGCAGCAGGTCTGGCTTCCTCCAGCCTCGTCCTTGCCCCAGAATGTAGAGACGGGGTCGCACAGGGTTCTTCCATGAGCCCTCTCCTCTTTAATATTTATGTCACGCCCCTAGTTCAACTGGCAGAGGATCTGGGTGCGAAAATCATCTCTTATGCTGATGACACCCAGCTTCTGTTCACTTGGAGCAAAAATGAGGATTCTGTTGATGATGCCCAAAAATGCCTGACTTCAGTTTTTCACTGTCTGTCCTCGGCGCAACTCAAGTGCAACAAAGAAAATTCTGAAATCCTTCTCTTCAGGAAGTTTCCTCCCAATTTTAGAGAAACACTCTGGCCGCCGGGCTCAGCCCTACCAGTGTTGATTGGCCTCCCCGTAAACAATATGAGGATATGGTTTATAGAAAACCTCACCTTCCCTACGCAGATTAAGAAGCTGGCCAGTATGTGTTTCGGGCTCTTAAAAACTATCTGAAAATGTCTTCCTCTCCTGCATAGAGCGGCAAGGGAAACGGTCACCCACGCCCTTATTCTATCTCTGTTAGATTATGCGAACGCGCTGTCTGCTGGCATTCCAGGCTATCTGATAAATAGGTTGCAGGTAGTCCAGAATGCAGCTGGCAGGGTCCTTCTCGACATTCCCGCTAGAAATAGTGTGAGACAACATCAGAGAGCACTCCACTGTCTGCCTGTAGCGGATTGGGTGAAATTCAAATCCCTTCTTATAGCCCATCGTGCGCTTCAAGCCTGGAGTCCAAGCTATTTCCAAAACCGCTTTTCCTTTCACGTTCCTTCAAGACCACTCCATTCTTTGCACTTACTTCTGGCTACGGTTCCCCGGTTCCGGCTACAAAGGATGGGTGGCAGCTCTCTAAGTGTGAAGGCAGTTCTGGCTTGGAATGCACTTCCGCTTGCTCTTCGTAGTATTCAGGACCTTGCCCTGTTCAAGAATAATTTAAAACCTTCCTCTTCAACTAAGCTGACCATGTACCTCCTCTCAAGGCTCGCGCTGGGACACTCTTGTAGTATCCGAGCGAGGTACAAGTGGAAATAGCATAACATAATCTTCACACCATCGCCACTCTGCTACAACAAAGAAATGCTAGTATTTAGGCTGAAATGTTAGGTGAGCTGTAACTTATGGCACATACAAGGCACCTAAAAACTCAGATCTCAGTTGATTCTGCAGAAAGCAAGTTTCAACAGTCTCTATTAAAGGGAGACACAAGAAAATATCTTACCTTCAAGAAATAATCGAACAGTGGCTTGTATGTTTTTCCTTTGAGAGCAATGCCTGGAAACCTAGAAGAAAATACAACATAATGAACAAGAAAGCAAGGCCACAACAAAGCAACAGTTATATTATAAAACTTATTTGCAAGTCAATATGAGGTTGAGAAACAACATATTTTGCATACATTGTTTTCAACAGTTGTACTGGATTCATTTAAAAGATAACCTCCTAAAGGAGGATGCAGAAAATTGTCATCTATTAATTACTTCTTGCTTGCAATTCAGCAAAGATACCGGTCTTATTATGCTTATCTTAGCTGTATTTGTGCCGTATATTGCATTACCGAAAATTGGGCTTTTGCTTAATCTCTGCCTTACAGGAGCAAAAAGGTTTTACTAATGTAAATATAATTTCATAAAACCGATTACAAAAAACTCACTGGCTGAATTCTACATGCAGGGAATCACAAATTGTTAGACCACATGCAGAAGAGAAATGGTGAAGAAAAGTGCTCCTTTTTGACATGGTCCTCCCCACTTTTTGCCTGGTATCTGATGCAATTTCGACAGAAGTGCACTGGGTTCCTGCTATCCATGTCTCTTGAACCAGACTTCTTTCCCTAAAACTGTACAAATGTTCCCCAATTAACACTACCCATAAGTCCCTAGTAAATGGTACCCCTGGGGTATTAAAGAGGATCCCTGCGAGCTGCAGCACGTATTGTACAATCCTAAGAGATCCCTCAGCATCAACATGCATACTGGCATTGCAGGCTGCGAGCCATGGTGAAGATAAAAGTGAAGTCACAACATGGCACAACCCCTGTACGCAATGCCTACAGACACTGCATGCAGTATAGGTAAGTCACCCCTACAGCAGGCATTAAGGCAGGGGGCACTATATTACATGTGCAGTCACACCTGCATGTGCAGAGCAGATATGCCCCTATGGTGTCTAAGTCAATTCTTAGATATCACAAGTGAACAGGGAAGCCATTTTAAGTACATGTGCCGGACACTGGTAAAAACAAGTTCCCCAGCTACATGATGGCTTCACTGAAATCTCTGGTGTTTGGTATCAAACACCTTAGATTAATAAATGCACACTAATTCCACTGGTGGATTTATTAAAATCTGTACTCAGAGGGCACCTTACAGGTGCTCAAAAACAACCTACTGACTACTAGTGTGCTGACTCACTAAGGTAGACCAGCCTGCCACCCCAGATAGGTTTCTGACCCCTTGCAGGTGAGAACATGCGCTCTCTGAGGGCAGAAGCAATGCCTGCTCTTGCCGGAGGTGTTGCCACCTCCTCCAAGCAAGATGGCTAAGTGATCAGCATATCAAGGCAGGAGGCTTCTAAGGCCTCTACCGCCTTTGATATGAGACCCAAGGCTCCCACAGACAGGGGAAATGTTACCTCCTGCCCTGGGCCCATTTGGCACCAGGACAGGTGGTAACATTTGACAGTCATGAGGCGTGCCCTCCTCTGAGGCTAGTACTACCCCTAAGCTGGGAATACCTGAAGTGGACTTGACTTTTAGAATTCCACCTTCTTGGTTTTGGCAGAATTAGACTCTCTGGGTCAGGGTTATGCACACTTCCCACAGGAAGTGGTCAAATAGAGGGTGTAGACACCCTAAAGGTAAGTAGCCCATTGGCTAGTACTTGTCACTCCTTTAACGCCCCTAAAAGGCAAGTTACTTACCTTCGGTACTGCCTTATCTAATAGAGACGTGATGGAGCCGCAGATTCCTTACCGTTCAATTTAAAGGCGTCAGTCTAGATCCGGAAGATATCGTCAGAGCACGAAGTGACAACCGCGTCACTTACATATGTGACATGTCGGTGCGCTGACGACAGATACTTTTCATGAATTTGCAAGCCAGAAACGTAGAGTTGTGAAGAGTACTGGTGTGTTTAAAAACTAAAGCCTTGCAAGGGAACAACCTTGAACCTAGTAAAAATTGTCCGCAGTGCGGGGAGGATGAGTGGGTCGGTAAGGAATCTGCAGCTAGATCATGTCTACCAGATTAGGCGTTACCGAAAGTAAGTAACTTGTCAATCTGATGAAGATATCTAGCTGCAGATTACTTACCTCTGAATAGATAGCCAAGTAATACCATCCCCGGTGGAGGGCAGGCTAAGAAGTCCCTCAGGTACAAATAGGCAAAACAGCCATCCCTGCGCACCAGACTGTCCAGGTAGTAATGCTTAGCAAACGTGTGCAGGGATGCCACGTTGCTGCCTGACAGATTTCCAGGACTGGGACTCCACGTGCTAATGCAGTGGTAGCAGCTTTAGTTTGGGTGGAATGAGCTATTAAGGCTTCAGAAAACAACTCATCGTGAGCAGATCCTTTTCTGCGGCGCTCGTCCTTTCTTCAGACCTCATACCCCACTAAGAGTTGGTCGTCCACCCGGAACTCTTTCGTGCGGTCAAGGTAGAACGACAACGCTCTTTTTGGGTCCAGATGGTGGAGTCGCTCTTCTTTTTTAGAGGGATGTGGAGGAGGGCACAAAGTGAGCAAGGGGACAGATTGTCCCACATGAAAGGGTGTTACCACTTTCGGGTGTGAAGCACCAATTTGTCAGGGAATATCATCTGAAAGGGAGGTTTGAACGACAGAGCCTGCAGATTGTTCACCTTCCTGGCAGATTTATTGCCACTAAAAAAGGCTCTTTTTATTGTGAGCAGCCGGAGGGGGCAATTATCCAGAGGCTCGAAAAGAGCACACATAAGGATAAGAATCAAATTAAGGTCCCACTGAGGCATACTGAAGGGGAAGCTGGAAACAATGTCGGAGAGGACTCGATAGGAACATCGGGAAGGAGGAAATCCCGCAGCAGAATCCAGAAAGTTTCTGGGTTAGGGACTCACCTGAAAGGCATTTGAGTAACCCTTGGTGCGGCTCGTCTCTGTTACAGGCAGAGGAGGGAGATCCCGGGGATGCGGACCAATCCGACGTGAAGAGATCAGAAGAAAAGGAGGAACCCGACGGAGGACGTAGTGACGTCATCGGAGAGTCCGGAAGAGAGAAGAGGCCGGGATTTCGGAGGACGCCTGGAGGGAAGGCGAGGAAAGCGGACGAATCGGAGAAGAGATTGAAGAAGCCGAGGAGTGGAGCGAGGAGTGGTGGATACCCTCCCCCCAGGAGGACGAGAAGCCGCCGTAACTCCGGAGAGTTACGGCTACGGCGGTGAGTGAGCCGATAGACAGGGCATTGCAGTGTAAACCCGGGAGGCGGTGGAAGCTTGTGGATGGCGGGAGGCTGGGACGAAAGAAACAGGGAACCACAGGGCACTGTAAATACTCCCCGTTACAACCCCTGCACCCAGTCCTTCTCACAACCTCCCCACTTGCCCGTACTTGCATTTTTCACTCAGCGGGTAGTCTACATAAACAGGCATTGTAACCAGAAGTTGAAAAGTCAGCTACTATGCCGATAGTCTGAGCGTTTACGACCGCGCACGGAGAGGAAGGCAGACAGCTGGTTATACCATTGGATTCTTAGTAAACTCCCCTCCTTACACCCGGGTGTGGTGATGGCTTCATACTGACCCTACACATCCAAAAGACATCCTACTTACTGCCTCTGTGTTTTGTTTTCTTTTGAGCTCCTGGGGCATTTGGACTAGTCCACCACTCTACAACTGAACATCTCAGCAGGAGGAGCACAACCCGGACAGAAGAAGACACAGAGACACCACTGCCTCACTCAACCTTTTCTCCTTGTAACAAAAACCCTTGTTTTTGACCACCAAGCACTAATAAAATCACCATTAATCAACCAATCAAGCCTCCTAGCTTCTACTTCCGCCCATCCCTCCCACACATATGTACAAGACTTTTGGTATATACGTAAAATGGGGGATTTAAGTAAAGATGATTGGTCTGGCAGCCTCAGGAAGGCAGAAAAGGCAGACAAATACCCTTTGAGGGTGCCCAGACCAGAACCCTGCTGGGCAAGGATCAACATGAACAGTAGAATATCAGAAAGAAAAGCAGAAAGAGGGTCGATGAACTTTTCTGTACAACATTTTACAAGTTTCTTCCACCGTCTGGCATATACAGTCTTAGTGGAGGTTCACCTGGCTGTCAGAATAACATTATAAACTTCGGGAGGAAGGTCAAAAGCTATCAACCGCTGCCGCTTAATCTCCACGCAAGAAGGCGTAAAGTTGACAGGTTTGGGTGGAGGACCCTCCCCTGCAGCTGTGACAGAAGATCCTCCCGAAGGGGCAGCCTGATCAGGATCAATGCTAATTTGCAGAAGGTCAGGATACCAGACGCTCCGTGCCCAGTCAGGAGCCACAAGGATGACTTGGACCCGGTTGTTCCTGATCTTCTTGAGAACTCTGGGCAGGAGCGGTATGGGCGGAAAGGCTAAAAGGAAGCCTGAGCTACACTCGAGTCAAAAAGCGTCTCTGAGCGAGAGCCGCCTTGGAAACTTAAGTGGACAAAACTGCTGACAATGCGCGTTCTCTACAGAGGCAAACAGATCTAACCAAGGCTCTCCCCACTGCTGAAAGAGACTTTGCGCCAGCCCCGGATGGAGATGCTATTAGTGATCCGCTAAACATCGACGGCTGAGTTTGTCCGCCCTTGACTTCAAGGAACCTGGCAGGTGTTGAACCACCAGGGATATGCTCTGCTGTTCCAGTCGTGTCCAGAAATGCAGGGCCTCTTGACAAAGAGTCCACGACCACACTCCGCCCCGTTTGTTGCAGTACTACAGGGCAGTGGTGCTGTCTAAGAACACCTAAACTAGCATTCCTTTGATGTAGGGTAGAAAGGCTTTCAAAGCCAATCGGATCGCTCGGAACTCCAGCATGTTGATGTGGAGTCCGGATTCAACCGGAGACCAGAGCCCTCTGATCTCCATCTCTCCCAGATGGCAGCTCCATCCCAGAAGTGACGCATTTGTATCTACTATGAGATCTGGTTGGGGAAGGGAGAGGGGTCTTCCTCTGACCCAATTGCGATTTGTTAGCCACCACTGCAGGTCTTGTGCAGGTCCCTCTGAGATCTGGACCATGGCAGAGAGATTCCCCTGATGGTGCGCCCACTGGGACTTCAGGTTCCACTGCAGAGCCCGCATATGCCATCTGGCATGTATCACTAGCAGCTTTCAGGAGGCAATGAGGCCCAGCAGATTCACAGTCATTCTCACCGAAATCTAGGCTAGAGGCTGAAACATCGGTATCATAGCCTGAATATCCTGGACTCGACGCTCTGGAGGTTAGGCTCAAAACTGCACTCTGTCCAGATCAGCTCTGATGAAAGTGAGCATCTGAGAAGGAGTCAGGTGTGACTTTGGCACGTTGATAGTGAAGCCCAGCGAATGCAGGGCATCCACTGTTGTCTGTAGGTGGGAGACGACAGCCTGTGGCTAGCCTGCCTTCAAAAACCAGTCATTGAGATAAGGGAAGACTGGCACCCCTGATATGAGCTGCGACCAAAGCCATCACCTTGGTGAATACCAGAGGAGTGCTGGAGAGTCCAAAAGGGAGAACAGTGAACTGAAAGTGCTCGTAGCCTCCGTGGCTGGGGTAGGGCTGGCGTGGTTGAAAGCCCCTTCAATGCTGCAAAAGGAAGTCTGGGGATAAGAGGCAACTGAGAGGCCAAAGAACTTGTCAGCCCATGAGTCCTTAAAGCACTCCAGCGCCGTGTCTGCCTGGCCTCCGAAGAGACGAGCGTCATCAAAGGGCATGTCTATGATCGAAGCCTGGACGTCCCCCAAAAAGCAAGATTTTCTCTATCATGGAAATTACTCTGCCCAGCGAGTCGATCGTATCTAAGCCACATTGAATGGCAAAACTTGCTGCATCTTTCCAGTCTGTTACGGCTTGGGAGTTGGTGGCCCAGGCCCCCACCGGGACCTGTGGCAGCACTTGCGCAACGGTTTCCAACAGAGAGTGGAAATAATGGCCCAAAAAGCATGAGGTGTTCAACAATCGCAATGCAAGAATGGTGGAAGAAAAATATTTCTTGCCTCAACTGTCCAGCCTCTTGGATTCCCTGTCAGGGGGAGAAGCAGGGAATGGGGCTTAGGAAGTAGAGCCTGGGACTAGCAAGCTCCTTGGGGTAGGGTGGGTAGTGAGTCAGTTTGAGTTGCCCGATGCAGCGTGGTGGCAGCGGGCGATCGTCCTGTTAACAGGAGCCCCTGTGCTGGATTTGGGTCAGGTTCCCAGAAGGAAGTATTGGAGGGCTTTATTAAAAGGGAGCAAGGGTTCCAAAGAAGTAGCTCCCGGGCTGTATTACCTCTGTCAAGATGTTAGTCTTCACCGCCACTGAGGGTAGCTGGAGGTCAAGGTCTTCAGCTGCCCAACGCACCACTATTGCATAAGATGCTCCCTCCTCTGTAGCTACAGTGGGGGGGGACAAAGCATGCCAGTATCTGGAGAGGTATCCGGTATGCTGGCTTCACCCAACTCCTCATACCAGTCCATTTCCTCAAAAGGCTGGTCTTCTAAAGGGTCCAGCAACCCCTACTATTCATCTCCAAATCCCAGCCCTCCAGAATAGGGCTCAGGAAGCTACCTAGGACCTGGTGGTCCTGTCAGCGTCTTAATCGGCGTCAGTCGACATAGTACTGGCTCCGGGTCATCAGGGATGAGAATAGGGCGGGCGTCGCCAGTGGGCGACAGGAGCATCAGCACTGGAAATGGCGTTGGGAAGGTCGCAATGGCACGAACAACGCCGGTCCGGATCCATGGCCGGATCCGGTGAAAGACATCAGAGCCAGGGTCTTGGGCGCGGAACCCGATAAAGGCCCCGCTGACCCTGCGGGTCTGAAGGCACTTCAAAGGGGCAAGGCCGCTCAAAAATGAGGCGCATGGCCCCATAAAATTATTTAAATTGAGTGGGGGTCGCTCCAGCTCCTGGAAAAGCGGGAAGGTGCGGAGCCGACCCAGGTGCAGGTTCCATAGTCCAAGGCCTTGAGTGCAGAGGCTCCCCTTTTGTGTCGGCCAACGGACAGGGAGAAGTCTCTGCTTCTTGTGCCTCTTACCTGAATGTCCCGAGGATCTTGACTGGGACAAAGAGGATTAGGGACTTAGACCTTCAAGGAGATCGGCGCGGTGTTCCCTGCCTGGCCGCACACAGCTTTAGGAGCTACTCCCTCAAAGCCTTCGGAACCATGGCCCAGCAGTCAGAGCACAACTTGGAGTCGAGGTCGTGCTTCAGACGCCACAACCTAACCAAATGACGCTGTGACAGGTGCCGCACACTTGAATCCTGAAGTCCTTCTAGACATGACTTCTTAAAGGCTGAGGAAAAAGGGGTCGACAAATGTTAAACAAAATCCTGTCAAAAAAGTGACAGAGGGTAGCTCTCTTCACAGATCAGCGCTTCACTGGCGCGGAAAGAAAAGAACTGACGTCAGCGCACCGAGGTGGTGCCTATATAGGGGACACTGATGTTACGCTGAGCCAAGCAACGCCACCTTCCGGCGCTCAGAGGTATTGTCTTGACAAGGCGACCAGAGACTCGTCCTGCAGCTGACCAGCTACCAAGAACCCTGGGAGACTGCCAGCCCTTCAAAAATTTCCAAGCAATCTCCATTGGAGTAGAACTGCTACTCCCTTCCAGTCCACAGGCACCATCAAGCAAAGTCCGATTCACCGAGTTGCAGCTCACCGGCCAGCCCGACACCACAGTTCCCCAGAAGAGGTATATATGCTCCTGAAGGTCAGATCTGTCCCCCCCAACCAAGTGAGACGACACCAGGAACAACCAGAGCCGTAAAGGAACAATACCCGAGGGTACTGGACCCCTTGCAGCAAACCAAGACCATGAGAGTCCAGTCGGGACTCTAGCGACTCAGAGACAAAGCAGCCATTGAGAGACGTCTGGACCACAAAGACCCACTTCGAGAGGGGCTCAGCTGTCCGGACTTGGCACCCGCAACCAGCGAGACCGACGACTGCAAGGTCCTAAGACGCCCAGAACCCAGCTAACTTTTACACTGTGCACCCCAGCCCGGGTAGCAACTCAACGACTGTGCTCCCTTGTCCCCCTGACCCTTGTGACCCGAGCCCCCCTGTTGGGAGCTTCCAGACTTGCCCCAGAGTCCCCCTCTACAGCCTTTTCTAGGTGGCCCCCTTCTCTTTACCAGGCATAGGGCGCACAGCTACCAACACGACCAGCACCTCTGCACCCGGACACCCATGGGCAGATAATTAGTAGCTGCTAGTAGCACTTTGGACCTTGGCCTCTTATGACCTTTAAATCTAAAGGAAATCTGCAGAAGCTGAACGTAAATACCTGTATGCTATCTCTGCCTTTTCTCCATTAGGTAAGCATTATGGGTAAAGGCGTATTTAAGTAACTGTTTTACTTAACTGCAAAATTCAATATTTAACAAAGTACTTACTTGCCATCAAAGTTCTTGGTATCAAAACATATATAACAAGCATTTGCAATGCAATAGGTCTCGCATTAGGAAAGTTTGAGCTATTGGTCTTGTAAATGACAATTTTTTTATTTATGTGTTTGCTTTGAAAATAGCTAAATTAATAGCTTTGTCATTTACAATGCCAATAGTTATATCTTTCGCAAATGTGACACCTATAGCATTTGTAATGCAACATGTTTTGTATTTACGTGACTTGTCTCGGACTAAAGCCAGAGAAACCAATCGCCATAAAAGAGAAACTTCAGGCAAAAAGAACTGGAACAAAATAGTAACCAGAGGGCAAGGAATGCAATACAAAAATATTTCTCAAGACCCTTGCTACCCAAGGAAGACCCGTTTAACTCCTACTTATAGAGGCTATCAAAAAGGGCACTATTCCTATCATACCACGATATACCTTGGATTGGGAATAGCCAACTAGGAAGTATCGAAGTGTCCTACTGGTGACCTACGGAGGAATTCTTGGAAGGAGGTGGAGGAAAAGGAAGCCAAAAGTCAGAGAGAAATGCTCCCCTTGAAAAGGATTCCAGAATATGATATGGATGATCTAAAAGACCATGTAGACATCCAACCGAACGAGAGGGGGAAATCGCAGACAGGAGACTCCGCACAGGTGAGCCAACTGCGGTCAGAGAAGATGCATCCAGCTGCCACTGTGCTGGCGCGGGAGAGGAGTCCTGCCATCGCCCAAACCAAGACCATCCGAGCAATTTTTTGGCCATAGGATTTGATCTTGAGTGGGAAGGCATGATGTGCATGGAAGAGAAGAATGCTTTCAAAACTACATAAAAATGCAAATCATTCACTGGGAGCAGAAAGCTCTATCATTTTGGAAGTGGTCTCTTCTATTTCTGCCTAACTTTATTGGATGATAAGACTGGAAGTACTTGTACTTACAAACTAAGAGAATCTTGTCTAAGGCCCACTTTGCACAATTAGAATGGCGGTGCAACAAAACTGACAAAAAAGCTGATAACGCTTGAATATATACTGGCTGCCTGTTGCGTAGGGAAGCATTATGCACAGTTTCTGGTCTCTCATTTCTCAAAATAAACTGAAGTTTGCTAGCTAGGTGCAGCTCATGGCCAAGCAGGATACACCTAACTCACTTGGTTTGGGATTAAACCACCCAATGTCAAAAAGTGGCTGGTAAAATTCACTAAATATAACTTGAATATGGTGCTTTGAGGATAATCTGCCTCTCACAGTTGGGGTTTGTTTGGATTATTTGTGGGGTAAAACAAAAAGGGACATAACAGATTAAACGAGCCCTGAAATAATGAATGCTCTATGATGCTGTCAAGATTTTTGTATATAAAACCATACAAGATCTTCATTAAGGTAAAACAAATGCAATCAAGCAGCTGTTCTCTAGAAGACCCAGCAATTCTCTAATTCTATTAAACTTTCTCTCCCCTGTGCACATTCCAGAGTCAGTGAGCTCATAATTTTCAGCAAGTAGCTGCTAAACGGAGTAAATTAAAAAAATAAAATAAAACATACTGCACTCCAAGGGAATAAAGCTAGTTGGGAACTCCACAGATTTAACATAAGCGATGTGTCAATAGAAATTTGAGAACCGGAAAGTAAAAACTAATTAAAAATATGCATTTACCTTCCAAGAACTTCATATTCGCTTTCAGATTTAAACAGAGATACCAGTCTGGCTTCCATCAAGATATATGTCTTTCCAGTAGACTTATCTAGAATTCAATGTTGCACCATTAGTAAGGGCTAATATGTAGATCACAAGAATATATACATATATAAAACAAGAGAACACAACAATGATAGCGTAAGAGTGCTCATCTACAAAGACTAAAAGCTAACAGGAAAAGTAGGTGGGATGAAACGAAATAGATGTTTTCAAATATAATTCCACATACCATTACAGAGTGCTTGGTCTGCATACCTACTTACCCATTACCTAAAAATAAATGTATTCAATATTTTTTTAGCTAAATATCTCTTCTGACAGACCACTCTGATCAAAGAAATTTGATTAAACTTTTAGTCGCCGGATCACTTCATGAAGGAGAATTAACATAATACCATTCGGAGAAATACAATAACAGCTAGAGGAAATCCATCATTCTCAGTGTCAGAAGGTCACTCCCGGAGCTTCTGTTCAGAGAGATAAAGGGGTTACTCTTCTACAAGTAATAATTCAATGATCTCAGTGGCAAAGGTGCTGCTGCATATACAGATTGGACTGCTCTGTATTCAAGTATATAGTTTAATGCAAAGGCAAATGCAAGTTTTGCCTTATGGTGAAATGAGCCACTAACATTTAAAATACCAATTTCATTCATCAGTTTCACATTTTCCCACTATACGATATTTTAAGTTACAATTTATTGGTCTCAACATAACAAATCACCTATAACCAATAACCAGTCAATAGCAATGTAAACATGTAGAAGTGGGTGTCCATTTCTTTTTCTAATACTGGTATTTTAGGTGTTGTCCGGAAAATCGAGTGATTTGATCAAGACCAGGCACAATGTTGTCACGAGGGGAGTCGGGGTCAAAACCCAGAACACCCAAAACTACACCTTAGTGATGAAATCAATTCTCATTCCGAACAGACCCTACCTGACCACTAGGGCAGTCATAGTATTTCACAACAGGTCATTAAACTAAAAGGCAATCAGAATGGGGAAGTGCCAGTTACATGTCTAGGACCCATATGTAAAAAAAAAAGACACCTCTAGCCCCACCGGTGTTTCTGTATAGTCCAGATAACCTCTACCAAATTGAGTTCATGCCAGAAGAAGAATTTTGACATACACGTTGATAAAGTTTCTTACTCCCCAACAATATTATTAATTGATACATACTCATCCTGCAGACTACATCACCTCATGAAAACTCCTTACGGACTGGTCTGGAAATATTGTTCACAGTAATGACTACCCAGCACCACCAGGTGACGCCCAGGGGCTCTGGCCAGGACTCCTGTTTCATACATGACATCACACCAGTATACTGGGTGCTTACCTGAGCGTGGATGTCAGTTGCTGATATTTTTTCTGCTCCTCAAAGCGTACCGACGGGAACCCAGAGGACCACAAGAGCAACAAAAACATCATGTCATATATTTATAAACCTCAGGGTCTTATAAATCACAGTACTAGCTCCTTGAGGAGCAGTACCTTCCGGGGAGATGGGACTGATTAACCAAGAAAACAGTGCAACACAGCTTGTTCGGAATGTCCATCACTGCCTGCCTGAGACGTGTGTTGCTGCCAGGCAGATGTAAGCAATGGCGGCATCTCTTGAAAATGCCTTGGAAGCAGTCTGGTAAAACTAGCACAATGTCTTCTAGAGGGTCTTTCTTAACCAACCATGCCATATTTCGATACCGGGGATGACCAAACGCAAAATGGTGCGTCTGGTCTCTGCCTTACCCTTCTTTGCTCTGGCGAAGCTCACAAAGAGTTGATTATCAACTCTGTCCTGGCTAGGGTGTTCAATGTAGTAGGATACTGCACACCTCGAGACCAGTACACACAATCGATTTTTCTCCTTGGTTGGATCCAAAGGATGGATGAAAGTTGGAGGGTGATATATGGGGCCATATGAAAGACCAAAATAACCTTGGGTAAGTAGTATGGGCAAATGTGAAATCCAACTTATCCTGAAAGAAAACTGTGAAGGGTGTGAACTGAAAGGGATTGAAGTTCTCCAACTCTGTGAGTAAAATGAATTGTCACCAACAAAATTGAGTTTTAGATAAAGAATCAGTTTCAGGGAAAGGCATATCGGCTCAAACGGCAAGGCCATAAAGAAAGTCAAAACAAGGTTCAAACTCCACTGAGACACAATGCAAAGAGCGTAAAGAAGTCAAATAAAGCAAACATTCGCAAAAGTACAGCACTAGTGCCAACTTAAAGAAGGAAGGTTGATTAGGAAGCCACACAACAAAGCTGTTAGGTGGCATTTCACCATAGCCAATGCCTGATGTCAGACAAGAGATATTTAAAAGTACTAATCCCTTCCAACTCTCTCCACTGTACAAAGTTCATTTCCACACTTTCCATACACAGATTTGGTGGTGGGCTTCTTGGCTGCCAAGAAGAGACCCTGTGACGTAATAAGGAAGGCAAAAAGGATTTTAGCTGACACTGTTCAATCCCCACGCATCTGAAGATTTTGTATAGAGGAACTGACCATCCAGCTAGAAGAGCAGGTTCATTCTGTATGCGAAGGGTTGCCGTTTCAGTTAGCGAATGCTGAACACCAACAAATTGGCATTTCGAATCCTCCTCGCCCACCACAGAGTGATCAGAAACAGCTGCTCCTAAACCTCCCGTACCTTCCATAGTGTCTCGGGATATGCTCAGGAATCAGTGGAAACAAGTCCAGCAGTCAAAGAGACCAGCTGAACCTGAAGATATCTACCAGGGAACCAACTGACAGGAAATGCAAGCACAAAACTGGCAGTAATATCAGTTCACAGCTGTGGCGAATAGATCCACAAAGAGAAATACCAATGTGAAGAAAGTCAAATCTGTCGCCTCAGGGAACACTTTCCGCTCAGGGTCCTCCTGAGAGAGACAAACGTAGGACATCATTCTCACATTGAGGGAGCCTGCAAGTTGGACCATTATTGGGAAGATACACCATTGCTGCACCTATGTCAAAAGGCGATCCATCACCCAACATAGGATCCATAACCCTAAACACCCCGTTTGTGATATAATCTATGGTAATAATATTGAGTGACAGAATCTGCACACTATGCCCTTTGTCAGAAAGGAAAAGGCCTTTCAGAACAAGATAGGCCACCCACATCTATGCACATTTACGTGCAGACGCTGCTCAGACTAGAACCAAAGCCCCAATGCTGTTTCCTAGATGAGCACCCCAGACAGTGGGGAAGTATCCATAACCACTGTAGCTTGAGCATAAGAAGCCTAAAAAGGAAACCCCTTAGATGGTTTAAGGGGTCTACCCACCAGTGTGGGTCGCTCAGAGTGACTTATGTTCATCGGGCTATGGACTCTTTGGCCAAAAATAGTTTCTACCATGAAGCTAATAAAAGGTCTAGGAGAGACACGTTAAATGAGAAAAGCATCTCTCCAGAAACTGTACAGGGGTGCAATAGTTCCATCAGACTTTACTTCCACAGAAGTCAAAGCCAATTCCAAGGCCTACGCATTAGGTATACTTCCCACATATGCTACACCAGACATTATATACATGTCTGTATTATCTCTACTGGTCACCATTTAAGAAAGATAGTCTGAGAGTTCTATATAGATAATGTGTCTCAAATTCCCCAGGGATCTAAGACAATCTCATAAATTGTAAATAAATCTTAGATAAAAAGCACTGTTAAATAGAAGTATCCCCTTGAATCAGTTCATAACTGTTACGAGGTCTTCCCAACCCACACTGCTCAGCAATGTGCAAAAAAAACTTGGAAGCTGTACTTGGTTGTCTAGCTAGCTTCCATGATCTATCTTTCATACCATCAGAGACTGTGGTGATATTTGTTCCACACAATAAAGGACCATCAGCATTACCCTGAAGTATATTAAAAGTGTGAGCAACATTTTTTGCGTAATCAACTTTGGGAACAAAGGTAATCATGAGTAATAATAGGCTTTAGCCCTGATCTACATCCTGCATCACATCATAAAGTTCAAAGGACGCAATTCACAAACTGTGTCAAAATGATCAACTTTTCTTTATTTTTTGTACTCTATGTTTTATTCTTTTATCTTATAATCTTTAAATGCTGTCAAACATGTTTTCGAATAGGTTTTCCACCTCCTGGGCTTTTCAAGATGACCATCACTAAAAGGCCTTTTTGGGTGCATGATAGATGCACATAAAAACTATTTCAAAAGTGGTCAGTGGAACATTTCCTAAGAAAATACATCTTAATCTGGGTTTCACCCAAACACAACAATCTGGCAGCAATATAAAATTCAGGAGAAAATATGCTGCTGGTTATACCATGTCTTTTCATAAATCTCTCCATGGTTTTAGCTTTCATATATGGTGTGGCAAAACAAGTATTCGTTGGCCCACTGTAACTACCAAAGAAGTTAAACCACATTAGGTTACTTACCCAAACCATACCAATGTCCCCAAACTATTGATGTGAAAGCAAGATAAACAAGCTGGCCTTTCTAGTTCCACTGGGGGTTCTCATTTCAGCTTCTATTAAGCGTGTCTCCTCTTGAATAAGGACTCTGAAATTTGCCCTTTGTAAATAAGCCTGTATTCTATGGTTTTTAACAACCTGACTAGTAAACTGGACATAACATATCATAACATGAGTATCTGTAAAGTGCATGTTCACCCATAGACCTCTTGGCGCTGAACAAAAGATGGTTATTGTTACCCAACTCAATGGTACAAATATAGCAGGTCATTATTACTATAGAAGCACAGTCCGATACTTCAGAAGACTGCAGCCATACTCAATTTAAGGAATGCATCTGGTAAATTGGATGGCTGTCACAAAGGGGGAAAAACATATCCCATCTCAGTGGTGGTGTTAGTTTGATGTGAAAGGCCGACTGTCGGCGTCTGATTTCAGGCTTGCACGTACCGGGTTGTTAGGCAGACTCGGTGGAAGTCGTTGGAAGTCACAGCGAGCTACCGGCAGATTCTGGAGGCTGTCTGCCGGCTGGGTTCAGGAGACCAGCAGCAGCAGCAGCAGCAGCAGCAACAGCGGCAGCGGCAGTGGCGGATGGCGGAGAACCCAGCCCTGCAAGCTGCCGAGACTGAGAGTGAGGGGGCGGAGTCGCGCTACCTGCCGGCCGGGAGCTGGGAGCGAGCAGCGCAGGGGGTCAGCAGAGGACGCCGAGTGCTGGCGAAAATCGGCACTCCAACAAGCGGAGGAAGGGGTCGAGGGCTGGAAGCCATCACGAGCAAACCCAACCCCAAAAGCATACCGCAAGTAAGCAGGGGGGTGAACGAGGGAGGAAACCCCACAAGATACCAGTTAAGGAGTAAGAGGCTGGGAAAAGATATTCCTGTGGGGCTAAATCAAAGTGACAGTACACAAGGGGGGGTGAAAAACGCTGAGACAGAGGAAAAAGCCTTCCCTAAGCTCACAGCATATAAATCTAAGGTTTCGCCTTCAAAAAGAGAAAAGAAAAAAGACAAAAAAAAAAGAAACAGGATTTAAGACCCCAATAGTTCCTTCACTTAACCTCTATTTTAAGCCAGTCCCAAAGGTGCTGGTGTTGAAGCCTGACTCTATCCCTCAACCTCAAGTTAGGACTGGTGAGGCAGTAGAGCTTGAGGAAAAATTTGAAAATACATTAAAATCTATGGAAGAAGAGGAACGCGAACAGGACTGGTCAACTCTTTCAACACCAAACCCATTTCAGGTTTTGGATACAGAGATGGAGGCAGATAAGGGGGCTAGTTCTGATGTAGAGGTATCTATGGAGCAGATATTTCAATCTACAACATCAGTCACATTAAATATGCTATCTGAAAGCTCACTTGTCGTCTCTGCTGAATTGGGAGAGAAGGCGGTAGAGGATATATTTGCAAAGAGGGATGAAACCCGTAGTAATGAAAAGACGATGTTCTCCACAATTGAGTTGGGCTCAGGGCAGCAAGAGAGATCTGCCTCATCAGACGTGTCCGTTATTGAACTCTTAAGAAAACTGGAACAGGATATCCATTTTGGTTTCGAAGCCTCTAGGAAGAATCAAGAGCGTATTAGTGCCACATGTGCGTTGTTAGAGGATAAGATAGATAAATTAACGACACGTGCAGGAGAGATGGAATCTGCAATGAAAGCTGTGCAGGGAAGAGTCTTGGATAACCGTAAGGAGATAGAGACTCTATACTCTAAAGACAGGCAAATGGATGAAAGGATAGAAAGGCTGGAAAATATGCAAAGGCGCAACAACTTAAAAATTCTCAAACTTCCAGAAGGAAAAGAGGGGACAGATATAAAGACTTTTGTAGTGCAGTTGCTGAAGAAAGAGTTGGCACTAGAGGAAACTGAGGAAAATCTAGTCCGTGACATTCAACGAATACACCGAGATCCTTTTAGGTTGAATCCAGACCGGGCCAAGCCAAGAAAAATTTTGATTAATTTTGCGACATACTCATTAAAGGAGAAAATTCTGTCACTTGCTTTAAAGAAAAAATCTATTGTGATAGATGAAGTGACAGTTGATATCCGGTCTGATTTGTCACCAGCTACAGCAAACAGGCAATGGGAGATGGGGAAGCGATTGACACCCTTAAGAGAGATAGGAGCTACGGCTCAATTAAAATTCCCCGCCTTTCTAAAAGTCATGTGGCACAACAAAATGTATACATTCCGTACAGTGGACGAGGTAGATGCTTTTTTGGATGTTACTCATAATGAAAAGAAATAGAAATAAATTATCGGCCATAATATTTGTAAAATAGTAAAAAGATACACCACCACTGAGACATCCACAGGCCTAGGCCATGGGAGTAATGGATGGGTTTTCCAGGGAGGGAAGAGAGTGTAGGGAGAGGGGAGGGGTAGGGGAGAAAATTAAAAAAAACATTCCTCATGAGCGGTCTTGCTGGGACTTAATTAGAAAGAAAAAATGGGCAGTATGTGACAAGCATGATAAGTACGATGAGCAGGGCTGGAAATAAAGAGTTGCGGTTCCTTACATGGAATGTCAATGGGCTCCGAGTTAAATCTAGGAGATTACTGATTTTGAAATATTTAGAAGATTCACCTGCGCAGATCATCATCTTGCAAGAAACACATTTAACACAAAAGGAAAGCAAAGAGATATTTAGTACTCAAAAATGGATTGCAAATGCTATTTTTACATCCCAAGACTTGGTTACAAAGGGAGTAGCTATTTTGATTAGAAAAGGATCTGATATAGTAGTCGAAAATAGTGTAGTAGATGGTAGAGGAAGATGGGTGATTTGTAGATTACGACTGTCTAGTGAAGTGCTGATAGTTGTAGGCTATTATGGTCCGAATATAGATGACCCCACAGTTTTAGAGAAAGTTGAATTCGAGTTATTGGATTTCCCAGGTAAAATTATTATGGCAGGGGATTTCAATACAGTATTAGATGGAAAGCTGGATAGAGCAGGCAACGCAAGAGCAATAATGAATAGTAAAATGACGGCCAAGGTTAAGTCAATGATGGGGCAACTAGGACTCTGTGATATTTGGAGATTTAAATTTACACAACAGCTGGGGTTTACTTTCTACAATAAAAAGTATAAACACAGCTCACGGATAGATTTTTTTCTGATTGATAATAGACTGAAAGAGAGAGTTATAGGTGTAGATCATATAGGGGCGCATTTGTCAGATCATTCTGGTGTGAGTCTAAATTTGAGGTTGGAAGCAGAAGAAATCGTTTCAGTTTGGAGACTAGATCGGACAATTTTAGCGGACGCAGAGGTCCTAGAAACTCTTAAAGAAGAGATAGAAGTCTTTCTAGAAGTAAATGTGGGCTCAGCTAAGGAAGATGTAGTATGGGTAGCGTGTTAAGCGTTCATGAGAGGTAGAATGGGAGCTCAAGGGGCAAAGAAACGAAGACTGTATTATAGTCAGGTCTCAATGTTAGAAAAAGAGATTCGAGAGTGCGAAATTAATCGAATCCCCCAGGATGTGACTACTTCAGATGGCCCATGGGAGAAAAATCTTTTAGACTTAAAAATCCAACTTACTGCAATACTTACACAACGAGTTAAAGAGAGATGGGAAGCTAGTCGGTTGGCACATTTTTCATATGGAGACGGATGTGGCAAGTTACTAGCGTGGAAAGCCAAGAAAGATGTCGTACGTAATCATATCAAAGAGATTAAGAAACCGGGCATAGATCAAACTATAACAGAAAACAAACAGATTGTAGAAGCATTTCAGGAATACTTTACGAATGTGTATACAGAAGACCTTTGTCCAGATAAAAATGAGATTGAGACCTGGCTACCCCTAATAAAACCACTGTCAGATGAGGATATGCTTGGGCTTAATAAGGAAATCACTCAAGAAGAGCTGATGAAAGTGATTAAGGATAGCAAAAGAGGGAAAGCCCCTGGACCAGACGGTCTACCTGCAGAAGTGTATAAAGCCCTAGGAAATACGTTGGCCCCCACTCTGTGCAATTTGTATAATAGAATTTTTAGGGGGGGGAAGTGAAAATTCCAAGCTCTTGGAATGAGGCAAATATTGTTTTAATACTTAAACCAGGGAAATCTCCAAAAAACATGGATGCCTATAGGCCGATTTCACTTCTAAATTCTGATTATAAATTCTTTTCAAAAATTTTGGCTGATAGGCTTGGTAAAATAATCCATAAATTGATACATGAAGATCAAAGGGGTTTCATTAAGAGTAGGTATTTAAAAGACCTTACCTACTCTTTGATAGGTTTGATAGATTTAGCCTCTAAATATGAATATCCCTTGGCAGTGATAGCATTAGACGCTGCCAAGGCCTTTGATCGAGTTAATTTTGTATACTTAAAAACTCTCCTGCAATATCTTAATTTAGGAGACAAATTTACGCAATCCATCTTTTCATTATATTGTGCCCCGACTTCGCGAGTACTCATAAATGGAACTCTTACGCTTCCTATTAGGGTAATGCGGGGCACCCGGCAAGGATGTCCCATATCACCTTTACTTTTTAATATATATATAGAGCCTCTCGCTTGTAAAATTAGAGCCTCAGAAGAGATACCTCCTTTTGCTGTGATGGGTTGGGCAAAGAAATTAGGTTTATAAGCGGACGATATTATTGTTTATTCTACTAATTTAGTTAGATCTTTGGAAAACTTAGTAAACACAACAAAAGACTTTGGTAGGATTTCTGGTTACCAGTTGAATCAAGACAAGACCGAGATAATGACCTGGAATCTTAACACGAGAGGGGTAAAAACTACAGCAGAAATGAGATATCTTGGTGTCAGGATTACACAGAAGATTGAGGACTTGGCTAAAACTAATTTTGACAGAGTGAAAAAAGAGGTTGGTGAAATGCTAAAAGGCTGGATAAACATACCTTTGTCAATATATGGGAGATCTAACCTTGTAAAGATGGTGATTATACCAAAAATTACTTTTTTGTTTGAGACTATTCCGTTGTGTTTTAAAAAGGAATGGTTGGCGAAAATACAAAGTATGATAATTTCATTTATTTGGGCGTCAAAATCCTCTCGAATTTCATGGAAAAAAATAAGAAGAAGGGTAAATAAAGGAGGGTTGGCGGCTCCAGATCTACAAGTATATGCATGGGCTTTTTGCAGGATGCTATTGGGTACCCTTGTTCAATCTCAGATTGGCGGACTTTTTGGAATAATGCTGAAGATATCAGGTTATCACGAATTTGGATACTTATATAAGTTTGGAGACCCTAAGTTTTTTAAAAAGGTGAAACTCAAGACTCTGAGGGACCTGGCCGAGATCTGGTATAAAATAAGGAAAGTATTTAAGATCCCCTATCTAAGTTATATGGCTCCGATATGGGAATCTCCGGGAGCTCCTTCCTGGACAAGAGACGCTTTAGCTTTAAATTTGATAAAGGAGCCCGACTTGCAAAGATGGAAAGATTTATTTCTAGACGGAAATTTAATTTCTTGGAGTTCTTGCCAGCAAAAGTGGGGCCCAGTTTTTTCAAAATACAAGTACTTACAGATCCAAAGTTGGGCAAATCAGTCAGAATCAGGGATTGGACGGGAAAATGATTTTGAACTAAAGTTGGAGTCAATGGTTTTTAAGAAGGAAGTTGCTTGCTGGTACTGGCGAATTTTGGAAATGGAGGATGGAACATTTGATTTACCAGAGACCCTGTGGAAGAAAAGCTTGCCAAGGATCGCGACAGAAGACCAATGGCAAGTAACTATGAGCATGCTATATAGAATTGATAAAACCTGCAAACATAAGGCGAAATGTTTTATTTACCATTCACAGGGCATACTGGTCTCCGTACAGGCTCTCTAAATTTAAGGATGGAGGAATAGTCGAATGTCCAAAATGTAAAGCTCCAAATGTCGATGACTTACATATGTTTGTATCGTGTCCGAATATCAAACAATTCTGGATTGAAGTGAGTAACTCCCTTTCCAAAGCATTGAACCAACCCATTGAGGTAAGCCCTGAATTAATTATTACCGGGAGATATGATTTACAAAATAGAGTTTTGGGTAACAATGTTAGACTTATTTTTTATGCTATGTTATTAGCACGCCGAGAGATTTGTAAATTATGGGTCTCACCATCTAGTCCTACTTTATTGGATTGGATCTTAGCCATGAGATACATGGCTAAGCTTGATATATTAGATCGCTCTAAAAGAAATAGAGGTTTTTGGATACCCTTCCTGCTAAATTTTGGTTAAAGTTATATTTATGTTAAAAGTCCGATGATTAAGCCCGTGCCTGTCTAGCTGGTATATGGATCATCCGAGTACGAGGAATAGAGATGATGGAGGACACACATCTTGGGTCGGGTGGTCAAGAAGGACAGTTGAGAGGAGACCAGAACCAAAAATATGTGTTGTCTACGCCCCATAATTCTAGACCAGCCTAATAGACAATAACAGCCCAGTGGCGGATAAGTACGAAGTTATGGGCGGCAAGACGGCAAATGAGGATAAAAAAAAAAAAAAAAAAAAAAAAACATATCCCATCCCACCCATTCATCTCAACCAATAAACCTGCAATCTATCTCAGGTCATTATGTGTGAAGGCTTGATTGTCAAACTCTGTATTCAATGAAAATGAGATTAAGGTATCATTTTTCTTTTGATTACCTTCCAAGTCCTCTAGTGTTTTTTCTCCTTCCACTGTGTGGCATCTAATTTTTTGTATTATGACAAGAGAACATTTTGTGCTAAGATAACAATGCTTATTTCTGTCCAGTATAAGGAGCTTCAGTTCCATTAGTGCAGAGGACTTCAGGGTTCCCATCTATGAGTACTTTTGCCTACTTGACGTTGGGAGTTAGTGAAACCTGTAATAAAGCACTCCTCAAAAGTTCTGAGGAATGCCTTTGCTTTTCTCCACTTAGAGATCCTAGGGCTACTCATTGATGATACTTAAACTCCAACCGCTGCTGCGTAGTCTGCAAGTTATGTGAAACTGGATTCCTTGGAGTGAGGTGCTGTACCCTTACGAGCTAGACCTGACCCTGTATGACAGTGCTACCCGTTTACTGAGAGGAACAAGATACCAAGGCCAACAAGGGTTTGATATGATTCAGCTGTGCCCTTGCCTAAGTTAACACAGTGGTTCAGGGGATTTTGGCATCTTAGTGTAAACAGCAACTAAATTAGAACTGGCACATAGAGGCATTCCTGTGCCTTCAGAATGGTTCACTGTCTTAGCACACAGTATGCAACCCCATTTTTTAGATGGGTCCCATGCTACCAGGGTGGTAAAGGAGAAAACTGCAATACTCTGCAATACACTTGCACTAATTCAGCAAATGAGCAGATACAATTCACACAGTACAATAGGAATGGAGAACATATTGTAAAGTACACGCAATTTATGCTGGGTTATTGAATGGGATCTACATTCATCTTGCACCTCTATTGCTGCACTGCTGAAATCACTCTCAGTCACTCAAACTACGTATCAAAGGTATAGTCACACGTGGTGCACCATAAAATAGGCAAAAGAGGGCCTTAGCATGCAAGGAAGCGGACTTCTTCAAGAGGATGGTTAAGTCGCTGAGAGGCGAAGTGTCCCAAGTTACTGCAGTGGCAAGTGTTTCAGAACTCCACTCACCAGCATCAGAAGGGCACATTGGCTTTTAGACATATCAGAAGGGCTGGCAAGACAAAAACCTGTGCTCCCAATCGCAGTCAGTGCCCACCGGGACTATGGAGGCAAAGGAGTATAAAGGCAGGTTTGCATATTATACCCTTAACTCTAACCGGTTTGTTCGGAAGAACATCTGTGAACTTTTGTCACAATCTGGGAAACCTAACAGAAGTACAAGCACAACAAGTGTGGCTACACTCTTCACAGATCAAGCCTTGAAGCAGGACCAAAACAGCAAGGTAATGTTACATTCAGTTTTTAGAACTGCTGTTTCCCTGAACGCCACAACATAGTCTGACATGTGCTGAGGTATGAAATGTGTTTAGTTTCTTTACACAGAAAGCAGCAAAAATCACAAATATTGCTTCAAGTTCACATCTTCCCCACTCCAACATGCCCCATTTTCAAAAGAGCAGTTGCTCAATAAGCTAAAACATTATTGTTCCGTCAACTGTCTGCAGCCCACATGCAATGTTGTAGTATTTTTGTCGAGGCACATGTACACAACAATTTAACATTTGCAATGACGTACAAGGTTATAATGCAACAATCATTTTTGTATAATGTTGACATGGTACGCTGTAATAAAAGTAAACATGGCTCCACTCATACAAAATAAGGCAAAGAACGGCCTTAACAAATATAATGTACTGAGTATACTTCTTTGTGCCCTTCATTCATGCATATGAAATACGGCTCATAAAACTTAACTGAATTGTTTACTACATGTAAGGGACTTTGAATAAGTGGTAGAAGCATTTAAAACAAAATGGCATGTGCTCATATGAAATGGCAGACAAATAGAATATTTCCAGTATGGTGCACTGAAATACTTATGGGAACCCCAAGTTAACCAAGAGCCTGAAACCTAAAAATGTATCATCCGCTGGCAGCTAATGATTTTATACACAAGATCACTATCACAGTGAGAATCTGCTGCCTGGAGCCCTGCAAAGGAGACGCAAACAAGCAAAGCACATTCTGGTGGTGATGTGATCGTTAAAAATGCTTGGCCAAGTTTCAAATGAGGACCGTACTAGGGCACCCAGGCTGCACACTAAAGGAATATAATGAAGGAGAAGTAAGGAATCCCCCAGTTGGTGCCAGAACTGAGGATCTAGCAGTGTGCCAGTGTGGTGCATGGAGGCAGCAAGCACTGGTGTGGCTGTCAAGAAACTGGAGACCTGAAAGGAAGAAAGCAAATTAGTGCCTTTGTGGTAAATGGGGGCATAGCCAGAGTAGAGGATGAAGTGGATAAAAGCACAGTATAGGCCCAGAGAATTAGAAGGAAACAGGCAAGGGAGCTGTGGGTTGAAGAGAGAGAGACCCTATTAGAAAATGGAAGAGGCCCGTCAGAAGACAATAGTAACCTAGATGATAGAACGGGTCCTTCAAAAACAGAATTCTTGAAAACAGTACAATTATGACAGAAGCCAAGGCCAATGTGGCAGAAATAACAAGCATTTGCAATGCAATAGGTCTCGCATTATGAAAGTTTGAGCTATTGGTCTTGTAAGTGACAATTTTTTTTATTTATGTGTTGGTTTTGAAAATAGCTAAATTAATAGCTTTGTCATTTACAATGCCAATAGTTATAACTTTTACAAATGTGACACCTATAGCATTTGTATTGCAACATGTTTTGTATTTACGTGACTTAGATGTATTGATATTACAAATAACAATGGCTTTTAATTTTTTTAAATAATTAATACCTAAATAAAAGTGAATCTAATTTATAATGGCAATAGCTTAAACTTTTGTAAATAACTTTTGTAAAGATTATGTTCAATGTATTTTATTGTGATTAAAATCCAAGAACAGAAGTGAAATATCAACATCTTTTTGTGACATTTGTAATAAAGTTTGAAACATTGAGAGAACATATTTGAACCAGTTGTTGAATGGTTGCAGAGATTGATGCTGTGATGGCGCTGAGTGATGCTGTGATGGCGCTGAGTGATGCTGTGATGGCGCTGAGTGATGCTGTGATGGCGCTGAGTGATGCAGGGGTTGCGCTGAGTGATGCAGGGGTTGCGCTGAGTGATGCAGGGGTTGCGCTGAGTGATGCAGGGGTTGCGCTGAGTGATGCAGGGGTTGCGCTGAGTGGTGCAGGGGTTGCGCTGAGTGATGCTGTGGTGGTGCTGAGTGATGCAGGGGTTGCGCTGAGTGATGCAGGGGTTGCGCTGAGTGATGCAGGGGTTGCGCTGAGTAATGCAGGGGTTGCGCTGAGTGATGCAGGGGTTGCGCTGAGTGATGCAGGGGTTGCGCTGAGTGATGCAGGGGTTGCGCTGAGTGATGCTGGGGTTGCACTGAGTGATGCTGGGGTTGCGCTGAGTGATGCTGGGGTTGCGCTGAGCGATGCTGGGGTTGCAAAGGGGGAAAAAACGAGTCTAACTGGGGCAGAAGAGCACAAAAAACGAGTCCAATAGAGGCAGAAAGGCACAAAAAAAGAGGGAAACGAGCCATGGGCGCCAGTGTTAAAAGTGTGCGCCCGTGTTTTAAAAGTGAAAGCGCCAACATTAAGCTTGGTACCGGGGAGAGAGTGGCGTAATTAAATGAGCAAATAAAACAAGCGCACGCATTAGAGACGCATGCGTTAGAGACGGGGTAACAAACTACCATAGTGTAACAACGCAGGAGGGGCGCTGGGCGAGCAACAGCAGAGTGGGTAAGAGGGAGAGGGAGGGGGTACACCAGTGAAACAGCAAAGTGGGAGAGGGACAGTGCAAGCAGCGACACACGACGAAGAGTAGCTCCAGACATATTTAAATTGCACAGTAACGCCAAATCGGAAGAAAGAAACAAGCTGGCATGCTGCTGCTTTACAAAGTTATATTTTCAATAAAGAAATGGTTTGGCAAGCCGCGCTATAAGTAAGAAGTGCGGCTGCCAAAATGCTGCATGTCATTGAGCCACACATAACAAAACAACACAACATAGTGAAATAAGTGAAATAAAGCACGGCACCCGTCTACATAAAAAGTATGTGTGTGGTGGCCCGTGGTAAACAAATAGAAAAATACCTTTTGTCGGTCGGCTGCGAGCGTTGTTGACCATAGAGCATAATCGAGTGTCTTGGTGCAGCCTGCTTGTGCCCCTGTGTTTTGAGTTCCGTCTGCCCCCTTAACAAACAAGCAAAATAGCAGTGGTGGGGTTCGTTGAGCAGTGTGGGAGTGGAGATCTGAAGGAGCCAGCGCTGTCCCTGCTTCTTGTCCCAGGATCTTAAAATGAGCCATGGGCGCCTGTGTTTTAAAAGTGAAAGCGCCAACATTAAGCTTGGTTCCCGGGGGAGAGAGGGGCGTAATTAAATGACGCTGCAAGTTCACGGGCCTTCGAACGCCGGATATAAACAAACCTGTATATCAACAGGGCGCATAGAAAGCGGACTGCGAAATAATAGATATGGTTGTAGCAATAAAAGGTTCCGAAATCAGAGGGGAGTAACTAAAAAGGAAACAGTTGATGGAAACCGGCAAATGAGCAAAACTAGCCAAATGCGAGCTTTGCATTATCACAAGATGGTGGGGATGGAAGCCTGTCTAAACAAGCGCATGCATTTAAAAGAAGTATTTAAATGCGGGAGGGCGGGGAGTGGGGTGGGGGCAAGCCGCGCGGATCCCTTTGAAGTGAAGCTCGCGGCCTCGCGGCCGTGAAAGTGAAAGCAGGGATGTTAATTAGGGGGGAGGAGAAGTGAGGCAGAGCGCGCTGGGGAAGCAACAGATGGCTTTGATGTGGACGCGCTTTCCGCTCCATTAGTTCACAGGAACTGTCCAAAATCCGCGATGGTTTCAAGCCTTGGATTGCCTACTATAATTCTCGACAACAAGCATTGCTAAAAGCAATGCTTTAAGTCGAGACCTGAAAAGGGAATCTCATTGCTATTTGTTGTGCACAAGAGACAAAAAATGGCGCTAACAGGACCAAATGGGGTTCTGTTATTGCCTGTTTATAAAAGAGCAACCATAAAAAGCCACTAACCAGCACATAAAATCTTTAAACCATGTTAATGGGACACCTCTTAATGGAAGTTGAGAATGTAGACACTGAACACCAAGGGAGAAAATAAGCGAAAAATAAGAGCCACTCGATGCGAGCGAAAGGATACACTATGAATATCGACTAGAAGCCTGGCAGCTGCAGCTCAAGATAAGCTATGTGGAAAATTTAGCCTCCACAAATTAAAAGTCCAGGAGCAGAGATGAAGGGATCAGGGAAAAGGTACCATTCCCAACCCCCAACTTGAGATCTGATCATGAAATACTGCCCAAGGTGGACAAAGCTCTACTACTTCAGAAATGAACCTTAATTGATGTGCGGAAAATGAAAATAAGCCAAAATTTCTCGAAACAACCTTCTACCTTCCTCAACATGGCATCTGCTGACCGGTACACAACAAACCTTCAATGGGCATTAGTAAGCCTCTGTAACCAAAACAATTAACCCCCACCTCCTTACCCACCCACAATATTGGTTTTCTTTTCAAGCCTCAATATACCATGTAAGCCCAGGTTTCTTTATTGGTTGATAGTTCCCAGTGAGTCTTGAAATTCATGGATCATAAAGACATGCATTTACGTATATGTCCAACTTTTCAAGGTGAAAGTGTGGGTGATGTACTTGAGCAGAGTGCGGGTCGGAGAGCTGGCTGATATGCATCTATTATCGAGGTTACTACTGTGATCAAAGTAGCTATAGAAAGTTTGTCTGCATAGCGAAAATTAACGTATTCCCTCTGCTGTTTTTGTGATCCTTACTCAGAGTCAAGCCCCTAACATAAGAAACTTAAAAACACATCTTTACATTTAGGTAAAAAGAAAATGGTCAGGATTCATTTTGGTATCCTAGTACCTTACAAATAAAGTATACATACCTCTCAGTTTCACATACTGCAAGTCTGGATTAACACAAAGAGCAAGGTTACTGGGCAAGGTCCAAGGAGTTGTGGTCCATGCAACCATGGAGACATTTTCATCTTCATCAAGGGGAAATGTTACAATCACAGAGGGATCTTGGACATCCTTGAAATGAAATGAAAAATATACATTCCTTAACTTGATAAATGACCCCAACAGCTGCTGACGGTACAATTCATTATTTGTTAATTATGAGACATAGGGTGACAATGGCATGTTAGGGGGGTGAACATTCTTGCGTTAGGCAGATGACCCGGATTCTACCATTTTACCTTACTATTTCCAACATTCTGAAGGTGTTTGACACGTGTTGCCTGCCCTGCATGGACAGTTCAGAATCGAACACAGAAGAGGAACAGATGCCAATGGCCTATCAGAGGGTTAGAGTTTATGTTACAAGGGATCAGCAACAGGAAGACGACTGTGGGTGTATAAGAAAACAGACCTCCACAAGCATCATTCAAGCATTTACAGCTGGTTCATAGTCTGCATCAGGTTTAAGAAAAAACATCCACGTAAGTTTGTTTTTCAGTACCATAGTACGTAACACAATATGGTGAAGCAGGAAATACCATGCTTCCCTTCTCAAGCCTGGCTAACTCTGGTGAATAGATTAGCCATGGCAGTTTCACACTATAAGGAGAGTTTAAGGAGAAATTGGGATTAAAACGCTGGTAAAATTGTCCCAAGGAAAGTAAAAGACACACTGCTAAAGCATATCTCTTGATAATATCAGACAACAGTTCACATTGCAAAACAACATAAGATGTCCTTCAGCACAATCACCTTTATAATTATATTTTTGATGTGCTAAGGCTGTCTGCCAGTGAACAAGAACTTTGTTTTAAGTTTTCTCTTGCTCTAAAACATCAGCAATTTTGGATAGGAACTCGAAGCACAAAACTTTTTCATTTTTCAAAAGGGGCAATAGCTAAAGCCTCCTTTTCATGGAAACTTTTTTTGTTTCTTTTCAATTAAATGGATGTTTTCCTAAATTACAGCAATACTGAAAGCTTCAAGATTATAATTTCCACATGTTCTCAAAGTTGAAACAAAATCCTGTGACCTGTTAAACATAAGATAATGTGTTTCAAGACTCTGCAGTACAAATAGAAAGGGGGATTTTAGAAAAATGTATCATACTATTATTGTCACACATAATGGAAATTGTGCATCACTGAAAGTGTTTCTTCAGATTATGACCACTTCGCCTGCCCCTGACACAACGGGTCCTCATCTGACAGACCCAAAAGATTTGTTTAACAATGATGTGTTGGTAGAGGTACAGGCTGTACCTTCCACCCCACAGTCATCATGGGTTTAAACCCTTCCGGCTGTCCGGGGGGGGGGGGGGGGGGGGGAGTCTGTTGCAGAGGGTGTAAAATAGTGGTCTAGGTGTCAAATGTGGTCAGTATGTAGTCTACAGGGAAAAGTAGCCATCAACATGTTCTGGCATCCCCATCTTGACAAGGCACATACGAGTGTAACATCAACATGCTTGAAAAAGTACAAGAGAAACATGGCAACTTAAGAAGGCACGAGCAGCAGAAGGGGCATAAACATCACAGATATTTGTAGAGGGACGCCTGGATCCTTCAGACGTGGACCAGAGCCTTTGCTTTTAGGCCAGCAACGTCAGTTGGGGAGTTTAACACCAACGAAGGCTCCACCATAATAAGAAAATATTTCTAAGTCTGCCACTCTTTTTTTTTATCCAATTTAGATTTTTTTATCCATTCCTGAAAGCTCCTCCGTTTAATATTTTCTACATTATGTTTCTTTTCATAACTGTCACTTTTTCCTCTTGTACATCAGTACACACAGTTTGTGTGTACATTTTATGGCAAGTATCAGCAGGTTTGAATGTAGTGAACATGATTTTTATTTACCTATGTTTTGGGAAAAACTTTTTTAAAAAAATAGAACATTTCCAAATTGCGGTTTCTAGTAGGTCTTGTAGGAGTCATTTAAAATACTGCGACCTTCATTTAACTTAAATGGCTACATCTAAGTATTCAGAGTGTCTGGAATGTCCTATAAACATCAGCAAACTTTCCTATGGTGAGGGATTTGTAGCACTCCCTGTACTTTCTACAATTAGTCAGTCTGACTTCACATTTAAAATCAATTTCACAGATACTTCACATTGCCAAGTAGGTATAAAGGGGACCGGACAAACCTTGTAATTCTGGTGAGACTCGAAGTTGGACAGAGGCGTGTTGCACGCGGTGGAGAACGGCATAACCTTTACCCCTCGATAAACTAACCCTTTGTCATACAGCTGTTTGAACACCCACCTGAAGAAAATCAAAAACACTGTCAAGGACAAAACCTGAGATCAAACATCACTTCATCAAAAAAAAGGTTTTCATTACGCAAAAACAAAAATATGGAACACTAACATTTCTAAACTTTTAAGAGATTCTACTAGTTAGTGGCATGATTCAACCCTGACATACTACCACAAGCAGAAGTAACTCATCGACATCAGGCCATGGCAGATAGCAGCCATCCCTTGTAGCAATGCTAAAGCAGATAGTGAGTAGGCTTTTGATCCTGTTACACTAACCGAGTTATAATGCATGCTTTCCAGCTACGCCAAAGCATCAAGAAGGCATGCTTTCCTGCGATGTCACAGAGAGAGAGAGTGCATTCATTTTTGCAAACAGATTGCAAGATTGCTATGACAAGAAAGGGGTACTGTGGCTATTATTTAATCATTGGTAATTATCTCGCCTAAAAAAACCTGAAACAATGCCCTTCTGAAAAACTAGAACGTAGTCCCCTGTAAGTGACAAATTAGCAATTCGGAATGTATTTTTTTTAAAAAAGGTCTTTGAAAAAGTATGTGCTCTCAAAACATACGGATAACGTACAATGGTACCTGCGCGCACCAAGTGACTTCCTTCACGTGCTTCACTAATACGGAGGAGAGCATAAATCACTTCGGATTTAGGATAGGGCATTACAACAGCCATTAGCTTAAGAAACATAAAATCAGCTAAACTGTTTGCCATTGACCTTGGACATTTGGTATGAAACTGAGGGTATCAGTTAATCAGGATGGTTTATGATTCAGTTCATCAATTCCCTAAAATTGCAAGGACATGAAAAAGTTAGTGCGCAAGGATGCTCTCTGACACAGTCACTGCCCTACTTAATGAAAACATACGGCACAGTAATATTAGAGCAGATACTGAAAGCTGCCCTCAGACAAAAGTGCACTACACAGCCAGAACAGGGAAATCATTTACATATAAAATGATTGCATTGCATATGGCCAGGTCTAAACTGGGGTGGCATGGTGAGCAAAAGAATGATGGATATAACCAAGATCTATTGACTGGGGATGAATGTTTTGATTTGTTCTGCATTCCGTCCAGCAATTGTGTGTCTTTTGCTTCCTGGCCCTAAGTGCGCTAGGTATGCCCAGACGGGGGCCCCGGGCTCACTGTGCCACTGGATTCAAGCTATCCTGGCTGATGAAGGGTGAAACACCGAAACCGGACCCAAGGATGCTTGTTTCCTGTCCAGGGAGGACCTGGCTTGGCAGTTTGGGCTGGACTGTTCTCATGAGGCACAGGGTCAAGACTGATTTGCATATAGCCATGTCTGAACTGGGGTGGCATGGTGAGCAAAAGAATGATGGATATAACCAAGATCTATTGACTGGGGATGAATGTTTTGATTTGTTCTGCATTCCGTCCAGCAATTGTGTGTCTTTTGCTTCCTGGCCCTAAGTGCGCTAGGTATGCCCAGACGGGGGCCCCGGGCTCACTGTGCCACTGGATTCAAGCTATCCTGGCTGATGAAGGGTGAAACACCGAAACCGGACCCAAGGATGCTTGTTTCCTGTCCAGGGAGGACCTGGCTTGGCAGTTTGGGCTGGACTGTTCTCATGAGGCACAGGGTCAAGACTGATTTGCATATGGCCAGGTCTAAACTGGGGTGGCATGGTGAGCAAAAGAATGATGGATTTAACCCAGATCTCTTGACTGGGGCTGAATGTTTTGATGTGTTCTGCAATCCGTCCATTAATTTAAAATGATGAATATCATGGATGAATAAAAGGTTTATTCTCCAATCTGCTTTACAGGTTAACAGTGACATGAATGAATAGTTAAATTTCTTCACATAGCGGGGTACGATTTTACAACTCAGGTATATAACAAGTGGTAAAAAAAGAATCGCAAGTGTGTAAAATACTTCACACCACTAGGTGGTGCCCATGGCCATATTTTGGAAATGTTTAATCGTGATCAAATGCATCCAGGAAGCAAAACAAAGAGAGGGCAGAGTTTCATACGAATGCTTTAATGCTGAAGAATACAAGTCATTCAAAAGAAAGGAAGGTCTATGCAAATGCTCAAGCTTGCAAGTGTTTTTTAGGGCGCAAACTGGTGTTCATTTCGGACTGGAAAATGCCATAGCGACCCGGACTGAATGCATTTGACACAAAATGGCTTCTAGTCTTTTAATTGAGCTGCAGCAAGTAAATATTTCTTTATTTATTACAGAGTGCAGAATACTGTTGTCTACATCCTAGGGTCTATAGCTCAACCCGCTGCATAATTACATCCCGTGGATGCTAATACCATGACACAGCATTCTAAATACACCAAACGACTGCATTGCAACCGCACCCTTGAGTCACTAACCCAACACACTGCCCTCTAGTGGCATCAGCTCGCTACACTACATGTAAAATGAAACCTGCATCCAGTTTGTGCTGGTGTTCGTGTACGCGGCCTGAAAGATAGATGAATTGGATTCTTCCATAATGCTTGGCTCCACTGGTCAGACTTTTAGCAAGATGACTTACATAGCCACCTAAAAGGGCGCGTGCGCTTTTTTTATGGGCTTTCGCGCATGGGCGTAGGAACTGTGGGGGATGCGGGGGATATATCCCTCCCAGATTTTAAAGTGGGGGGGACACGGGGGACAAGCATGGGGAGGGGCGAGGGGACAAAAGAATTTCCCCTCGCCCTTCTGTTATTCACAGGGCCATTAGCGCGCGAAAGCGCTACCTAATGGCCCTGCACTTGACCTGCCTGGAGTCAGAGAGGCCACCCGCCCTCTGCCCTTTGTTATGCTGCAGGAAGGCTCGGCATCCTCAGGGCAGAGAAGGAAACAAGCATTGAAAATGCAATAGGTCTCGCAATAGAAGAGTTTTACATTTTTCGTTTTGCAAATGGATGAGTGGCGTTGCGTGGATGAGTGGCGTTGCGTGGATGAGTGGCGTTGCGTGGATGAGTGGCGTTGCGTGGATGAGTGGCGTTGCGTGGATGAGTGGCGTTGCGTGGATGAGTGGCGTTGCGTGGCTGAGTGGCGTTGCGTGGCTGAGTGGCGTTGCGTGGCTGAGTGGCGTTGCGTGGGTGAGTGGCGTTGCGTGGGTGAGTGGCGTTGCGTGGGTGAGTGGCGTTGCGTGGGTGAGTGGCGTTGCGTGGGTGAGTGGCGTTGCGTGGGTGAGTGGCGTTGCGTGAGTGGCGTTGCGTGGGTGAGTGGCGTTGCGTGGGTGAGTGGCGTTGCGTGGGTGAGTGGCGTTGCATGGGTGAGTGGCGTTGCGTGGGTGAGTGGCGTTGCGTGGGTGAGTGGCGTTGCGTGGGTGAGTGGCGTTGCGTGGTTGAGTGCCGTTGCGTGGTTGAGTGCCGTTGCGTGGTTGAGTGGCGTTGCGTTGTTGAGTGGCGTTGCGTGGTTGAGTGGTGTTGCGTGGTTGAGTGGCGTTGCGTTGTCAGAAATATCCATCAGATGCTATAAGTATAGGAATCCAAAGACAAACAATCATGGATACATATATGCTTGTAACTGACACATGGCAACTTGAGATCTATGCCCTAAGCAGATATGAGTCATTTAAAATGGAAAAAAAGCCCTTGCACACAATTCAATCACGATTAGGCAGTGAGTACAAGTCACACTCCCAGAAATGAGCTCCTCATTTACAAACAGCTAACTTCTGATATTTTCCTTGAAGGATTGTGAAAAAAGACTGCAACTCCCAGAATACATTAGTTGTAGAAACTGACATCTGGTAAGCCAGATTTAAAATGTGAAATCACATATTGCAGAGATAACCTCTGCATTAGACGACCGATTCTATTTGTGTTGTACTTAGTCCCTACTGCGCTTAAAAAGACACAGAAACTGTCATGCGGAGCTAGAATGTAAGTATGGCCATACATGCGGCCACTGAAAAGTAACAAAAAACGGGTAAAAAACAACTACGAAAAAATGAACAATGATAGGTCGGAGGCTTAATGGTACCTTAACAGGAATACATGTTTTCCAAGTGAACTGGGAGCTGAATCCCACAGAGCAGCAAAGGGCAGCTGAGCAGTTTTCAATTAGTGGTGGCGGGAGATTTGCAGGGCGGGGCTCTGGATAAATGCCCCCTCTCGCAATTGCTTCAGAACGGTGGACAAACCTGGTGTCACAAAGGGATCTTTGACCTCTTACAGGACCTGTTGGTATTTCCAATTTCCTCATATAACAAGGCCCTAATGTTGCAAAGGAAGTCGGCAGATACTGCCGAATCAGAGGGAATAAAAACCACTAGACCCATAACCTCCCGAGGTCAAGAGGTTACAGCTCCAGGGCCTCAACATGTAAGGTGGAGCACTAAGAGGATGGTTTCAGGTGGCCTTAAATTACCAAAATGTGGCTAGTCGCTGGCAAGAGGAAAGGAAGATAGGATCAGCCTCAGAGTCGGATATAACATACATGAATGCAGCACGCAAATCACAGGAACACAGTCAAATTAAGCTGTCCCTTGCAGTCCATTGTTCAAAAATCCTTGCAACGAGTCGTGCGTGCCTCATCAAAAACACATGCTAAAACATATATGCTTTTGGCTTTTTCAGTGTGGTGGGGATAAAAAAAAATCCTGCACCAAACAATTGGTACTCTGCTACTTGAAAAAAAGATAAAAGTTATTTTACTTTAGCGTCGTGTAGATTTTTAGTCTTCAGGACGGCGGGGAGTTATGCCCGACAAATCTAGCCCCATTTATTAGACCAATAAAAAATACAAACGTTTAGGACACCCCTGTAAAATCTGCCAGCACTCGTACCTTCTTGATTGGATAAAGGCAGTGACGCCGTTGTATTTTTGAAGCTCCGTTAACTGGACATGCACTAACAAGTGAAAGCGGGATGTAATTAGGGGGGAGGAGAAGTCTGGGCAGGCAGGATGACTCAGGGGAGGGGGCGGCTTAAATTACCAAAATGTGGCTAGTCGCTGGCAAGAGGAAAGGAAGATAGGATCAGCCTCAGAGTCGGATATAACATACATGAATGCAGCACGCAAATCACAGGAACACAGTCAAATTAAGCTGTCCCTTGCAGTCCATTGTTCAAAAATCCTTGCAACGAGTCGTGCGTGCCTCATCAAAAACACATGCTAAAACATATATGCTTTTGGCTTTTTCAGTGTGGTGGGGATAAAAAAAAATCCTGCACCAAACAATTGGTACTCTGCTACTTGAAAAAAAGATAAAAGTTATTTTACTTTAGCGTCGTGTAGATTTTTAGTCTTCAGGACGGCGGGGAGTTATGCCCGACAAATCTAGCCCCATTTATTAGACCAATAAAAAATACAAACGTTTAGGACACCCCTGTAAAATCTGCCAGCACTCGTACCTTCTTGATTGGATAAAGGCAGTGACGCCGTTGTATTTTTGAAGCTCCGTTAACTGGACATGCACTAACAAGTGAAAGCGGGATGTAATTAGGGGGGAGGAGAAGTCTGGGCAGGCAGGATGACTCAGGGGAGGGGGCGGAGCGGGGAGAGCGGCATGTGGATTGTACAACAGACGGAGGGCATTGCTGTGGGGAGGGGGTGTAGGAGAAATGCACAAGGCGGGCAGGGGAGGGGGCGGAGCGGGGAGAGCGAGAGCGGCATGTGGGTGTGAAGAAGCCGGGCCTTTGAAGTGAAGCTAAGCTTCACTTCAAAGGTGTCGGAGGAATGCGGGCGGCTGTGCACGCGCTTTTAAGCTCAATGCACATGCGCATTGAGCTTAAAAGTCACGGGCACTGCAAGGAATCGCCACGATTCCTTGCTTGTTAGTTAAAGCGTGGTTAGGCCGCAATAGGCTCGCAAGCTCGATGCGCATGCGCATCGACAGGCGAGACCTAAAAACTCTGTCTCTTTTCCTTCATACCCAGAGAAGGCAAGCAGAGTGTCAACTTCTCCTGATCTTCCTCTGGCAGCGTCGCGACCCTCCTCCCCCTCTCTCTTTCTTTTCCCTCTATCTCGTTCTGTCTCTGTCTCCCTCCTAGTTACGTTCTGATTTCAAGAGACAGCTCTTACGTTCTCTCTCTTGCCTCTCCTAGTCTTTATTTGTTTCCTTGTGAAATGGATCCAAAATAGGAAGAACACTTTGGCTGGAAATGTCCTCATTTGCTGATCGTTTTATAATTCCATAGAAAAACCTCGGGACGGAGAGAAAAAAATATTAAATACCTAAATAAAGATACAGAGTGGTCAGCAGACAGGCCAGATTGTTATTTACACCCACACCCATTAGCACCACTTTACAGAGTTTGCCAGTGAAAGCGCTACTTTCTTTTTTTCTTCTTTCTTTGAACAACATTGTTTCTCCAGGGCGGGGAAGTGCTCCATTCCTAAAGGGACTGAATACCTGGTTGAGTGGAGTAGAAACGTTTCATATGATCGTTTTCAACTGTTTTAATTATTTTAGCTTATAAAATGTGTAGGGCGGCTCTGTGTTCGTGGATGTGGTGTTTTTTAAACCAAACTGCTTACATTTTGAAAGGATATAAGCAATGGACATTAAAACAGGTCCCTTCCTGCCTGGTCCTGTAGCCATGTCCTGAATTTTACAGGAAAAATCCCTTACTGATTTCTGAATAATGAGTTTAAAACTGTTAAGGTAACCATGTTGTTCCTGAATACATTTCACATGCTTTGCTTACTCTTGCATTCCTAATGAGTGTTTGCTTTTTCCAGGGTGTTATTCGTTTTTTTCAGGCAGCCTTTTACTCTTGTCCAATGCATAATTTGAATTTAGTCGCAGCACAATTGAGTTGTAGCTTAAGGCTGTGCAAGTTTCTCTCAGTGGGGCACTATGGTGTTCAGTGTGGGAGAGGATGTGGCACTCTGGCCAGAGCTGCTGAATTTGGAACGTGAGCACCATTTTCAGCCTTCATGACCAGTCCACCAGACCACACTCCTGACAGAACTCATTCTGATGCTACACCTTAGAAGGCTTCGCAAGACCTTAGAAGCCCTGGTGTCTTAGCACCCGCAGGTGGACCCTAACGGCGGCAAGTGTGTGTTAACCTTGAAGGCCTGTCCACCACAGTTCACCTCCAGTCTTGCGAGCAGGCATACAAAGAAGCGCACCCTAGACACACCATCGACAGTGACTGTCACTGAGGTCACAAGATCCTTGAGGCCAGTCCACCGCACCCATTGGTACCTCCATTGGCCTCTTTCAGCAGTAGTTGTGCAACTCACCAGGGATCAGCAATGAAGGATTTGCATGCACACCAAACTTAGGGGGTGATTATAATGGAGGTGGGACTGCCACGTCACCCCGTCAGTGGCAGTTCCACCACCATCGGTGACTGCATTACCGCCAGCCATATTACAATGGCGGGTGGTTCCCTGGCGGTCGGAAAGACCCCCGCCACACATCCAAATGGTGCCTTGAGCCCGCCAGTGCGGCGGAAGGGCTCGTGGTTCCTACAATACTGGTGGTGCCTACCAGCCTCCACAGTAGGGATTATGATACCCTTTACCCGCCAGTCTATCCATGGCTGTTCACCCCCCATGGAAAAGTTGGTGGAAAGGGACATTGGGGGCCCGTAGCAGGCCCCTGTCCCTCCAACCCCCAGACATGGAACTCGGTGGGGGGGGGTTCTAAGATGCCCCCCTACATATCACTGCACCATGTGGCAGGCACCTCATTGTGCCTGCCACGTAGTGCAGTGATATATGGAACATGTCCTTTTTAGGTCTCGGCCTGCGTAGGCTGCGCTTGCGCAGTCCCACTGGTGAGAAATTTTGTTTACAGTATGGGGGCTTGAACCTGCCCCTCCTCTCCATTGGCTGGCTTCCTAAACAGAGGCCAGCCATTGGGTGAGAGGGGCGCCTGTCCTTTTAAGCCCCGTCTTTTTGGGATTGAGGGGTGTTTTTTTAAATGTCTTTCTATTTTCTTTCTCTCCTCTTCCCATTGGCTGGAATTTTACATTCCAGCCAATGGGAAGAGGAGAGAAAGAAAACACGCCCCTCAATCCCAAAAATGACGCTGGGTTCTCCGAGGCATTTCTGCCTCGCCTCGGAGAAATGTGGTGGTGTTTGACTCTTGTGCTCACGGCATCGTGTGAATCTGACGGCTTTTTTTTTTTTAGCTCCCACAGGCTAGGGGTAGCTTCGCTCTACGATCTCTATTCCTCTCTCTTAGAGGGGCAGCCACATGGGTTCCACTTATCCAGACAGTGCCGCCCAGCCGCGCAGGCCCATTCCCATACCCCCAGGGCAATGTAGGCATCTCTCCACTGGCCTCTCAGTTCTTGAGGCGGTTAATGCTAGTCGTCGCGCCAGGTGGGTCAACTCGGCAGGCGATGTACAGCCTAGTCCTTCCCTCTCGGGTCACTAGTCAAGTGAGGCCTCAGGCGCCCGTGCGAGCCCGCAAGACCCCGCTGTCCTCATGGTGGCAGGGGCCCTCGCTCACCTCCTCACAGCAGCTCTGACCCCTACACAAGTCCCAGGCGTATGCAGCGCAGCCCCCCCCCTGTACATAAGCTCTGCTCGCATCAGCTCAAAGCCGCGGCACGTTACCCCTGCTGGGCCCGATCTCTCCGGTGCCCAAGCCAGCGCAGGGGCCCCCACCCGGTGGCCGCCCCTGCAGCAGGATCTCGCCGCGCAGATGGGTTGCTTAGAATTCACGGGTCACCTTCCCTTCCGCCTCGGGGTCACAGTCGGCCCCGGCAGCCTCACTTCACTGCGGCGGCAGGGTGGGTCGGTCCCTGATCTTGTTTAAGGTCCGCTTTTAGTCCCCACTGCACTCTGACTCCCTCTGCCAGACTCTGTTAGGTCTTCCAGGCTCCGCCATCTTGGGACCCGAAGCTACGGGTGGATCAATTTGGTGGGGCGGATTCCAGGCCACGGAGCACCTTCTAATTGGTTGTGCTGCACTCAGCAACGTTCTGCCCCTGCAGTTCTATGGGGCGAGGGAGGGGGTTCAGGATGCCGCTGGATCAGGCTTGTCGCGAGGAGCTCGGAGGTGAGCTACTCACTCCATCAGCGTCAGGTCACCCTTTCCCCTCCAGACCCGCCCAACACCACCACTTGTCTTGCCTCTGTTCTCTGCTTGTCATCGTTTTTTCTTGCTTCTGTTCCTTGCTTGTCATTGTTTTTTCTTGCCTCCTTGTTCTTTGTGCTTGCTCTCCTGCCCCCTCATTGGTTGTGCTGGCTCTCCTGCCCCCTCGTTCGTTGTGCTTGCTCTCCTGCCCCCTCGTTCATTGGGCTTGCTCTCCTGCCCCCTGGCTGTGCTTTCTCTCCTGCCCCCTGGTTGTGCTTTCTCTCCTGCCCCCTGGTTGTGCTTGCTCTCCTGCCCCCTGTTCCCTCGTTGTGAGCGTTTTTTCTGGCCTCTGTCCCCTGTGTGTATGGCTCTGTGTGTGTGGCTCTGTGTGTGTGTGGCTCTGTGTGTGTGTGGCTCTGTGTGTGTGTGTGGCTCTGTGTGTGTGTGTGGCTCTGTGTGTGTGTGGCTCTGTGTGTGTGTGTGGCTCTGTGTGTGTGTGGCTGTGTGTGTGTGGCTCTGTCTGTCTGTGCCTCTGTCTGTCTGTGTGTGTGGCTCTGTCTGTCTGTGTGTGTGGCTCTGTGTGGGTAGCTTTTTTTGTAGGTGGCTCTATGTGTGGGTGGCTCTGTGTGTGTGTGGGTGGCTCTGTGTGTGGGTGGCTCTGTGTGTGTGTGGGTGGCTCGGTGTGGGTGGCTCTGTGTGTGTGGCTCTATGTGAATGACTCGGTGTAGGTGGCTCTGTATGTGTGTGGGTGGCTTTGTGTGTGGTTCTGTGTGGGTGCAAATGCAATAGGTCTCGCATTTGCGAGCGATTAAGCTCTTGGCATTGTAAATGACAATGCCATTTATTTATGTTTTAAAAACAAAAACATAAATAAAAATAATGTCATGAGCAATGCCAATAGCTCTAACTTTAAGAATGCAGAGACCATTGCATTGTAAATGCTTGTTTACATTGCGGCAGATGATGCAGCCAGCAGTACCTGCTGCAATGTAAAAGATAGGCACTTGCGAATGCCATAGTGGCGGTCGCATTGTAATGCCTATCGTGAGGCCGCCACCTTGAAGGCCAGCTGTCCCATTCCCCGATTCGATGGCGGACGGACTGAAGTCCGCCTGCCATCGTAGTCAGCCCCTAAGTTTGCAAACTTCATGGTCTCTGCTTCATGCACAAACACTTTTAACATGTGCAGCCTGCTTTCGGGCCACTGGAGTTAAGCAGCAATGGAGGCCAAAAAGAGGTTGCAGTGTTGATAAATTATGCAACAATAAAAAGGCTTCAGCGTAATGCAGTGCATTTTATGATACTTTATTATTTTGACATATTTATACATACTAACAGCCTCTGCAAAGCTTTTGCCTCATTAGTAACTGTATAACATACAAATGCAGCAGTGGGAAAGGTGACCAGTCAACCTTTGCAATGGGCCCTACACTTCATAGCAACATAAGTCACATTTCTCTTAGTAATTTTTGATCCGTTTGAGCAACAAAACTGTTTTGGGTGATATTGTTAGATTATGCAGCAGATGATGTATTATGTGGCAAATATGATACAGCCATAGTTAAGTGGAAAATATTCTTCCACTTAACTTAATTTTGCCCCAGCATTGTAGTTGATCAATTTGCAAGTTCCCCAAACCCAAAAGTCAAGTTTGGGCACAATTAGCATTTTAAAAGCAGTCCTACAACACAGGGCTACTTTTAAACTGACCTCAGGCTTCAGCAGTGTGTAGTAACTGACTCCACGCAGATAGATGAGTTTCATGAGGATTTATTGAAGTTAAGAGGGAGATCAGAAGTACACCAGTATTCAGCCCCACCAGGAGCAGCCAGCAAGGCGCTCAGCCCTTCTCCAACTGTGTGATTCATACACCAACATTCTAAGTGACATCATCTTAAGAGTGTTCCACTGGTGAAGCAGTGGAAGACATGTAAAGCATAATAACCAAGATACTACATATCCTCCTTTCTTCCAAAGAAAACAAAATAGAAGAAAGTATAATCGGATGTATAAGCTAGTAGGAAGAACTAGAGAGGAGAGTGACATCATCTTAAGAGTGTTCCACTGGTGAAGCAGTGGAAGACATGTAAAACATAATAACCAAGATGCTACATATCCTCCTTTCTTCCAAAGAATACTACACAGTGCACACATGCAAACACAGAAAGGGCTGCTGGCCTCAAAACTGCCATGCCCTATTATATTCTAGGGACTTAAAGGTAGTTCTAATCCCCCTGCCCTATTATGTACTAGGGCCTTATAGGAGAGGTCATGCCAACCATAGGGGTACCCTAACCCATAGTGCACGCTAGTGTATGTAGGTGTTTTCACAGTATCTTTAGGTGTCTCTTTAGGAATAGCACTGGCCCTGTAGAGGCCAGGGTCAGGTACCACCAGTACCAGTCAGCAAAACGTTGGGGAGTGCCCAGGGCAGAGGATGGCTTTGCACCACTAAAGAAGCACAAACTCAGAATGTAAAACATAACACTATGGTTGTGGGGTTCTCTTTAATAATCAGAATTGATTTCTATCCTAATTAACCCATTTTCCAACATTAGGATAAGGAAAGACTGGGGAAAAATCATAACGTTCTAATCTATACCTTGAAGTTTTCATGCAGCTCTTTGATGATGGTTAATAGCTCACTGTTCTATGTTAGGATTTTAACTTGTAAACTGCAAATACCAAAAGAATCTTTCAGACAAAAGCAGTAACTCACTAACCTATTTACATGATATGCATGTTGTGATCTGCGTGGTACACGTTCTTTGCTGCAGGCATATTACACCACTTTGGCTACCTTACCAAGAGTCAAAACTTCCACTAGACAAACCTCCGATCTCTCTCAATAAAGGTTATTAATCACCAAAGTTATCTTCACATTTTTATTGTTGCCTGAAAATTTCTGGAGACCAGGAATGCAGCAGCAGGTATTTTTTAAACCATAATGCACTTGCAAACACGATGTCCACACCCTAAGTCCGCGACCTTTGTTTGCTTGGTGCATGAAGATGATATACATGTTTTTTTAACATTTGGTCTGATTACTATATGAAATAACAAAGAAGCATACATGCAAACTGTGACAACATGCCTGCTTTTCTCGAAATTTCACTTCGAAAGTATGCGATTGTATTTGTTTAACGGGCGGTGATTTGTATAGGGTCACTGGGAAGTCCACAAGGTTGTCCCTGTCCCCCCCAGAATTTTAGTGTCTCCTACGCCCCTGCTTTCGCGTGACTATTTGGAACGATACAATCAGCATCCTTGTATCACAAGAATGCTGTTGACGTGTGTGAGATGCACAATACGCAGACAGACTTAGGACGCTATATGCTTACAGCAAAAGTAGTGAGCTACCACTAAAGTAGTCAAGCCCTCATTTGCCTTAATATTCGGTATAACCCTTTGCACTGTTCTACCTCTAGCCCACCCAAATTCACAGTAAATTGATGTTCACAAACCATGTTCCCACACCCACACACCACTTTCAGTTTTGTATTCCTTTCTTTGAATGTATGTTCTATGTACTTGTGTGATCAAGCCCGCCACATGTGGAGGGACTCTACCCACTTCTGGAACAACTCTGCAGGGCGTGCGCTGCTCGATATGCGAATGTGAGGCATGCTGTATTAGAGTATGCTGTGGAAGCCCCGCCCATATGTGTGATTGGCTTGTGTCATTGTCCTTCAGAAATGCTGGCTTCCAATTCGTACATAGGCTTGTTAGTCCTGCCTTGGTACCGCCTTGTCTCTATTGGTTACCACCCATAACGACTGGACCTTTTACTTGGCTCATTACACAGTCTCCATTATTTAGTGGGTGATTACTATTTTCTTTAACCGCATCGTTGCTAGGGCGATTCCCCTGCTGTGCTGGACAGCAATAAAAACGGGTGTGGTCATGACGAGCTCAGCTCGTCATGAGCACAGGAGCACTGTACTGCATGACGAGCTCAGCTGGAAGGGGTTAAAAGTCTTTCCTTATTCCAGCTGGTCCGATTTCACTTTAGCAGCTGCGCTGCTTTATTTAATTAAATTGCGTGCGGTCCGCACCTGTTCATGTGCAGGTAGCGCTCTATGTCTCACGGTCCTACTCAAGCACTTAAAAGCAGCTGGTTTAAGCAACGCGGAGCTCTACAAAAAGTCCATGTAAAATCGTGATGGAGAACAGCAAGGCACGCCTCTATTTGTTTTAGAGATAAAACGCGGCACGACGTTCAACACCTGCAGTAGACTCTCGATGCACACTTCCCGTGCCACAAAATCAGCAGTGTCCCAAGTGAAGAAGGGTCTGCAATATTACTAAACAGACGAGCTACGGGATTGTGAAATGGCTACGAGAGGGAATATTCCACTGTGGTTACTTCCGGGATAACAAAGCATCATTTGTAAAATGCAAGTATCAACTTGAGATGTACCAAGCGTTTCTCTGGCGTTTTTTTTTTTGTGTGGGCGCTCCACTCAGGCATGTGCAGTGTGAACGAAAAATGTTAGGCTCAGGCACATTACAATCTTTCCACTGCACAGTTTCTCTTTTGGAACGTTCGGGACCTTAAATAAGAAGCTTTTTTCATAGATTTAGATCTCATCTCTGAGGTACTAATTTCGTAAAACTTTATTTAAACCATAAAGTGTGAAGCCTCCGTCTCACGTGGTACCACCAAGCTGCTTATTCCTAAGACATATGCGCGTCATCAAATGTGAATATTTACTAAGTATTCTGCTCCGTTTAATGCTATAACAGTGATTCTAATACAAGCATTTGCAATGCAACAGGTCTCGCATTTACGCGAGTTTAAGCTATTGGCATTGTAAATGACAATGCGTTTTATTTATGTTTCAAAAAACAAAACATAGATAAAAGGCATTGTCATTTACAATGCCAAGAGCTCAAGCTCACATAAATGCGAGACCTGTTGCAATGCAAATGCTTGTTTTTTTTTTTAACAGAGGGCAGGGCACAAGTCCTAAAAAAAGATGTGGGGAGATTAATCAATTTAGGCAGTATGCAAGTGACATCACAGCGCGTGACATAGCATGTAGCATCACAGTAAGTGGCATCACAAGAAGTGACGTAACATCTTAAGACCTCACACTCACACATATGTTTATCATGGGTACATATGAGTGCATTACATTTAACAAATTAGATTTTGTGTAGGGGTTGTGCCAAAAAAGTGACGCAAACTAGATGTAAAATCTGGGCCTGAACTTATACATTTGTTTTTTTATACCAGTCACAAGGAAATTGGCAACAAGGAGAAACGTGGCCGTAAAACTGTTCTGTTTAATTGGCTACAAGCATGCAATTTAAAATATCTTATGGGGTTTACACACCTGCTGCAGAGATCTCTGTCTGCCAACTAAATCTCCAGGAATATTCATAATGGTAAGAGAACTGTGGAGGTTAATGTATTTGTTGGAGATATCTGTGTTTTGTCTAATCCCAGTTTTGAATCAAAGTAGCATAGAGGGTTGAAGTATATATATATATAGAACTTTATTGTTCGATTAATAAAAATCATTACTATGGTAAACATTTATCAATGATAATAAAAACGTGTATCGATATTGCTAAAATATTTACACATAGTGCAAGAGACACGCATTTTATCTCGGTGCTGTGTCTTAGCTTAAAACATTTATTTAGTTTTTTTTTTTTTTTATCTGAGAATCTTCTTAGGAGCGTCCATTTAGTCCGGTCATATGATCACAGTGGGTTAATTAGTAAGATTCATCCATAAATAATTAAAAAAGACCTAGCCATTTTGTTAGTAAAATATTAACTTCATCTGGACAATGCAACTTCATAACGAACAATTAGAAAACAGTTGGGGGCCATGGTTGGCCCTTCTGATTTAACATCTGCTAAGGCCACAGAGCGAGACCCTAGTCGCTGAGAATAAGTGATTAATATCAATGGTTGCGCGGGTCCATTAATATGGTGAAGTCCCTGCGTATGATGGTTTAAATGTTCCTGGGGCGCACTGGGGGGCATGAAATGGTCCGTGTGAAAAAAGGCCATGGTCAACTGCTGTTTAGTGGAGCAGGGGGCTTAATCCTCCCTTTTATGGTTGACTATTGTTTGCTTGCTGGCTGTCTCGGATTATAAATATTCTTGCTGCTCGTCATAAACTTGGTGAACCGCATATTGAGCAGTGAATTGTCCGGATTCATTGAAGCAATGATGGCTTGTCGGCACGTGCGAAAGCCCAGTTTATTCCATTCGCTCTTTAACAAGATTTTTCGGTCGTCAAGTAATATAGGACAGAGACATGCCACATGCTCAATTGTTTCCTTGCTACTCCCGCACCCCCTGCACATTACGTTGGTGTTTACGCGTTGCCAGCTCGGCAAGTGGTACAAGAATGGCCATTCGCCCATTCTGAGTGCCATGAATCTTTTTTTCCACAGCACAGAGTAAGTACATGACAGATGTGGGGCCATGATCACTGGCTTAAACCGTGATACAATTGTCCAGGCGTGCTTACGTTGGGCCAATTGGGCTCTGTCTGAATGAAAGGACCAAAGACGGACGTTCCTTTTGATGTGGATTTTGAGTGCTTGCTGCAGTGGGTTCGAGCTCCAGATTTCTTCTGAGTCCAGGAGTTTTAGGGAGTCTTGTAGAGAACGCCAATATGATCTACCAAGTTGTCCAGCTGAGATTTCCTGCCACAAAAGTGCCTCCAGGCTCCCTTCTCTGGAGGTACGCAACTTGTTACACAGCCTGATGAATGCTCCGACCCCTACTGCTTGATGGTCTTGAAGGCCAAACTCGAGACTTATTTGAGCAGGAGATGAAGATTTCGGAAGGCTCAACACTTGTTTGAATATTCGTGTTATTTTATTCACGAGGGTGTTGTCCTTCCCTTGCATGATCCCCTGGCTGTAAGTAAGGAAATTGATGATTTTTGCCTTCATAACGGTTATGAGTGGGGTCAGGCTTGGCCCAGACAGTTGCCTGACAATGGTCTTAAAAGCCACCTGGATTGTCAAAGCTTTGGCTTCTACCTCATCTCTATGTTTAGAGAATGAGCCTATTCAATCCCTGTGGACCCCAGGTACTTATATGAGATGGCTTTATCAACACTTTGGCCTTTGTACAGCCAACCGCCGCCTCGGTATTTCCTTGACCCGAAGGTGACTGCCCTTGTCTTTGTTAGGTTCAATTCCAGTTTGTTTTCGGTGGTGTAAAGGGACAATCGGTCAAGGAGTCTCTGCAGGCCAACCCTGGTGTGGCTTAGCAGCACTGAGATATCTGTGTTTTGTCTAATCACAGTTTTGAATCATAGTAGCATAGAGGGTTAACGTCTCGCATGCAAAGCACATTACCTAACATGAAAATGACAGTTATATTATTTTATGTAAATGGTTAAGTGGGTTACTGCATTTAACACAGAGATCCTTTAGTTATTTCCAGTTCATAAATTGTAATCCTTCTAATATAACTCAGTGACCTATGAAGGACATGCGGCTCCTACACCTTGTAACCCTCACTACCTTATGTAACACATCCTGCACATTAATTCATACACATATGATTTACTGCGAATGTGTAATGTGTACATGTAATGTAAAGTGCTCTGACACCCTGCAATAGGATGAGTAGAACTATAGCGCTAAAAGAAATAAAACAAAATAGTGTTATTTAAATTTTATTTGTGTAAAATGCTTGGAAAGACCAACACATCTGACATTCTTACAGTGAATGTATATCTCTTATAAAGAGGGACTAAACAAAGTCAAAAGCATGCCTCAAGTATTTAAAAGCTATGTGCATTTATTTCTTCTCCATTGTATTTGCATGTATGTGTGAGCCTTCATATAACTCCCAGACAATATACTCCAATAAAGGAGACCTGAAGGCCCCTTAACTTCGGCCTTTTGTTTTGGGCCCAGCTGGAATCTGAAAAGACCCTTCTTGCCTGCACGTTGCTGCTCGGACTGAAAACAGACAACATGCAGGCGCTGCTGAATGTGTACCAGTGTCTGAAAACCACGCTAGGGCAAGTTTACATATTTCTGTGGGGCTCCACCGCTTGGCAGGGTTGACGGCGTCCACCCTGTGAAAAGAGTGAGTAGACACCGTCTGCCCGTGTGTACCCTCGGCTTGTGCCCAGCCAGGGGTGGTAGGACTCCAACCCTCCTTGCTGCAAAGACAATATTCTAGTGAATAAACAATATAAGAGAGTTTATCCTTAGAAAGTGGCAATAGATAAGATGACACTAAATAACACATTAAAATAAAATAAAGGCACGAGATGCATGTTGTAAAACAAGTATTGGCAAAGCCAATAGGTCTTACCTTTAAAACGTGAGTACCAACCTATTAGCTTTGCGAATGCCTGTTTGCAATGGTAATTTTATATTTTACCATTCTAAAATGGACAAAAGGCATGTTGGAATGGTAAATTAAGAATGCCGAAACGGCCGCCGGGGAGCATGACGAATGTAACTATCTTGGTCAAAAAAAAGTTACAAAAAGAGAGCAGGACGTGGAGGGGCTGGGCTATGTCAGGCACTGGAGTGCTACTGGCGAGAAAGGATGATTAGGAGCAGGAAGAGAAACAGACAAGAGTCAGGGTCCATAGAAGAACATTAGGCAACCTTAGGAAAAAAATGAATAAAACAAGGAGCAACAGATGAGCAGGGTTGTTGAAAGCAGAAGAGGGAGGTGGCAGAAAGAATAAGCAGATGGGGAGAAACTGAGACAAAAAAAAAAAGATGTGCTACCACTTAGAACTGAAATAAAAATAAAAAAGGTCCTATCAAGTCAGCAGATACAGACTAAGATAGACAAGAAGGCCATCAAAAATAAAGCCCTGTCCCTAGACCTAAGGTTCCACAGCACGGCCTTAATATTCCTTCTACTTGTAATGATCGCTCACCACTTACTACTGGCCCATTACCGGACGGTTCACAGAGACGAGCCTTTAACAGATTTGATACATTGACAGTTTTTTTGCTGTACAATACATACTAATGTGGTGCATTTTCTGGGATGAAACTGAGGATTGTCCATCAGTGATCTATGCGCCTAATCCCAGTAAATCACTCAAGGAGAAAGAAAAACAGGATTGAGGTGGAATGAAGGAGGAGGACTGAGTATCGTGAGACTCACTAGACAAGGAAGAAAACTGAATCGCTTGATGGAATGAGTAAGATAGAAAGGAGACAGACAGATACAGATAGACAAATAGATATAGTGCTATACCGTGCTCAGGTTTTGACGCAGTGTTACGATCTCACTACTTTTACACAGACCTTTGGAGGCCCGGAAGTAAAGCGCATGCAAGTCTACATTAAATTTAATTAAACAAGTTGACAAGCAAAACCCTTCCATCTTACGCATTTCTGACCATCAGTGACTGAAAGGGATTACGTACCAAACAGTTTCCATGAATGAGGGATACAGAGTTTTATAATCATTCTTAAAATCGATCCAGCGTCCGAGCCTGGTAACACTGACCTGTCAAGATGCAAAACAAACACGCATTTGTCATAAATCTAGCACATTTCAAACAACTATATTCAGTTTTCAGATCTTGGTGAAAACACCAAGAAGACAAACTCAAGCAAATATATTTTTTCAATGGTAGAGCACTAGCAGCAGAATTCTAAAGTAGCAGCAGTCCTGGAGCAAAAGACTCCTTGTCTGAAGGTGAACTCCTTGATGTGCTCTATTTGGCTGTCCAATCAGGAGGCTTTGTGCATTTCAATTTTGATACGGCTGTCAGGACAGAAAATTGCAGTGTTCTGCTATGAGGAGTTTTATAATGTGTGGGGCCTTCTCAACAATCTCTGCTATGGTCCCTGGATCATTCCTATGTACACGAGAGACACAAAACATCAAGCTCCATGCGACATTGAGCGGTCCACAGCAGGCAATGAGCAGCTCATCAGCTACTGGTAGCGCTCCAACTACTTGCAAGTAGCTCTCCTGTATGCAGCCCATTCTACTAAATTAGAAGCTTTTGCTTGGTTGAATTAATGTAGATATAGCAAAATTGTGTTTCCAAGAAGAAAATGTGTGCATTTTTAGAATTTATAAAACATAGTTAAATCTGGTATTTGACTGATAAAACATACATCATTGGAGAATAATAATATTGTTACCATGATGACAGTGCCGTTGTAGCTATGGCTGTTCTGTATTATGCATGTACAGGCATTTCAATTTGACGCAGCATTTTTTAGATTACTGTTGGCAACCTGAACTGAGGTGATCTCAGCTGCTATTCTAGCATATGGTGGCCATTAACGTAATCTTGTCTGATGTAGGCACTATTAACAACACTAATAATGTTAGTAGCTCAGGGTGATGTTCAATGGACATAATTAGCTCTTATTACTCGAAAGGTTGAGGACTGCAGGTTAACAGACATTAGCCAGAAGCAGCAAAGTTAAAATTGCATTTTATTTCACTTGTGACCTAATCACAAGACCACACACTCCTTCCACAGGCTTCTCATTACATAACCACACCAATGGTTTGTACAGAGTTCTTCGCTTTACAGGCATAACTCAACTCATCCAAATGTAGAACTAACCCCCAAAAGAGAAGCTTATGGTGGGAAAAGCACATTCAAGACATACAGAGCTTGGCTCAGTAATTAAAACTAAACCAGGATTCGTTGCTGCATATTTTGTTATAACGTTTGAACTTCCTGCCCTTGGACTTGGAATAATAATCTTCAAGACATATCCACTTTGACTCATAATCTTCAAGACATATCTGAAACAGCTACTATTAAAGAACATGTTGTGCCCTAACTTTACTTGCTTACTCAAGAGACATCTGTAACTTCTCCAGACGAGTCAGATTCGCCTAACCATCCCACCCCTCCCATCCTGCTAGGTTAACTCTTTTGATTGTTATATGCACAGATTCTCATCAGTATTAGTACCTGACAAATATTTAGGGAGCTGCATTAATAAATGAAAAGCTGGACAGCGCACGCCTCGGCCTCGGGGAGAACGATGCTGAGGAATGCAGAACAATATTTAGTATTTGCAAGGCATGCGGAGGTAACAGAATGAATACATTTGCACACAAGTATACTAAAGTGTACAATGAGGGTTGAGCTTAGAAATATTGTAGCTGATGGACATCAAAATGTGATGGAGGGAGCACAGGTTTAACGTTGTTGGTATGAAATATGGGGGTCAACTTTTTTTTATACTAATGGCTCATTTATTACTTCTGTAACATTGTGGGCTCTTCATTGTTGATGCAGAATCCTCAAGTAGGTGCAAGAAGTCTGATGGTTTAGCAGACAAAAGACCTACCTATCTAGGTTACTAATTCAGAAGGTTATAGAGGCCTAGCCGAAAGCTACTAATGTAGCGTCACTCTTGCTGGACTCCTCCACCAACATCCAATCTACAGAGGATTATACTACCTCACATTGAAGTGTTGAGGTCCTTTATTAGTAAAGGGAACCTGTTCAGCATCCGCCAATGTGAAAATCTGTATACCCGGCCTACTGCCCTGTACTCCACAGAACCACCCACAGTGATGAGTAACAAGCCAACTGCAGCATTAATATCAGCCTCCACTAAAGGCTGCCCCAGTTTCTGTTAAATCTGCCCCTCTGGTGATACCCAGCTCCGACAACCAAACCCACCTCAGGAATATACTCAAGGCAAACCGAGATAAGCACATAGACCTTCAGTTCTAAATAGGTACGATATCATTTGGTGCCCAAGCAGAGGCATCATTTGGTGACCTGGAATCAGCAGTCGCCACTCAAAAAACATCTGAAGATGCTGGAAGAATCTTGATTACCAAGCTGAAGATTTGGAGGGTGTCTATAGGTACAAACACATAAGGAATTGTGGGCCCGCCAGAACCAACATAGGACGGGAGGATGGGCTCTTCGTTTAAGTCTGCCTTACAAGTGGTCTCTTTAAACACCCTATGTAGCAGACACATAAAGCACTGCCGGTTCCACTGCCTCACCCCACTCCTCATTCCACTCAGCATGTCTTTAATTGCAGTTACCGAGACCATGTTCGACAAAAGGTCAGGCCTTATGTGCTCGAGACAGGAGAATGCTACTGGGCTGATTTCCTCATATTACAGCCAACCAGTACAACCAATGATCATTTGAAGTTATGAGGAAGTTATGATGCGAAGTATGTCAATTATTTCATTCCTGGGAGTTTCAGCCCAGGGGAAGCAGCCCAAGGCCACATCAGGCCTTCCAAGCAAAAGACAGCACAGGAGTGAACAGACTAGCTGTCAAATGCAGTTATTGTGCTCATGAGAGTCTCAAAGAGGAGCAAGGCCGTGCAAACGGGCCAGCCTGACACCAGACAGCCATAGAGTGAACAGACTAGTTGCCAAAGTAAGCACCTTATGCTCACCCCACCCACACACCATTAGGCCAACTCTGACACCCACTCTGGGAACCCATCTGAAGTATCTCTAGGTACACTGTACAGTGGGATCACTTACCAAATGAAACAATTTTATAAAGTTATGAGCTGCTCTTAAACATATGATAAGGACTGGGGGGGAGGGGATGTGAAGATCTGACAAGGAGGGGTTACCTATCTCCCCTCATTGGGTTTTTTGTTCCTAGTTGACCACTAGCAGGCTAATTCCCTGCAAGGTCGTCCTTGCCCTGGGGCATTTCATCATGGCTTGGAATGTGATGGGCTCTTGGCTTGTATCTTTGGGTGGAGAAATGTGGATTAGGGCCCAGGGAAGAGAAGTTAGGATACCAGTTGAATTGCTTTTGTTTTGATCTATCCCAGGCTGCTGAGCACCCCGCGTAATGCACTGATGGGTTCGCCGTAGTTGCTGGACGATAACTCTAAAGTGGATAGAACATAACTCACCCAGCCTCGAACTCTAACAGCTGCCTTCTACCCCACCTCAGTGCCCATGGTGGGAGGTAGGGATACCTGTCTTTAATGTCAGGTTCATTTGTTTTCAACTGACATTCAGAAATGAGTGTCTTTTACCAATATGGAATAGGACATTTATGGCTAGACCAACTAAGCATCACATGTTCCTATTTTATCTGAAATATCGGAAGAGAAGCCCACATATCAAGAAGAGCTAAAGGGACCATGCTGTTTAGGCGATGGAGGTGCCAACATCCTCCTTCAATGCTAGGTGGGTGTTAATCGGGATCACACCTTGAGTCCCCTTTGAATGGGAATTTTTTATATACTGATTCAGAGAGCAGCATTGGTGGAGGTTTGGAGTGTCTTCATAGAGTGCTGGAAATTATCGCAAACAACTTTAATTACATTGCAGACCTTCCACTTTGGATCATTTCATCACCTTGCTCATGCAGTCAGCACCATGACTTTAGAGGCTTTCAACAGTCTTGCAATTAACTGATGCAATAGGCTCTAGTAACTTGGGTAGAGAGTCCTGCAACCTAGTGATGAATGTGGAATAACACAAAGTCACACTGACTAAAGCTCACTGCTAGCGACAATACACTGCGCTAAGCAATGCACTAAAGAGTGTTTGCAGCTAGCTGTGTTCAAGGACTCGTCATCCCATAAAGGACACAGTACTGGATTATAGCAGGTAAAATTCACTTACAGTCTGATACACAGTGTTAGAAAGAAAATGTTTGTGGAATTAGTAAGAGGTGCTTTGAGTTCAGGAGCTTGCACAGCAGTTAAGAGTAGCGAATCCATGTTGAAGCATGATATCAGAGGCCATCAGCCCGCAATTCTTCATACTGTCGAAAATACTTGTATTGCTCCAAAGAAACCATTTAGTGATACTGGCGCGAGACTGGGGTTAACACAACTAGACCAATGCACCATAGTCTTTACCAGCTCACAAAGAAACTGACTACAGAGGGTTCAAACCAAGTAGTCCGAATGTGCCTGAAATTGAATAAGACAACCAGATATAGGAAATTTAAAAACGCTTGACTCTCCGCCCTTGGATGCAAGGTTCAAGTTTTAAGACCTATATACACTGCACAAGGCTTACTGAGATATAGGCACAAGATATCTGCAGAAGCTATGTGCCACCCCTACTGTATTCAGCACCTGCACATCTGATCACTCGGCCATTCCTCAGGTTAATTAAGATGCATTACCACTGGAATCTTGGGTCTCCAGCTGAGGAACGTTTTGAATCTTAACTAAAGGGCATAGTGAAAATGTAATTTTCAGTATCTTCATGCATTGCAGGGCTGCAAGTGAAGAATAGCGAACAGAGGCCCACCCTTCCTAGTTGGAAAGGAGCCCCCCGCATACACACCTGACTAATGCACAGGCAGTGGTATACCTGCACACTCTAAATTGATTGAAGTCGTATTACACAAATGTCATAAGAAAATAAACAGAGGGCATGTGTGTAAATGTAGCAGGGCTATGGACACTGCTCAATGATTACGGATTCAATGCAAAACAACATTGTTACTTTAGGGTCATGTTTATATACTGAAGCACTGCAGACTGGAGTCTTCAGAAACCACTAGAACAAAACATTAAAGTAACGGGCTACATAAAATCAACAATCAATCACAGTGTTTAAAAAGTTTGTAGAAATAAAGGCTATTGATGGAATAAGAAATAAGCTATGTGTTTGTCTCATTACTAATGTTCACGTTTGGGTGCGTAGATTGGAGTACCATCGTTGACTTGTGCAATAACTCCTGATAACTTAAAGCAGTCTATATGCCTAAATAAAATATACTGTACCTCCCACTCCTGGGAATATCGCATGACAATTCCCCGGCACTGCTTATTGTACTCTGCAATGCCCATCTTGGCAACATCCTCTGGTCCTTTGATCCCCAAGGTCTTGTCAATTTCATATTCCTGTAAAAGGTAACATGTTGCTTTCAGATTTGAAACCACTTAACATTATATAATATTTTACTCCACATAATAAAAATGATTTATTTTAAAATATAGAAGAGAAGTTACACAAAATATCATGATGCCCAATTATCAGTAGATTGTGAGGAACATTAGGAGTAAAGTATTTCACACTGTAATGCAATGTGTTGTGCCACAGAGTACTGTCCTTTTACTGGGCCAGCAGTCTGCTAGTCACAAGGACCAAGTCTAGCAAATGGGTTTTCTTTCAGTTACACCAGAAATCATTTTGTGAAATGGGTAGGATTCTGCCCTGTGGGTCTTTGCCCTGCAGCAAATGTGCTCCAAATGAGAGAGCAAACCCTCCTATACTTGCAGCACACAGGCCTCACTGAAAAAGTACTTAGGTAACACAGGGTGGGTTCCAAGTGATGAATACACCCACCCTTGGCAAGTCAAATGCTGGGGGTCAAGCCTTCACCACCAAGAAGAGGGCTATTTCTCTACTCCTGATATTGCAATGATCACAGATGCCCAGGCACCTGGGAAAATAGCAGCACCAAAGTTTTTCTCTGTCCCCGCTCCTTCCCCATCAGCTGTGCACAGACATGCATATTATCGAAATCTGTGAAATTATCCTGTCAAGGTATAAAAGGGGCAATCTCCTGCCTCCCATGGGCAACCTCTTATCTGCCCCAGTAAATCGCCAAGCAGTAAAACTATCAGGCTCGGATTTCTCTCAATATCCCATGTTCCCATCTTCGTCACCTTCCTCTACTGCTGCCTCTTGCTTTTATCTGTTCGCTTCACCATTATCTATCCCGTTCCCTCCCACCTGGGCATTTACGAGGTCGCGCAGCCACCAGAGGCTAATAAGACACTAGAGTTTTGGGAGAAAACACTACATCTATGTAGCTCCTTCCTGTGGTATGAACTTGGGGTGGTGTAAAGAGCTATCTGTGCAAGCCAACATATCATTATAGAGCACCGACAGAATTGTCTTTTTGCATTTCAGTAATAGGTGTTATTACTCAAATATCAAATACATTTCACGTATTTTAGAACTTCAATAAGATATAAAAGGATGAAACACCAAATTGGACTTGAAGCGGTTTAAAGCATTTGAACTACTGGTCTGGCACATCTCTACATTGGGGTTTTAAAGAACTCGCCAGCAATATCCTACAATGGTTCAGGCATGACCATATTTGCTTTAGGTAGATACTGTCACATCATAGAACAATTTTTTATTTTTGACTTCTTCTAAAGCGCACTATCACCTAGCATGCATCCTGGCGCTAACAGACTCATGGCAGAGGGGGGGATCAAGACTGATAACACTCTAGGACTTCGGGAATAGCCAGGTTTTTAATCTCCTCCTAAACGGTAAGAGGTCAGTGGTTTGTCTGAGCTCGAACGGGAGAGCGTTCCACAGTTTCGCCGCAGCCACACAAAAAGACCTGCCTCCTGCTTTGGCTTTCTTAAACCTTGGTAACCTCACCAGTCTGGCCAAGGAGGAGCGAAGGTTACGAGCCGGCACGTGCCAGGCAAACTTCCTTTGCAAGAGAGCAGGTCCCAGCCCTTGAAGGGCTTTAAACACCAGACAGAGAGACTTAAACTAGACTCTCTGTCTCAGGGGGAGCCAGTGCAGCTGAGCAAGAGCTTAGAGGAGGAGGAATTCTAGGCCACCCCAGGGCTAACTTGATCGCAGCCGACTGGATTCTTTGAAGTCTGTCCAAAAGATAATTCTGGGACTCCAGCAACAAAGAGTTGCAGTAATCCAGCCTTCTGAGCACGGTGCAGCGCACCACTTCAGCCCGGGCTGGAGAAGGCAGCAGATGGAGAATTTTTCTAAGCAATCTAATAATGGCCAGGCACCCTGCCACTATTTTCGAAACCTGAGCTTCCAAGGTGAGATTGCTGTTGAACATGACGCCCAGGTTCCGAACCGCCTTCACTGGCTGAACCGATGGAATGAAGTCAGAAGGCCAAAAGTTGCTGAGTAGGACAGATTGGACCCTGTCCCTTGGACAGTATAGCACCTCCGTTTTACCTGCATTAAATTGCAGGGAATTAGCCTTCAACCAGCCCGCCGTATCTCGCAGGCAATTGTGAAACGCTTCCAGAGAAGTTGATTGATCTCCCTCAAGAGAGAGAATCAGCTGCGTGTCATCAGCATAATTAACGATCTCAATGTTATATTCTTTGATGACCGCAATCAGGGTTTCATGTAGATGTTGAATAAAATCGGGCTAATTGCCGAGCCCTGAGGAACACCATGCGAGATAGTGGAAAAGGCGGATTGGTAAGGAGGGAGGGAAACGGCTTGCTGTGTCCCGGAGAAAGGACTGAAACCATCTAAAGGCACTACCTGTAACCCCCACCTCTCTCAGCCTACTCAGCAGGGTCCCATGGTTCACCATGTCAAAGGCGGCAGACAGGTCAAGCAGGATCAAAACACCTGCCTGACCTCTGTCTGCCCGCCAACGAAGCTCATCCAACACGGTCACCAAGGCCGTCTCGGTGACGTGGGCCGGCCGGAAGCCAAACTGAACTTCCTCCAAGAGTTTATGCTGTTCTAAGTGCCTGGAGAGAGTCCCACAACCACCCGTTCCACGATTTTAGCTGGATATGGCAGAAGCGAAATAGGCCTAAAATTCTTCAAGCACTCAGGGTCGAGAGAGGTTTTTTTTTAACAGTGGAGTAAACACAGCTTGTTTCCACTGAGGTGGAACCACTCCTGTAGAAAGAGACTGGTTACATACCAGACGGAGTGTGGGAAAAAGCTCTGCCTCGAACTCTTTCCCATATTTGCTTTAGGTAGATACTGTCACATCATAGAACAATTTTTTATTTTTGACTTCTTCTAAAGCGCACTATCACCTAGCATGCATCCTGGCGCTAACAGACTCATGGCAGAGGGGGGGATCAAGACTGATAACACTCTAGGACTTCGGGAATAGCCAGGTTTTTAATCTCCTCCTAAACGGTAAGAGGTCAGTGGTTTGTCTGAGCTCGAACGGGAGAGCGTTCCACAGTTTCGCCGCAGCCACACAAAAAGACCTGCCTCCTGCTTTGGCTTTCTTAAACCTTGGTAACCTCACCAGTCTGGCCGAGGAGGAGCGAAGGTTACGAGCCGGCACGTGCCAGGCAAACTTCCTTTGCAAGAGAGCAGGTCCCAGCCCTTGAAGGGCTTTAAACACCAGACAGAGAGACTTAAACTAGACTCTCTGTCTCAGGGGGAGCCAGTGCAGCTGAGCAAGAGCTTAGAGGAGGAGGAATTCTAGGCCACCCCAGGGCTAACTTGATCGCAACCGACTGGATTCTTTGAAGTCTGTCCAAAAGATAATTCTGGGACTCCAGCAACAAAGAGTTGCAGTAATCCAGCCTTCTGAGCACGGTGCAGCGCACCACTTCAGCCCGGGCTGGAGAAGGCAGCAGATGGAGAATTTTTCTAAGCAATCTAATAATGGCCAGGCACCCTGCCACTATTTTCGAAACCTGAGCTTCCAAGGTGAGATTGCTGTTGAACATGACGCCCAGGTTCCAAACCGCCTTCACTGGCTGAACCGATGGAATGAAGTCAGAAGGCCAAAAGTTGCTGGGTAGGACAGATTGGACCCTGTCCCTTGGACAGTATAGCACCTCCGTTTTACCTGCATTAAATTGCAGGGAATTAGCCTTCAACCAGCCCGCCGTATCTCGCAGGCAATTGTGAAACGCTTCCAGAGAAGTTGATTGATCTCCCTCAAGAGAGAGAATCAGCTGCGTGTCATCAGCATAATTAACGATCTCAATGTTATATTCTTTGATGACCGCAATCAGGGGTTTCATGTAGATGTTGAATAAAATCGGGCTAATTGCCGAGCCCTGAGGAACACCATGCGAGATAGTGGAAAAGGCGGATTGGTAAGGAGGGAGGGAAACGGCTTGCTGTGTCCCGGAGAAAGGACTGAAACCATCTAAAGGCACTACCTGTAACCCCCACCTCTCTCAGCCTACTCAGCAGGGTCCCATGGTTCACCATGTCAAAGGCGGCAGACAGGTCAAGCAGGATCAAAACACCTGCCTGACCTCTGTCTGCCCGCCAACGAAGCTCATCCAACACGGTCACCAAGGCCGTCTCGGTGACGTGGACCGGCCGGAAGCCAAACTGAACTTCCTCCAAGAGTTTATGCTGTTCTAAGTGCCTGGAGAGAGTCCCACAACCACCCGTTCCACGATTTTAGCTGGATATGGCAGAAGCGAAATAGGCCTAAAATTCTTCAAGCACTCAGGGTCGAGAGAGGTTTTTTTTAACAGTGGAGTAAACACAGCTTGTTTCCACTGAGGTGGAACCACTCCTGTAGAAAGAGACTGGTTACATACCAGACGGAGTGTGGGAAAAAGCTCTGCCTCGAACTCTTTCCCAATTTTTAAAGGAATCGGGTCAAGCGGAGACCCGGACATAATACCAAGGGCCATCCAACTGAACTCCTCTGGAGTCAGCAATGCAAACTATGAGAGGGACTTATCTCCCCCTGTGCAGAGGCGACCCCAAGATCCACCACAGCCTTCTCCAGAGTATCTCCACTGCCATCAACCACTAAGGGTTCGGCCCCAGTCTGTTGCTGCTCAACCCCCAAATGATCAATAATCGTTTTAATTATGTCCTGAAAGAACCAAGCCAGGTTCTCACAAAGTTCTTGGGGATGGGGGAACTCCTTCTTAGAGCAGTCAGGACTAATAAGACTGTTCAAGATATTAAAAATACTTCGGGAGCTATTTGGGGCATTAAGAATCACCAGAAGTATGCCGCCTTGACCCCTGTGGATTTCCTTTTTGTAATCCACCAACTTAGATTTCCAGATAAGCCTATCCTTATCCAGGTATCCATGTCTCCATCTCCTCTCTGCTTGTTTACATTCTAGTTTCAGACTCTTAAGACTATCCGTGAACCATGGAGCCGAAGGTCTTCCCCTGCTCCTATGGTGTTTTAAAGGAGCGGATGCGTCCAAGACCGAAGTGATCTTCAAGCAAAGAGAAGCATAGTTCTCCTCTACCTGCATAACAGGTGAGAAGCACCCCTTGGCCTGAAACAAGGGAGCCATGCCTCTTTTCCGTACAAGAGTCTACCAGTCCCTACTAATATACTCCCTCACTTGGCCAGGTGCCCTAAAATTACGAGTAGCTAAATTCACAAACATTTTTATCAAAAAGTGATCAGTCCAGCCCATAGGTAAAATTTCCCCAACCGTAAGAAGATTGGTCTCAGAAAAAATTAAATCCAGCAGGTGTCCACCTATATGGGTGGCCTGAGAAACCTGCTGGAGGAGGTCTAGACCTTCGCACGAATGGAGCACATTAGGAAAACCTACATCAAGGGAGCCATTCAGCCACAGATTAAAATCTCTGAGGATCACCAGTTTACGGTGGGTAGCAGCCATGATGGTGAACAATTCCAGTAACAGCAGCTGCTGCTGGAGTAATGTGGAAATCCCAGGGGGTCTATAGCAGATAATTCCAGTTAAGAAATGCCCATGTGCATTCTTGATAGCAAACCCAAATAATTCACAACCATCGATTGCATCAATGTCGCTGACAGTCAAATTCAACGTGTCCTCAAAGATCACACCCACTCCACCCCCCTAACATTCGGTCTAGGTTTATGGCAGGTTTTGTATCCTGGCAGACAGGCATTCCCAGAGTCGACCTCACAATCCGGGCAAGTCCAGGTTTCCGTCATGAACAAGGCATCAAGCTCATGAGTTTCAAGCAACAGGTGTATCTCCACTGTGTGCTTAGGTAAAGATCTCACATTTAGAAGCCCACAAGCGAGAATGCCACTCATCAGAAAGTCTGTCAATGGAAAGGCGGTGTCTGCAGACCTAAGAGCCCCCTTATCACTGCCCTGCTCTCCAATATAGTGCAGTTCTTTTCTAGTGTAGTGCCTAGGACCACTCCCGTTAACTGGGCCCGGGGACATCCCAAAAGGAGCAGCATAACCGGCGCGTTACTTACCTTCGTTAATGCCTTCTCTGGTACAGATACTATCTATACACACATCCCTTACATTAGAATATTTCCCAAGCGCCACACTGGATCCGAAAACGTTTGAGCAGTACCTCTGCCTGGCGGTTGGTGGCACTGTTCTGTTCCATGTTGTCCACGCTGGACGAGTGCAGTGTCCATATAGGTGCCATCCCAGCATTCTGACGTCAAATTCTTTTCGCAACTTTCTACGCCAGAAGCACAGAGCCACAAAGACTGGAGGCACACTGGTATGTTGTGTTAAGGCAGTAAAAGGGTAACCCTATGAAATCAGTTTGCAGTGCGTGGAGGATAGGAGGGTTGGTAAGGAATGAGAGGCTACAAAGGGTCTCTACCAGATAAGGTGTTAAAGAAGGCAAGTAACTTATTCTTGGGATCGATACCTCGAGCCACAGATTCCTTACCTTAGAATAGATACCAAAGCAATACCTTCCCGGAGGTGGGTATACAAACAGATTAACCCGAAATGTCCTGCAGGACCTAATGAGCAAAGTGCCCCTCACGACAGACCTCACCATCCAGAACGAAATGGAGGACAAGCAACCTTTAACCATACCCAGAGCAGAACACTGCTGGGCCAAACAAAGTACAAACAATAGAACTTGGGATAAGGGCCAAAGAAAAAGGATCAATATCCTTGGATGCCCACTATGCCACAAACTTGTCTCAACAGCAATCGTATACAGTCTTGGTGAAGAGATGCCTTGCTACCATAATAATATCACAGACTTCAGGCGGAAGGTTGAAAGCTGTAAACTGTCGCCACTCAAACTCCAAACATGAAGGCGGAGTATTCACAGGTTCAACTGCAGGACCCTGCCCGCTCTGCAACTGTAACAGAAGAACCTCCAGAAGGGGCATACTGAACGGAAGACGAATGGTCATGCTCAGGAGATCGAGATACCAGACTATCCGTGCCAAAATCTGGAGCCACAAGAATGACTTGTACTCCGTTACTCCTGTTCTACAGGAGGCCTGAGCTTCACTGAGAACAAAAGCATCTCCAAGCAAGAAGTATCTTGGAAACTTCAGAGCGCAGAACTGCTGACATTGCGCATTCTCAGCGGTGGTGTACAGGTCTAACCATGGCTCTCGCCACTCTTGAAAGAGACTTTGCACCACCTTTGAATGGAGACACCAATTGAGATCTGCTAGGAATCAACGGCCGAGTTTGTCTGCCTTGGCGTTCAGAAAGCCCTCCAGGTATTGAACAACCAAACCAGTAAAAGGCCCTGACATTTCTGCCATGTCCAGAGTTGCAGGACTTCTGCCATGACACACTGTTTACTGCAGAACCACATGGCCATCAGGGTGACCATGAATACCTGTATCAGCCTTACCTTTATCGAAGAAGAACAACTTTCAATACCAACCTGATCGCCCAGACCACAACTGGATGAAGCGAAGCCCGAACTCCGGCGGAGACCAGAGTCCTCTAATCTCCACCTCTCCGGCATGGCCACTCCAGCCCAGGAGTGACGCATCTGTTACTACAGTCATCTCTGGTTGAGTAAAGGGGAGGGGTCTGCCGCGGACCCAATCGCAGTTCATCAGCCACCACTGCAGGTCTTTTGCAGTTCCCTCCAGGTGGGAGAGATTCCATGATGCTGTGCCCAATGGAATTTCAAGTCCTACTGCAGAGGACTCATATGCCAATGGGTTTGTGTCACGAGAAGGATGCAGGAGGCCATAGGGCCCAACAGCCTCAGTGTCAATCTAACCGAAATCCAGGATGGAGGCTTAAACATTGGTTTTATAGCCTAAATATCCTGGGCTCGCTGTTTGGGAGGATAGCCCTGAAACTGCACTGTTTCCCGAACTGCTCCAATAAAAGGGAGCGTTTGAGAGGGAGTCAGGTGTGACTTTGGCAAGATGGGAGTGAACCACAGCGAATGCAGGAGGTCTGCTGTAGTTTGAAGGCGGTTGACAACTGCCTGGGGTTAGCCTGCCTTCAACAGCCAATTGTCAAGATACGTGAAGACTGGACCCCTAACCTCCGCAGATGCACGGTAACTACCACCATCACTTTGGTGAAGGGGAGCATGGCAACCTGAAAGTGCTCTTGGCTCACCATGGACTGCACGTAGTGCCTATGGGCAGGTAGGGCAGGGATGTGGAAATGTGTGTCCTGCAAGTCCAATGCTACAATACAGTTTCCAGGGTCCAGGGCAGACGGGACCTGAGCAAGGGTGAGCATCTCAAACGTCTCATTTTTCAGGACGAAGTTGAGAAGGCACAGATCTAGAATAGAACAGAGGTCTCTGTCCTTTTTGGGCACCAGAAAGTAGAGGGAACAGCAACCACGACCTACCTCATATACTGGCACCCTCTCTATGGCCCTTTTGGCCAAAAGGGCCAACACCTTCTGACAGAGCAAAAAGAGATAGTTCTCTGTCAGTCGGTCGTGAGTGGGTGGGTGGCATGGGTAGGGGGTTTCCAGAAAGGAGATGGAGTAGCCACTCTGGACTATTTTCTAAACCCACTTTTCCAATGTTATGAACTGCCAGTAGAGCAGGTGATGGCTGATCACGCCTCTCACTGGGTGCCCGTGCTGGTAAACTAAAGGGGTTGGAGGCTGCCGGAGTGGGAGGATATTGGGGTGGGGTGGGGGGTGAACTGACCTGACCTATGGCTCGTGGTCCCACATGGTCTGTGGGAACCGTGTCCACAAAAAGGCAGGGAAACATGTTGGCCTTAGTGACTGGGAGGGAAGAAATGAGGTTGGTAGCCTTTACCGTAGCAACAGAAGGGGCGAAAGGTGGACTGGAATTGGCATGGGGCCTTGGATAGATCGAAGGACCTAGCCATGGCTCTGCTGTCCTTGAAGCGGTCCATCGCTCAGTAAGCCTTCTCACCAAAGAGGCGAGAGTCACCAAAGGGCATGTCCATGGGTAAAGCTTAGATATCGCCTAAAAAGCCAGTCAGTGGTTTTCACATAGGTTTGGTGTCTAAGTGCCACTGACGACGAAATCACACCACATATGATGGTGAATTTTGCTGCATCTCGTCCATCAGCAATAGCTTGGGGGGGGGGGGGGGGGGGGAAGAGTATTGCTCGGTCCTCATACGAGACCATAGCTAGCACTTGCGTAACCGAATCCCACACAGTATTGGTGAATCAGCACAAAAGGCACATTGTGTCACGGAGCGCAGTGCTGGCAGAAGAGAAAATCCTCTTACCAAAGATATTCAGCCTTCTGGATTCATTGTCTGGTGGTGTGGCAGGGAACACACCGAGACTGATCCTGGAAATGGAGGTTTGGACCACCAAGCTGTCCGGGGTGGGTTGCTGGGTGAGTAAACTGGGGTCCCCAGGAACGGGGCAGTGGCGGGCAATTGTGCTGCACCCAGGAGCTCCTGTGCAAGGCTTGGGCCAGACCTCGAGGAGAACTCTGTAAGGGATGTGTTAAATGAGAGTAATGGTTCAGAGGGGGTAAACTCCTGGCTCAAGTACCTCTGTGTAGATGTTTGTTTTGACTGCCACTATGGGCCACTGAAGGGCCAAGGCCTCAGCTGCCCTCTCCACCACCATTGCAAATGAGGCACCCTTCTCCACAGCCACGGTAGGGGGAAGAGACCAGGCCCGATTCTGGTGGTGTTTCCCAACTACTGTCATTCGTCAGTTCCTCGTACCAGTTGTCCCCTAGTTCATCAAGGGGATGGTGGTAAGCATAAGGGACCTCGGACCTCTCCCAATCATCACCCTCTCCAGGCAGTTCAGAGCAAAAAGGCACTGGCTTCCAATTCGGAAGGCATGCTGCTGGTCAGCGCCAGAGTCGGTGTTGGATGAATCACATCCAACTCTTTGTCTTCAGTCAGGCAGGACGATGGAGCCTGTGCTGCGATGGGGCGTCGGTGGTGCCGGGAGCAATAGCACTGGATCGGTGATCAAGAAAGCTTGTGGTCTCACAGAAGGCACCGCTCCAGATCAAGCACCGGATCCAAAGGTGAACCCGCTGATGGAGAACAAGTAGGGGCTCCTCCCGAGAGGCCCGAAGGCACACCAGAGAGGTCAAGTCACCTAAATGTGGGGCGTGTGGCCTCAAAGCTCCTTGATTTGGGCAGGGATCGCTCCAGCTCAGGGAAAGTTGGGGAGACACAGAGCAGACCATGGCACAGGTTCCACCACAGAGCAAGGCCTAGAGAACCGACGCTCCTGTCCCACACCTGATCCAATTACTTCTACCAGCACAGGAAAATCGAAAACTGCTTCTACTTCTTCCAGTTGTGGGACTTACCAATGACTTGGATTGTGACGACGAATGTCGGAGTTGCTCCGAGAGCAGTACCGAGACCTTCCGCGTGACTTTGAGCTTTGCAGGGATCATCCTACATCGGATAACGAGGAGCTTCATGGACCATTCCCTCAGCGCTTTGGGATTCATGATGCAGCATTATTTACAGATGTTGGAGCAATGGTCCCACTCCAAGCACCATAGGAAAACCAAAAGAGCGTATGTCACAGACATCTGCCTGTGACAGGCACTACACAGGTTAAATCCTGTTGGATTCTTAGGGGACATTCCTAAGATACCAGGAGATGAAAATCTCAAAAAAGCTTCAACAAATATTCGAGGAAAAAGGTAGTCAAAAATTGACTGGGGGAAACTATCAGATCTGCACTGACCGGCGCGGAAAGAAAAGAACGGATGTCAACGTACTGGGGTGGTGCACATATGGGCACCGCACACATCACTCCTGTTGCAGACGATGCAGACGAGGAGCAAACAACACCATCTACCGGCATACAGACGTGCAGCTCGAAAATTTCCAGATCCAGTTTGACGCCTGGAGAATACTATAAGGTAAGGCATCTGCAGCTAGCAGTCTCTACCAGATAAGCCCTTTACTAACAAACACTTTATCCAAAGTTGTTCTGTTAAACTTTGCTCTTCTTCCCTAGAAGCAAAACCACAGAGAGGAATTAAAAATGCTTAACAGGAAACCTTTGTTTACAATATTAATGTCACTGTGACGGGGCAAAGGAGGCTGAGCAGCGAATCCAAACTCCATGCAAAAATCACCGTGGTACTGTTTGCCCGTTGAAAAAACTGAAGTGCTGCACAGAGAGCAGACCACAGAAACCGCTGGGCACACGAAGGAAAACAGACTTACACAGTATAACTAAAAACATATATCATTAACATCGAACGCAAAACATGAGAGAGAAATAAAGCACTTACAATTAATGAGGTATGCTCAGCAAAATGTGAAATGTCTTAAGTAGGAAAACAGGAAAAAAGAGAAAGGCAGTGTATAATAAGAACATTGGGGTATATGGAAAAAAATAGAAAGGAACTAAGGGGCTGCTGCCCAAATTCTAAATGGTGGGGTTTGGGTATTTGGATGGAGAAACTCAGGGCCCTTTATTGATATCCGAGAGAAACAGACTGGGATTCTCTGAGGAAAAGAATAAATGTGCAACATGAACAGGAGAAACAACTTCGCTAATTGTCTATTTGATGTTACTTGACCGCCGCACTGGAAAACAAGTTATAGACAGCTACACATCTAAAAGTCTGTGTATGATGAGCACAATTCTCGCCTGAACAACAATCGAATTGCTACTTTGGATAAATGATTAGTCCTTTCTACAAATTCTGCTACTCAAGAAGCAAAGATCAGCATCAATTAGAAAAGGGATAGCGTAGGGCCTCGATAAAGACTAGAAAAAAAGACACAGGACCAATGTACTTTAATTCATAGTATAAAACTGAATAAATAAAAGTAACTTACTTTAAACTTTGACAACTAATAGTAATTGAATACAAAAGCATTCCACAATGTTGCAGAACAAAAGGAATTCAGGCTCTGATTGCCAGCCATCAGAAATGACTTCAAGATGGTAGGTAGCCATTTCTGGACGGCACAGTGCCAAGAAACCGCACTAAAAATTTGTGAGATTTCAGCTCACGTATATTGGAGATTGCTGTACTAAGATTTAATTTAGGACATTGGGAAACTATGGAAGATTAACTAAAGATCTGATCTAAGAGTGAAAAATGGTTTAGAGTAACCGAGCAGAGGAGAGCCTGTATTTATTCAAACATACCACAGGTAGACCATGACAATCCCAGCCAAACCGTCTCTCTACGTAGAATCCACTCTGATGGGCAAATCGCGTCACTATGTCTTTAATTGTCCCAGCCAAGATGTGGCCATAGTGAGGAAGCCCAGTAGCAAATGGAGGACCATCGTAAAAGGTATACCTGCAGGAAAAGAAAATCTCCTTTGTTAATTACTATCAACTGTACATTTACCAGAAAGAAAAAAAGGACAGACTGTATACATCCATCAACTTCCTCACCCCATCTTAGAGTTTGTGAGTCTGTTGCATAGTACCAAATCATCCCACATGAATCAGCTTGTAAATTGCACAGCCGGAATTTTGTCCTTATACCAAAAAAGAGAGGCTACAGAAAAGTGTGTGGCCTTAAATCCTACCGGCTGACTGGCAGCTCAAATGTTGATGTTCTGCTCCCTTATCCGTCACCCTCTTCACCAAATGGAATATATGTGCTTTGATAGATCAGCTTAGAGTGCAGCTTGTCAGTGAGTGTGTAACCAGGATTACTGCTGAGAGACTGAATTTTAACCATTTTCAATTCATTGTACATAAAACTTCTTTCCTAAAAAACTTGAAATTTGTATAATCATAGGTGGCCTGGTTTGTACTTTGCATTTTGGTATGTGTAGCTCACCCTTCCCACGTTAACTGCAGGGCTACAAATGCCAAAATGCAAGAAACAAAATACATGTGGAGAGGATACCAGCACCCTACGTGGAATAACATGGCATATGTGTAAAAGAAAGTAAACTAGAACCATGCTAAGAGGTTTCCAAGACACTGCAGATACCATGCAAAAATCTGAACTGACGTTGACCATTTCATAAGCCAACCCGGTGTACAGACTACAATATATGGTAAACTCCCTGCTGTAGAAAATAAACAAAATAAAAGTATGTGTGTGTGGCTAATCAATATACTGTAGAAGCACGAGGTACACCAAAAACATACACTAAGCAACTATTACATCGTCTTTTACTTATAAACATTGCTTTTGTGTGTAGAGGCTATATTTGAACTCTTAGATTTGTTAATTCTTAGGTTTAGCAGTCCTTTGCAGATTGTGACTAAGCTATTGTTCCTTATGTACTAGTGTAATTCCTTAATTTTTTCTAGTGCTTTTTGATGTACTCCCTGTCTTGTTTCAATGGGAGGACCATCTCAATCTTTGGAGCACTTGTTTTTATTTAGGTATATTCCAGTGTGCACCGTTTATTCCCCATCAATATTACTTGGACATTTTTTGACCAACAACTCTTGCACGATAGCCGTTTTAAATGCCCTAAAAGCGCTTGAACTTTCAGCATTCTTTTCATTAAGGCACATTAGGTGTGCTATTTCCGTTTGTCTGGATATGAAGATTTTATTGACCTAATGGCTATTAATAAACGGGTGGCTAGAAAGTCGCTTAACGTGCTTTCTTCACAAAAGCGGAGATTACCTGCCTCCATCATATCTCCGAGGCAAGTCACTAGTCTTTACATTTACTTGCGTCTCCTACCTGTTTATGCAATATTATACACGGGGGCTTACATGCGCAAATAAACCCTTGCAAGAAGCTTCCTACACAAGGTACAAGACTGAAGACAAGATTGAGTCTATAATCCCCCTTTGACCTTTGGACCTCAGTATGAACTATCAAAGTATATTAAAACCCGCTCTTTTAACCTCAAAGAAGTCCCCATGCCCTGAAAATGATCCACTAAAATGAAACAACTCTATGTCCACTTAATGGGCGTATAACAGAAAACCTGAAGAGTCAATTATGCCGGCACCTTATTATTTAAAATCGTGTCTATTTGACAAATTAAGCTCCACCAATACATTGCTCCTAGGGCTCATTCTGAACACCTTGACTCCCAAGACATGTATTAACCTTAACAGAAGACAACTGCTAAGCGTGGTGGACTGCTTGCTTAACTTTGCTGTGCTCCCATGCACTTTTTTATTTTTCAGTGACTTTTCCAACATGGCTGTTGGCCATGCTGAAACAGTGAAGCCAAAATGGTCGCAGGCAAGTCATACACTAACAAGTATGCGCCACAACAAATACATGTGCATGTGTGCACACTGCAGTTATATTCCCAATTCGAAGATGGCCACTGCGTGCACACGATGTGTCATAACAGGTTGTAGTAAGTGCTGCTGTTGTATGTACGTTCTACATTAAGGACACACAGCTACCCCACGTGCACAGGAATGTGTATTTACTTTGGAAGCCTCCTCGCGCTCCTGAGCTATGGTTAGGTTCCACGGCAGTTCCTGCTGCCGACAGATTCCGACCGGCTGCTCTTGGTGCGTCGTGGGCTCTTAACGAAGAATAAATCGGTTTGAATTCATACACCGTTTCCGCGTGTATCTGCCACCACACAGACCGGTGACCATTTTGGTTTTAACATCTTTCAGGCCGACAACCATATTGGAATGGAGGCAATGCAAACAAGCACTGTCAAAGCCAATAGGTTGGCACTCGCCTTATAAACGTGAAACCTATTGGTTTTGCAAATCTGTTGTATAGAAAATGAAGGAAAAGTTAGTTTTGGGGACAACATTTATAGCCATGGTAATGAGTGTTATGGGAGCCCCAATCAGTGAGGGTGATGGTTACTGGGACGACTTTCCAGGCATTAATTTAATATAGGCACGCGAGGCATTGTTGGCCAAAGTTTCCTCTACTCCGCACTGTTCACAGAGCCAATACCAATGGAAATTAGGGTGAATAAGTCTGTCAAAGGAAATGTGTTTGGATAAATGGCTCATAAATTGTCTTTATTTAGCGGATGAAGTAATGTCAGAGGGAATTGCAATCCTCAGTAATGCATTTACTGGAATTACTAGACGAATTTAGTAAGGAATCGGGGTACAAAATGAATGCTATCAAGTTAGTTCTACTTCATTTCAATTGGATTATAGCAGGACGCGCCTCGTTGTGCAGTCAGACAACATTCAGGAGAGACCTGAAATTAGTGTATAATCCGGGAGGTCCATCTGACACTACAGATTCCTCAACAATATTATGGGAACAGTCTAACTTCACAGTAAGCAAACAGGGGAATTTGCCACAGATAATTAATATACATTCTGGACTATTATAAATGTCATGCCAATACAAACAGAGAAAGAGACACTAAAAGCCTACAAAAGGATATTATCAGATTTGTCCTGCAAAGAGCTATGCCACCTCCTTTGCCCAACCCAGGCTTTCAGTTAAGGTGCTGAAATGGGCCAGACAGTCTGGGAAAGGGGTCGCCATTCAGACATTTAAGGTTAATACAAGGCAGCTGACTTAAAATGTAAAAACAAATAGTCACAATAGATACATTTTTAACCCATCTAAAGCGAGAAATAGCAGACCGGTATTTGTTGGTTATATTCTGGCTTCCCAGGATACCTAGACCCCAGAATCTGTATTCCAGCTAGGACATCAAGAAACTACTGACAAATCTGAGATTCAGTTCTGACTTCTCAACTTCTGATGACATTTTCTCCACCCATCTCCAATACATGTTAAACCATTTTTTTCAAACCAGCTACCTCAGGCCAGATATCCTTAAAAAATGGAAAGAGGACTGCAAGATTATAAATGACAAATATGGAGTATTAAAGACTAAAAGACAGTATTTATAGTTTCAGAGACAGAAAGCTTCAGATAAAAGCATTGGGTCTCACAGTCACCAATGAGGGAAGAGGTTACCCATCAGAGAGCACCTTTAGAGAGTTTTTTTACTACTTTTGGCAAACTTGAGATCTAATTTCTGAAATATTTAAACTCCTCACAACACCTTTCTTTGAGAGAAGTCAAGTCGAAGTACCTTTGAGAAGGGGGGTCAAAAAGGGACATGCAGAGTTACAACAAGGCAATTCGCTGTCTCCACGACCTAGCTATTACTATCTGTGCAGTCCGCGGCAGTTGAAATATAGATTTGCCTTCCCTATGTCTTGCATCTTCCAATTTCGCTCATAGGAATTCCAAATTGTGGTTTGCGTGTCTTGAGGATGAATTCCGTGTGCTTGAATGTTGCTAGCTCTTTCAATTAAATTCATCCTAGGGCATTCCCACTAGATATATGAAGGAGCTCCGGTCTACTTCTGCATGTTGTTTTCAGGCTATGCTGGAGGTTCTGATTAATATTCCTCCCTCTTTATTCCGATTTTAGCACCAACCAATCATTATTTAACCCCTTCGATGCTTGTGACGGAACCATTCCGTCATGCCTCGCGGTTGAGCTGTGCGGATGACGGAATGGTTCCGCCACGACCACACCCGCGAATGGAATGTTCAGCACCGGGGGAGAATCGGAGCCGCAGGCAAGGTGTCAAAAGGTGGTTTCTCTGTGAGCGTGCACGGGCAAAAGTAAAAAGCTTTTGAGGAATGATTGTGAGTTTATCGCAATAGCGAGACTGACAGAACATCTGGCGAAAGAGGAAAGTTTCAGCCAAAATAGACACCAGTCCAAAAAAATACATGGGAAAGGAATTCCAGGAAATGTCTTCCAAGCCCCTCACTGAGAAACCTTCACTTGTTTGGCTGGAAAATAGCAAACAAAATGTGTCTTAGCCAAACAGATTTATGTACTGATATGCCATATCTTTAGATTAGCCTGGGTTAACAAAGCCAGGGATAACCCAAGTTATCAGTGGGCAGAGGAAGGCTAAAAGGATCAAGAGTTTAGGTAAAGTATGTTATAATTTATTTTTTTCACTTTTATGGACAAGATTCTGAGAAGCCCTGGTATACTGGCTCTAACTGTACTAATGAAAATATGCTGAGATCTAGTATCAACAAAAAAAAAAAAAGAATTTTCCAAAGAGTGCGGTTTCACGCATGAACAAAAATATGTTTTATACACATACTATCCAGTAATCATGTAATATATTTGTTGTTATTTTGATTCCAACCTTGTAAAAAAAAAGAACTACGTTTATTATGAAAGTGGGTTTTGTTACTTACAATTGTGTATTCATGTAAAGATCAAAGCCACAAAAGTCAGGGCACTCTCAGCACACCCTATGCTTGCGCACATAATGCAATTTACAAAATAATCACCGCCAACGAATGTCTGCCTTTGATTCAATATTTAGGAAAAAACATATGTTGGATTTCAAATGATTAAAGAAGCTCACTTCAAAAACAACCAGTGGCAGTTGGAATTAAAAAAGTTATAGCTTTCTAATCATACTTTTGAAATGCTGCATTGAATAAACAAGAATAGACTGAGTGGGTATGAAGACTAATTCCTCCTTTTTAAACCCTTCAAAGTTTGTGTAAAATCAATGCGTTGACCAGTTCAGACAGCATGTTTAACTAATCTCTTTTAAAAAACAAAATGTCTATTTCACACATTTCTATATTTTGCTTAGATTCTCATTTGCCATCTTACCTAGGTTTGTTTTTTGACTGCTTCATGCATTCTTGAAAACAATCAAGTTTCTTCCAGAGCTCCAATATCTTTTCTTCTTCAGATGGAAAGTTAATATTCTCAGAGACTTGCTGTACCATGTTGAGCCTGTAACCAACCAAGGAAAAATTGGTAAAACACAACAAATTATCTCCAATATTCCCTGAAACCCATTCACCAATCAAATTGAATCCATTCACATAGATCTCAAGACATCTACAAAGCGTGAAATTTGAACTAGCCAGCTCAATCACCCATAAAATCCATCTCAATATAAACAACATTTGCCTTTACTTCAAGAAGAAATGCTCTCATTTTTTTTCTTAATTTTCATTAAGCCTAGCCCTTAAACTACTCGTCACAATCCTTACCAGCAAAAGGTGGCTTCCACCACCCCATACAAACTACCCCTATTTTCTGGAAAGTTTGTAACATTACCAACTGAATCTCCAGAAATGAAACAGTCAAACCTCACTTGAAACCATGGAATAATCCCAAAGACTATTATGTCCTTTTAGTGTGGACATCCAGCAAGTTATATTTATTCAATCAATTCTCTGAACAACCACGATATTTGAAAGCCTTACAGATCCACCTCCAGATCAACTACACTTTCCCTAGACGGAAAATGATCAAGACCTAATTTTGCTAGAGGAGGTTGAAGAAAAGACACCACACTGAAGCCAAACTTTAAATCAGACTATTTTAACTCGATAAAAACTCTTGAAATTGGGCGCTATGTAGAGAAGCCAAACACAATGCATCTTGGCCGAGCGATGGCTTAGGTGTCCATAAACCATGCTCTGGAGTTTGGATACATGCAGTTAACGAAGGGTATCTCTAATTATATCACCACTACCATCATAAAAAAGCTCTCTAGAAGCAACAGCACAATAACCCCTAAGAACACAGCATCCAACACCATAGATAGTGCTCTGTTTTGCTTTCCAACAGCAACAAATATTAGCAGAAAAACTCAACCATTCCAAAATTATATACAGCACTCCTCAACCTTAGTGAAAACCACCACCAATATACAAGCATAAACACACAAAGGGAAAATCGAACAAGAAGCTTATTCCGCACATCCACAGGAGCCAGTCAGTGTTTTTCAATGTATTTCAGCAGATACTAAGGATCGATTAATTTACTGACAGGAAAGGTATGTCATTGGAAATCCTGCATGATAGACTGGTAACCGTTTTAATCATCCCTTTATACTTTACATTAAAATTCCGTTCCTTCACTTTCCGTACAAAGCTATGGAACACAGAAAACCAGAGCAAAATTACACTCTTGTGCTTCAGCTGGATGGAAGTGCTTTCTGGGAGATTGGGCTCGAAAAATTTGAAAAATTGTACTAGTCCGCAGGTCTAGTACCTCGGAAAATCCCCTCGACCCACCTGTAACCTACTTGACCTCCGTCACTGAAAACGGAGCAAAAGTGACAAGATTTAAAGGCATCTTTATTGCTCATTCCCTTTGTGAGCAATACAAATGCCTTTAAATCTTGTTAGCTTGTCACTTTTGCTCCATTACCAAAGATAGAGGACAAATGTTAGTGTGTCTTCCTACTCACCAGAAAGAGCGAGTAGGACCTAACAGCTCGTCCTAATCATTTCTTCCTCGCAAATGCGAGCAGATTTGTCGAGCCAACTGGAGCACCAGTTAGCAGTCGGAGTTAAACACATTGCTCATTATAGTTTGTCGATGTGTGTTATGATGTAAGCGGGACTTTCGGAGGGTAAGGGGTTGTTTCTTAAAAGCCAATAGATGGGAGTCCTATAATTTGAAACACGTTTGGTGTTTTAACTTACCTACTTATTTGTGCTGCTGGAATACTGAATACTGGAATAATGACATTTTTTTTCATTTTTGCAATTTTATCAGCTCTCCAAAATTGATAACTCACCCTGCACGATACGGTGCAGAACATGGACCGTTATAAATCATGCTGACGAAAATAAATGTAGTCGAATAGCATCTATTATTTAGAGCATGTGTCTAATAAACACACATTTATTACTGTAGTAGAGCATAGCTGATATGAGAAAACACTGCATGCTTTCCCACTTAAAGCATGTTACAATAACGTCACAGCACTGATAAGGGTCAGGGGGCCTGGTGGGTGTGATTTTACCTCACTGCACGGATTTGACCCACTGTACCCTAAAAACAGTTGAATATAATTTGCTTCCGAGTACTACAAATAACAAAACTGCATGGCATAAACAATACATGAGAATGTGGCGAGTGCAATATGTGATTTACTACTAATATTGGGGAGGGGAAAGGCATCATTACCAACTTAAGGTCTCTAGTGAGTCACGTTCTCTCCCCATACTTATCACTGCTAATAAACAGAATATCTTAGAACTTTATGAAACATCATGAAAAACCACCATAACAATTAATAAGCCAACAACAGAGCCAAACCCAACTCAACACAACACGTTGGACTAATCCACCAACGTGAGATATAAATTAAAACCTCTTGCAGATCGTGCCATTCACCCGGAGGCAAACAACACATCAAACAAAGTCTACATAAATGAGTGATGATGCCCTTCAACAGTATAACTTGTCTTCAAATTACTCCTGGATCCAACAAACACAGAATATGCTCATCCTCACCTTACAACAACATGATGCCCTCCTACAACATAATCAATTTTACTTGAGGGGTAATGGATAGCCATCCACAATGTAGAACAGGAAAGCAAACGGTAAAGCCCACCACTTCAAGACACAAAAACACACCGCATAAAGATAACAATCCTCAGAGCTATCGAAAACAACATGGCAACCAAGTTTTTCACCATCAAATTTTGCAAAACTTAACTAGCACTACTTTGATGCTTTTCTCCTTTGATGTCCACATAGGGTTCCTGATTACAAGTGACTCAGATTCAGCAGAGGGAACACTATTGTGGGATCTTTTGTGCATTAATCAGAAATGAGCAATATTTACAATGTGCAGAGTAGTAATCTACACTCAAAACAGTTGTACACTGATATGATGCGATTGCCTTTGAAACTATTTATCTATGACCTGTTAAAGCCAGGGAAATACACCTATGCTAACTAGGCCATAGGTAGGCTACGCCTCAATGCCATCTTGTTTGGATGTCTCACATTCGTGCTCCATTTATTATTTCTGTGGCACATAGTCAAGCAAGACATATTTGTTTATTTCCGAGAGACACTGTTCTTGAAAAAGACTCTATAGCACAGGATCAGTAATGGAACATTCCTCAACCTTCTTCCGACTGCTCGGAGTATAGCATTCATTCACAATGGCTTATTGTTGTTTTGTAAATAGTTTGTTCTGATATCTCCAGATGACATTAGCTCAGAGGGGTTGAATCCGTTTTCATGCAGTAGAATAGTGCTTAGTTGGTAAGGCTCTATGATGCTCTTTAATCCAATTATCTGATTTGCTGATGTATTCCTGCTGCTCAAACCATGATGAATCTGCAGTTTTCATTTATATCTATGAAAAATGTCGTTATATAATCCCGTAAATTTAGGGGTGAGCCACATGACTTTTGTTATGCTACTAGTGATTTATTACTGATTTTACTGCATATTTGGAACTTAGACTATTTTTTATTTTGCTTATTTTTCTATATTGTGCTATTACGGAGACTATTTACGGCAATGAATGTATGCCTTTAACTGAGACTTTATGCATCTATATTTTACATTTTCTGCATTGTACTCTTTGAATTTTTGTAATAAAGCTCCTAAATTTTCTAATTATGCCATAGAACTTATTTAAGTTACTTACTTATGTATTATTGATAAACTGATGTTGTACCTTCTCTCAGTGTAAGTTGTGTGGCCATGTGGAGTTTTGTCTTGTTTGTGGTAATCTGGGTGGAGTGAGCAGGAGTTTGAAATCTTTGTATGTGTGTGCGGTCTTGTAGAGTTCTACCTGCGGTGCTGAGCTATAGAAGGTAAATGACAATGTGGGCTAGATGAAGATTTTGTGTTAAGGTTAGCCTACTGTGTACTTGGCAATGGTGCGGTTAGTTCCCTGGCTAAGTACACAGTGTTAGTATGTCACGGGAGAATGTTTGGGGTTTTCACAAAACATTTGGGATAAATTAAATTGACTGCCCTTTTTGCTATGTCCTTACTTAATATAAAAGCATACATGGAAGTTCAGACTGCTCATTATTCGGCAACAAGAACTTTATATATCGTCTGGCCAATCTGTACATCAAATTCTAAAATGTATCATTTATAAGTCACTGCAAGTGGCAGTAGCAATGCTATGGGAAAGCATATAGTAGGAACATTGCTGCTCTGCAATACATTTAAAGAGTATTTTTTCATCTGGTTCATCACCATCAATCTCCTAATGTACAGGCAAAATAGATATAATATGTAAAGCATTTGTTACTGGGGGATTGTGTGGAAAACAGATGGCATTGAAAAAAAGACAAGATCAGTAGCCACTCAGAAGCCTGCTGCCGTTCCCTTGGGTAGAGGTCATAACCACAACAAAACAAGTTTAACATGTCAGACTACTCGGTAATCGTCTGGGGTGCATTCTTAAGGGTAATTTCAACAACCACTGACATCGCGGTTTGAGAAATACTATGCATTGGTGCCTTAGCTTCCACACTGGTGATAAACTTTAAGGTATGACAATTTTTTACATGCACTGGAGGTCATTAAAAGTTCAGGTTCATGAGAGCAGTCTAAACTAAGATCGGCTATGTGGTGTATTGCAGAAACCACATTTTCTTACCTTTGCCATCACAAGTAAATTGGTAAATACTATTCCCCTTTTTTGTGACTCAATATATTCCTCTTGGGTGTTACAAAATATTGCCTGTACAAAGTATAGTAAAAATGGCGAGGCAGTTTGTACAGGGAGGGGGGGGAGATAGATCACAGAAATGTAATAAAATACTGCTTAAGTGGCATTCATAAATATTCAATTATCATCACAGTTTAGTCACACACGCACCTTACTGCCTTGCTCAAGCTATTGTTATGCCATTCAAGATGACCCATGCTGATTTCCTATATTATTACGTTCTGGCCAATCTACCTCCACTCCCCTAAGCTTCTCTCCCTACTTAAACACGTCATGCCTACATCTGAACCTGTTCCAACCAACCTGCCCACAATGGATCATCATAGCTAGAACTACCTTCTCACTCATCTGAATAATGAAGGCCCTAACTTAGATAAAATCTCCTACCCGCTCAACCTATCGAAAACTGCAACCAAAAAATTTAAACACAAGGTTATGAAAGAACTCACAGAAACTCTCATTGCAGACCAATGTATAAGTGGTTGTAATGGCCACCTCAAGACTTACCATCTCTTGCTAATCTACAATACCCAGTACTGGAGAGAATGCAATGTTGTCCTAGGCCTCACGTACTGCCACCTCCTTTCCCCCGCCATTGCCGTGCTCGTGCCTGCCCACCCACTTCCACACTCTCGAGCAGAGGCTTGTTGCCACCTGCCTAATAGCCTGCTTTCCACTCTCGCCCTGCTTCACTGTTCAGGGATGCCATGACACTGGGCCCCAAATGTTCAGGGAGACTTTCGTTCTCGCCCTGTCTTAATATATCGCTAACCCCATTGGTGGATGAAGGTTCCGGGGCCTTTCAGTCTGAACAGAGCACGGCCTGCCGGGACCAGAAGGACTATCAACATTCAGCCGCCTTGCTCTTCGTCCTTGCTGGACGTAATGCTGCTTATGCAAAAGACATTACATGGCATCCTAGAAACCCTTGTGACCATAAGCTCAAATCAGGTGGACTAGTCAAAGTATTTGAACGATATTTAGTCTGAACTTAATAGATCCAACAAAGGTTTGCTAGCAGCAAGTGAGGGAATGGGAACTAAGACACTTTCCCCAAGGGATGCTCTAGGACAAAGAGAAAGTATATCAGAAGGGAGAGGGGCTCCACAGAATCCGAAGGGCTCAGTCTATATCTTAAAACATCCTAAGTTAATTAGGTAAAGGCATTACATTTTTAAACACACACACACACACACACACACACGCGCGCGCGCACACACACACACACACACGCACACGCACACGCACACGCCCCCTCGGTTCTCCTCTAGCTACTACCTTCCCCAGAGGATTGGAGGAATGAAAAGAACAGCAAGACCTCTTCAGCCAAGAGTGGGCATAGAAGAGTGGGCATAGAAAAGTGTGCAAGAATGAAGGCAAAGATAGTAATCCCTCATAAAGGGAGTCCCAGGTTAAAATAGCGCCCCTGTTCTACCCAGCCTAGCGGGCCTCTTCAGCCTTAATCACTCGCACACAGACTGTAGTAAAATCTCATGTCAGAAGCCAGACAGTTACAAACTCCCAGTCATCAAAAAGTCCTGCCACTCCATGCAAAATTATTCCTGTGCTTGTTAGGAGAAGAGAAACCAATTCACCATGTGCTTAAAAAAATAGTAAAGAAACCATCCTTTGTCAGAGAAAGTACCTAGGTTTGAGCTTGGCCCTTACGTATTGCTGCTGGATATAATTTGCAGAGGGAAAACATCCCGAACATCACGCCCTTTGAATCGCTCAAAATTTCGGACTATGTTCCAGCAAATTCCCTTACTCTCCGGAATATTCACAGACGTAGTCTCTGTGGGATTCCGGGCCAGGGAGCCAGGAAGGAATTATCAAAAGTGACAGTTATTTCCCCTTGTAACTTTTGGTAACGAAGGCAGAAGTTAAACTAGCCAAGACTGGTTTACAAGTCAGTTGTCCCCCAGTGAGAATTCTAAGCCGTCTGTCTCAAGTTGAGAGTCAACCCACACCTCTTTTTTTAAATATGCATGGTGGGTAAGTCAGTGGGAGCAGATTAAACCCTATCCCGATGACCGGCTGCGGCCAACGGACAGGAGGGCATGGCAAGATAGACAGACTCCTAAGAATTTAAGGGTGGTACTTGTAAACGACAGATTGATGGAGCAGAGAGGTGACCAAGACTGGGAGCAGGATAGTAGATTTGCCCGCTTGATGCAGCTTCTTGACACTTTGAAGTGGGAAGACTGGCCTACGGGCCATAGAGAAAGGAATCCTCTCCCAATTTGACAATCTGGAACTGGAACATACACATGTTTGAGCTTCTTAGGAAGGGCAGTGTCCTGGAAAAAAGAATAAAGCCCTATCAAGTGGTGTTCTTTCAGGAGTCTTGGGTGAGAGGTAATAAGACCAAATATGGCTTCGTAGTGTTGAACAGTAAAGAATGGAGACAAGGAAAGGGTAAAGGCTCAGCATGGGTCTTAACTCTAATATCTACCGAGGTAATTGAGAAGCCACTGAGGTTATTAATGGGTCTAGTGGTAGGCAGCTTTCTGTCGTTGAACTCGGTTTGAGCAACAATGTTTGTAGGTGTTTTTTATTAATAAAGGTATATATCCATAGGGAAGAGTACCGGAGACTAAAAGACTGGCTAAAATCTTTTGATCAATTTTTTCAGGACATCATAGGAAAGTTCCCGGAAGCAATTAGAATAATGGCTGGGGATGTTAACGCTGGTCTGTATCCTGGCCAGAAAAACAGATGCCCCCCCAATCTCCCACTCCCACCTTGTTCCCTTCCGGATCTACCAAGCAGGAGACTAAAGTTTTGAGCCAATGACTGGTGAACATTTTTGAATGGCCAGTTAAAAAATGAAATGCCTGCAGCAGCAACGTTTCGGCAGGGCCTTATGGCAGGCCCGATTTAATATTTGTTCACCATGCCTGGAAGTTTGGATTCTTTTCAGACTTTGAAGAGGCAAACAAGAAGGGTAGTAACCATTTGGCCACATAGACTGTTCAATATCTTCACAAGACAGTGGCAGTGGAGCAGGTACCGCTTTTGGAGGTATATTAACAACTCAGAAGCTCACAACTTGTCTCGACCCCGCCTAACTTCAGCTTTAAGAAGCATATCAATTAATGGAAAACACTGAGGTTCTCTCTGTGAGTCAAGAGAATAGAATTGTGTGGTTTCATGAGATTCTGATTAATGTGTTGGGCTGCATACGTGTAAACATCAGAAATGGTGGGTCACAGGTAACTTGTCATGCCAAAGAGAAGAGTTGGTTTAATTCAGCCTGTCAGCAAATGAAAAGTCTGGTGAGAAGGACACCCAAACAAGCCAGGCTGCACCCGGCATGGTGGGTTAAATCAGGATTTGGCCAGGCTCAAGTGTCAATACTGGAAAGTGATTAAAGAAAAAAAGGCCTCTTTCTATCAAAGCAAGTGATATGAGATGCTGAAGAGTATTCAATCAGGGAATGAACAAGAGTTCTGGGTGAAAGTAAATTAATCCAGCAGTCCTAATTGGGGGGGCTAACAGGTATGATTCCTGAGGATGCAGGGGCAGCATATTTGGTTGAACTGTATGGTAGCCCTCCTATCTCAGCCAGTCTTAAATGTATGGTTGATAAGAATCTCTCCCCACCCCCCACCCCCTGGTTCTCAGTAAAAAAGGTAAGGGCGGTAATTGATTGGATTAAGCTTTCAAGAGCCAAAGACTCAGACAATATGACGAGGAGGAGGAGGCTGGGCTGTCCCTTTTTTTCCTTCTCCCTCTCTTCATCTAAGAGATCTGAACCCTCTGCTCTTCAGTCAGGTCTTGGATGTAAAACAACTTGCTCAACCTTAATGGAGACAAGACTGAAGTCACGATCTTAGGGAAAAAAACATGACCTCTGTGGACCTCAACACTGGCCCTCTGAAATGGGTGCCTTGCCCCTGCTAGTACATCAGGTTCGCAATTTGGGCTTCATCATTGATGACCATCTTCCAATGAAACAAGTCACCAAGGTGACTTCCACCTGTTTTGTGTTCTAAAGTGGTTGAGGAAAATGTTATGGATGATACCCCTCTCTGCGCAGAGAACGGTAGTTCATGCCCTAGTTACGTCTAGGCTGGACTAAGGTAATGTCCTCTCTCTGGGCTCAAACAAAACTACGATCTGAAGACTTCAAGTGGAGCAGACTGCTGTGTCATATACCTAAGACTCCCTCAGTCTCTGGCTTTCTTCGTGAACTTCATTGGCTAAAGATAGAGAATTGAGTCAAATTCAAAACCTTATGCTATATGTTTAAAATTAATATTGGAGTGACCCCGAAATATTTGCAATCTCTAGTGCAACTCTACCAACCCTCACGCCCTTTGCGCACTGCCCAGCAAATCAGGTTTACTATCCCTAAAATCAAACTCTCTCTCACGCGTGGTCGGTCTTTTTCCTACCTGGGTCCCACCCTATGGAATTCTCGAACTCTCTCTTTACGTGAGGAAACCGTGTATGGAAAATTCCGCAGAAGTGTGAAGACATGGTTGATTAATCTTTGATTTCCTGTTTGTTCCTTTATCTTTCCTACCGGGTTGGTGAAGGAAATTCTCTTGGGGTAGCTGTGCGCCTTACAAATTCATTTGAATAATAATAATTATTAATAATTTCATAGAAATGAAATTGCTCAGACTAGTGGAAAACTTGTGGCACCAAAATTCAAGCAAACTAAATCTGGAGGCTTTATGCAAAGAAGGTAATCATGGAAGTCAAAGCATCAGAAATGGACACCTCAAAAAAAATCACCGGAGAAAATTCTTAGATTTTGTCGAAAATCTAACACGTCCATGAGTTGTACCTGTAATCCCCAACACCAAAGAAGACTGCTAAAAATTCAGCAATTTTTTAACAGCAAACCAAAAACAAGCATTGGCACAGAAAACAAGTCACGTCTTTGTTACGTATTGGCTTTGCCAGTGGTTTATAGTCACGATGCACAGTAGAACTTAAAGATTTTTTTTTACGTTTTTCTCACAGCCAGTCGTGTAATTTTACAGGCTTTAACTTTTCTGTGTAGTTACCAATACGGGTTGTATCGGTAACTGAAAAGAGAAAAGGAAAAAACGAGAGAAAGAATTCATTTTTTTAACATAAAATAAAATAAAAAATTAAGGCGTAATAGCAGGGAGTGGAAGAAATATACGGCACCGGTGGAGGAAACAATAAGTAGACAGAACCACAAGGGAGCATGTGTGGAGGGCGGAAACAAAACGGGGACATGGGAAGCAAAACGAGGGACGCAGGGGGGAGCAGGTGACAGAGAAAAGTGGAGTACTGGGGGAGCAAGTGGAGGAAAGAGAGCAACATGGGGCAGATGGTGGAGAAACACATTGGTGAGAAAGTAATATGGGTTGGGGAGTAACATGACGGACTGGAGTGGGGAGAAGCTTGGACACAAATAAGAGGCAGGCAAATGAGAGTGACAGAAAAGACAACAAATGGTTAACAATGTCTGGGCTCCAAGCCCTTCTATGTTCTTGGTAAGCCTAGAATATGTCTCGAAACAGACAGTGCTTGCAACGTCTAGTAGGCAAGACCTAATTGTCAAGTTCTCTCTTGAATCAATATCGGACACCACTCAGAATGAACAGCTTAACTGAAAACCACCCATAAGAGGGTTATTCTACAAAGAAATACCACACTCTGATGTCCTGTCTACAACTGCATCCTCAAGCCATCCAATCACTTTATGAACCCATTCCCTGCCAAAATACTCAAGACATCAGTGCCTCATTCCCCCACGATCTGACAAAGGTGATCAGCGACTCCATCACACGAAAAAAAACCAGACAATATCAAAATAGGTCAGATCACATATCACCTTAAAAAAAACAACACCTACCGTTGAAGACCTGAAAAAGCTTTCAGCTACATTCCAATTTCCCCTGGATTACAAAGTATCGAAAAGCTGTCCGAAGAAACAACTGAAAGCCTTCCACAAGAAAATAATGTGCTTTGCCCACACTGATCCATATTCAGACATGACGGACGGAATCAGCAATGCAGCACATAAACAATGATGTGCTCACCATCTTAGATAAAGGTGGATCCTGCAATCAAGTTATTTGTAGACTTGTCAAACATGCCTCTGTTAAAAATTCTAAAAGAATGTAGGGGCATAGAGGGCTCGGTTCAGTTGTATTTGGATTATACCCAAATGCTCAGAACAAATAAAGCTGGCAGTTGACTTTAAAACCCACTACACTTCATCCTCACATCCACATCTTTCACTTAATATATGGAACCTCTGACCTGCTGTTAAAAATTCGGTCTTTAGTTGACCCTTGACCCTGCTTGCAGGGCCGGTCGCTCCACACACCGCGCGGCTCCCCTCCCCCGTGGGTGCCCAGGACTCCTGCCCCCTCCGCTGCTGCCGTGAGCCCTCAGCTGCTGCCTCGCTCCTGGGCGGCGCTGATCGCCCCAGTGCTCGTGTCTCCCGCACTTTGCCAGCTGAGTGCCTGTCTGCCAGTATCTGTGTGTTTTTTGTTTAGTTACCAGTATTTTTTGCCAGTATCTGTGTGTTTTTGTTTAGCTACCAGTATTTTGCCGATTCCGTGTTCCCCGTGACTGTTTCCCGCAGCCTTTCCCCCCCCCCGCTGCCCGTCGCTGCTCCCCTGCGGCCCGCCCCCTTTTCTCTTCTGTACCCCTCCCTCTACCGCCCATTGGCCACCCCGCTCCCGCCTCCCAGCTGCTCCTCCCTCCCACTTGGCCATTTATGGAGGTCGCCGCACGGAAGCCCGTCTGCGCCCGTCCGCGCCTGGACCGCGCCCAGCCCCAGAACCCCTGAACCCGGCGCCACCCGCTACGCCAGACTACACTACGACTCCAGCACCCTCCACGCACTCAACACCGGACAAGCCCACCCCTGCTACCAGGCCACGCCGAAACGCACCCAAGGACCCTTTACCTGCCGCAACTGCAGCTACACCAGCATCCAGCCCACCAAAACACCAGCCAAAGAACCCAACCACCTCCGCTCCATTCTCCTCAACACCCGCTCCGCTCGCAAGCACGCCATCGAACTCTGGGACCTCCTAGACTCCACCGCCCCCGACGTCATCTTCCTGACGGAGACCTGGCTGAACGCCACCTCGGCACCAGACATCGCCATAGCCATCCCAGAGGGCTACAAGATCTCCCGCAAAGACCGCGACAACGGAGTAGGAGGGGGAATCGCGATCGTCCACAAAGACTCCATCAGAATCTCAACTAACACCGACGACACCGCCGAGCACATGCACTTTCAGATTCACACCGATCCCAACACCACCCTCAGAGGAACACTCATCTCCAGACCTCCCAGACCCCGACCACAGTTCAGCGACACCATCACCGACCTCATCAACACCCACGCCCTCGCCTCCATGGACTACATTCTCCTCCGGGACCTGAACTTCCACCTCGAGAACAACAACGACGCCAACTCCACCGCCCTGATCGACAACCTCGCCAACCTCGGACTCAAACAACTCGTGACGACTCCCACCCACGCCGCCGGACACACACTGGACCCCATCTTCTCCGCAAGCCCCCACATCTCCTTCAACCTCACCACCGAATCCCACTGGACCGACCACAGATGCGTCCACTTCACATTCAGGAAACCCACCACACACCACCGCACCCAACAGCTGCTGTGCCGCTGCTGGGGCAAGGTCACTGAGGACCAACTGACGACAACCCTCGCCCGGAGACCACCAACCAATCCCACCGACCCAGACACCGCCGCAACCAACCTCACACAGTGGACCAACGACTGCGCCAACACCCTCGCCCCTCTCAAGACCTCCACATCCAACCACACCAACAAGAAAGCCGCATGGTTCACCGATGACCTCCGGACCTCCAAGCACACCTGCCGGAAGCTGGAGAAGAAATGGCTAAACGACCGAACACCAGACAGCCACACAGCCCTCTAGAGCGCCAGTCGCAGACACCACCAACTCATCAGGACCGCCAAGAGGACCGCCAAGAGGACCGACTGGACAACAACGCACACAACACCAAAGAGCTCTTCAGCATCGTGAAAGAACTCTCCAACCCCAGCTCCAACACCAACGACATCCCACCATCACAAGACCTGTGCGACTCCCTAGCCACCTTCTTTTACCGCAAGATCACCGACATCCACGAAAGCTTCAACTCCAACCCCCCCCCCCCCGCACCCACCACCGAGTCCACCGCCCTGGCGAATTCCACCCGCACCAACCGCCTGACCACCTGGTCCAGCATCAGCGATGAAGACACCATCAAAACCATGAACTCCATCCACTCCGGATCCCCATCGGACCCCTGCCCTCACCCACCACGTCTTCAACATGGCCAGCACTACCATCTCGCCCCACCTCCGGAAAGCCATCAAAGACAGCCACCTACCCGGAAATTTGGAAACATGCCGAGATCAACGCCCTTCTGAAGAAACCCAAGGCGGACCCCAAGGACCTCAAGAACTTCCGGCCCATCTCCCTGCTCCCGTTCCCGGCAAAAGTAACACAGAAGATCGTCAACAAACAGCTAACCCGCTACCTTGAAGACAACAGTATCCTGGACCCCTCCCAATCCGGCTTTCGCAGCAACCACAGCACCGAGACTGCCCTCAACGCCGCCACTGACGACATCAGGACGACATGGACAAAGGAGAGACAGCAGCCCTCATCCTTCTGTACCTATCAGCCGCCTTCGACACAGTCTGCCACTGCACCCTATCAACACGCCTCCAGGACGCCGGCTTTCAAGAGAAGGCCCTGGCCTGGACCACATCCTTCCTCTCCGGAAGAACCCAGAGCGTCCGCCTCCCACCCTTTCGCACAAAAACCACCGAGATCCTCTGCGGCGTTCCACAGGGATCCTCGCTCAGCCCAACGCTGTTCAATATCTACATGGCTCCTCTCGCCCACGTCGCACGACAACATAACCTCAACATCATCTCCTACGCCGACGACACCCAGATGATCATATCCCTCACCGAAGACCCCCACACCGCCAAAGCTAACCTCCACAGAGGAATGAGGGCCGTAGCCGAGTGGATGAAGGCCAGCAGACTGAAGCTGAACTCAGACAAGACGGAGGTCCTCATCCTCGGACCCGCCCCATAGGCCTGGGACGACTCCTGGTGGCCCACTTCACTAGGCGAAGCCCCGGAACCCACGGACCACGCACGCAACCTGGGAGTCATCCTCGACTCCACCCTCTCCATGACCAGGCAAGTCAACGCCGTCTCCGCGTCCTGCTTCAACACCCTCCGAGTGCTCCGCAGAATCTTCAAATGGATCTCTATCAACACAAGAAAGATCGTCACCCAGGCCCTAGTCACCAGCCGACTCGACTACGGGAACGCCCACTACTCAGGAACTACCAACAAGCTCCTCAGACGACTACAACGAGTCCAGAACGCCTCAGCTCGACTGATCCTCGACGTCCCCCGTCGCAGCCACATCACACCCCACCTGGGAGGCCTGCACTGGCTCCCCGTCAACAAGAGGATCACCTTCAAGCTCCTCATCCACGCACACAAAGCACTCCACAATACCGGACCTAGCTACCTCAACAACTGACTCAGCTTCCACACTCCCTCCCGAAGCCTCTGCTCAGCCAACCTCGCCCTCGCCACAGTCCCTCGCATCCGGAAAACCACAGCCGGCGGAAGATCCTTCTCCTACCTCACCGCCAAGACCTGGAAAACCCTCCCAACCAACTTACGACAGACTCACACCCCCCCCCCCCCCAGCACCTTGAGACCCTAACAGGTATTTAGCGCGCTTTAGAAATGTAATGATTGAGTGATTGATTGATAGTTGGCCAAGATTTACACTCTATCCACATAGGTACCACAATCCTAGTCAGGGTTAGTTAGATACACACCCGTTCTTGGAGCTTGGCAACAGCAGTCAGGCTTAACCTAACAGGCAATGTGTAAAGTATTATTGCAAAACAAATTACAGTAACTCAATGAGAACACCACAAAGAGGATCCACACAGGTATAGAAAAATAGAGAATATTTATCTGAGTGAAACAAGACCAAAATGCAATAAGTAGAAGTCGAGATATGAATTTTTAAAGATTAAATGTGAAAACGGTGCTTAGAAGTCACGAGCGGTCAAACGGTTACTTGAGGTCACGAGGGACCGGTGCAAATTCAAAGTACAGGCTGACCGCGATGAAGGGCAGGCTGGCTACCGGACCCTGATAGGTCCCTCTGAAGAAATACCTTGGATGGAGCTTTTGTCGACGTCGAGAGCTTACTACATTGTTACGGAGCTATACAAAGGCAGCCCCGCTTCATCCTCAAGCCCTGTTGAAGTCAATGGAATGCTTCATCATTGAGTCGCGCAGCGTGTCGTCGTCAAGCAGCCTTTGCGATGAAGGATGATGCTGCAGAATTTCTCAAGCAGTACAGGCGATGCATCGGGTTTTGCAGAAATCGGCTGCAGGATGCACTTCTGAGACCCAGTGCTGGAGGGTTGTATTGCTCCGCCTTTCAGATAATACAGAATCTCCCACACAGTGGCTCAAACACAGCGAAGCAAAACATAAAACACAACAAAACCTAGAAAGGGGTTAACTTTAAAAAATGCAAAGGCTTTCTTTTTAGAATAAGGCTTGGGGTTTTATTTATGCAATGCTCTCTAACAGAAAGGTTTACCCAGATGTCAAATGAACCAAATTCAAATGAATATAGAGATATATTTATGTGCAAGCAATTATAACACATTTGGTAAATGCAACTGTTAAAATGCACGGATAATAACATGAATAAATAAGCAGCAAATAGTACTGGACGTCCTGCAAGAAATAATCAGAAAGATATATACACTAAATCAAATAATTACTTTAGATGTGCACTCTGACTCATTCACACATCACAAAGAAAACACCTCAAATGATCAAAGCCATTGGCCACACATCACAATGGCAATAGTCAAAACTCAACACTTCACCTGGTGCAAACACTGCATCTTAGCCTACTCCGGACCGGGGAATTAACAGTCAGGGATAAGAGCCTCAGCAACCGGGGTTCCGCTGTACCGAAGTAGACGTGTCCGTCCCCATTTGAATTCCAAAATCCCGGTTTCTAAGTCAACAACCCTCAGCTTTATAATCTCAAAACACACACTAGAAGGTTCGAGAGTCTTCCCCTCTGCGCCAAGGACACATACTGGAACTAGCTAGCTTCCAGGGAAGCACTCCATGGCAGGAAGGAGTTCCCATGTTCCATCTACATTCTCATATGTTACAGCCTTTCTCTTTACGAAGCTTACGAAAGCCTTCCAGGATACATTAAACTATCTCTCAAAAAACAATTGTTGAACTTGATTAACCCAAACAACTTGCAAGCCTGTCTGTGCGTGCAGAAAAGCTCAAGCAAGGCGGAGTCAGAATTCAGGATGACGTGAGGCCATGTCAAAGCCAATAGAAAGAACTTAATAATACTTGCCAATGTACAACACAATGCACATTTGTGCACCAATGCCTAGAGCATCATATACTTCATCTCTCAATGCACAACACAGTGCACATTTGTGCACCACTGCTCATAAAACTGCACTTTGAGACATAAAAGTACATTCCACACCTCTCTCTCTCTCTCTCATGCTTTCAAATGCACATCCCACACGTTCTGTTCTTGGCAAGCTGTTCTACTGTGACAGCGCCCTCTTCAAAACTATGAGAAGAGAAACAAGGCATATGCAGGACGTCGTACATTCAGGCTAGGATAAAATAACACACCAAAGTCAATTAAAGGTATGGTAGTCAAAGGTCATCATATGGAGTCAGACCACAAGAGTGCCTCTAGTACTACAAGGGGGCACCTCAGGCAAGGGTAGGACTCAAAGGTGACAGTGTCCAGCAGCACCAACAGAATTGCAGGAAGTATTTTCTGTTCCTGAGACTTTAGAAAACAGGAGGCAAGCCAGCAAGCCCTTGGAGTCACTCTGGATTCAGGTGAGATGGGTCCAGTCCTTAGGCAGGTAACAGGGCAGCAAAGTAGAGAATCAGTTCCTCAAGAACAGGCAGTCAAGACAAAGTGGCAATCCTTACAGTACAGCTGTCTTGACTCCTTCAGAGTTCTTTACAGGTCCAATAGTGTACTGCTTTGGTAGGGTCAGAGCCGTGGTACTTATACCCAATGGTGCCTTTGATGTAGAGGCGGATGTATGACGTTACAACGCAGGCTATTACAACGCATGCCTTTACAACACGGTTTTTACATCGCAAACCTTTACAACGCATAGCGCTTAGAGGTGCTGGATAGTGGTAAGTTTAATTTTCTATTCCAACTCCAGTCCCCGTGGACACTAGGGAAGGCTTTCGATATAAAATTAAACGTATTCCCTATCCTAGAGTTCCCCCCAGTGCAATGTGTTGTAATGGTTTGCGTTGTAATGACCGCGTTGTAATGGTAGTGCGTTGTAATAGTTTCGTTGTAAAGGTTGTTCACCGTAGAGGCGATTTCAAAGGAGCCCTCTGAAGAGCACAAGGATGCCTTTCAACGCAGTACTGTCTGCCAGGCTATCTGCGGGGGGTAATCAGCCCTGTGTGTGAAGACAGGACACAGCCTATTCAGATGCAAGTGTGAGCCATATCCCCCCCCCTTCCTGCCCAGGAAGGCTTTGAGTATACAAAGGAATCCTCTGCCACACCCTGCCCTTCCTATGTTTGTGGTCAAAAACTCATCTTTTTGTGTAGACCCAGTTAACTCTGAAACTCAGACTCTATTTAACTCGAATCACAATTCTTAAAAAAAACTATAATGTGGACAAATCCTTCCCAGGCAATGTCCCCAAGACTCGGAACTCTATCCAGCTAGTCATAAGAACAAGTGCCTTCACAAAGAAAGAACTTAAACTTTTCCTCTCAAATGCTACTTCCAATTTTGAGCAGTCTATACTTTGTCGCTCCTAGGTCACCTGCAGAGGAAGGATTACGAACACAATATGACTTCAGAAGGCCACCAGTCTGTTTACTGTGCCATGCTGTATCCTGAGATAATGCAGAGCCCCACCCCTCTCTAAGCCCGATCCACATCATGAACTAAAACATCTAATCTTGGATTAACTACCCACCCCAACTGACTGCTAACCTACAGTCATTATATCTCATCTGCTACCCACTTTTGTCGCTATGTTTTACCTTCTACTATTGTAAAGCACTCTGATGCCCTTTAAGCCTGGTTTGTACTGTATAAAGGATGCAAATAAATATAATGCCTAAAAAAATAATAAGTAAGCAGTGGAGATATATATATATATATATATATATATATATATATATATATATTGTTAGAAATGGGGGTCTCTAGTTGGCAGTGGCTGGCCACAGTCCAAGTAGGGACCCTTCTTCCTAAGTCAGAGTAAGGGGGCTACACCCCTTGATAACCCCCGCTGAACCCTGTGGTAACGTAGCACGAGCAGCTAGGCTTATCTCAGAGGCAGTGTGTAAAGCATTTATGATCATACACAGTAACACAGTGAAGGACACTACAAAGGGACACTACACAAGCAGTTATAAAAAAAATGTATCTTTATATATAGACTTAACACAAGACCAATAACGGTAAAAAGCCACAATACTGAAAAATGGGGGTACTCTTGAAAAGCTGGAAAAAGAGTTCACAGTGTTCAAATAGGGGTTCAGTTCAAAGCAGGGGTCTCTGCGACCCTTTTACTTACAAAGTACCTGGATTTTGTAGCAAAACAGACAAAAAGTCGCAAACGGGCTGCAGCGATGATTTTCCCCATACTGGGCCGGCGATGCGTTGAATCCTTGCCGCAAGGGAGGATGATGCGCCGGTCTGCGGGTGCATGCGGGACAAAGCGACAGACTTACTCACGCTCGGCCAGCGATGCGTTGAATCCATGCCGCAAGGGAGGATGATGCGCTGGTACGGTTGCTTGGGCGATGAAAGAAAATGGTGGCCCGCGAGGGAGCAACTATCCGGGTGCGATGCGAGGAAAATGGCGGACGCACGGCGGCCGCTCTGCGATGTCGTGATGCGACGATCTCAATGCGATGATCCGGGGTTAGCGAGCCTTCGTAAAGCCCGCAAACGTGAATTGCGATGATCTCTGGGGTTAGCGAGCACTTTGTGGCCCGCAAGCGTGCGATGCGATGATCTTTGGTTTGCGAGAGCTCGGCAGCAGCAGCGCGATGATTTTTCTTACACTCGTCAGCTGTGGCGGCTCGCAAACGGCGTTAGCCATGATTTCAGCACTCTCTTCTCTGTAGTAGAACTAGAGGCCCTGGAACTCACAGGGGCCTCACCTGCAGATAGAAATCCTCGGTGGGAGGAATCAGGAGGCTGGTATGGGAGTAAGATGTGCATGTGACTCCAGCAGGAGGCTAGCCCTCTTCTACCCCTTGGGTGATTGCTTAGCAAAATAAAAGTTCTTTCAAAAGTCCTTTTCCCTCTTCTTCCAAGTCCAAGGGGAACAACTGTAGGCCAATCCAAGAAATAGCACACAAGCTCAAGGACAGTCCTCTCCTGCAGATTCCTTCAGTGAAACGGGCAGAGGTTCTTCTTGACATCCAGGAGCAATTCAAATTGTAGGCGTTTGGGCACAGATATTTATACCTCAAAAGTCTTTGTTCTCAAAAGTCACTAGTCACTGAACCCAGAAAAAACCAGTTCTGCTCAGGCCTGGAGCAATTTGTTTACCAGGCTGCATCCTTCCTTTCAGAAAGAGGGGGTCTGCCATCAGACGCACAGTAGGAGGTGGAGCCAGAATTCACCTTGCCAGGCACAGCCCTATTCAGGTCAAGGAGCTAACCCTCCCCAGTACTCAATGGAGATCTCTCTATTCAACCCAGGTCTGACTCAGCCTGCCTTGCCCCTCTAAACCCAGTCAGCCAGTACACATAACAGCAGAGCACACTGGAAGGCTTAGGCAAGAAAATACCCACTTTCTAAAAGTGGTATTTTCAAACACAGAATGTTAAAACCAACTTCACTAAAAGATGTATTTTATCATTCCGACTTCAGGCATACTAAGCTTGAATTTATACCATGTTCCCTGAGTCAGATAGGGCTATAAGATGTAATAGCCAGTCTGCCCATTTTAGCCTATGGAGAACAGGTAGCCTTGCAGCAGTTAAAAACAAAATGGAGGGTAATTCACTACCAGGACATGCTACACATATCACATATCAAGCCATGTCCTTCCTAACACACACAATGCACCTACCATAGGTGTGACTGACATGATGTTAAGGCAAGGTTCAAGGGCTGGGAAATGTGGGCACTTCTCAGCCAAGATGGCAGTTCTGGACTGCACACAGACACTGCAGTGGCAGGTCTGAGGTACACTTTACAAGCTGCTTCTGCGGGTGGCGCAAACCAGCGCTGCAGGCCTACCAGCAGCATTTGGGTTACCAGCCCTGGGCACACACAGGCCACACTACTAGGGACTAACAGGTAAACCAAATAAGCCAATTAGGGATATACCAATTCACAGTCATATTTACACACGGGAGAGCATATGCACTTTGGCACTGATCAGCAGTGGTAATGTGCCCAGAGTCCTAAAACCAACAAAAATAGGTCAGGAAAAATCTAGGAGGAAGGCAAAAGGTATAGGGATGACCCTAAAAAAAGGGTATATATATATATATATATATATACTTACTTTAAGTGGGCTGTGTCCTGACGGTGCTGCGTCATTTCTAAAAAGCAGGTGCTAAGGCAGGTCTTGATCAAGATCTCCGTTTTTGTCTTCACCCTCAGGATGAAAAAAATATTAACTCTGCAGCAGTTCCACCCTTCACTGCCTTTGATGTAACGTCAGAGACTTGTTATAGTTCTTTCACAGTCTTATCATTTCAGAACTAAAACATTTTCAATATGCTGTACAATGAAGCCATAGTTGTTGCTTGTTTATCTTATGCAACTAACAACCATTGACAAAGCGAATAGTCCTGGCTTTTTATGTGTATTATATATCTAGATGCAGTGCCAGAAACAGCACACTACCAGTAGGAAAGCACATAATAGTGCCAAGCACAGATTTTCTACTTATGTATTTCTAAGCCACGCCCTTAATTACATTGGCCACAACCTTTGAGACCCCCCAGTTTTTTCATCCCACTTAAAGCTCTGTATATGTGTATGTGTATATGTATATGTATGTATATATATATATATATATATATATATATATATATATATATATATATATATGTGTGTGTATACTCTTGAAGCAGTAGGAAACGAGGAACAAAGAAATTGATGGGGCTGAAGCACTGGGACAGGGAGCATAGTGAAGGCTACTGGGCAGGTGGTGCAGTTTAGCAGGCTTGCACAGTATCGCTGAGAGGGGTGTACACGGGAGGCTGAGGTGCTGTGTCAGTGAGGTTGGAGGGCAGCAAGTTAGGGGGCGTGCGACAGCTGACAGTATAGTGGAGATGCCGGTACACGTGTAAACAGTTAAACATTTGTATACAACAGACATATGGTTATTCCACTATCATCCAATGCTCCTGAGGCCGCAAACTTGAGTGCAGAAGTCAAGATGCTTACCCTGGATGCCAACTTCTATTTCACTGTCAGCTCCACGCTGCCGGTGCTACGGGCTCTTCCGAATGATGCAAGTGAAAGAAAGCATGAAACCACGTCCAACCAATCAAATCAGGCTCACGAGAATAGGCGCAGTAAAAACAGAAGAAGGACTACACGGTGCTGCCTGGCACATTAAAAACAGAAGAAGGACTACAAGGAGCTGCCTGTCAGTTACGCTATTTTGAAGCGACATTCGGAAGGCCGACGCGCTGCGACATAAGGAAGGCGTGAGCGAAACCGGTCAGGAGACGCTGGTAAGCGAGAGCATAGCGCAAAGAAATACAAACGTGCTGCAGTGATTGGAGAATGTAATATTTAGCAGGGTTTTAACCGGAGGTCTTTATGTAAGCTGTTATGAAAGCTTTCGATGAAGTAGACCCGCTCGGCTTACAAAGTCTCTGTAGTTTGATATTTTCACAGCTGCCCTAAACACTAGACCGCTCAGGTGTAGTTCAATCTTGTGGCACAGATAGGCGTCATGCTGTAACACAGTTCATTTTTACTTCGCTTGGATATTTTCTTGGTTTTATTGTAATATTTCAAGCTCCTAAATGTGCTCGTTAAATGCAGTCCCGGAATCTGAAACCTTTTACTCCGGGTGGCATCAACAAAAGAGGGGCTTGAAGTCCTGAAAAGCAGCCCGATAGTCTACTTTATATTAATATTTTTTTTTATGTCTCAAGAAATTGGCGACAAGAGGAAACGTGACAGTATATCTGTTCTGTCTTAATCCGTTGCAAAGTCAGAATTTTAAGAATTTTGTGTCCAGTAAATATCGGAATTATAAATAATGGTAAAATAACAGGTCATTAATACATTTTCTGGAGAGAAGTGTGTTGTTTAGTCACAGTTTTGACTCTTAAGTACAATAAAGGGTTAATGTGTCCCCTAAAAAGCCCACATTGTACACCCACATGACAGACTTTTTATTTTATATGCATAGTTCAGTGGGCTACTACTTTTGGCGGAGACCCTTTTTTATTAATTTAAAAATTGGAATCCTCCTAATAAAGCACGATGGACAGTGAAGCGGTATCTAGGACCTGCTTGCATAAAGCAAGGCATGGTTTTTGGAATCTTATTATTTTTTCTCAACCTGTTGTTTTTCTAAGGCTGGTAAAAGGGTTTCCTCGAGTTGTAATAACGTTTTATTAGAACAGACAACGCAAAGCCCTCTATTACTTTTTAAATCCTGACTATGTTTCTTCTAGGTATGCACTCTTAACATGTAATTCCTAATCAGTAAAGACCATGTGTGACTGCTAGACCTTGAAACCGTCATTGTCTTATGTAAGATTCTGTACATTGATTTTCACACTTGTCTTATTTATTGCCAATGTGTTTTTTAAAATATTTTTTATTGAGGTTTTTCAATGCACACACACATTCTAGTGCCCAAATGTAAATTTAAATTGCCTGGGTTCAGAAGGTCTTCATTGCTGCAATAACACACACATGTCCACTTTCATCAGCATCGAAAGACCGCCAGGTTAAACCCTTCCCTCTCGCTAGTGAAATACAGTCGCAGGCCACGGGCACATAACAGCTATATGAACTATAGGTTTAACCAACCATTGTACCTGCTGATATGCATGGTGAGCCTCGGATTCGGGGCATTTTGTGTGTTTGTGTCTGTCGTGACTGATATGGTTGTGGTACCTGGGTGGGGGAGACATGTGCGTTCTAGCTCAATCTCCCACCCATGATGTGGCCCAGATTCTAGCTCTGAGGTGTTGCACAGCCATTAGTTGTAGGGTTACAAGATCTGCCTCTGTTCCAGTGGTGGCATAGTGGCCTCCTCTTTCCACCACTCATTTAAATTCAGTCAGCGTTTCCGACCAGCTGTCTGCCATTGGCACCTTCCGGAGGGACCTTGCTTCCTCTAGTTTAAACTACGTGCCTTCTGCCGTCGCCCATGTGGCGACCTCTGTCCACCATCTAGTGTGTGGTGGCCGCTCTGGACTCTTCCAGTGGGGAGCTGTGTCTCTGCGGGTTGCGCCCAGTGCAAGATCCACAAACCTGTCCCACTCTCTGCCCCTGTCTGCGGGGAAACAGACCTAGCAGGCAAAACTCCGCTGTGCCTATGTCCTTTCTACTTAGGGTGCTTTCCAAGTCTACTATTACTCCCTCCCAAAATGCGGTGATGTACCGGCACTGCCACACCATGTGGGCAAAGTCTGTGTCTGGTAGATGACACCGGTGGAATGTTATTGTCCATGTCTTTGTGTAATGTACAGCACTCGCAGACCCTAAATTGGGATGAGTTGCGATATAAAAGAATTAAATAACAACATTAGTAAGTCCTATTTATGTTTTTAATATAAGTAATCTTAAGGCTGATACTGCTGACCTTACAGTGCATTCATATCTCTTACATACAGGGATTGAACAATGTCAAAAGCTTGCCTCCAAATCGTAGTTTCTCTTAAGTATACTTGTGAAGTAATAAGCTGGGTGCCTTTATTTTACATCCATTGTATTGGCGACTATGTGTTAGGCTCAAGATGGTTCTAAATCAGCATTATACCTGACCAAAAAGGAGGGCCGATGGCCCTTTACATCCAACCTTTCTTTCGGCCCGGAGAAATTTACAATAAGAAAGCCCCTAAACTGCATGCATGTTGATACTCCGAACAGAACACAAACAACTTGGGGCACTACTGAATTGTGTCCCGGTGTTAGCTAATTACACCAGGTCAAATTTGTCATATTTCACTGGGGCCAGACAGATCCCTCAATCTGGGTCAATAATTGCTGCTGGGTCTGGGATCAGTTTGCATCCCCCTTCAATCCAGCCCTGGTTAAATGACACATTCTCATTAGTAAAGCAAAGCGTTTCCATTTTGTGCAACATATTTGGCTAGAAACTGACAGCACCTCACAATGCAAAGAGCATTTGGTTAGAAAGATAAGGTGGCCCAGTATTGTTAATCAAATAAGTTAGAAGACTACTTGGCAGTTATGTCATGGTTTTGTGGGGTTGCCACCAGGCCAGTATTTTACAGGCAAAGTGGTAGTTTTTATATCTGGCCTGTAAAAACAATAGAGACTTTGCAAAATGTGGTATTTTTACCTTTTTAAAATGTAAATTTACCAGACCAAATACAGTAATAAATCATGTCAAAAGTATTTTAGACTGTCTGCCCTGCTTTTAAATGTTATTAAAGCAATTTTCCTTGCTAAACGGGATTAATCCAAAAACAAACAAATTGCTGGTATATTTCTCTGAGATAGTTTGCCTCTCTCCGGCTTGCTACTCTCCCTGCCGCACCAAATTCTCCTTCTCGCTTTCTCTCTCTCTTTCATAGGTCTGACATCCATCCGCATTGCAGTGAAAACATGGATTGATGCTCCTCGGAGTGCAGAAAATTTAAATATTGTAACTCATTTGGGTCCGTCAAACATAATTTTTTCCATGCTGAGTATTTCAATAAAGGAAACATTTGAACTAATATGTAATCACTGCATGCTTGACATGTGGATGTATTTTACCTGTGAGAACAGGTTGACATTTGTTTTAATTCTACGTGGTTATGTCTTAGTCTTGTCAAATCTATATTCTCATCATAGCATTGTATGAAGTGAACCAAAATGAATAGAACTTGATCGCATATATATTTATTTATTTTTATTTATTTAATGCGATTTTATATAGCGCAAACTTTACCCGAAGGTGTCAGAGTGCTTTACATAAGAACCAGTTTCAATACATAAGGACTTAGGATTACGTGCGTTCTATAAAAGATACAAGCACAAAAAATTGCAAATGTACAAGTTGTAAAGTCACACAAGGAAGCGATACAAATGGATAAACTCCAAGCGTCGCATAGGAATGGTAGAGAGTACTAGTGACTAGAGTTATCTATATATATATATATATATATATATATATATATATATATATATATATATATATATATATATATAATACAAATATTAGATTTGTGTGGTATTTTGACTCAAGTATGATGTGTAAATTTAAGGAGAAACAATTCCTATGTGTGGATATGTGCAGAGGGCCACTTGGCCGGCACGTTTAATTTATTTAATTAATTTACTCAAATTAAGCTGTTTAACCAGTATATTTTCCATGTTTAAACTGCAATGTAGTATTGTAGAAAAAGTAGTCATCATGCATATATTTATATATGAAATATGAATTTCTTTTCCCTTCTGAAAACAATGTTATGACATGATCACATCAATGAGTCTTTCCTTTACATTTCTTGTAGTCCACACACATTTTGTAGTTCTAACCTTGGGATATGGTCCTATGTCTGTGTTCACTAAATTCCTGGTGAACTTTAAAATGGTGATTGTATGTTTTGTTTGGTTGGCTATCGAAGAAAACCCGTCAGGTCGAAACGCGTCACCAATAAACGACTCCAACACGGACCCTGGAGTGCGAGTCTTTTGTGTTCTCCCCAGTTACGTGTAGTGACCTATTCTGACATATATATATAATTATACTATACAAATATAAGATTTGGGTGGGAGTTGGGAGGGATACAGGGGTATGGAGAAAAGGCAAATCAGAAACATTTGAGGATCTTCAAGGGGGAAACGTTAATAAACTGTGGTTTTTATCTGCTTTCTAAAAATGTACACCGTGGAAAACGGATAGTATCTCTTCTATCTTTACTGTGACATAACACGACCCTCCCATGTGACGATTATTATCCAATCACTGGCATTATAAAATGGTGTTTCATTCAAATGAACATTGTCATGTGAACAAGGCTCTTGCGAGCCGAAACGTCATGAGGCTTTTTCTGCACCTTAATTAAAATTGGAGCACTTTAAATGGTCCGTGTCCGTTGGCTTTTTTCCTGGCTTGAGTTGGTCCAGAGCGTGAGGAAGGTGACGGTGTGTTAGATATATTAGCCGTGTTGTTCCGGACCGACTTTGACACGAGACCCTTCTCTGAACGGACGGCGCCTAAACCGGAAGCATTCTCCAGAACCTTGTCCTGGATGTGGTTACCCCGGAAGGAGTAAGGCGCCTGACCCCCACCGACCTAAGGAACTACGGACTAGCGTAGCTTAGAGAAATCGTGATCAAGGTAGTCCGCGATTCGGCGGCATGGAAGATTGAAGTTCCTGAGTTTATCTACCTTTGAACAAGTAAGCACGCGGACCGTTCTAGTGGGTGAGCAGATTTAGTGCACGGCTGAATACACTGGTGGATATTTATCTGCATACGTGAAAACGCCGTACTTATTCATTTTCTAAGGGTATTGCGGAAATGTCTAATGACTATGTTCGGGACCAGGAAACATTGGCAGCCACGATGTTTTCTGATAGCACCCCCCTTCCCATTGACATCAGAGGAAGGATTAATGATGACTCCAGTGGCAGTAACAACAGCGCGATGAAAGATCTAATTAAGGCGCTTGAAAAGAAATCCCGCCTAGAACAATCTAAATGGTGGGAATCAAAATCTTTGCAAAGCTACATTGAGGTAAATCGAATACCTCGAGGCCTCCGTATACTAACTGCCCCAACATACGAGGACCCCAATCCTGAGCTCATGAGGGAGTGGGCAGAGTGCCACTTGGACGCATCACGACGTCAGGTCCAGATCTTAATAAAATATGCCGATATTGACAGAGCTAAACTGTTGGTTGAAATAGCTAGTATTCAGGAAGAGTTAGAGGCCATGGGGGAAGAGGAGGAGCGGGCACGTCTGTTAAAAGCGATGAATGAATGTCTTAGAAAGGAAGAGACTAAAATCACAGAAAGAAAGGCCTATAAGTTTGCGAGAGATTGGGCCACATTTTTACGTTCTCACGTAAATATGACTCCCTCCATAAGGGGGCAGTGAAGCCAGCTCCACCCAAACCCAAGAATGTTTATCAAAAACAAACGGCATCAGACTCCACAGCCTCTTCCAACTCTATCTATAGCTCTGACATAGAAACGGAATCGGAAACAGACTACCGTAAACGAACACAGGCGGATATTGGACCCAAACCTTCACCGGGCCAGGAAATTGCTTTTTTGTGTCAGGAGAGACTAAAATCATTAAGGCCGCGAAATCAAAGAGGTCAAGCCGCAAATGGGCAAATTAACGAAGGCGCCAAAGAAATAGGGCGACAAAAAGGAGGTTTCCAAAAGAAAAAACGTGGAAAGGGACGAGGTCGGGGGCAGGGAGCTGCCTCCGTACAAAATTAACGGGGGACATTAACCGTGCTATCGTCAACCTAACCTCTTTAAAACTAACAGCAAATGAAGAGGAAATCCTCAAATTAGGTTTGACCTATGCATCTCCTTGCAATTTCAATTATGCGGTGACACGTTGTGATGTGTATAAAGCAGTTCGCAAATTAAAACTACGAAAATTCTACACTTTGAAGGACAGGAATAAAAACGCAGCCCAAATTACGAACTCTAATAGCGACATTATGATTACCACACAAGGTACAAAAATTATTACGGAACTTTGGGAAACAGAGGGAGTTGGCTATGAAGATATTCATGGGAATGACAATACAACATTTGATGAAATGGGCAATAGAATTTCGATGGAAACCCATTTCAGGCCACCATCTGTGTTCATACCAATTTTGCCCAGAGACAATATATATGTCTTCCATGAAAATGTGGAGGGGAACCTTAAACAACTTCAAAGTGAGACATCAAGTAATAAGAAAATGAAATGGCAACATAATGTTCGCACACAACAATATGAGGCGCTAACTAAGAGACTTTCACAAGATAAGGACATCACAGTGAGGGGAAGTGATGAAGGGGGCAATGTAGTCCTCATGTCTAAAACCGACTACGACCAAGAAGCATATGCTCAACTCAACGATCGTACATGTTATGAACGAACTCAGATGCAAATATTGACAACAATTAAAACGAATTACCATCAAAAATTATCTAAATGGAAGGCTTCTAAACTTATCAGCGAAGCGGAGTACAAGTATTTGAAAGTTGACCACCCTATTACACCCATTTTGTACTTTTTACCCAAAGTGCACAAAGACCCCCAACATCCACCAGGCAGACCTATAATTTCTGCTAGAGGCAGTCTTCTGGAGCACACCTCTGTTTAACATTGATTATTTTTTACAGGGGTATGTGCGGAATCTAGACTCGTACATCAAGGATACTGGGGACTTGTTGACCAAAATCATGGACATTGAATGGGTAGTGGGGGATTGGCTTATCTCGCTGGATGTTACATCGCTGTATACCAGCATTTCACATCTAGATGGTATTGCGGCAGCCAAACATTATCTTTCGAGAAGGGGCTCTGAGTTTGAAGATCACAACAAAATGTTATTGAGCATGCTTCAATTTTGTTTGACAAATAATTTGTTTTTGTTCAATCGACGGCTATACCGCCAACTTCAGGGTGTGGCAATGGGGGCCAGCTTCTCCCCAAGCTTTGCATGTTTGCACATGGGAGCTTGGGAGGAGCTGGTCCTCAGACCCAATTACCATAACATTGTTAATAACAACTTGATTAGATGGTATCGTTTTATAGACGACCTGATGATCATATGGAGAGGAAGTAAGGAGGAAGCTTTGAGTTTTATTGAGAGTTTAAACAACAATAACCTGAATCTCAATTTTACTGCCACCCTTAGCCAAGAATCTATTACGTTCTTGGACACTGAACTGTATATTCATGATGGACACCTTGAGAGTAGAATCTTCCGGAAAACAACTGCTGGAAACAGTATACTTCATGGAGCTAGTGCTCACCCGGCGCATTTAATCTCAAGCATCCCCTACGGGGAAATGCTTCGGTTACGCCGAGTATGTAGCAATCCCGCAGACCTGAAGGTAGCTCAGGAAGACAGTGAAAAACGATTTTTGGAACGTGGATATTCTAAACAGACAATTCATAGAGCTATAGAGAAATCCATGTTATCAACTAGTGAGGAGCTTTTGACTGGGAGTAAAAAGCAGGCATTACTTGACACTGCGGAATTTGATAACAGAGTAGGTTCTGAGGACAAGAAGTTCCGCATGATAACAGGGTACAGCAGGCAACATAAAGAATTATATAAGATCATTAATAAACATTGGCCTCTAGTTATCCGAGATCCTGTCATTGGAGCTACTCTCCCCAAAAAGATCTCGCTTACTTTCAGTAAAGCACCTTCCCTTAAAGATAAAATTGTTGATACTAGTCCAGAGCCATTTAACAAAACATCATGGTGGCAACAGAATAAAGGATTTTACCGCTGCAAAACTTGCAAAGCGTGTGTCCATGGAGTAAATACTAAAACATACATGGACGGTTTCACTGATCATCCTCACCCCATAACACAGGTTTTGACCTGTAAAACCAAATTTGCGGTCTATGTTCTCCAATGCCCCTGCCTACTAATGTATGTGGGTAGCACGAAGCTTGCGGTGCACAAGCGTATTTTACAACATCTACGTGCTATTGCAAATGGTGACAATACTTACCCAGTGGCCCGGCACTTTAGGGAAATCCATCAGAGTAATAACAACTTGCTCAAATACTGGGTAATTGACTCCGTCTTAGCCAGTAGGAGGGGTGGAGACAGGGAAAATAAACTGAGGAGACTTGAAACCAAATACATCCTTTCACTCAACACCAAGAGCCCGGGAGGGCTTAATGTTACGGAGGATCTGTATACGTGCTTACCTTAGTTAATTCTGCTTTTACACAGTATCGACTGTAATCTCAAATACTGGTGTAATTTTAGCCCGGCTGGGAATTATACAATGTAGCGTATATTATTAAAAATATTCTATATGTTTAAGCTCTTGATTTTTTTTTAATCTGACGTTAACCTGTAGTTACTGCCAATTGTTAAAAAATCTGATTTCATTTGGTTTTGATGGGTATGACTGAGTATGATAGACTAGTTGGGTCTTTGGTCCCTGATAGTCATTCTTACTCAGCCTTTTGATGCACTTTATTTACGGTGATTTTATATACTTTTTAATCACAGTAATATGAAGTAGAGATAGTGTTAAAGCGGAGATATCCCAGGAACAAGATATAAGTTATAATTTTTCATCAAAAACATTTACTTATGCCTGGACCAGTTTAGTAGCGCGTAGCCGGGTCAGTGGGGGGTGCGAGGGATGACTGTGGAGGCTAACGTAACTGCTGCAGGGTAAGTCCGAAGATGGACAGCGGGTAATGTCACTTGTATAACTATTGAGTCAAAAGTTGAGTTATGTTATCATAAAATGCAAAAAGCAAGATGATACTTATTTCTAGATACATAAGTAATGCTTAAAACTGTCGTATATATTGGAAGATATGCTGCCGGACCGATGGTTGTCGGCTAAATAGCTGTGTAATCCCTGCGTTGACTGAACAAAGTTGGTTGTAGCCGGCCCCAGGGTTGTAGGCTTGATATTGTCATTAATCAAGATGTCAATAAAATCTTGCGTTTAAAAAATAAATAAAAAAAAACATTTACTTATGACTGTTGATCTAAATATCCTTGTAAATATTTTAACCATATTGGTGGTTTCTGGGAAATATAAATTGGATATACGAGATACAGTATTGTAATGATAGGATCCTAGATTTGAATAGGTAACTTATCATGTGATTATTGATAATATTTGCACTGTTATGCTACATTTTGCACATTGCTAATTTTTGCACTTTTTGCTAGGTGTTGCACATTAGGAATTGCACTATTGCGAATTTTGCACATTCAAGATCGATATGCATTTGCACTTTATTATATTAGAGCGTATAATACTGTATGATATGTATATATTGGTATATTACCAATAAATTGTTATTCTCAATTTATTAAAGTCATTAGAAGATATGATGAAATTTATATATTTGTTCTGGGATAGATTGTGTATGAAGTTGCACTTTAAATAGCGTGTATTCATTGTTAGGAATCTGGTATTTTACCGTGATTCGTTAATAAACTGTGGTTTTTATCTGCTTTCTAAAAATGTACACCGTGGAAAACGGATAGTATCTCTTCTATCTTTACTGTGACATAACACGACCCTCCCATGTGACGATTATTATCCAATCACTGGCATTATAAAATGGTGTTTCATTCAAATGAACATTGTCATGTGAACAAGGCTCTTGCGAGCCGAAACGTCATGAGGCTGTTTCTGCACCTTAATTAAAATTGGAGCACTTTAAATGGTCCGTGTCCGTTGGCTTTTTTCCTGGCTGGAGTTGGTCCAGAGCGTGAGGAAGGTGACGTTGTGTTGGATGTATATATATATATATATATATATATATATATATATTTATATATATATATTTATACTATACAAATATTAGCTTTGGGTGGGAGTTGGGAGGGATACAGGGGTATGGAGAAAAGGCAAATCAGAAACATTTGAGGATCTTCAAGGGGGAAACGAGGGAGAAGGGTAAAGGCCGAGGGAACGGACAAGATGGCGGGCCAGGGTCAGGAGAAAAAAAGCGGCCGAGAACAGCACCATTTTGGCGGCCAGGACAAAAGAAAAAAGTAAAGAAGTCCATTAAAGTAACCCAGTGAGTATGACTCAAAGAGCCAGGAGAAGTCCGGGGGGGAGGAGGGGGTGGGGGTACATAGTTAAAGAAAATCAAAGTCGGGGGAGGAGGCGTGTGGGCTCGGGTCCACTGGAGCAACGCCGAAGACCATCAGCCGGTCGTGGCTCCCGTGCCCCCAAACCTGGGAGAAGTTCACTGTCCACGATCCGCAAGAAGAAGGTCCGCAGCCACCGCATCGTCCACCTGCATCCAGAGCTCTCCGGGGCCCGTAGCCGCAGAGCGCCCCAACTCCACGAAGAAGAAGCCCTCTGAGTGGCCGCAGCAACGGATGTTCATGAGCTGGGGCACCAGCGGCGCTGCCTCGGCGTGCAGCTTCACCAGGCTGAGGGTGCGTGGGCCCAGGCACAGCCGGTACACGCCCGTGAGGTTGCGGCTCTGCCCCAGCCCCTTGGGCTTCAGGGTCACCTGCCACACCTCGCGGAAGGCCGGGCCGCCCATTGAAAAGGCCGACCGGTGCTCGGGGCTGTCTGCTCGCAGCTCCTGCAGCAGGCTGCGGTACCAGCCCTCCTGCTCCTGCGGGCTCTCGACGACCAGAGAGAAGCACTCCTCGCGGGTGTAGAGCGCCAAGAGGTGCTTGTGCTTGGCGTCAGCGCGCTTGTGAATGTTGAGACGGCCGTCTAGGCGGTGATGGCGGTCCACCCCAGGCGGCAGATATTTCGGAGGCGGCCGGTGTTCTGTTGTTTCCATCTCCCCATCTGGCTGTGGTGCCCGGCTTCCTCTCTAAAAAAAAATCCTTATCTTATCTCGGATTTGTATTTATCCCGTGTCAGTGCTCTTACCTCCGGCTCTCATATCCATGTGTAACGCTGCGCCGGAGACTCCAGGCAGAGCTCGCTCCCCTTGCGGCGGGCGCATCTGGCTGGGCTCCGGGCCGCGGGCACTAGCTGGCACTTTGGGCTGCGGCGGTGTCGGGAAAGTTTGGAGCGGCGGCTGTATTGGTGCCGTGGGCAGGGGGAGACTGCGCCTTGTTAAACCCGGTGGCAGTCGCTGAGACCTCGGCCGCGCTCTCCGCATCGTTCAAGACTGTCAGGAGATGCCCCTGTTTACCCGGTGCACTCCATGCGGGCTGGAGGTGAGCCACGCGGGGCTCCATATTTGTTTTCTAATCACTTTAGACTGATGAAAGGCACACTGCTAGAATTGCAACCTTTGACTCCACAGTTATGAATAGCTCTCCACAGCAGAGGGTAGTTTTCATGTCCTCACATCAGTATGCAATCACCCCATCAAGTGGCTGCCCTTTGTGTAAATCTCCCTGAAACAGGTTCTCATGTATTTCTTTTAATAGAAAATACCACACCAATCTGCTTTAAAACTAGTTCTGTCTGTATTAAAAGTAATGTAAAACTAATTTGCTTTGCTTGACCTGCTGCCAGTGCAAAGCCGCCAAGTGATCTTATGTCATGTGTGACACCAGCCAGTCCTGACTGTTTTGTATACGGCACATTTAATTCTGCTTTTCCCGTTAAAAGGATGGTCATCCATGTCCCAGCATGTAATGTGCCATTGGCTCAGAAAGCAGCTCTATCTTTAGGTGTCACACATCCATAGGGATACCCTAAGACTGTCATTTGACATTGTTTTCAAGTCTGTTAGTTCAATTAGTTGTTAAAATGAACCAGGACTACAACTTCCAAAATACATTTGATTCATTATATGAAGGCGAAGACTGCGAAACAATGCCCCTGATGAGGATGAGACAGAACATCTAACCATAACAACTAGTGTTGAGCAAGCCAAAAAAGTAATACAGGGAGCCCAGTCCAGGGTCTGGTTTGGCTCTAAGAATCTTAACATGAGCCATCACATAAACTATGCAACAAATGTCTGGGCGCTAGAGGGCGCACGAGCAGCATGGCCGCACCTCTGTGAGGCTCCTGCAGCCTGAGCCAAAATCCGCTATTTATCCTGCTTTAATCACCTCCGATGCCGCTGAAACTTGGAGCGAGTATAGTAGACCCTTGACCCGTCACACGCTGTGAGTTTAAGGCGATTTGGATACCGGAGTGCGGAGATATCCCGCCGTGAGTGAAGCACCGGCTGTGGAGGCAGAGCCTGCTCGAGTGCGAGATGGTACACAGTTGCTACGAGACCCCGAGGCTCCCACGTGGTGTATAGGCCGCGACCGTTGAGCGCAGGAGCTTCCACGATCCCCTTTGAGGCAGGCGCGAGGCAGCGGGAGCAGACCAACATAGACCGCGGCGAGATTTGCGGTAAGAGGCGCCGGAGGTGTCATCAAGCCCGGCGCTGCTAAGCAGTCTTCGCGCTACTGCGGGTGGTCTGCGGACCCCCCCCTCCCCCCATCCATCCCGGTGGTGCGAGCGAGGAGGATTGCAGTGCCGCACCCTGGGGGGGAGTTGCAGACGGGGGACATCCTCCTGCTGACTGAGTGCCTGCAAACGCCGAGGGAAGCGGTTAAAATGGGCGACGCCGAAAAGGCCTACCCTTTGTAATCAGTTGCTGCGAGGGACTTAGCTGGGGCGACGTGTGGTGGGCGAGGGACAGCCTGTGATTGCATTCACTACTCGGCGGCCCCTTGGTGCAAATTCGACTGCGATGTTGATTGAGAATGAAGTGCATGTCCTACGCAAGTTTTTTAATTGCTCTTCGGACTCAGAGTGTGCGCTCACGATTTATATGGCTGGCGCTTTGATAGGGAGCACTGCAAGACTCACTGGCACGAACGGGAGACGGGCCTACGTGAGGCCAGGACGAGAGTACTTTGTGCATGTTGACCCCAGATTGACTGTGATTACTGGCCCTGCACTTGGAACATGACGGCGTGGTCATCGCTATTGATTCCTGCTGGTGCGGTGGAGCTATGACTGCTTAGGGGCTGCCCATGGAGTAGGACAATATATGCTAGCGTGGAGCTGACGCAGCAGCGCAGAAAGGTGCAACTACCGCGCTTATGGACGGTTGTTGGCGCTCCAGAAAGCGCGGCGGATACCGGGCGCCGAGCCTGGGCAGTGCGTGACACCGGGGAGACGGAGCTGATCCTTGTGCACTGTATACCCACTGTATTGGATACAGCATATAGCGGGTGAGAAACACACAAAGATAGCGCATTGTGAAGTTTAGCAGCTAGACGGATCTCCGGGAACTAGCGGCAGGGGTGGTGTGTGGCCAGAACTGCGAACCCAGCTGGAGGGACTCCTGGTGGACGGAGGAGCTGAACGCTGCGATCGTAACATTACATGTCCAGGACTTCTGAATCGCCGCGAGGCGGGAACAATCGTACGTATTCGTTCACTGCGGAGAAGTCATCGAGAGGTGCCGCCATGGGCCGACAAGATAATCGACAACCGAAAATATCCTTCGACCAGGCCCGACATCGAAGAAGACTGTGAGGACGGGGACGGATTCGAATGGGGCTCCGAGCCCACCGACAGCGGGGCCTAGCTGCGGTGCAGCTGCACCGGACATGCATCTACTACTGCAGGAAATGAAACAAGGGTTCGCGACGGTGGTGGATAAGGTGGATCGTTTATCCTCCAGGATGGACGCTATTGCACAGAAGATGGATGTTCACGAGGAGCGTCTCACGGAAGCGGAGAGACTGATTTCAGACAATGATGATGCCACCTCGTCCCATGCTACTAGACTGTCGCGAATGGATAACATCCTCAAAGTGATAGCTGCAAAGAACGAGGAGTTGGAGGCGCGCAGTCGCCGAAATAATGTCTGTGTGGTAGGTGTGCCGGAGTCTACGAACACTGGGCGTATGGAGGAATATGTGGAACGGATATTCCAGACGGCGATAGGAGCGGACGCTTTTTCCAAGCAGTTCATTGTTGAGCGTGCACATCGTTCCCTTGGCCCTCAGCCCCATCCAGGGGCCCCGCCTCGACCGATAATTGCTCGACTACTAAATTATCGGGATAGGGACACTGCACTCCGTGCTGCAAGAACTGCTAAACAATTGATATGTGAGGGGGTCAATTTTTCACTGTACCCAGACTTCACGCCAATTGTCCAGGACCAAAGGAGAAAGTTTCTGGGCGTGAAGAAAAAACTAAGGGATCTACAAATAGATTATGCTCTGCTGTACCCGGCTAAGCTTCGGATCACGCATCAGGCGAAACAGTACTTCTTCTTGAACCCGCAGCAGGTGGAAGATTTCCTAAAAACATTGAGACGCGAACGGGGGAACCGACATGTGGAGGAGGAGGTGGAGAATGAGGAAGACTGATCTGCATGTATGGATTGCAAAGGGCTCTCCTAGCCTGCTGTGACTTAAGTTTGGGATCGGGGTGCGTGCTGTTCTCATGACACCGCACTCGAAACTCTGCTGAGGTACTGCGAATATCGACGATCAAGAGCGATGAAGACTGCATTGGACTATGGGTGGTAAAGTATGCCAGGCGACACCCCCCTCCCTCGACTTGCCCCACTAAGGGCGGTTTCAGATCTGGGGACGAGGAGCGGGGGGTGCTAAAGTGTGTACCTTGGATGACCCTACTAGGGTGTGCCCCTATGACATTGTTCGTTACACTGCGGCTGGTTGGGGGTTTGCTAGCGGTGATGGGTGGGGGGGTGATTGTGAATGCTGGAGAGTTGGGGACACTTCAGTGGGTGGAGGGAGGGGCGGGCACAAAGTTAGAATTATTGCACGTAGGTTGTTTCAAGGTGGGTGGGGGGGGGGAATGTATGGGGTTGTATCTGACCGAAGTCCTTGCTGGAGTAAGATGTTGTAGACTACGAAGAGTTGGACTCTCCGACTTGGGTGGGATGGGTGCGATGGGGCCTGGCTGTTTGCAAGGGAGAGTGATCGGAAGATGATAGCCTGCACGAGAAATGAGTGGGTAAATGGTCTGAACTGTGAGCTGGTCTGGGGTATGCCTGAGATAGTTGGGGGGGGAGTCAGGGGGAGGGGGGGGGAAGCGTGGGAGTTTGGTTGCACTGTACAGAGGATCCACACGAAATTGCAGAGTACTTGGAATATATGGGCTGGCACGTATGGGCGGTGGAGAGTACGGGTGGGGGGATGTATTGTTGCGGCTGATACCAATGATGATGGATGATATGGCGGGGAGCAAACTGATGATAATGTCCTGGAACGTGCGAGGCATTAATGATTCTAGAAAAGGTAGAAATATCCTTGCTTATCTGGATAGGCATAATGTACATATAGCCTTGTTACAAGAGACACATTTCTGCCCTAGATCTGATCCTAAATATGCTAGTAAATGGGCCTCGGTCAGAAAGTTCTCCTCATATTCTTCGTACTCTAGGGGCACTGCTGTTTTAATCAAAAAATCAATTGCCTTTCAGGTGTTGGGAGAGGTTCTTGATCCTGATGGACGCTTTGTGATATTGTGGGGTAGACTTGGCATAGATACTGTTGCTATAGTAAACTGCTACGCTCCGAATGTCGACACACCAGAATTTTTCACCACGATTTGGGGACATGTGTTGGTGGCGGGTGCTACACATATTATTTGGGGGGGGGGGGGGACTTTAATGTTTCACTAGTGCCAGGTTTGGATAGATCAGACGGTTGTGGTCAATATAACAGGCAGGCGAGGGATGTGCTACTGGGCGTCCTAGAGGAAGCGGGGCTGGTGGATAGTTGGAGATACACACATCCTGCACATAGAGAGGGCACGCACTTTACGTCATACGCTAACACATGGGCTAGATTGGATTACTGCTTTGTGTCAAGGGGGCTGTGTACGGTAATAGATAAGGTAACACACTTGCCCAGAACATATTCATATCACTGCCCAGTATTGTTGTCCCTGATAATTCCGGGTTATGATAGAATAAAACCTCCATGGAGATTGCTCCCTACTATGCTACTAGACACAGTCTTTAGAACAGAGTTGGGTGACGAAATCGAAGAGTTCTTCCCCAGGAACAAGGATTCAGTTGATAGTGTAGAGATGGTGTGGGAGGCATTCAAGGTCACGGTCAGGGGTATTTGCATTTCCAAGGGCGGGGGGGATACTGAAAGACATTCAGAGGACATTGGGCAGGTTAGAGCACAAGCTTAAGGAGCTTGAACTTGGGATGGCAAGAGGAGGTGACTCGGAACTACATCATACATTTAGAGAAAAACTTTCCGAGTTTGAAGAGGAGGCAGCGAGAGAAGTTAAGTTTAAGGGAAAGTATTGGACAGCGCGGCGTTACTGCGAAGGGGAACGGCCTGGCAAGGTCCTGGCCGCGATAACGAGGAAGCCACGCTTCAGTGCCACTGTATTAGAAATAGTCACGACAGACGGCATACGCTGTCAGGATACGAGAGGGATTCAGGAGGAATTTCTTTTACACTATAAGCAACTGTATACTTCTCAACAAACTACTGAGGTAGATATGGGAAGTTTTCTCGATGATATTGCACTGTGCTGGCTCAGCGATGTACATAGGCAATTCCTTAGTGCACCGTTGGAGACTGATGAGATCCGAGATGCAATTATGTCGCTTGCTAATGGTAAGGCGACTGGATCAGATGGACTCCCCGCGGAGTTTTATAAATGTTGCGTCGATATCATGGCACCGGTTCTTAAGGAAGTCTATGAGGAGTCGCTAGAAGTTGGGGAACTGCCGGTATCGATGAGGGAGGTGGTTATTACCTCCTTGTTGAAACTGGGTTAGGAGCCAACGGACACGGACTCATATAGACCGCTATCTCTCATCAATTGCGATGCGAAGATCCTTGCCAAGGTGCTGGCAACAAGACTATCGCAGATTATGTCTAAAATAGTTCTGCCGGATCAGGCTGGATTTGTGCCGGGCCGCGCCACTAACCATAATCTTAGAACACTGTTCTCTTTGATTCAGACGATTGCCCCGGAATTGCCTGTCGCTGCTGTTTTTTTAGACGCCACGAAAGCGTTCGATTCGGTCGAATGGACGTACCTATTTACCATATTACATAGGATGGGGTTCCCTACATTTTTTGTTAATTGGATCGAGCTATTATATACCAGACCGACTGCCAAAGTGGTGGTAAACGGATTGTTATCGGCCCGATGCCGATAACGAGGGGCACCAGGCAGGGGTGCCCTCTCTCTCCTCTGCTCTTTGCTATGGCAATTGAGCCTTTGGCATGTCGAATCCGTCAACTGCACAGACCCAGTGCCTTTCACTGCTTCCAACGCCAAATTGGAGTATCACTGTATGCAGATGATATTACGCTATATGTGAAGCATCCCCAAACCAACCTTCATCCTATTTTACGGGAGTTCATTGTCTTTGGAAGACTGTTGGGAGTGCATGTGAATTGGAGGAAGTCCCAATTTTTCCCGCTCACAAGTGCCGTTGCGAAATTCCATCTGGACTATCCGCTCGAATGGTGCGATACAGATCTTAGATACTTGGGTATTGTAATATCACTGGACAAGGACGTGACACTCCGATCGAATTATGGAGTGGCCATCACAAAATTAGCTGATAATGTAACGCGTTGGAAGGCTTTGCCGCTGTCGATGGCAGGGAGGGCGTCGCTTATCAAGATGGTGGTGCTACCGCAATTCTTATACCTATTCCAAAATATACCATATTTCCCTGGCGTTTTTTTTTTTTTTAAACAACTGTGCTCGGAGCTCCTACGTCTCTTTTGGGGAGGCAAACAACCTCGGCTGCGCTGGACCATCATTACCCAGCCTTATGAGAAAGGAGGTTTTGATGTGCCGGATTTTGAACTTTATTACACCGCTGCCCAAGCGCAATACGCGTATCATTGGGTGAAACCCACGCCATGCATGCCGCAAATCGCCGCAGAGGATTGGATCGCGCGTCCTCTTCCTCTTACTGGTCTCATACTGGGTACGGTCAAGGACATAGACACACCGTTTACCACGGTAACTTGCACCATTGACTCGTGGAGTAGGATAGGACGGCTCGTCGGTGCCACGCAATTATATTCCCCGGAACTTCCTCTCACGTACCACCCTCGCATATCGCTCTTGCAAGAAACGGGATTTCAATTGATGTGTCGGCGCACGAACATTTCCGTATGGGGGGACTTGTTCATCAATGGACAGTTCCGTACCAAGGAACAGCTGTTTCATGCGGTTACACCTACGCCGCTGGAGGTGTTCTACTATATCCGCCTTAGACAGGGGTTGAGGGAAGTGTTGCCCAACTTTCTGGAGGAACCGGAAGTGGTCCTGTCACTGCATACCATGCTTTTGTCGGACGGCCGCCATCTTGTTTCTCGACTATATAATACCATAAGGTCAAGGCGCCAAGGGCCTGAGAGCTCGGCGCGGCGACATTGGATTGTAGACTTCGACCGGGATATTACTGACAACCAATGGCACTATTGCTGTGCTGTCACGGCTAATATTGCGTCTAGCAGTAGGCTAAAGATCATTCATTTCAAATTTTTACAACGATTCTATTATACACCTGTGAGAAAATTGCGCTTTCACTTGGCAGATACCGATAGATGCGACCGCTGCAATACAGCGGGGGCGGGTTTCTTCCATTTAGCTTGGGAATGCCCAGGAGTTTTTGACTACTGGACGCAGGTACAGGCCGCGCTACAGGATATGACGTCTGGGGCAGTTGCCAGAGACCCGCTCATTATGCTATTGGGATACACTCGGGATGTACCTAAGTCTATTAGAAAATTCACGCATGTCGCACTATTACTAGCTAAGAGGCGAGTTGCTTGTCGCTGGGGACTGGGTAGGGCTCCTAAGTTTAAGGAATGGCTTGATGACTTGGTTTATTGTCAGGACCAGAATACTATTTATGCAGAATTGACACCAGTACAGAGCAGGCCGAAGGATATTTGGGGGCCACTGCAGATATATTTGTTACGAAACACGGCAGCATCTACAGACTCAGAGGCCGACAGCTGAGTGTTACGGCTGTAACTATCACTTAGACGAGACCCTCATCGAGGACACTTTAGGAGGCACACCGTAGTACACTGATGTGGGACGCTGTAGGGGATAGATTATGGGGAAGACATGGCCCATCTCAGTACATGGCCAGGACAGGGGTTTAAGCAAGGTTTTACACACGCTACACTCTTCCTGCCTTGGTATCGTAAGGGTCTGTTCTCTTAAAATGACTTCGGAATGCTGTTATCAGTAGTATGACCGCTAGATGCCACTACCCATATTACATATCTGTATGAATGTCCATAACTGCTTCTTACTATGTATTGTTTGCTTCAATGTACCGCATAAGTTCTCCTATATGACAGATGTCTGCCCGGACTGACCACTTGCCCATGTATAGTGCCTATGTGTTAATCAATCGATTGTGATATGTACAAGTGAGACCTCTTTGGTTGTTTCTTCTTTGTGTTGTCCACCGAGGAAAAAAACTTAATAAATAAAGATTTTTAAAAAACTATGCAACAAATGTCATGTAAAATATGATAAAAAGTCTTCAACATTTTTAAAGGTGTACTTCTTTTGCAGGCAAGAGTATTTCGATTTAGTACAAGAGATGGTATCCGAGCATTGAGTGGCATTTTAGGAGTGATAGTTGCTAATTGTCAATAGGGCGGTTCGATCATTCCGTAAACTTCCATGAAGATAATGCCATTAGTGAACCAAAAGGTAAGTCGGTAGGCATTTGTATCCTGTATGTGGCCTAGATTATTATAGATTGAGCAACACTACTTTTTCTATTAAAGCATATACAACAAGCATTTACAATGCAGCGGTTTCGCCTTTGTAAAAGTTAGAGCTATTGGCGGGCATGGCGGGGCCCTCGGGGGACTCCTGGGGCCCGGGCCTGGCCCTCTGCCTGGCTGTGCGTCCGCGTGAGTGGGGCCCGGGGGGCCTGGCAGTGCTGAGGGCAGACACCGGTACCCCAAGGCCTCCAACAGCAGGTTTCAGGGCTGCTCCGGTGCCACCGGGATGCACGGGGCTCTGAGGGCTGCAGGGGCCCGCAGAGAACCAGTACACCTGGGTGATCCGCCTCCAGTGCCAGATGTTCAGTGCTGCTCCAGTACAGGTGTTCAGTACTGTGCCAGTACCACGGTGGTGACCAGTACCCGGAGGGGTGCAGGTCTCAGCAGGGATCCAGTGCCGGGGGGTGATCAGCAGGCTCCGCCTCCAGAAGCAGGTGTTTATACAGCTGTAGTGCTCGGTGCTCCCAGGGCTCCAGTGCCGAGGCTGCCAGGGCCCTTCAGCCCCTGGACGCAGAGGTGTGGACAGCAGCCTACGGGTCCCCTTGTCGGGCTCAGCTTCCCCGCTCCATCCACGGCCGCTGCGATCCGACCAGCAGCAGGGAGTGTCCGCCCGTCTGCTGTTACCAATCCAGGATCGATGCCCCCGGGATCCCGAGAGCAGCACTCCTCCCCCGGCAGAGGCACGCTTACCTCCCGGGATGCACCAAGCTGTCAATGCGCCTGGAAGCAACCTGTGCGCGCTCAGGCGGGAGGGGCCACGGGGACACCCCTCCAATCAATCCGTAATCGATACCCCAGGATGCAGGATATGGGAAGGTTTCCGAGAGCAGCCCCCTCTGCCGGCAGACACGCGTTTACCTCCCCGGCTGAACCAAGCTGTCAATGCGACTGGAAGCAGCCTGTGCGCTCTCAAGCGGGAGGGGCCACGGGGACACCCCTCAAATAAATTCACAATCGATACCTCGCAGTCCAGGGAATGAAAGACCTCTGAGAGTAGCCCTCATCTGCCGGTAGAGCTGTGCTTATCTTCTGAGGCTGTAGCAAGTGTTGATGCGCCAAGAAGCACCCTGAGCGCTCACAGGTTGAAGAAGCACACGGACACCCCTCCAATCAATCCATAATCGATACCCTCCGGGTCCAGGGCATCAGGAAACCTTTGAGAGACCAGCTCCTTTTTGTGGCCGAGTATTGGTTTCGCCCTCCGACTGCAGCAGATGTTCAAGCGCCTGGAAGCAGTCTTGAGTGCTCACGGGAGCGCCTCCCCTTCTATTGATCCATAATCGATACTCTTCGGGTCCGGGGCTTGAGCAAACCGTTGAGAACAGCTCCTTTCTGAGTCCGTGGTTTGGTATCGTCCTTCGGCTGAGGCAGCTGCTAAAGTGCATAGGAGCAGTCTGAGCGCTCACCGGAGCACCTCCCCTTCTATTGATCCATAATCGATACCCTCCGGGTCCAGGGCCTCAGCAAACCTCCGTGAACGGCCCTCTGCGGAGGCAGAGTCGTGGTTCCCTCCTCCTGCTTCAGCCGCCACTATAGCGCCTCTCCCAGCGGCAGCCTGCGCGCCCCCGCCCGATGCCCCGAGCAGCAGCAGACCCTGGCACTCTTACCCACCGGCCCTAGGCAGAGGAGGTCCGGGCTCTGGTGGCGCCGCACTTATCAGACCGGCCTCCTCTGCGTGTCAAAGATGGAAAACACAGCACAGGAAACCCGGCCTGAAAATAAACGAGCAGCAGCAGCTCTGCCCCGTGCCTCTGGGGGCTTTGTCATTGTTGTAAGGACGCTTTCATTTTTACGCACAACACACAGGTTTATTATACACTACGAATTGTTTCTGTAATTAACAAACTTGATGTTCAATAACTAATAACCTGTTACTATTAGAGAATGACTTTTACTGCGGTTCGTTATGTAGTGCAAGTCTGAACTCGAGTTGCCTCTAACTTTACACTAGTGTGTTTACAGGACAGGTTTTTTATCCCCAGCTTTTGCAGCTTCAATGCGCTATAAATTACAAGTGTTAATATTAACCAAAATCCATGTTAAGCGTGTTATCCACCTCCAAAGTAGTCCACTTCCAAAAGGCGGCAGCTGTTATGTTCAAATAGCGTCGCATCCTCTGGGATATATATCCTAGTAAAATAATAAATAACGAACACACGGAAAGAGCCTGTGCTCTCCCCTTCCCATTGGCTGGAAGGTAAAATTCCAGCCAATGGGAAGAGGAGAGGGCGGGACTTAAAAAAAGACCCAGAAACGCCCCCGAATCGCGTTGGGACGGGGAAAAGAGTAACAGACACCCATCTCTTCCAATGGCTAGCCTCCATTTATGGAGCTAGCCAATGGAAGAGAAGGCGGGACAAAGCCCCACACTGTAGGATCATAAGATTTCGACCTGCGCGTACGCTGCTGCTCAGCGGATCGCCAGGCGAAACCTACAAAGGGTTTTGGACAGCGTGCATCCTGAACTACTGTATTCCAAATGTGGTGGTAAAAAAAAAAGCAAAAAGGTACTGTGAAATAGGGTAGGATCACAGTTTGGTCCTGTGGGGAAGATGAGGTTGATTCTATGTTTCCTGGTTTCACATTGTGCAATTCAACCACAAGATGGGCATCTTTTTCTCTCTCCTTCCTTTTAAAATTTTTTGGGGTATAACATGAAAGGTAAATATGTTACCTTTAATTTTTATGAGGAACTATATATACGTGCATTGTTATAAATACGCGTAAGTGCACAAGTTGAAACGAAGACCTTCCAGAGAAAATCACAAATTTGAGTTAAGAAACAGCCAAGTACTCGATCAATGATTCCCTGAATTTAACAAAGTGACACATTTCAAAAGAGGCTAATCTCCTGCGTTGAAAGCAGTTGAATGCATTACTGAAACAAAGGTATGAGTTCACATGAAACAAAGGAAATCCAGAGCTCAGTTTCTGGTTGACTTTCACAGGGACCCCCCCCCACCCCCTCCCTACAGGCTTTTTGCATTTTTCATTACCCCCTGGGTTGGGAGCAGCTTTTCCAATGGGTTGACCATCAATATCTTAGAGTTCTGTCGAATTGCTCACATAAGAATCTTTAGCATAACATGCCTCGCAAAGTAATTTGGAGCACTCATCTTGGTCTTCATTAAGAACCTATCTGCAAAGCAAACACACAGCACAGCGGGGCTGTAGAAATGCTGGGGAGGGTGCTGCATGACTGAAGTAGATGGCTGGGCCACAGAAGACACATGAAGCATCGGCTTGCTTCTAAGAGGACCTTGAGCTGAGAAAGTCAGGCCTCTGACTCATGCCTTTAGTGGCTTGCCTACTTGCAAATGTTGCTATGGGCAAAAATGAGAGCTAGTGTCTTAGTGGAATCAAATTTGCAGAGTGATATATGTCCACAATATTTCTCTAAGAAGGGCTTGAAGGGTGTGCAAATATTTTTGGAATCTAGTATTGCGTTGTTTCGAGACTGGGCATTCCCTATGTTTACATACCTAGTTAATAGGGCTTTTGTGAAATCGCTGCCTCCTTCATATTACCGTTCTTTGACTACATGAAATGTCTGTCACTTGGCAGGGCTGTCAGCGACGCCTCAGATGTTGATTGTAACCAATGTTGTGGCACTTCTGAGTCTTTAGTTTGCTGCAGTCACTTCAAACAAGGGCAGAGTTCTACTTTTTGAAACCTGCCCCCTCATAGAGATAAAACGTGATCCAGAAACCTGCGGGTGAATCGTACTGTGAGCTCAGGCAACAATTTTAATGCACTTGTTTTTTTGACAACAGTGCACCGGAATATCCGATGGGAAGAAGTGTGATGTGGTCAGTAATGGCTTTGTCCTCTCCCCTTTGCAAGGAAGTGGAGTTTCCTACAACACAATTTAGGAGTGTAAAGTTACTGCTAGTAACTTTTCGCACTCAGTTGAAGATCACCACCACCGTGGTGGCGTTGTCGACCCAGAAGAGAGAGGAGAGAAAGAGGTTGGTGAATCGTATTTTGTGCTATATGAGTAGGAGTGCTGCAGTACTACTGGACATGCAACAAATTGCAGCGTTTGAATAGGCCCCAAAATGTCTGAGTGGAGGAATGTGGTAACAATACACATTTTGCTTCAGTCTAACTCATGAGTGACACTTGGTAGGGCTGTTGCATACGTATCTAAAGAACCTGTAAGCATTTTTTTTATCCTCATTTCAGTTGTTGTAGTCACTACAACAACTGACAGGAGGATAAAAAAAATGCTTACAGGTTCTTTAGATAACGAATTGGAACAAATGTGTTTTTGATGCTGTCATGGCACCGTTCTGGGGGCTCAGGGCAGACTGGCTACTGGAACCCAACCAAGGTGCTTGAAGTTGTTGGAACTGAAAAGTCCTTGCATTGGTAAATACATGTACCCCTGCCCCGAGTGCCCAACTGTACTGTTTTCTGGATTCCTAATGCTGATTGACTTATTTATTTGAGTCCTAGGCGAACATAGATCATGCATGTGTGCCAAGATATAGGCCTGTCTCACAGATTGCTGTCTTGTTGGACTGGGAAGGGCGCCCAAAGCACCACCATCATAGTGGTGAAAGGCTACCGCAGTCACCAAGAGTTAAGCAGCATGAGCGCAGTGTTGACAGCATACCATGTAATGATCAGCAGTAGTGAACTGGACCATTTCACCCTGTGTCACTGGAGTAAGTGCTTCAGGCTTACTCACCTTTTCAAACGTTCCTCTGCTATGTGCTTAACTCACCCGTGGTATACATCAGGTAAGTTGTGGAGTGCAGTGCAGGAGTAGTGATTGCGTTATTCGGAAGGTTACTGTACAAGGATGGAGTAGTACTGTGCAGTGTGTCACAATTCTCTCGCCAGATAATCTGGATCTGCAGAAGCAAAGAACGTCCGCCCAATCTCTTCTTGACCAACCCCTAACACTCATGAATAGTGCAAGCATTGGTGATTAATCCCCAGGGAACAGGGGTATGGAATGAGAGAGGTCAAATTATAAGGAGCTGTGCCAAACTAATACCAGGATGGGTTAAGGAAGTGCCTGATCTCCATAGGATGTAGATCACGTTGGTGGTTATCGGCACCCAAAACACAATACAGACTGGCTTTGTGGCTAACACCGGTACTACAACCAATCTGTTAAGGCTAACAGTCCTGATGGAGAAAGTGACAGTCCAACATATCCAGCTGCACTGTTGCTTTGTAGACTTCAAAGCGGCGTTCGATCGTGTGCCCAGGGGTCTGTTATGGCAGAAACTAAAATTGTGGGGCATACCCCAGCCTCTTCTTCAAGCAATAATCCAGCTCCACACGGAAACATGTATAAGAATCAATCTGGGTGAAGGCTGCGACGTCTCCAGGAAGATTCAAACCGAAGCTGGCGTCATACAAGGTTGTGTATTGGCCCCACTCAATTTTTTATTTGGTTATATCTGACCTTTCTCCAGTTCTTGATAGTGTAAACTGCCACCCTCCTCAACTAGACGGGACCCGCATCACCAATTTGCTTTACGGCGATGATTTGGTGGTGTTCAGTCACACAAGTGGGTCTCCAGAGGTTACTGGATGAACTGCTACCTTACACGACAAGAAACCATCTAGAGCTTAACCTGTCAAAAAACAAAACTATATCTTTTGGGAAGCAAAAAAAGGTCAATAGAAAGGTGGTACTTCAACAAAACAAGGCTAAAATCAACCCCCAGTTATAAATACTTGGGATTCTTTCTTGAGACAAGGTACTTTTTTATCAAGCACAAAGAAGCATTGAAAACTAAAGCCCTGTCGTTAAAAGTGGCCACTGCAAAATTGGCAAAACAGCTACTAGGTCCCAGCCTAACTCCCATGCTGAAAGTAATGAAAGCTAAAGTAATCCACTCCCTAACGTATGGACACGAGATCACCAAGGGCACAACCAGTATATTAATAAACAAGGTAACAACAAACCATTTTTAAAAGAGCCTTTCGGTGGTCAAAATCTGCCTCGCCAGCCCAAGTGAGACTCGAACTGGGACTTCAAGATCACCATGGAGTGGAGGCAGGCGCATTCATTAAACTATGTCACACACTGCGCCATGCCCGGGAGAGTTCCTTGGAGGCCCGACTCTGGCAGGAAATAATGAAAAATCAGACCAGCCACAAACATAGGCAACTCTTGGATAGCAGTTTACAGCTACTAGGTGTAAAAGACCTCTGGGATATAAACCCCTCTCACCCGGTTTTAAGGACTGCTATTAAAAAAAAAAGAAAAAACGTTAGATTGTGGTCCTTTCACTCGGACAGGGCAATACTGTCAAAGAGGAGACACGCTTGGGCTGTAATCGCTAATTTTAAAGTGGGTGTTCAGCCGCTGTAACTTTCAAGCACATACGCACTTTATTGGAAGCAAGTTTTTAGCCTTGAGGGTGGGTGAATGGCCCTTTCGGAAGAACCTTCCCGAATGGTGACGGCCGAGTAGTAGCACTGAATGCAGGTTGTGTGGCTATCATTCTGACACAATGGAACACATCATCTGTGCATGCCCTGCACTGCTCATGGCCAGACGGTCACTGCTGCGAGGCCAATGTATTACGTTGGGAGTTCGATCTTGCCGCCAAGCAGTAATGGCTGGTCTCAACCCTAACACCACCAAGCTAAATATTGGGCTTACGAAATTCGTCCATAAAGTGTTAAAACTACTGGAAGCAACAATCTCATCCAAATCCTCCTCATCATAGCATGGCGGCTGAGTTAATAGACTCCACAATCAAATCAGAGACAAGAAATCCAGAGCAATGTCCTTCATCAGAACATTATTAGCCCATAACTGCCCCCCTAATTTTAAGTAATTTTAAATCCACAGTTTTTAACATTTATCACGGTCATTTTTATCGTTCAATTTTGTCATGTTTTAAATTGTAAATGTTTTTTTTAAACCAATCAATAAAGAGTATTATTATTATTAGTATTATTATTATTATTATTATGACAGAGGATAGGGTTCTAGTCACAGATGATAGGGTTATAGCCATGAGCACAATGATACACACTCTAGCAACAGTGGGCAAGTGGAGGATAAACCAGCTTAACAGTCTCTAACTTATTGGGAGCTAGACAGATGTCACAATTGTACATCATTGCAAACACGCTCTTGGCATTCCCATGAACTGTATTGTGGACAATCCACTTCATTCATTTCTGCTGTGACCGACATCTTTCATGAAAGAAGATGAAAAGAAGTGCCCACTTCAAAAGAAGCAGAACCAGCATATAAAACTGCAAATACCCAGACCCTAAATCGCATTTAGTGCCTGAAAAAGCACTATAAGAAGGAGAGGGTGAGTCCTCAAACATTTGTCATCTACCAAGCAGCGTTATGAGCTGTGTGAAATGGTGTAGCTCTGCAAGACTTATGCCTGTAGCCAGGACTGGGGGCAAAAGCCTTCTAGTCTCACTTCTGAGTGACGAGACATGAAATTTTTTTTATTTTGTGTTAAGGTTTTTGTAGAGGGGAAACAGCGCCTGCCTGCTTGAAAAGACCAGTTTGTCCTGTGAGGAAGAAGAGAGCATTGAAGGGTGCAAGGTCACGTTGGGCGCCCTACCGTGACGGCTTCTGATGCAAGGTGTGAGGATTCAACTAAGCACTGATCAGCCAGTCACCCATTTGCAAGATTGTTTTCGGTGACCCACCTTATGCCAGGAGAGGGCTGCGCTGGACTGAGCCATGTTTTGAGCACCAGTTCTTGCTACGCCCCTACCATCGCACTATGGTGACCCTGTATGCTAGAGAGGGCCGCCGGTAAAGTTACCTCTTCTCGAGCCAAGACTCGAGACTGTCTGGGCCAGGGTAGAAGAGCCTGCATTCGTATAACCCCTTACCACGGCAAGACCATGTGCCAGCAGGGGTTGCTGATACCTACATTGGCAAAGGATTTGGATCACCACCCCAAGGAGAGACCGAGGCTATGATCTGTGGGTTGGACCCACACTGAGAGGGAACTGCCCTCGACTCACCACTGAGTAATGCCGGAGATGCTCTGGATGATTTTGCGTCCTCGCTGGCTACAGTCGGGAGCTGAAGAAATGATTCTTCTCTCCCCATTGAGCAAAGTCAACTTATCGTGTCTTCACAAGCAGGGAGCTGCTCCAACTTTTGGGAGACTTCCATCAACACCGTTCAGGAGAGAGAGCCTGCACCGTCGAGTGCTGCCGTGTGGCCCGTGAGCAGCCCTACTACTCCGAACTGAGCAAGACTCACTTTATGAGTTGTATCCACTGACCTGTATCTAAATCTACATCCCAAGGAAGCCTTAACTGGTTGACCACAACTACCACCGAGAGTCCAGTGCAAAAGGGGTACTTGGCCCAGTTGAGCGGGATCCATAGTAGGTCGGGCCCCAGGACATAAAGAGTAAAAGGCCTCAACCACTACGGTTGGGTCCAGTAGCCCCTGTGTGCCGCGTGGCACGCTGAAAGGGGTTCTGACAGAATCTTTTGCCACTGATGTCCTTGGATCTGTTCTACTATGGCTCTGCAAACTGGACCAAGTACTCCCATTCTGCACTTGACTCGCAGGGTAGTGAAGACTAGCTTCTGAGTTGACTTTGCTGAATACACAGCATGGCACATGTAGCCTGCCATGGGCCAGGCATGTGCAGCTCAACAAGGGCCAATTGGAAATCAAGCAGTACAGCAATTGCAGACCAACACTGGCCTGTGCAGGATTTGCGCAGCAGTTGTAGCCCAACAAGAGTTGATGCAGAATCCACATAGCATGGCAGTGGCAGCCCAACCTGAGCGAGTGTAGGACCCAAAGCAGTTGAACCCCCAAAATGAACCAGTGCAGAATCTAAGAGCACTGTAGTTGCAGCCCGACAAATTGTGAGACAGACCAGGAGACCCACTGCTGTTTTGGGCACTCTGCTTTCTCTAGGTGTTATCGACCTGGAACACTGGGCTTCTCCTTCTGGCCAGTCTCTCATCCTGTAAGGCCAGGGAGACTCCTTCCTTTTCTCAGCTGGCAGGCCTCTAAACATGAAGCCAAGCCTCAATTCTTCTAGGAGACGGTGTAGGCATCATGTGATGTTCCCTTTCCTCCAGCTGTATGGTGGATACCTGGTGTAACAAACTGGATTATTATTTGGAGTGGGTGACTACCCATCTCAAGTAATCATCGTGACCATTGTCGGGATGAACCCGCGGGCACTAAATTAACCTGAGCTCAACCCCCGCTGGCTAATGCACAGAGCGGACAGGCTTAACTTTGGGCATTGTGTGATGTATTTATGCAGTACCAATACACTAATAAAGCGAATGTGCAAAAATCTCACATCAAATTTAAAAAATAGCATATAATGTAATTTGCAAAACACTAATAATGGTTACTGGACATACGTTTTGGTAAAGTTTTAAGTAGAAATAGTGCCAAAAAGCACAAAGCGCCAATGATAGTCAGGGATCGTGGTAGATGTTTTTAATGCTAACCACGATGGAGTGCGAATCGGATATACCAACTAGGTTCTTACTTCTCAAAGACTTTACCTTCTGAGTTGGTCATTTAAATCCCATTCCTCCCTTGGAGTACACTTCTAAAGTGAAGGACCTCAAGGGAGACACTTTAAGGCTCCCATGGTGTCAGGCAGTGGTGTACAGCACGGTCCAGCAGCCCATGTCCAGCTGGGTAAGTCCAGGAAAAGGACTCTGTTAGCATGAACAGGAGGATGGCCGTATGACCATTGGAGTTGTCCACATCTTTGTCCTTGGTACAAGAGAGAGAGGCACAGTCTTTTAGGGCTCCTTTCATTTCACTGATTCAGGTCCAGTTCTCTTATCATGTTACGTAGTTCCGGAAAGTGTTCTGAAGTACGTGGTTGGAGGTGCCATGTTTATGCCTGGCTTTAGCTAGTGGGTTGAAATTACTCCTGGACATGTCCGAACCAATGGGGTAATACTTCCCGGGGCCAGTTCTACCCTCTTTAGGTGTTTTCAAGATGGCGTAACTTAGCTGGGATTAAGTGCACAGAGTGTTAAAGCCATTGAAAATATGAGGTTGAGCAAAAGGCAACATTTCTAGGGTAACTATGCAAAAAAGGCTGATTTCCTGCACCAGCCCTTGTCACAAAGCAATCTTTCAAATACCCTGCAGTGCTGTCCTTCATTGGCCATGAACAACATGGATATGGAACAATGTAGGTATTAGACCTGGCACTATTTGTGTGGGTCTCCCTGCCGTTTTTTGCTGTTGCCTCATGTTTTTGCTGGTTTTAGATGCTTTTGGGCACTGTGCCACTGCTGTTCAATGCCACAGTGCAAGTGCTACCTATGGTAAATTGATGTATGGATTAGTGACTCCATGATTGGCTTGTTTGATTTACTTGTCAGACCCTAGTACAGTGCACTGTGTGTGCCCATGGCTTGTAAATGAAATGCTGCTGGTGGGCTTGCAGCACTGATTGTGCCACCCACCGGAGCAGCTTGTAAAGTGTGTCTCGGGTCTGCCATTGCAGAGCCTGTGTGTAGTCTGGTACTGCCATGTTGACTGGGCAAGTGCACCCACTTGCCAGTCCCTGAACCTTCCCTTTTATACATGTTAGTCACCCCTAAGGTAGGTCCAAGAGCAGGGTGCATTGTAGGTAAAAAGTAGGACATGCCCTGGTGTTTGTGGCTTGTCCTAATAGTAAATTACATCCATTTTGGTTATTGCAAGGCTACCTGTTCCCCATAGGCCAGAATGGGCAGTTTGATTGTAACATCTTATAATCCTAACTGACTCAGAGAACTGAGTAGAAATTCAAGTTTTTAGTATGCCTGAACTCTGAATGATAAAATGCATCTTTTTAATGAAGTTGGTTTTAACATTCTGTGTTTGAAAATACCACTTTTAGAAAGTAGGTATTTTCTTGCCTAACTATCCAAGCCTGCCTCTGCTAGGTTGTGTATTCTTTGTCTGGAGTTTGAGTGACAGGGGCTAGTGGATTCCTGGAGACGGGGTGATTCAGCACAGGGATGAATTGAGAGATCTGCATGCAGATGGGAGGGAGGAGTTGCACCTGGGACCTGAATAGGGATGTGCCTTCCCTCCACAATGCTGGCTCCACCTCCTATGGTGTGTCTGATGTCACTGGCCTACACTGTGAAAGGAAAGAAGGAGTCTTGTCAGCAAAGTGCTCCAGAACTGGTTTGGACTAGGCAAAGGCCTCTCTGCCTTCAGAGAACAAAGGGAAAATGAGTATAAATATTGGGACACAGACCTAAGAACTTAAGATCACTTCCGGGAGTCAAGACAAACCTTTGCTGAGGAGCGGAACCAGGAAGCTGAAGGAGGAGGCTACCAGGGTGCTGTGTGTTTGGGGGTTGGCCTGCAGTGGTTGCTTCATTGCCAAAGAAAGGAGAAGAGGACTGAGTGTGCTTTTCATCAACTTGAAGAAGAATCTCCAAGGGCTTGAACTAGAGCTTGTCTCCTGCCTGAAGTCTCAGGGATACAAGACTCCACCAACCAGCTCCCCCCTGAATTCCCTTGCAGGGAATTGAAGTGCCTGCTGTTGGGCTGGGCCTTCTGAGAGACTGTGTGTCGCTGGGGGCTGGAAGCGCGACGTAACGACGAGAAACGTGCCGCAGCAGCTGTCTTCGCATCGCCGAAGAAGCGAGCCGCCGCTGCCGCTGTCATCCTCGCATTGCTGAAGGGCGGCGCATCACCGGAGAAGCGTGCCGCCGCCACAGAGGTCGTCGTCGCATCACCAGAGAAGCGTGTCGCAGGGCCTGTCGTGGCTCCAAAGATCATCGAGTCTCCGCTCGGGCGTGCGCATCGCATCAACGTTGTCGCACCGTAACCAAGACGCCATTTTGTTGCATCGCACAGTAGAAGAGTATCACATCGAGGTGCCATCTTGTCTCATCGCACCGGAGAGCTGTAAGAAACCGACGCATCACCTTCCCACACAGTAAGGAAGCGAGCATCAACTCCCCTGCACAGCAGTAAGGAACCGACTCATCCACTCCCCTGCGTGTAAAGAACCGACGCATCACCTTCCCTGCGACCCTTTTGTTTTCTTGGCGCTACGCATTCAAGGTACATTGAGAATAAAGTGTTGCATATACAACTTGAGAGAACTGAGCTATTTTATAACATTTTAAGGTCTATTTTTGAGTACAGTATTGTGGATTTTTGTTATTTGGTCTTGTGTTAAGTCTATATAAAAGTACTTATTTTTATAATACAACCTGTGTGGTGTCCATCTGTAGTGTTGTCACTGTATTACTGTATGTGTTCACAAATGCTTTACACACTGCCTCTAAGATAAGCCTGCTTACTTGTGCCAAGCTACCAAGGGGGCAAGCAGGGGTTATTTTAGGAGTGTAGCCCCTTACCCTGACTAGACGCAAGTGTCCCTATTTGGTCAAAGGTACCTACCCTCTGCCAACTAGAGACCCCCAAATCTAACAGTAGGGTTGTTTGGGCCTCCATTATATACACAATATTTTCGGTCCCATTTTTATATGCAGTCTGTAGGCAGAGGATGTGGAACCACTGTCTCAAATGTCAGGAGTGTTTTAGATGGGTTCTCTTTCAAGTACCCTTCTCAGGTAAAGTGATGGTTCTGTAGTAGGGGATCTCTGTGTATAGTCATAATCTAGTGAATAGTCCCGCCCATGTGCGTGGACCCCGGAGCAATCAAAAATAATCTCTTACAGTGTCAAAAAATGCAGAAATGCATAGACACTTAAGAGAAAATTTTAAAGACAGATAATGCAGCCTAAAAAGGCTACGCTGTCCAGTACTTCAACTAGAAATTCCACCATAAAATCCACAAAACAGCAAAAGCCTGTACAGATTTCCCTTGCTTTACCAGCAAAATCCCTCAGGAATGATAGAGAGAAGAACCTGGACAGACAAGCCCCATAGGCTGCCATTATGTGGCTCAAAACAGGATACTGTGCCTTTAAGAGAATCTTCCAGAACCTTCTCCCAGTATCCCAGAATACATAGCAGGTCCAACTTAGTTTCAGTTCTTTTTTCCGGCTCCTGCAAGCAGGACCCTGGAGCATTGAGCTCTCCCTTTTCAAGGGTTTTGTTGGTGTTTTTTCACTACTTTCGTTTTTGTGTACTTTTAAAGTACTTTACTGACTTTCTTCTTGGGTTTCTGCTCTCTTTGGCTGTTCATAATGCCTGCATTATTTGATAAATGCCCAGAGTGCTCCAGGAAGAAGGCCAAGTCAGACCCCCATTAGGTGTGTATCCTCTGCCTTCCCTCTTCCCACATCCCAGAGGAGTGTGTGATCTGTAGAGGCTTCTCTGGCAGGACCCTGAAGGACAGGAGAAAAATCAGACTTCAGGGTCTTGAAGAAAGAAGACTGAAGGCTCAAGGTGGGTCTGGAGGGGCTTCTGCTGCCCATGCTGAGGCCTCTGGGGGGCTCCCCAGGGGCAGGAAGTCCAGCAAGCGTCCGAGGTCTCCGTCTGGTTCAGTTGCTAGGACCACGACGTCGAGAGGACGGTCCACGGCCAGTTCCCGGTCTCCCCAGGGCTCTGGGTTGAGAAAACGTCGCCCGTCGACGTCGGGGGACGTTTACAGGCCGCCGTCGAACCCGGTGTCTATCTCCTCGTCGCCGTCGGCGTCGAGTGGACGACATCGGAGGGCCCGACGTCGGCGCTCGCCGTCGAGGCGACACCGCCGTTCGCCGTCCGCCGTCGAAGACATGGTCATCATCGTCGTCGAGGGGATCCTCGTCGTCGAGGTCGCCGTCGAGACGGAGGAGGTCTCCGGCGCCGAAGAAGTCGACGTCGAGACGTTCGAAGAGGTCGACGTCGAGACGATCGAAAAGGTCGACGTCAAGACGATCAAAGAGGTTGCCGTCGAGGCGCTCGAAGAGGTCGACGTCGAGACGCTCGAGGTCGCCGTCGAGGCGTCATCGCCCGTCGTCAAGATTTCGAGGTTCGTCCATCTGGTCGGGGTCGAGGCGGAGAAGCTGGTCGACGCCGAGGAGTGTGAGACGGTCGACGCCGAAGGGCCGCTCTCCGTCGGAGGACCCACGATCGACGTCTGAGCACCGCTCGTCGACGCCAGGAGGTCGTAAGGACAGGCCCAGGACTGTGGGGGGCTCCCCGCAGTCAGGACAGGATGGTGGCTCCCCGGGAACGCATTACTCCGAGGTGTATACCCCAAGGAAGCCTGCCGCACTGCCTTCGTTGCCTCCTTTGCCTAAGGGCCCGCCTCCGAGGGTTTCACCCCCTCCTACGTTGCTTCCTTTACCGGCTCCTCAGGCCCCGGTTCCATCTGTTCCTCTTCCCCCGGTTCCACCACGATCGGTGTCGATGCCCTACCTCCCGACACCTCCGAAGAAGACTCCTAAGTCAAAGGTTCCTCCTAAACCCAGGACGTCCGACCCGGGGAGGCCGGCGGAGCGTCCCAGACCCAAGAGATCGAGGTCACGCTCAGGTAGAAGGGACAGGTCGAGGAGTGGACGCGGATCCTCTTCGAGGTCCAGGCATCGCCATAGGAGGCATAGGTCCAGGTCTCGTTCTGCCTCGGGGACCCGTTCCTACTCACCTACGTTGTCCGATTCACCGGAGACGAGGGTGTCGCCGATTGATGACATTGGCACGTTCCAGGAGGTTCTCCTGCGCGGGGCGGCGAAGTTGGGGGATCGAGGTTACGGCTCCAATGCCCTCAACTTCCGTGATCTTTGAGACATTGCATAAGAAACACTTGTCTCGCCCCCTACTGCCTCTGGTGCCAGGTCTACTTGAGCTGGCGGAACAACTCTTCCTTACACCGGCGGTGGTAAAAGCTGTGCCTTCCAGGCTCTTGAAGAAATACAGGGCTCCTGAGTCGGACCCGGCTTTCTTGAGGAAGGACCCGACACCGGATTCGGTGATTGTGACGGCGGCTCGGAAGCTCCACGCCACCTCTCCTGCCTCCACCGTGCCTCCCGATAAGGAGAGCCGCTGGATGGACTCTGCTGGACGAAAAGCGTGTGGGACGTCCTCTGCAACGATGAAGGCCTCCAGTGATTCGGCGTTGTTAGGACGATACGACCGTGCGCTGTGGGACTCCATGGAGCAGTTTGCGGACCTCATTCCGCGCGACCGGAGAGAGGATTTCATGGAGATCGTCCAGGAAGGGATGCTGGTTTCTAACCAGGCCATTAGCGCCGCGGCGGATATCTCCCTGCTGTCCGCACATGGATACTGCCACGGTATCAATCAGAGGCGCCATGCTTGGCTTCGGTTGACGTCGCTTAAACCTGAGGCGCAACAACGTGTGGCTAATCTGCCGTTTTCCGGGGATACCCTTTTCGGGAAACACGCAGATGACGAGATGGCCAGGATGAAGGCCGAGGCGGAAACCCTGACGGCGGTGGGCTTGGAGAAGCCCAAGGATAAGAAACCCTTCCGCCAGTTCCAACGGCGTTTTGGGTCACAGGGTCGAGGAAGGGGACAGTCTTCTGGGCAACATCAGCCGCAGCAACAACAGCAGCAGTACAGAAGACCCTTCCAGAAACGTCAGAGGGGTAGAGGTGCACAGCAGTCCTCTACCGCGACCAAGGGCCCGGCTGGGTCTCGACCCTGAGCAGTTACTTCCCCTTCGTCCGTTACCCGCTCCGGTGGGGGGAAGCATTCAATTTTTCCTGGCAGAGTGGAGAAAAATTACTCAGGACAAGTGGGTGCTGAATATTGTTTGCAATGGATACAGTCTTCGTTTCACCAGCCCTCCTCCATCGATTCCTCCGATCAGCTCGCAGTACCAACTGCGCGAGCTTCAGGCGGAGGCAGACATCCTGTTGAGGAAAAGGGCGATAGAGGTCGTACCTCTGTCTCAAAGAGGAAGGGGTCTGTACTCTCGGTTCTTTCTGGTCCGCAAGAAGGACAAGAACGAGTTCAGGCCCATTCTGGACTTGCGACAGGCAAACAAATGGATTCGCAGAGAAAAGTTTTGCATGCTGTCGTTGCATCAGATTTATCCTCAGCTGCAACGGGGAGACTGGCTTTGTGCCATAGACCTACAGGATGCGTACTTCCATGTGCCCATTGCACACAAACACAGGAAGTTCCTGCGATTTCAAGTCGGCGCCAATCACTATCAGTACACAGTACTGCCGTTCGGGCTGAAGTCTGCGCCCAGGACATTCTCAAAGTGCATGGCAGTGGTAGCGGCACACCTGAGGAAGAACAAGGTGTTTGTCTACCCGTACCTGGACGATTGGTTGATCAAGGCCTCCTCCTTCTCGGAAGCTCAAGCACACTTCCAGAAGACGTGCGTTCTCTTGAACAAGCTGGGGTTGCACATCAACATGTCCAAGTCTGTTCCAACTCCGGTCCAGTGCATCCAGTACTTGGGAGCCTCCATCAATACGCTGGCGGCAAGCGTGTCTCCTTCGGAAGAGCGACGTTTATCACTCCTTCGGAAGGCTCAGGCTCTCCTGTCCTCTCCATCCACGACAGTGAGGACGGTGTCTTCTCTGCTGGGATCGATGGCTTCTTGCATCTTCCTGACGCCACATGCGCGGCTGCACATGAGACCGCTGCAGGAGTGCTTGGAAGATCAGTGGGACCAGAGGAGAGGATCTTGGGACGACAGGATACGACTGTCTCTACATGCTCTTCAGTCTCTGAAGTGGTGGTGCTCGGCGGAGAATCTCCTCAGAGGGGTTCCTTTCCACACGGACATTCCCACACAGACGATCGTGACGGATGCTTCTCTCCTGGGATGGGGAGCGCACTCCGGAGACCTGCAGATTCAAGGGACGTGGTCCCCTTCGGAGTCCACATACCACATCAATTTCCTGGAACTCAGGGCTGTTCACTTGGCGCTGAAGGCCTTTCATCCGTCCTTCCGGACCAACTCTCTGCTTGTACAGACGGACAATACGACCACGATGTATTACCTCAACAAGCAGGGGGGCTCGAGATCACGCACTCGGTCTCAGGAGGCGCAGGCGATCTGGCATTGGCTTCTGGCTCGAGGACTCTCGATAACGGCCACTCATCTGCCAGGTGTGCAGAATGTTCAGGCAGACGAGCTGAGCAGACTGATTCAGGAAAACCACGAATGGGTCATAAACGACGAAGTACTAGGAGAAGTCTTCGCAAGGTGGGGAACTCCAGACGTAGATCTGTTCGCCATCGCCGAAAACAGCAAATGCCGAGACTTCGCCTCCAGGTACTACCAGCCAGGGACGCTGGGGAACGCATTATGGATCAACTGGTCGAACAGCTTTCTGTACGCTTTTCCACCCATTCCCCTGATTCCGGCGGTTCTCATCAAGCTCTCCCAATCCAGGGCGAAGATGATTCTGATTGCCCCGGAATGGCCCAGATAGTGGTGGTTCACGGACCTGCTTCACCGGTCTCTCCTTCCTCACATGAAGCTGCCGTGCAGGCCGGACCTTCTCACGAAGTTCGGGGGGCGGATGGTGCACCCCAACCTCTTGTCTTTGAGTTTGGCGGCATGGCTCCTGAAATAGTGCAATATGGCCATTTGAATCTCCCAGAGGATTGTATGGACATACTGAAGGAGGCTAAGCGACCTTCCACTAGGACTTCTTATGCTTACAAGTGGAAGAGGTTTTGCATCTGGTGCAAGTCAAAGAACTATGACCTTACGACGTGCAAGGAGGATGTCATCCTTCCATATCTGCTACATCTGGCGCAGTCTGGCCTTAATGTCCATTCCATTAAGGTTCATCTGGCTGCTTTGACTGCCTACAGGAAATGCCCTTCACAGACTTCCTTCTTCCAGATCCCTGTGATCAAAGATTTTCTGGAAGGCTTGAAGAAAGTATTCCCTCCTGTCAGGCTTCCTTCGCCTTCATGGGACTTGAATGTGGTGCTGTCCAGATTGATGAAGGAGCCTTTTGAACCTATTCATAAGGCTTCGTTGCAGCACCTGTCCTGGAAGGCGGCGTTCCTCGTGGCCATTACATCGGCCCGAAGGGTGAGTGAAATTCAGGCGTTGTGTTGCCAAGAACCTTATACTGTATTTCATGCTGCTAAGGTTGTTATGCGTACTCACCCTAAATTTCTTCCCAAGGTTGTTTCTGATTTTCATATCAACCAGACTATAACTTTACCTACGTTCTTTCAGAATCCTTCATCTCCAGCGGAAAGGTCTTTGCATTCCCTGGATGTTAGGAGGGTGCTGAAATTTTATCTGGATAAAACCAGTGATATTCGTAGGTCAGACCAATTGTTTATCAATTATGGATCAGTCAGGACGGGTCTTGCGACCTCTAAGCAGTCTATCTCTAGGTGGATTGTGTCCTGCATACAGCTGTGTTACCAAAAAGCTAATAAGACCTTAGGAGGTAAGCCTAAGGCTCATTCCACCAGGGGCAAGGCTGCCACGACAGCATTGCTCCGTAATGTTCCGATTGCAGAAATCTGCAAGGCGGCCACTTGGAAGTCGGTTCATACCTTTGCTAAGCATTACTGCCTGGATACTGATGCCAGGGCAGACGCTCAGGTTGGGCAGGCTTCGCTGCGAAATCTGTTCGCACAGTAGTGGCGTTAATTCTCTTTTCTCCACCGCCGCTTTGGTGTGGGGATGGGCTTGCCATTCTATTCACTAGATTATGACTATACACAGAGATCCCCTACTACAGAAGGAGTAGTTTCTGTCCTGTAACTCCAGTTCTGTAGTAGGGGTATCTCTGTTATAGTCATAAGCGCCCTCCCTCCTCCCCGGTGGAGAGAGACATATTCCTTTATGAAATGCTACAGGTCTGGCGTGTTACACCTTCAAAAAGAATTGAAACTAAGTTGGACCTGCTATGCATTCTGGGATACTGGGAGAAGGTTCTGGAAGATTCTCTTAAAGGCACAGTATCCTGTTTTGAGCCACATAATGGCAGCCTATGGGGCTTGTCTGTCCAGGTTCTTCTCTCTATCATTCCTGAGGGATTTTGCTGGTAAAGCAAGGGAGATCTGTACAGGCTTTTGCTGTTTTGTGGATTTTATGGTGGAATTTCTAGTTGAAGTACTGGACAGTGTAGCCTTTTTAGGCTGCATTATCTGTCTTTAAAATTTTCTCTTAAGTGTCTATACATTTCTGCATTTTTTTGACACTGTAAGAGATTATTTTTGATTGCTCCGGGGTCCACGCACATGGGCGGGACTATTCACTAGATTATGACTATAATAGAGATACCCCTACTACATAACTGGAGTTACAGGACAGAAACTACTCCTTCTCATAGCATGAAACACTGGGTATTTGTCTTGTCTGGAACACCAAGAACATGGGCATAATGTAATGTGAGGTTTTTGTTTAACCCAGTGCAGAACAGTAATCGGGGACTGGCAAAAAGACATGCCTGATCTAGGAACGTTGTCACAATGCACAACATAAACTACAGTTCTACCCCTCACACTCTACCCTCAACAAAATGTCAGCGCTCATGAAGACCTAATCGCAGCCCCTTTGCGAAACAATGTTTTTAAAGGTAATCGTGTCACCATCCTAACGTGTGTATCTGGAGCTCCACCCTCCACCCACAAGAATGCAGGTAGTACACTTCCTAGGCTCTCAAAATCATAAAAATTTGATTAGATCTGCAGGTCTAGTAACCTGAATAATCTGCTCGACCGAATTGTAATGTACTTGACCTGTAAATTAGTCTCAAATCTTGGGAGCCCAGGCAAATATTTTATGGAGCTGCCATTTTTTTCATGATCTCAAATGAGAGGACCTTCAAATATGCGACTTCATCATTTTTGCTGTACATAAGACTATTTTATTTAGTAGACTAAATGTTTGCTGAATGTATAATAAGAATCGAGCCCACATAAAGGGTATACATGACCTCCGATTTGCCTCTTAGTTCACTAACAGCATTGTCATCAGAGCTGAGGCAGGAATATTTCTCAGTTCATGTTTAAAAACTCACTTTTAATGAATGTTACTAAAGTATGATGTGGTAGTGCACTGTCATTTACAAACAGCACATTTTCCATTGAAATGGCCACAAACTTTCCCACTAACGTGCGTTTACTGATGAGATTATACAGCGCATAAACAGATTTGGAATTTTGGCTTCAGCAAAAATATTTATCATTTGCACATTACCAAGTAAAGTGTTCTGATTTTGTTTTCACCCTACAATAATCTTCTTTTTGTTAGAAAGGCGACCCCGGGGGAGGTAGAAGATGTCTGGCCGACCACCCCTAGGTCCACCCCTCCTTCGAGAAGTAGCCGAGCGTTACCGAGAGGCCTCCTGGGTGGGGGTCCTCTCCTAGGATCGTACAGCAGAGTAATCACAACACTACACACGGACACCACACAGGAGGTCAAATTCTTAAGCTTTTATAGGTAATAAAGGTTGCTGGTTCTTGGCAGTATATACAGGCAGATCGAGGGATCCTTAAAGTCTCGTAAAGGGGGGTAAGGTAGTGGGGCAGTCTCAACCTGGGTGGAAGAAGGGATACCCTACGCACAGCTCTCAATCCTCGAGCTGGGGGGTTCCGAGAGGTAGGCCGCGGCAGCGCCAGCAGGCTCTCAAGATGGTCTCAGCGAGGTAGGCCGCGGCAGCGCCAGCAGGCTCTCAAGATGGTCTCAGCGAGGTAGGCCGCGGCAGCGCCAGCAGGCTCTCAAGATGGTCTCGGCGAGGTAGGCCGCGGCAGCGCCAGCAGGCTCTCAAGATGGTCTCAGCGAGGTAGGCCGCGGCAGCGCCAGCAGGCTCTCAAGATGGTCTCGGCGAGGTAGGCCGCGGCAGCGCCAGCAGGCTCTCAAGATGGTCTCGGCGAGGTAGGCCGCGGCAGCGCCAGCAGGCTCTCAAGATGGTCTCAGCGAGGTAGGCCGCGGCAGCGCCAGCAGGCTCTCAAGGTGGCTTCGGGTTACAGGAAGGATGAGTTCGTCTGGTGTCGGCCGTGACAGCGTCAGCAGGGCTTCCAGTCCAGGATACAACTGGGGTCCTGCTCCGGGGCTGGCCCAGATATAGGGCTGGAGTCCTTTGATGTCCGGACCCTCGCGCCTGGGGGCCGGAGGGGCCGGGATGATGGTGTCCAGACACCCAGCAGGGGGGTGGAGCCAGCGCCCAGGGAGGCCGGAGGCGATCGATACCAGGCGTCCGGGGACGCCTGGGGACCATCGAAACTCCCCTTTCCTCCGGGATCCGTCGAGTGGCCACTCGACCGCCTGGGTGGATCCTGGCGCCTCGATGTCGGGGCTTCGCTGGAGCCGGGGCTAGGGCAGAGGCCACGTGCCCCGGACGTGGAGGTTCCAAGATGGCGTCGGGGAAGGCCTCGTGTTCGGGCGTGATGGGCCTGGGATGGAGCTAGGCCGGTAGTGTTGATCCGGGATGGTAACCGGACCGGCAATGTTGGTCGTGCATGGTCGGGCTGGAGGGGCTGCCCGAGGCTGAGTGGAGGGCTGATGTCGTCTGGGGCCCGCCGCGCTGGAGAGGTAGGACCACGCCATGAGGCCGGGTCCAACACGCGGCCCCCCCAGCTGAAGGCAGGGGAGAGTCACCCATCTTCTTGGGGGTTCTCCTCGCCGAGGCGTAAGAATCTGGACAGGCCGTCAGCATTGGCGCGGTCGTTGCCAGGGCGATGTTCTACAGTGAAGTCCATCCCCTGCAGCGAAATGGACCAGCGCAGCAGTTTCGGGTTTTCCCCCCGCATCTGCATCAACCACCGCAGGGGCCGGTGGTCGGTCTGGACTCGGAAGTGGGTGCCGAAGAGGTAGGGCCGGAGCTTCTTGAGGGCCCACACCACGGCGAAGGCCTCCCTCTCGATGGTGCTCCACCGTTGTTCTCTTGCCAGCAGCCGCCGGCTGATGAAGGCCACAGGCCGGTCGACCCCTTCGGGGTTAACTTGTGACAGGACCGCCCGATGCCGTGCTCCGAGGCGTCAGTTTGGACCACAAACTCTCGGCTGTAGTCGGGGGCTTGGAGCACCGGGGCGGTGCACATGGCAGTCTTTAGAGTCTCGAAGGCTGTTTGGCACGCAGGGGTCCAGTGCACCTTCTGTGGTAGTTTCTTTGAGGTCAGTTCTGTGAGGGGCCCCACGATGCTCCCGTAGTCCTTTATAAATCGCCGATAATATCCAGTGAGCCCCAGGAAGGCTCGGACGGCGGTCTGGGTGACCAGGGGCTCCCAGGCCCGGATGGCGTCTATCTTTGGTTGGAGGGGAGCTACTTGGCAGCTCCCCACTTGGTGGCCCAGATAGGTCACGGACCCTTGGCCTATCTGGCACTTGCTGGCTTTGATGGTGAGTCCGGCCCGTCGGAGGGCCGTCAGAACCTCCCAGAGGTGGGTCAGGTGCTCATCCCAGTGAAGGCTGTACACAGCAATGTCATCTAGATAGGCGGCGCTGTATTCCTCTAGTCCGGCCAGCACCTGGTTCACTAGTCTCTGGAAGGTGGCCGGGGCGTTTTTCATGCCGAAGGGCATCACTTTGAAGTGATAGTGGCCATCAGGGGTCGAGAAGGCCGATCGCTCTTGTGCACCAGGGGTAAGGCCGATCTGCCAATACCCAGCCGTGAGATCGAAGGTGCTGAGGTATTTGGCGGCCCCCAGGCGATCGATCAGTTCATCCGCCCTGGGGATGGGATGGGCGTCGGTCCTGGTGACTGCATTCAGTCCCCGGTACTCAACACAGAACCGGAGTTCCGGAGCTGTTCCGGGGGTGGCGGCTTTAGGGACCAGGACAACGGGACTGGCCCATGGACTGTCGGAGGGTTCGACTACCCCCAGAGCTAACATCTTGGCCACTTCTGATTGGATGCAGGCCCGAACCCGGTCGGGCACTCGGAAAGCTCGGTGTCTTACCGGCGGGCTGTCTCCGGTGTCCACATCGTGGACACACCACCGGGTGACCCCCGGAGTGAGGGAAAACAGATCCGCAAATTGTCCCAGCAGCTTCCGGCAGTCTTGTTGCTGCTCTGGGGTCAGGGTAGAGGAGAGCCTGACCCCTTCGATGGAGCCGTATTTCTCGGAGGTGCTCATGAGATCTGGCAGAGGTTCGGAGTCGTCTTCAGCTCCGTCATCGGTCGCTAACAGCAGACTTAGTTCAGTGCGGGCAAAGTGCGGCTTGAGCCGGTTAGCGTGTAGAACCCGGAGGGGGTTCCTGGGGGACTCCATGTCCACCAGATAGGTGACAGGGCTTTTGCGCTCCACCACTTTGAAGGGCCCCGTCCATTTGTCCTGGAGGGCACAAGGTTCAACCGGGGACATGACCCAGACCTGCTGGCCTGGCTCGAACTCGATGGACGAGGCGTTCTGGTCATACCAGCGCTTCATTTCCTCCTGGCTGGCCTCTAGGTTGGCCTCGGCAAGTTCCCTGAACTACCGAGTCTGGTTGCAAAGCGTCAGGAGGTATCGGTAGACATCCGGTGGGGCATCTCGACCGGCTGTCTCCCAGCCCTCCTTGACCAGGCTGAGGGGGCCTCGGACCGGGTGCCCGTACAATAGTTCAAAAGGGCTGAACCCTAGGGACTTCTGGGGTACCTCTCGGTAGGCGAATAGGAGGCAGGGCAGCAGGACATCCCATTTGCGTCGGAGCGGCTCCTCTAGGCCCTTGATCAACCCCTTCAGTGTTCTGTTAAACCGTTCCACTAGTCCATTTCCTTGGGGGTGATACGGGGTGGTGAACTTATAGGTGACCCCGCACTTTTGCCATAGGGACCGCATATGCTTCGATATAAAGTTGGAGCCCCGATCACTCACGACTTCTCGGGGGAAGCCGACTCGGGAGAAGATGCTCATGAAGGCTCTGCCCACCACGGGGGCCGTGATGGTTCGGAGGGGGATGGCCTCAGGATAGCGGGTGGCATGGTCCACCAGGACGAGGATGAAGGGGTGTCCCTGCGAGGGTCCAGGGGCCCTACGATGTCTATTCCCACTCGCTCGAAGGGGGTAGTCACCACGGGAAACGGCTGGAGCGGGGCTTTGACTTTCCCCCCGCTCTTCCCGCTGGCTTGACAGGTCGGGCAGGTTCTGCAGTGGTTATGCACATCGTTGCGCATTTTCGGCCAATAGAAATGGGTCACCAGGCGGCTGTAAGTCTTGTCCTGCCCCAGGTGCCCGGCGAGGGGCACATCATGTGCTAAGTTCAGGAGGAAGTCTCTGAATCGGAGGGGCACGACCAGTACCCGGCTGGCCCCTAGTTCGGCAATCTTTTGCTCACTGTAGAGAAGGTTGTTGTCCCAATAGACCCAGTGGGACCCCGCGGGGTCTCCAGCGGCTTGAGTAGCGGCTTGCTGTCGGATTCCCTCGAGGGAGGGGCAGGTTTTCTGTTCCTGCCGGAATTGTTCGCGGGTGGGGCCACCTTCTTGGCGCCATTGAGCTAGTTCTGGAAGGTGGCCGAGCTCGGTGAGATCTTCTTGGCCGGGCCCCTGGGGGCCGGGTTCGGGGTCGGCGTCCTCGGGGACGGCGGGCGGCGGAGGTGCGGGCCACTCCGGCTCCTCGGTCGGGGCTTTCTCCGTTGGGGTGGAGGCTCGGGCGGACATGGAGCGGGTGGTCGCACAGACCCACTCGGGAAGGCCTAGCATCCCCAGGTGCTCTCTCCGTTCGACGCCGGCCCAGGGGGAACTTTCCAGGTCGTTCCCAAGGAGGCAGCCCACGGGGGCATCGTCTCGGACAGTCACTTTCAGCATGCCCGACACTCCTCCCCACTCGAAGGGGATGCGGGCCATCTGGCACAAAGTCTCCGAGTTGTCCGCCGACCGGACTGGGCACAGGACGTTAGGAAGGATCTGTTCTGGGGTCACCAGATGGCAGCGGACCGCCGTCACGCTGGCTCCAGTGTCCCGGAGGGCTTCGGCCCGGCGTCCATTGATGGTGACCCACTGGCGGTATTTCTGGGTGTTGCCTGGGATCGGGTCTCGGGGGATCAGGTCGTGGGTACCCAGGCATGCTAAGGTCATAGCGGCGGGCTCCCATTCGGCCTGCTCGTGGTTGTCGTCCTCTTCCTCGCTTCTTTCTTCACCCAGGGCGGCGGCCGCGATCTGGCGGTTTGGGGGACCGGTGGTGCCGGGTCGCTGGTTCATTGGGCAGAGAGGGTCATTCGCGTAATGGCCCTGTCGCTGGCATCTGTGGCACGTAACATTCGGGCGGGGCCCGGGTCTGGCTGGGGGGGCCCCTCTTCGGCCCAGGGATGGCGACGTGGAGGTAGGGGAGGACCCCTGGGGGGCGTCCCGTCCCCGGCTCTGGCCTCCTCCGCCGCCTCGGGGTTGGTGGTTCCCCGGGGATCCCCGGCCGTAGTCTCCCATCCGACTCCGGGGAACTCGGGTGCTCACCCATCTATCCGCCTCGACAGCGAGCTTTTGTGGCTCAGTCAGTTTGCTGTCAAGGAGGTGCTGCCGGAGTTCAATGAAGCAGTTATTGGCCAGATGTTCCCATAGAATGAGGTCGACCAATTGCTGGTAGGTGGTGGCCTGACAGCCTCTGATCCACCCCTCGAAGGCTCTGCTGTAAAAGTTTACGTACTCCACCCACGTGGTACCGGGGATTTTTTTGCAGTCTCGGATTCGCTGCCGGTACATCTCGGGGGTGAGTCTGTAGCGAGTGAGGAGGGCGGTCTTCATGTGCTCGTACGAGGTCATCTCGGTATCAGGGAGCTCCAGCAGGGCGTCTCTCCCTTCGTTGATAAACTTCCCCCACAGGCCGGCGCCCCAGTCCTTGAGGGGTACTCGATGGGCGGTCATGGCGACCTCATAGGCTTTGAACCACTGTTGGATGTCGTCGTTCTTATAGTACTCTTTGACGACATCCTTGGGTATGTGCACCTTCGTGTCCACCGGGGGGGGTGAGGTCTTGCCTCCGGAGGTGCCGGTCTCGTTTGTCTTGGCCTTAATTTCCAGTTCTTTGAGGCCGCGTTCGTGCTCGAGTATGAGTTTTTTTCTCCTCGAGGTCTCTTTGTCGCCGCCTTTCTTTTAGGTCTCCTTCTAGCCGTAGCTGCTCGAGGGCTAACTTCCTTTCTGCCAGCTGGATCTCTCCTTCTTGTCTGAGTCGAGCGAGCTCCAACTCGTGGAGCCGGTTCCTCTCTCGTTCTCGGGCGTCTTCGTGGGAGAGGCCCGTGTCTGGGTTTGCGGGTCTCCCTCCCGCTGGGTTCGTCTCAGCCTCCGGGCCGGGTTATCTTCACTCGGGGGTGGCGCGTCGCCGGCGTCCACCCAGGCCTGCAGGGCCGATTTAAAGTCTTCTTTGGCGCTTAAGCCAGTGGTAGCGATGCCTAGGTCTTTGCAGAATTGCTTTAGCTCCTTGTGACTGTAGTCTTCCATTTTCTCTTTCTGGAATTCTGTGCTCATGGTCGTAGTGGGTTTTTCTTGCTAGTGAGTGAATCACTCTCTGTACGATCTGCGTGGGCTCGGATCCCGGCGCTTGCCACCAATGTTAGAAAGGCGACCCCGGGGGAGGTAGAAGATGTCTGGCCGGCCACCCCTAGGTCCACCCCTCCTTCGAGAAGTAGCCGAGCGTTACCGAGAGGCCTCCTGGGTGAGGGTCCTCTCCTAGGATCGTACAGCAGAGTAATCACAACACTACACACGGACACCACACAGGAGGTCAAATTCTTAAGCTTTTATAGGTAATAAAGGTTGCTGGTTCTTGGCAGTATATACAGGCAGATCGAGGGATCCGTAAAGTCTCGTAAAGGGGGTAAGGTAGCGGGACAGTCTCAACCTGGGTGGAAGAAGGGATACCCTACGCACCGCTCTCAATCCTCGAGCTGGGGGGTTCCGAGAGGTAGGCCGCGGCAGCGCCAGCAGGCTCTCAAGATGGTCTCAGCGAGGTAGGCCGCGGCAGTGCCAGCAGGCTCTCAGGATGGTCTCAGCGAGGTAGGCCGCGGCAGCGCCAGCAGGCTCTCAAGATGGTCTCAGCGAGGTAGGCCGCGGCAGCGCCAGCAGGCTCTCAAGATGGTCTCAGCGAGGTAGGCCGCGGCAGCGCCAGCAGGCTCTCAAGGTGGCTTCGGGTTACAGGAAGGATGAGTTCGTCTGGTGTCGGCCGTGACAGCGTCAGCAGGGCTTCCAGTCCAGGATACAACTGGGGTCCTGCTCCGGGGCTGGCCCAGATATAGGGCTGGAGTCCTTTGATGTCCGGACCCTCGCGCCTGGGGGCCGGAGGGGCCGGGATGATGGTGTCCAGACACCCAGCAGGGGGGTGGAGCCAGCGCCCAGGGAGGCCGGAGGCGATCGATACCAGGCGTCCGGGGACGGCTGGGGACCATCGAAACTCCCCTTTCCTCCGGGATCCGTCGAGTGGCCACTCGACCGCCTGGGTGGATCCTGGCGCCTCGATGTCGGGGCTTTGCTGGAGCCGGGGCTAGGGCAGAGGCCACGTGCCCCGGACGTGGAGGTTCCAAGATGGCGTCGGGGAAGGCCTCGTGTTCGGGCGTGATGGGCCTGGGATGGAGCTAGGCCGGTAGTGTTGATCCGGGATGGTAACCGGACCGGCAATGTTGGTGGTGCATGGTCGGGCTGGAGGGGCTGCCCGAGGCTGAGTGGAGGGCCGATGTCGTCTGGGGCCCGCCGCGCTGGAGAGGTAGGACCACGCCATGAGGCCGGGTCCAACACTTTTCACCACACAATTACAGAACGAGCATTTACAATGCAATAGGTCTCGCAGTGACATTGTTTTGAGTAAATGGCCTTGTAAATGACATTGTTTTTTTGAGTCTTTCTTTTGTAAAACATAAATAAAAGGCATTGTAATTTAAAATACTAATAGCTAAAAGTTTTGTAAATGCAAAATCTATTGCATCGCATTTACACGAGTGTGAGCTATTGGCATTGGAAATGGTAATGGCTTTTATTAATTTTTTTTTTTTTTTTTAATACAACAAATATAATGGATTTCTAATGCAATAGCATAAACTTATGTAAATGCGATATTTATTTTATTTCCAAGATGTTGAAAGCTATTTTCATTGTAATTACAAGGCTTTAACTTTATGTGTTTATTAAACCTACAAGGTGTGCATTAATATGCACACCTTGGTACACGCATTACAATGCAATAGGTGTTGCAACTTGAGATGCACTAAGAGAGATGTGTAGGCCTCAGTTCTCTGGCAGCAGGGGGATTGTAATGCACAAAGATGTGTGTGATAAGGCCTTAGTCTGTGGCAGCAGGGGTGAGGTGCACTGAAAGAGGTGTGTAGACTTCAGTCTCTGGCAGTAGAGTGCTTGAGATGCACTAACAGAGCTGAATGAAAAGTTCCTCTCTGGTCAATTTACCCTTCCGAGGGCTCCTCGTACGTCGGGGTGCTACTGCCCCCTGTGGGAAGGCGCAGGGCTGTCCCAAATGGTAGATGTTTAAGGCAGAGTGAGGAGTCCGCTCCAGAGGAGGGCAGGCATGGCTCCCAGCAGCACCGACAGGCAGGGCGAGGGCTTGAAGGGGTCAAACACAAGATGCAGCAAACACTGCTAGCTTTCAGTGTGTATGGGGGCAGGCACTAGGACTGTGCGGGAGGTGTGATGCAGGGTGTGAGGGGGTTGAGACACAGTGAGGGATGAAGGAAGGGGGAGACAGGATGGACAGGGAGGATGCAGAGTGACACTGCGAGGGTGGTGAAATGAGAGTGGGATGAGGCAGGGGTGTCAGGGTGGGGTGAGGCAGGGGAGGAGGTGAAGCAGGGGTGAGAGATGCAATGGGAAGGAAGCGAGACTATGAGGGGAGAGTGGAGGGTGAGAGCAGGCAGAGAGTGACAGGTGAGGGATATGACTGAGGGTGAAGTCAGAGAGGGGGCGATGCAAGGCTGGGAGGTATGACAGGGTGGGGTGAGACAGCGGGTGGGTGACGGAGGAGTTGGAGTTGTGAGGTCAGGGGGAGGCTGCACACAGTAAGGAAGTGAGGCTGTAGAACTGCAGGGAGGAGTGTCGGTGGGCGAGACGGTTCGTGGTGCTACAGGGGCTGTGAGAAGTTAGCCTGGCATATGATGTCTACTATTCTAGTGGGCACCTTGCTTCATTCTAAACGACCCTTATTGATGGTGGTTGTAAGGACAACCTTATAGACAAGCTATCCTAGTGGTAGCATGGACCAGCAGTCATATGCTAAAACTTCGGAGAGCATGTGAAGCCAGCTGTTTTACCATATATAATCCCTTGAATACCAAATGAAAGGACACCACACAAGGTATATATCATCAAATATATATGTATTTATTACTAACACAACCCCTCTGCACTCTTTATGAGGTCATAGTTCGAGGTACGTTACAAGTTACTCATTAAGCATACTAGAAGTTGCACAAATAAAATTCTGCCCTAGGGGCCTCATGAACCATATACCAAGTAAGCGGTATAAGAACCACTTCAGGAATAGTGAATAGGCTTAGGGCATCGCTGGGGCTATACTACAGAACCAAAGGTTTGGAAGTGGGAGACCCACGGGAGATGTGTGCAGTGTTGGAACACAGACGCAAGTTACCATTGACTTACAATGGAGAACGACGAAGTCACAAAGTTACTGATTAAGGACACTTCCGGGTGGACTACAGTGAAACTCCTTTAAACTAGGACACTTGGATAGTCAATACCCACGGGAGCACCGGAGTACTAGAGTTACCTCACCCAGGGAAGCCAGGTGCATAGGTGTCTTTTCGTCGATGCATTCAATGGAGACCTGCAAAAGAAGTGCTCCAGGCGGCCGAAGGAAGAGTGTCCGGGTGGATCCAAGGGTGGATCGAAGAACTGAAGAACCTGAAAGCAGAGGGACAGAGTCTGGGTCATTAGCAGTGACCAGGAAGGAACCAGGATGGAACCAGGTGATGTCGCGATGCAAAAAGGTGAAGCTTGTCTCTGCAGCCACGAGGACCAGGAGGAGTCAACGACGACCAGGAGCTGGATTCGAGCTGTCCCATGAAGGATCTAGTGACTGCGGTGTCGGTATCTGGATTGGACCCAACAAGACTTGGCAACCGCAACCCACACAGGAAGTGAAGATTGGCTTCAGGTCAGACCAGCAAGGTCTGAGGGGCTTCTCCTTTGCAGGGAAGCTGGAGCGAGCCTGGAGCAACCAGGAAAGCAAGATGATTTCAAAGGTTCGCCTTCCGGGGGCTCACTATTCAACGGGCTAGCAACAGGGAAGACGCGTCGAGCTGAAATGCAGGAGCAGGCCCCACGCGGCACTCGTGGAGTGTGGAGGGCTGAGCTTTGGTGCAAGTGGCGCTCGGGTTTGGGGCTTCTCGTACCCCAATGCACAACTGCGAGTTACCTCAGGAGTGGATGCAATTAGCAATTTGCAGGATGTCCAGGGAGTCTGGTCCCACGTCTCTCGTGTCCTCCACGGGTCTCAGCTTGGCTGTGGATGTGAGTCTGAGTCCAAGAAGTCTGGAAGTCCAGTCCTGAGTAGCTGAGTTTTCGGGTTCCGTCTGGAGCGTCGACAAAGCAAACCGGCAAGTTACTGGTGGTGCCTGTTTGGACAGGGTGGTCACTCCTTGACCGCAAGGGAGATATCTTCAGTCTTCTAGTCAGCATAGAATGTCGAAGTCCAAGAGTTCGTTTCAGAGTTTCAGTCCAGGATAATCTAATGTCTCTAGACACAGCTCCTATCTTTATATTGATCTAAGGGGCTGGATTACCTGCTAGGTCCCTCCTATGGGTAGACCCTGAGAAGGGGGTGGTTACACCCCTTTCTCTTTGTCCAGTTTCGCGCCAGAGCGGGGCTGGAGTGCCCCAGCAACTGGTTTGAACCGGGCTATGCATGGAGCACCTTGTGTGCCCCAGGCAGTGTCTCATTTTGCAGCCCTCCCTGCCCCAATACACTAACAGCCTGTCTGGGGAGGTGCTAGCCACTTCCAAGGCAGGAAACCTATTGTCCAGGCCTCCCCTGCCGGAGTTTCGTCCAGCAGCAGGAGGTCAGACTCGTGTCTGTGGCAGCAGCATCCATTTTGTGATGCTGAGGCTCTGTTTAACTTTAACCGGATAAAGGAGTAACCAACATGTCTTCTCCCTCTAGAAGGGTGGAATGCTTCCCCCGCCGCCAGAATTGGGTAGTATTCCAAAGTGTTTGACACCTTACACGACATGTTTTGATAAAGCCAAACCAAAGTTCGCATTAACCGCGAGGATTATAATGCACTTAAGAGTATATGGTATGGCTATATCATAGAACAGCTATAAGGACATGGTTCCGAAAGCTGCAGAGGGGCTCAGCTCATGCTAGGGCACTCTCTCACATAAAACCAAGCACTCGGCCTCCAGGATTGTTAAGGCCTGCCATAGGAGTGACTTATAGGTTACTATGTGTCTATATATAAGGTCGATATAGGTATACTATATCTAAGTAAGGGGTGATTACACACACCTTACCCAAGCTGAGTGAACAGCCTGTGGTGTCAGTTTGGATGGCCAGCCAGGGGCGGCATAATACATGCTACAGCCCCTGGTAGGCTTTGGATGCACCTATGCCCTGGGGACCTATGGTACACTATACAGGGTCTCACAAAGGTGATCCAATACCCAATTAGGTATGTACCTAAAGTACATGGAGTCCATTTTATAGGGAGAGCAGATAGCCTGGGTCCCTGATAGCAGGATCCCAGGCCAACTAAGTCAAAAACCAACTAAACACTAGGCAGAAAGTTGGGGTAACCATATAGTCAGATATCCACCTTCCTACAGGGGTGATACTGTGAGGGTGGGCTGAGAGAGGAAGAGAGCTTCAGAGGAGGATGGGAAGAGATGCAGCAGAGTGAAAGCTGTAGTTTAATGCAGGGGATGGGACTGTGAGTGTGCGAGGTGATTGCGTGTGAGGTGAGAGAGGGAGAGACCACACTGCGAGGCCCAGGTTACGGTGAGGCGAGAGGTGCTGCAGGGAGAGAGGCTGGGAGGTTGGACTTTGAACCCGTGCAGGGGTTCAAGGTGAGGGGGAGGAGGGGTGGGGTATGCAGGGGTGGATAAAAGGTGTCACACTAAGGGACCAGAATTAGTTTTTGGAGAAGATCTGGAGGGTGTCCTCAGTGTGCTGGAGACTGGGGAAGACGCAGAGGTGATGGAGACAGACTGAGGAGGGAGATGGTGTGGCGCTCAGATGCACTCGGCGAGAAGGTGCAAAGGGTGAGATTTTACAGGAGTTGAGATTTAGCCACGGCACTTTATTTATTCCCAAATATTTTTTTAGAAATTTCGAAAAATTGTACATTTAGAAAAACGGTGCGGTGTGTTACAAGTGGGAGTCGATATAGTCTGTAAAGGGCTCTCTGGAACAAACCGACACGGCCTCTACATACATAAATCCAAAGCTTACTTCAGGCCCATTTTCAGCCGAGCCTCTTCTCATGCACCTCGAAATGATTAGAGATGGAGTGAATCTAATCTTACAGCTGCTCCATGTTCCGAAGAGCGACCTCTCTAGTCTTCTTTACATCTTCTTTTGCAGCCTCTTAAATGTGCAGCCATTACCGCCTTGTCCGTCTTTATGCAGCACATCATCAAGCGAGCGGTTCCCCTGCTTGGCAAACAGTGACACCTTTTACTGTAAAGGCTGTATCACCACTCGCCAGCTATCACAAAATGATGGGGCCCCTGCAGAATGTGATGAGGGGCCTGAGTCTCTTGTGTCTTAGATATTCATCGGCATTTGGCTAAATAGGGGGGCCTTCTGATAGGTCCCCCCCCACACCCTTTGAGCAGCAGGGGCTTGTGTTATGTCCCTGTGTGTTACTGTATTGAACTCATATGTAAATGTGAGAGAGAGGATGTGTCTGAGAGGCTGCGTGCGTGCGTAAAGCCTGTATTGTCCCGCTGTGTATTTACTTTTATCAGCGCGCACTGGCCCCCGTCTCTTGGAGGGTCTCCTATTTCTCCCTCGTCTTGTAAAATCCTCCAGCATCAACGCCCCCTTCCTCCGGTTCCACACCCATGGGGTCAGGGCCCTCTACCTGAGGAGGAGATGCGTATGTTTTCGTATCATTTGTGCTTGAGCGCACTCCAGAGAGCTAACGTCCTACGCATACCGTCTAAACGAGCCATTTTTCACGTATTTCCCATATGCTTCACATCAGCATTTAGCCCATTCCTAAGAGCTCCAAGAACTGGCGACTGTGCCAGTCCAGACATACGGACAAAGAGAAATCTTCCAAGGACCAAGCAATGTGGTCAGCAAGGGAAGACGTGGGTTGCAATCGGAGCCCAGGTTGAAACCCTCACTGCATGTATTATATATCACTAGATGATACAATCCTTTGCCACAATTAAAACCCACAATTTCCCAGCCTTCCAACCAGCCTTGAAACCAAACCAGTTGGCGCGTAGTATTGATTCTGTTCACACGGAGGAGCTATAGCATCCACGCTCTCGTCTTCAATTATGCACCTTATTACGTATGTATCCCATTCATTTCAGAAGGGTTGGACGTGGAAATTAATACTGAGCGGTTTTAATATATGAGGCGACAAGGTACTTGTGAAAGCGCTAGCCGTACCTAAGTCGCGTCAACATTCCTAATGTCAAGCCTTAAATACAGGCAGGTCTAGTTCGGTAATTTAACAGTGATTGGCGGCAGTTCCTTTGTCTTCTGATTGCCCAGTTAGGGGTCTGTCTGCTCTGTGGACCTCTACATCCACTACAGGGGTCGGAATTGACCCCATAGGCTTTTCAAATCCACGCTGCCTTTAATACTTCCAGGGTCAATAAAAAGAGTAACAATACGTATCCGCTGTATGTCAAGAGCGCAAAAATGTCCCACCGGGGCCGTGTCCTCTATTAATACTTAAGTTACATTCTCAATTTGAACGGGTAGGAGAAATGAAGCACAGGAAGGTGGTAATACTGTACTCACAGAGGCGCTGGCATGCAATGAAGGCTCCGCAGGACGCAGGCAGGCTGCCTCCGGCCCCCCACTGCCGGTGCTGAGCTGAGAGGCCTGTAGCAGCCAGAGCCCACGGGACGGTGCACTCTGGGAGCCATCCCGGTACTCGAGGGAGGCAGCAGGCGGCAGTGACGCACAGGAGCCCAGTTCTGTGCAGCTGCAGAGACTCCTTGGCTTCTGCCCCCACGGCCACATTCCTCCGCTGCCCCTCAGGCGCTCTGTCCGCCGGAATGTCAGCCCGGGCTGGAATGCGCGGGCGTGACAGAGCCCTTGTGAAGACTTTATCAGCTTGCCAAATAAACAAGCTGATAAAGTCTTTACAGCAGCCACAAAGCAGTCAATGGTGTCCGAGGGGCCGTCCCAAAAAACTGACAGGGCGGCATCGAAAAACCCTCCTTTCCAATGGGAAGCCAGTGTTTACCAAAAACGCGGACGTTACACAATGGAAAGGAGGGACGACGCTAAGAGTCCCTTTAATTTATCTTACAAAATACAATATCTCTCGCAGGGGCGGGGCAGCTTCGCTACCACGCCTGCACGCGAGACCTAAAAAGTGCTTTCATAACTATTGAAATGTTTGTACAATTCACGTATTAGCTATTTCATTGTTATTAGGAAAAAAAGCCTGACATCTTGCTGTCTTTCATTTTACACCCTTTGCACAACACGATTGTCACACACTTTACAAAATCCTCTAACATTGCGGTCAGAGAAAGAAAAGCAAATGTAAGAAGACAAACTGACTTTTGAGCTCTGTCTGTGAATACAGAGCAAATGTTATAAGATGAAAATCGATTTAAAGCCATCTGTATTGTTCATTCACTTTTTGAGTGAACAGAACACCTGTTATTGGTCAGCTCGCCAAAAAGGGCGAGTGGCTCTAAAAATAGCTTGCCCTCATGAAATCTGACTCTCCGTAGTGAGTGGGCAAGTAGATTTTACAAGGCCTGGCTTCCAATGTCTGAGGAAGTTGTCCTCATCTTCTAGCTTGTGCTATGCCAAATCATGGGCATCCAAAGTAGATTCAACTGTCTTCAGTACACGCACAGATGTAGACACGTACACACACACACGTACATACATACACACATACACCCCCCCTCCACCAGCCATAATGAAGTGTGAATTGACTATTCTAACTCCACGCTCACTTTGATAGTAGGGTAGGTTATAAAGCGGACTGAGGCGAATATAACTGTACTTCTAGTTTTTTGATGCACTCACTGTACCTAAACGCACTATTGGGACGGTCATGCTAACGCTCCGGTCCTCACAATAGTGTTTGTCTGGTTCTGTCATGGTTTACCCACACTTTGAGGACCGATCCGGTCCTCGCAGCGTGGATTATTTTTATACACCACATCCCATAACTCAAATAAAAACATCTATCCAGCACATACCTGGTATGCTGCCACTACGACGATATGTGCACACTGTAGTATTGACTCCACTCAAGAATTGTAGAAAAATAGGTTTATTGAAGGAAAGCACAGGAGCAGGGTAGGATACAACCTACGCAGGACTTCTTCCCCAGCAACTGTCTCCACAGAAGCTAGGAAAGAATCCTGCATGATACAGAATGTTAAAACAAAAGAATTCTAAAGAGCAACTTAAAGGGACAACATGATACATCTTCTTCCTTATAAAACAAAAGAAAACCAAAATAATCAACAAACAAAATCTTGTAACCATTTGGGTTTAGAGCAAACACGTTTCTCACCAACAACAGTATCATTGGCACAAACAGAATCTTTAACAGTAGAATTGTTGAAGTTAGAATTAAGTGAATTACAATCGTCAGAAATGTTGATAGACGAATCCATGACAAAAGCATCACCAACATTACCTGTGGAAGCAAAACCTTCATTGTTGACACCTTCAAGAATACTTTCATTGGTGATACTTTCAGAAATATCATCATTGGAGACATTTTCAGGAACAGAAACCAAACCACCATGATCCTCATTTTGAACAATTTGGGATTCCAAAGTGACATTAAAAGAATGTGCAGAATCAAAAGAATCAGTACATAAATCTCTCTTCCCTTTGTAAATAGCAATTCTCCTTAAATTCCACACCTTTCCATCACTTAAAAGAACAGCATTTCATAAAACTTTTTTAATCATTAAAGGTTTTGAAAATTGAGATTCACCCTTGCGAACCTTCCAAGGTTTTTTAACCTTAACCCACATGCCAGTTTTAACATCCACAGAACCAGTAGCACATTTATTGTCAAAATTCCTTTTATATTGTAGATGTTTTTCCTTAATATTGTCTCTAACTTCATTCATACATATGTCCAAACAACCTTTCTTATGTAACCAATTTGGATTGCACTTAGTCCTAGCAATCCGGCCCCTCATAACTTCAAAAGGTGACATCTTCAAAGCATCATGAATATTGGTTCTGTAGGACCAAACAGCTTTGTGGATGCCAATTTCCCAATCTTCCTTCTTTAACTTAGCAATTTGAATGGCGTTCTTCAGGACCTTATTAAATCTCTCGCACAATCCATTTCCACTCGGATTATATAGTGAAGTGGTTTTATGAATAATACCAGTTCTGTCAAAATAAGATTTAGCAAGTTTCGACATAAATTGAACACCATTGTCACTAATAATCTGAGTAGGAAGACCTTCTTCCATAAATACTTTATCAATAAACTCCAAAACAGTGGCTGAATCAACTCTATCTACAATGGTGATGCAAGGCCATCTAGAAAAAATATCAATGATGGAAATCACAAATTTGTGATCGTCCCCAACCGGTCCCATAATATCGATAGCAACAGTATGCCAAGGACCATCAGGAACCATAGGTTCAAATATATCAGGTTTTAAAGTGTTAAGAACTTTGTCTGAGTTTGAACAAACCACACATTCACGTACCATTCTTTCAGTCATAACATCAATACCCGGCCACCAGTACCATTGTTTAATATTCTGTTTAGTCTTAACAATGCCACAATGATCCTTGTGACACAAAACTAGAATGGAATTCCTTAAAGATAAAGGAGGTACTGCTTTGTCACCACAAAAAATAATATCATCTAAAACAGTAAGTTCATTTCTGACCTCCCAGAATGGTTTGAGATCAGACGACAATTTGCTCTTCTCCAACCATCCTTCACGAATAAATGAAACAACAGAGACTAACACTTTGTCCTTCACACACTCCTCAACCCATACCTTCTTTTCAATACAAAAAGGGTTCTCCTCATGAACAAGGGCAACTTGAAAATAATCCCATTCATTTACCACACATTCTTGCAAGTCAGAAGGCATGCGCGAAAGAAAATCAGCAATTACGTTGTTTTTGCCTGGAAAATATTCAATTTTGATTATGAAATCTTGTAATCGCATAGACATCCTAGCAATTCTAGCTGTGGCATTGTAAAGACCATCAGTGGAAAGCAGCTTGGTAAGGGGTTTATGATCAGTTCTAACCACACATCTCTTGCCCCACACAAAACCCTGAAAATGTTCTAACGCCCAAACTACAGCAAGAGTTTCCTTCTCGATAAGTGAAAATTTACCCTCAGGCACAGAAAGAGCCCTAGACGCAAATGCAACAATGTGTTCTTTGCCAAAACCATCAATTTGCGAAAGTACACTGCCTAAACCTTTATTACTGGCATCAACAGTAATCACTGAGTCGAGATCTAAATCAAAAGGAGATAACACTGGGGCATTGATCATATCAGATTTGATGCCATTAAATTCATTTTCACAAAGGGCAGACCACTCAAACTTGACTTTACTTTTCAATAATTGTCTAATGTTAAAAACTTTGCTAGAAAAACCCTTAAATTTAGAATAAAATTCCACCATTCCAAGGAATGATCGAACATCATCCTTACTAGATGGGGATGGCGCTTCCTTAATAGCATCAACTAACTTGGGTTTGGTAGAAACGCCATCAGAACACAAAACGTGACCAAGATAAGTCATAGATTTAACCCCAAAATGACATTTCGAAAACTCAATGGTCAAACCTTTATTTTCAAGAATATTGAGAACTTCTTCAAGAATAGAATTGTGTTCAGCTTTATCTTCCCCATGAATTAACAACATTGGTGCTAAGGCAATTCCCCCTCTGTGCTGATATTTTAGGAATCCCATTGTTCATGACAAGGTCAGCTCGTCATCAGCACAGGAGCAGTGCACTGCATGACGAGCTGACCTTGTCATGAGCATGGAAGGGGTTAAAATGTCATCTTGGAAAAATCTAATTTTAGGGCGTTTGCCAAAAAGCTGGTGCATAATACGTTGGAAAATGGCAGCAGCGGAGGCTAATCCGAATGGCATTCTCTTAAACTGAAAACACCCCATGGGAGTAATAAATGCTGTAAGATGCCTACTGTCATTATCAAGAGAGATCTGATGGTATGCAGCAGAAATATCCAAAGTCGAGAAAATAGAGGCACCTTTAACCGAAGACAGCATTTCAGAAATTTTAGGTAATGGAAATTTATCAATAACAATGTTCTCGTTCAAATGGCGAAGATCTACACATAACCGAATTTTACCATTAGAACGTCTGGCAATTACAACTGGAGAAATCCATGCGGAGGACTCAATCGGTTCGATTATATCCTCTCCAACCAATTTCTCCAATTCTTTCTCAACATCACTGCGAACCAAGATAGGAATATTTCTGGCTTTAAAAATCTTAGGTTTGGCATCACTCTTCAAGACAATGCGATGAGAAAATCCATGCAAATTACCAATCTTTCCACTAAAGACTTTAGGAAACCTTTTAAGCATAGAATCGCCAATTTCCTCACCATCATTAACCACTAAAACAGGTTTGGGACTATTGGGATTTAAAATAATATCCAAATCCCTCTGATCTCTCCATCCAAGAACAGAAGGACCACGTTTAGCCACATAAAGTTTCCCCAGTGATTCCCTGTCCTTAAATCTAAACTTCAAGGGCTTGAAACCAATCATATTAATCTTTTCCCCCGAAAATCCTTCAGGAGAAATGTCTGAAGCATAGAAATCATTTCCCAAATGCTGTGCAAAGTCACAATTCCACACTCCCTCATTAACTATTGTGTAGGGAGAACCTGAATCGGCATAAATATCAATAGGAACTCCACCAATCAACATATTGCAAATGGGTTTTTTGAGAATATTCCCCTTAAAAGAATCATTAATGTTGAAAATGTAAACTTTTTCAAGTGGTTTTTGAACACATTCATCCTCCATCGAGCAATGTGTAATCTTTTTAATACATTCATCCTCAACAGAACAATGTAAAACTTTTCTGACAAGGTCTTCATCATCACTAGAAGATAAATCACAAATCACCTTAACTTTTTTACTCTTAGTTCTGTGACAAGCTCTAGAATAATGCCCAATTAACCCACAGTTGGAACATTTCTCCTTAATAGCTGGACACAATTTAAAATTAGCCAAGTGTGAACTGCTACCACACCTGAAACACTTGAGTTTATCGTAATTTTTTACATCACTAGATTTGGGTTTAATTTGATATTTCTCTTTATAATTAGGTTTACCTTGAACTTTAGAAATAGTATGTTCAGAAACAACATTTGGATCAGAAGAAATTTTTTTATTAAGTTTGATAGCTTTTGCACTGCGACCAGATAGTTCAGCTTTCCTAACGATGGCTAAAACATCTTTAAGATCTGAATCTCCATTAATCCAAAGTCTGTCTTGGATTGATGGATCAGATGCATGCTTAACTACCTGATCCCTTATAAACTGTTCTTGAAGGTGATCAAACTTACAATCGTCTGCTATTTTTTTTAGTTCAGACACGTAGACATCAATAGTTTCTCCAGGTTGTTGTTTCCTGCGAAAAAAAATTTCTCTGGTAATACCTATACATACTTTAGGAGAAAAGTGATTATCAAAATCCTTCAAAATATTACTAAAAACATTAGAATCACCACTACCAGTACATTTTGACATTTCCTCATAAACTTTCAAACCCCCAGCACCAAGAGAATGTAAAAATAACTTTTTCTTTCTTTCTGGTTTCATTTTTCCTTCTTTGTCGATGGTATCAATAAAGTTTAGAAAATAAGCTTTCCATTGAAGCCACTTCATGCAAGGTTCTGTTCCAGAAAGCCAAAATGCTTGTGGTGATTGGATGGTAAAGTTTTGTGTAGCCATAGCGAAATATGGAAACCAATAAGTTAGTAATAGAATCCCCAAAAAAATATGACTTCAATATAGTTAATGAAAAGAAAATCTTAGTTGATGCCAAAATGATGAGCAATGAAAACTCTGTGAAATTCTTAAAAACGTTCAAGATGAAATAATATCAGAGAATAGAAATATTAAACTGAAAAATATTAAAACAACTCCAAAAGCGCTGTAAAATGATGTTCCTGAATGAAGATACGATGACACACATCAAGCGCTGAAATTGTTGGTCGCGTTAGATCGCGTTGCTAAGGAGATTTCAAAATGGCTGCCAGCGTCCTACGTCATCACGCAACGTGCGTATTGCGCAAAGGTATGATGTGCATCGTGTGAAAGGAAACGTAGAATGAAGACCGCACTCGGAGAGCGTGGAAGAATGAAGACGCCAAAACCGAGCTGCAGGTAACGGTTTCACTAACCTTTTGAAGGATGCATCCTCAAATACCAGCGCTGTATTCAGATGAGATGCGCAAGGAAGTTGAAATAATCCAGATAAATAAATTCCAAATGCGCAAAAAGACAGAAGTCCTCGAGTAAAAATAATTAATTAAAGTTTCTTTACTAACACGGGCTTCGCGGAGGCAGCAATCAGTCAATATTGAATCAGGCTTCCATCAGATATAAACGAAAGTATTCTTCTCCTTTTTAAAATATCGATGGAATTAAAGTAGAAACTTAATTCTTCAGCAGTACATTTTTTCCTAGTAAATCAGGGAAAAAAATGAAGAACTGTTTTTAAATTAAAATTGAAGGGGTTCAGGGGTTTCCTAGTGCTTCCATTACCTCGTCGCCAAAATTGTAGTATCGACTCCACTCAAGAATTGTAGAAAAATAGGTTTATTGGAGGAAAGCACAGGAGCAGGGTAGGATACAACCTACACAGGACTTCTTCCCCAGCAACTGTCTCCACAGAAGCTAGGAGAGAATCCTGCACGATACAGAATGTTAAAACAAAACAATTCTAAAGAGCAACTTAAAGGGACAACATGACCCACACCCATTGTGTTATGTTACTGGGCATTTGTAGTGTGCACAGCTACTCCGAAGAGTGTCCCGGCGCTAATATTTGGTGTGCCCCTCCAAGGCACAGGACCGGTCCTGGACCTCGTTGAGTAAAGGACATGCTTATGCCTCACATTCACACTAGATTAGCATGACGCCAGAACCAACAAGAAATCAGAATACCGAATACATATGCAATTGAGCACTTTGGGTAAAGGAACACACCCTTATACCATGCATGGGACATTCCTATTCCCACCAATGTAGGCTGTGAGGGGTAGCCACTGAAGCTTCAAGAGGTTGGGGAGTATTGTGATCAGGTTTGTGCTAATCCGTAACAAGGTCGCCATGAGTGAGAGGAGAATGGTGCCAGACCATTTAGTTGTCTAGGAATTTGACTCCATAAAAGCCAGTTTTGCCATTGAGCTAACATTTGATACAACTCCATTCAGTCAGTGAGGCCATTGAGCTGACTTTCAGTGACTTAATAAATGTCAATGGGGTCATTGAGTTCATCATGAATTTGACAGTATTAAAATTAGTGAATTGCCCTGAAAACGGTCAGTGTGTTTTGTTAAAATACTTTGCTATTGTGGGTACTGATAACACTCAACTACACACTCCTAAGAAACGTGATCACTAATGTATACAACGGCAGCATTATTCATGGTTTCTTGGAATGGGAAGCAGACTTAACAATGGAGCGCAAAAAAACTGAAATGCGCTCAGTACTGTACACCAAGGCACTACAAAGTGTAAACCTGTTATCCGTTTTCAAGGAAGCACAGTCGTAAAGTATTCAGCGTAAAACTGAAGGACCAATATAACAAAAAAAATCGTAATAGTGCCTGCACTGCGAGTTCGGTGTCATGGCAGCATCGTTTGCATAATTTGCAGATTGTAACAAAAATAACTAGTGTGGTTCTAAAGTTACTATAAATACTACCACGTGTTGCTGTGCAGTAGCATGCCTTTTGTATTGCAGGGACAGCTGCTGGTTGGTGTATTGAGTTTAACTGATATTAATGAGGTAAAACATTTGCCCATATAGTGTGCGCATATGGAAATCTACTTAATACCGCTTCGAAATACGGTAATAATGATTTGCCTTTGCTTGCTGTATTATTTAGTCGACCAACCTCCTAATTTAGTCCTCCCGTACTGCATAATTCCAGTGCCCTCCAAATAACCCAAAACCCAGACAACTCCACTATTGTTTATTGATTGGAGACACTGACTCCAGAAATGAGCCTAAAAGCTAATGTTTATTTTAAGGAATTATGGTCTTAATAACAAACAGTTGGCGACCACGTATGCTTTTAAGCAAAACCAAATGACAAATGCAACAAACAAAAGTTAAATACGTCTTGTTGGCCAGTGCTTGTACTGACAGTTCTGCGTCCATGTCTTGCACTGATCTGGATAATATGATGCCACAGGCAGAACATGTACTATTCGCACTGTTCAACCCAATTACGCCAAATATGCGTTCGTTACATTTTAATTGTGGGAACAGCACAAGAATGAGCTTGTACACGAAGGTTACTTTTCAGGGAATCACATCCTAAGAACATAGTCCCATTCTTTATGATCGCCCACTACCCTTACTTATGTCTTAAAACATTGAAAAATGCATGGTTAATTTGCATGTTAAATATTTATTTTTTCTAGTTTAAGAAAGCAAAATCAAACCTCGGGTGTAGAGAATATGCACTTACGTATCCCTCCCTACCACGGCGTAGATGAATTCCAAATTGAAGCTCATTATTAACATATTTTAAAATTATTTTTCGCAAAGCGTAAGTATCTCCTACGAACCTCGTCAGTTTTCCCCCCTCAAAACTCAAAATTTTTCCGGGAGCAAATATCGCCTGCTCGAAATGTGGGTCTGTGGCTGCGGACCAGCGTTATGTTTCGGGAATGTCCCTCACTGCGCTTCTAGGCTGCGGGAACAGTTTAGTTGTACCACTTGTCTTACCATGACAACATACGCTAAGTAGCTGGGAGGTGTGTGCAAGGGCCATTTAAGCGGTCTAAAAAAACATAACGCCCGGGTCGCTTTTTGGCCTTGGCCAAGACGCTGACCGTGCATTGTATCAACGGCTACTGGAAGACCAGCCCCACCCGCCTTCTGCGACCGAATGGCACAGCTCAGTCCTTTTGTGGGCTGAATCTGACCGCACAGCCCGAGGAAGCCAGAGGACTCCGGATACTCCATCTGTCAGTTCACTGAGCTGACTTAGAGGGGCTTCTCTGAAGAGGACGCCTTACACCCGTCGGATCACGTCCTTGTATGGGGGCTGCATGGCCCTCGCCTTACACTCATTGACTGGCTAGGCTGCCAATCACGCCCCTCATTAGCCTAGTCCCCACACACCGTTGTTTTCAATATTGCTATATCACACTGCTTCCTGCGGGCATAGGCGCAGGAATTAGGGGGGCCTCAGCACCCTCAGAAATAACTAGGCTGGAATTCAGAAGGTGAATGAATAATAAAGAAGCCTTTGAATGTTGTCTTTATCCTGAATATATGACGTTACTCCGCTAACAATCACTCCGCATACCATCACCACGAAATTTTTACCACGGAAATTCAATCACCCCGCAATTAATGACAACACAAACTTTTACCACGACTATACTTTTACCACGCATGCCATTACAACGCAAAGGCATGCGTGGTAAAGGTATACTCCTAGTAAAAGTTTTAAAGGTAAGTGAGAGTACCCTGCAAAAAACACTAACCTACACAAACACACTACACTACACCACAACATCATCCTAAACCCTAAAACACTACCATACACTACACAAACACTACCCTACACTACACCAACACCACAACACTACCCTAAAACACTGCCCTACACTACACAAACACTACCCTAAAACACTACCGTACACTACACAAACACTAGCCTACACTACACAAACATTACGCTACACTAAACCAACACTACCCTAAAACACTACACCAACACCACCCTAAAACACTATTCTAAACCCTAAAACATTACCCTACACTACACAAACACTATCCTACTCTACACAAACGCCACAACACTACACTACACCAACACCACAACACTACCCTAAAACACTACCCTACCCTACACTACACAAACATTACCCTACCCTAACACTGCCCTAAACCCTAAAACACTACCCTACACAAACATTACCGTAATCCCTTTAAAATTAACGCTCACCCCAGGCCCATTCCCCCTTACCTCTCTCTTCTTGCGGTTTCTCTCTCCTTCTGCTTCCTGCATCATGTCGTCTTTCTGTGAGTGGCGTTGCACATCTATGTGAGGAAACGAAAAAGCATGCTTCCTCACAACGACGTGGATCGCCCAAATTCCTTTTTTTTAACAACGTATGTGCTTTTACCATATATACCTTTACAACGATTTTTGATGTAAAGGCATGCTTGATAAATGCACATGCGGTGTAAAAAAATGCGGAGCACTCTGCAGACAAAAGGTATGCAGGGTCAAAGTCTGCGTTGTAAAAAATTAGTTGTAAACAGTATTTACCCTTTATCCTACCACATTCGCTGTGTGTTCAAAAACAGAGGTCAAATGTCTTCAGCAATTTGTTGCTCCTGTTTTTAACATAGAGATTGGTGTTGAATGTTTATTCTCCAAATACAAAGTGAGGGAATTTCCTAAAATTAAATATGTAACAATCTTTACTAGAATACAGATATTGAAAGGAAAGGCAGTAGGATTTTCTTTCTCTCTAAAACATTAGAAACCTTTAAAATGGACAGTTTGCTTAGAGATGTGCAAATGATAATTATTTGCTGAAACTTGATTTCCATACATCGTCGTTCGTGCACTGTATAGTTTTACTAGCAAATGTAGTGGCCAATGCAAAGGAAAATGTGCTGTCTGTAAATGACACTGCGCTACCCCACTATGCTTTAGTAATATATGTGACCTTGTGCTCAACAATTCACACCAGCTGGCTACATACCACACCTTCACCCCTCTCCTTCTTAGGTGGCTTGGGTGATGTAACACTGATGGCAGCCCCCCTGCCTGTGGGCACAGCCCTCACTATCTCACTTTATGGCCCGTGCCCAAGCAACCGGTAGCGTTGTTGCATCCCTAATACGCACATTAATATGACACACTCTTTCTTCCACCAGTGGCGTAATGAACATTGAGGGGCCCCCTTGTAAGGTACATGGAGGGGCCCCCGCTTCCGATTTAATCCGGAGCTCCCAGGCCTGAGTACTGTGCTGAGGGGGCCCCCGCAGCTGGGGGGGGGGCCCCCTCAGCACAGTACTGGGCCTGGGCAGCGCATTCGCTGGTCTGCGAGGCGTGCTGTATTAGAGTGTGACCTTAAAGCCTCGCCCACTCTCCGCCCATATTTGGCATTAGCTTGTCATTGTCCTTTGTAAATGCTGCCTTCTGATTTGTTAACAGGCTTGTTAGTCGCTCCTTAGTACCGCCTTCTCTTCATTTGTAACCTTCCAGGAGGACTGGCCCTTTTATTTCTGTTACACACTATGTCTTATTTAGTCTGTAAGCACTATTTTCTTTAACCCCTTCGACGCTCATGACGAGCTCAGCTCGTCATGAGGTACACCTCTCGTACACTCATGACGAGCTGAGCTCGTCATGAACCGCGGGTTTTTTAAAACTTCAGCGTACGGCGGGAAAATGAGCCACACACATGGAGTTAATGCGTTTCTCCTACTGCGGGCACGACCTGCTTTCCTGCAACATTTTGTGCCATGCGCGCTTTCACTTTCCAAGCAGCCCAGGACAGTGGCAGCTGCTTCTTTAAAATTCAATAGGTCTTTCATTTACAAGAGTTTGAGCTATTGGCATTGTACATGACAACGCCTTTTATTTGTGTGTTAATTATCAAAACCGATAAATAAAAATGTCAAACCTATTGACTTTGTCAATGCTTGTCATTCCCGCAACAGACACCGAATACTATGTAATGTAAAGGTTGTGTTCTTTGTTTTGTCATTTGTGCTGAAATACTATTCCCCTTCGCTGTTCGTTCTTTTTTTTCATATTTGTGTTTTAGAATAGTAGAGTAGGCAAAGAAAAAGCCAACAACCACAAGCTCTTAGAACATGGGCCGTGAAAGATGTAATCTGCAAAATGCATGCTCTGTGTAAACTTGGACACCTTCTTCTAAAGATGCACAATGATGATGTATTCAAAGCAAAAGCGACCTACCATCTTGACTCTGGGAACAGACATTGTGAAAGACACATTATGAAAGGATGCATGATGGTTTTGTATAGCACTAATTGCCACCTAAAAACAGCTAGAAATGAAAGACATATAAGCAACAGAAGGTGTGAGCAGATATAAGAGTCTTAAGACAGTGCACTGCACCAGGTCGAATTTGTAAAGGACAAGTCCGTGACGGAGGTCCTTCGGTCTGTCAGCTCACTGCATTATAAGGCTTAGGCACACAGTGGTGCAGAGCATGGTCAGTGACGGCTACCACCCCCTCCCAATGGACCCACACCAACCCGAACACAGACATGAAACATAATTGTCTTTGGAAGGCGGGGGATCCGAAGACCCCCTGGCCGTATTTATTAAGATATAAAAACAATAAAATTGTAATATAAAATATCAACATGTCCTATGCAAAATTAACAGGATATTAGATGCAATATTGTCAACAGGTATGAGAGGCTAACCTTAACAAACTTCTAATACAGATTGTTTCCTAACCGAATCTAACATCCTCATCTTAATTTTGCATACTAACATTTCTGGCCATATGGCAAGGTCGCTAACCGGTGTCAGGTCCCACTAGCTGCGCCTCCCCGTAGGTGTGCATGCGCAGCCTAGCCCGTTAATTACTCGGTCCACGCCGTGAACTCCATTTACCCACTAAAGGAGGGCCCTTACTCTGCGCCATTCGCTGACGTCATGAGTACGCGCGGGGTGGCTACCGGCCTAAGGGAAGCGTGACTCACCCACCCGTGCCCCTTTGAAGCACCAGTTGACCCTGCCCCTGAAGTTCTAGGAGGGGCCATTGGCCTCTCCCCCCCCCCCCCTGGGCGGGCCCCTCCGAGGATGATGCCACCCCCCCCCCCCAGACCTTAAAATAGTTTCTCACCGGTCATGACCTTACCGCATGTCCAAACCTAATAAATACGACGACCTGTGAAAAAAGAACTAAAGGACAACTACACTAACTAAATCACCATGTCATGCCAACATTGTCTAACTACTAAGGGAAAAAGGCCTAAACAAAATTGTAACCAGACATTATACATCAACACCACTTTGTAAACTGGAAAAAAAGGCCTAAAGAAAACTTACACAAGATATTTACACAATAAACCGGTATCAAACAATGCAAAACAACTTATAGTTCCAGGGATGGTGGGTGGGGAAAAATCAGGCAGCCGGAGCGCGGGGCACGACCAGTGTGGGGGAGCGTCCGGGCAACAAGGGCCATCCGAGCGCTCCCCCCGCCTTTATTCCAGGGGCGCAGGGAGGGGGCAACACGCCCCCTCCACCCGCCCCTTCAGCAGCCCGCCCCCTGACCCGGAAGTCTTCCTTCGCCTTCCGGGTCACGGTCGGGTGCCAGCCAATCGGTGGTGAGGCGCACACCCCCGCGTCATCTCTGGACACCGGGAGGTTACGCCCCACCACCGGGAAGCAGGAGGAGAGGGGGGATCGCCGCACCGCCATGCGGGCGGGGTGGCCAATGGCCCCCCCTTTTCACATGGTCAGTGACGGCTACGGCCCCCTCCCAATGGACCCACACCAACCCGAACACAGACATGAAACATAATTGTCTTTGGAAGGCGGGGGATCCGAAGACCCCCCGGCCGTATTTATTAAAATATAAAAACAATAAAATTGTAATATAAAATATCAACATTTCCTATGCAAAATTAACAGGATATTAGATACAATATTGTCAACAGGTATGATAGGCTAACCGTAACAAACTTCTAATACAGATTGTTTCCTAACCGAATCTAACATCCTCATCTTAATTTTGCATACTAACATTTCTGGCCATATGGCAAGGTCGCTAACCGGTGTCAGGTCCCACTAGCTGCGCCTCCCCGTAGGTGCGCATGCGCAGCCGAGCCCGTTAATTACTCGGTCCACGCCGTGAACTCCATTTACCCACTAAAGGAGGGCCCTTACTCTGCGCCATTCGCTGACATCATAAGTACGCGCGGGGTGGCTACCGGCCTAAGGGAAGTGTGACGCACCCCTTTGAAGCACCAGTTGACCCTGCCCCTGAAGTTCTAGGAGGGGCCATTGGCCCCTCCCCCCCCCTGGGCGGGCACCTCCGAGGAAGATGCCACCCCCCAGACCTTAAAATAGTTGCTCACCGGTCATGACCTTACCGCCACAGGCCAGCATTGTTACCCGATGATCTGGCCTCCCCCTTCCTACTCTAGAAAGGTCATACTCCCCTTACAAAACCTTCTAACCATGCCAGTATATTCTTGGCCCACAGGACATTACCTGCCTCTGTCAAATGTACACCATCCCGCAAGTAGAAATGTTTCCCCCAAATACACCCATGAGGGATCGTCTGCAACCGGGGGGCTCAAAACAATTTGTCCAATTGCGTGTTGATCCTCTTTACCGAGTGATTCAACGCCTTAACCGAGTCCCCCCCCTCGCCACTGCCACCGAGGTATAAGTTGAGACCAAACTACCGTGCAACCCGGGCATGTCTTGGCCACCCACCCCGCAGTGGAGATGATTTCCTCGATAAGGATGCGCCTACCTAGTTTGGCCAGATCATTCTCCCCCAGGTGAAGTATCACCACTGACTGGGGGGGCGGGCTGCTGGGATAGGATTTTCTGAAAATAATCTCTGAACTGACTGAGACATAAACCCCCCCTCCCTAAGAAGGAGACTGAAAACCCCTTTTGCTCGGCCCTTTTCTTACTGTCACCTGAAAGAAAGACATTTTCAGCGCGCCTCACATAAGAGTGGCCCACAATCCAAGTCACCAATGTCCGTTGCTCCTTTTGTCGCTTGTGTTGAGCTGCTGAAATTCCTTGACGCCCCGCGGCAAGTTCCTCCCCCGCGTAACAGGTTTGAGAAACTGCAAAAAAATGAGAAAACACCCGGCGTGAGTCCCTTGGTAGGTTACAACATGTCAATCCTTACATATCGCTTGTAACAGTCAGTAGACCATCTCCCAATTCTCTTATCATTCTCAGCTGGGAGTCCCCTACTCACTGCTTCAGTTGCAGCCCCAATTCTAAAGGAGTGGGTACCAAATTCCTTGGGGTCCAAGCCTGCCTTCCTGACCGCCGACTCCAAGACTCTCCTAAACTGATACCTGGTCAATGGTGTCCCATCGGCGTGACTCAATAGTGCAACCCCCGCCGTCCCTTCCCGCTGCCTGCTAAAGACCTCTACGTGCGATACCGGGCAGCAAGGATTGGTCCGAGCCCGGTGGAGCACTATGGTGTCCCCCCGTGCCTCCTGAACTGTTTTCGATCTTTGAATTGTTACCCACATTGTATCCTCCCTTATCTTGACGCAGGCACAGTGAAGGCCGCCCTGTTTGTCTCCTTTAGAAGCTGCTACCAACTCACCTATTCTCAACGCCCCGTAGAACGCCAATGCGAACGCGGCTTTGAACAACAGTACTTCCCATGTTTAACTACAGACCTCATGCAGTGCTGACAATAAGGCTGCTAATCGCACTAGCCCTATTGGTTTTCTTGAATCTACAGAGTGTCCCTGCATGCGGCGCCAACCCCTCAAGGCTTTACGTACTAGAAAAGTGTTAGTGGGGTCCCTCACGCCCTTGGCCTGCGCAAAGAAGGAAATCGCCGCCCTATGTCTGCTCGCCGTTGCCGCTGAGCGCCCTTCTTTGTGCATCTGTTCTAGGTAAGTCGCGAAGCTGTCCACTTGTGCCCACCTAACCTCCCAATCGCGCCCCAGGAATGTACGGTAAGACAAGAACGCCCCTTCTATGCTGTCTTGGTCCTGGGGGCTAGGCTAGCTACCAAGAGGTCCTGTAATCTGGGGCACCAATCCGCCAGAGTGCTGCCGGGAAATGCGCTGGCCAATGGTCTGCTGCAGGAAGCTGTTCCCTGAATACCTGCATTTTAGAGCGAGAAAGGGCATCGGCTGCATTATTGAGGACGCCTGGCACATGTTTGGCTCTGAAAAATACGTTCCACCTTAAGCACTGCAGCACAATCCCCCTTCACCAGGCGCAGTATGAATGGACAGCGTGCAGCCTGCTGGTTTATGCATTCCACCACACTCATGTTGTCAGACCAAAACACCACTGATTGATTACATAGGTGTTCTGGCCAGATCATCAGTGCTACCCATATCGGGAACAATTCCAGGAAGCCGATGTTGGTGGTCAAACCCCAGGACCTCCATTTCTCAGGCCACCCTTGCGCAACCCATTTGGTCCCCAGGATGGCGCCAAAACCCACACTACCAGCAGCGTCTGTCCACAAACCCAACTCCGCTGATGCGGTGGGGGGCCGGACCACACCACCCTGCCATTGAAGGTCTCCAGGAATGCCGACCATATCCGCATATCCTGGCGAACCTCACATGACAACCTAGTGCGGTGGTGTTTCTCCCGTAGTGCTTTCATGGCCTGGGCAATGGAGCGTGAGAAAGGGCGCGCCATGGGGATGACCCGCAATGCAAAATTCAGTTGCCCCCCCACCTCCTGTAATTGCTGCAGGGAGACGTTGTCTTTGCGTAAGCATTGCTGAAGTGCTGCCCTAAACGTAGAAACTTTGTCCCTGGGCAACCTGAAACACCCTTCCACTGAGTCTATTTCGATGCCAAGGAATTCTAAACACGTGGACGGGCCAACCGTCTTCCCCGGCGCCAGCGGGACCCCAAAAGCCCGCATGAGCACGCAAAATTCCTGCAATGCCCAAGCACACTCTCGAGTGCCCGCCGCCCCAAGAAAGAGGAAATCGTCCAGGTAATGCATGACCTGCTGATGGCCGGTCGCCTACCTCATGACCCATTCTAGGAAAGAGCTAAAAGTCTCAAAATATGCACATGATATGGAACAACCCATTGGCATGCATTTGTCCATGTAAAATTTGCCCTCAAAAGTGAAACCCAGGAGGTGGTGATCCAAAGGATGGACTGGGAGGAGACGAAAAGCAGATTCAATGTCTGACTTTGCCATCAATGCCCCTGGCCCTAGTCCCCGCAGCAGTTCCACCGCCTGGTCAAATGAAGCGTATCTCACACTGCATATAGCATCATCAATTGCATCATTCAATGAGCCTCCTCTTGGTGCTGAAAGGTTGTGAATCAGTCTGAACTCTCCCTTCTCTTTTTTGGGTACGACGCCCAGCGGTGAGCACACAAAGTTAGGGACAGGGACATCCTGGAAAGGACCAACTATTCTGCCCAGCGACAGTTCCTTCTTAATCTTGGCAGCCACTACTGCAGGATTATGTTTCACTGACAACTGGTTTTTACAATGTGCACTGCCCGCGTACCCCCCAGTCGGGATCCTAAAACCTTGGGAGAACCCCTCCTGAAGTAGGGTAGCCGCTGTGTGATCCGGGTATCTGTTCAACCATGGTATCATCGCTAGGACGTCAATAGGAGTGTGACCCACTAAGCTGTCCCCTCTATTCTGGTTTCCTTCTCCCTCTCTGACCTTGATTCCCATTTTTGGACCTGCAAGTTGTTTCAGGGTGGGATGGGTGACCGCAAATTCCGCAGGCATGTCTAAATCTACACGTGCCAGCCGGTCTCGAGCAAGTTAGTTTATTGAAATCCCAGCACCCCCCCCCTACTCTTTCCCGGGAAGTAATTCCCCTGCGCTGGCCGAAAGGGCTGCTGGGGTCTAGCAGAGAACACCTTGACCGTACTGGTGGACTGGGTCGTGCATGTATTCCCTGAGAACTGTTTATGCCAAGACATTGAGTCAACCCTGTCCCATGTCAATGATGCATCAAACTCCTTGGATTTCCTAAAATTCACATCGTACTCTTTCCATGCGTCCCCAGGGTACTGCTCACTCCACCCCGCAATCCTGCTCTGGTAGCAAGCCATTGCTGCATGTACATCAGGAGGGCGTTCGGTCGTGACAGCCATAAAGACTGAGAAGGCCCTGAACCAATTAAGCAAAGTTTCTTCTACCCTGAATCTAGAACATTGCGCCCTCCATTCACTAGGGTGCATCCATTCCTTCTGTGTCTTGGCATGTTCCATCTCCCTATTATCCAGCAACAGGGAGAAAATATATATATACTTTCCCGCCCAAATCATCTCTTTTACAGTCTGGGAAACATGTTGCGCTAAATTCTCCCTCCCGGACGGCATTGAGCCGTCACCCAAGAGAGGCAGAGCCACCTCCTTACCATTTCCAGACACTTGGGCCGGTACAAGTCCGTTTCCGTTCAGCTGGGCGGCATTAGCACCTGTAAGGGGAGAAACAGAGGGCCCTGCAGCACTGTCTGCAGCAGTCGCTGCTCTAATCTTTTCCAATAATTTCGCCGCCTCCGCGGAATGATCTGATGCGCCCCCCTTCTGTAACCAAGGCAACACTGCCGCCAACTGGGCTTCCAGCTCAGGGGGACTGGGGCACTCAAAGCTGGCACTACAGCAGGCACACCCACCCCACCCGTCGGTACACCTAAAGGAACTGGTGGGCTAGTTGGCGGGGACGATGGCGCCATCGGGGCTGGTACTGGTACTACTGGCGTGGGGGGCGCAACAAGTGCTGGCACTGGTACCACCTGTGCGGGAACCAGGGGGGCACCCGGGGGCGTTGCCACAAGAGGGTTTACCGGGGGCACGGCCGGGGCCTGTGGAGGCAATGACGGCGCGGGAGCGGAAGGACCTGAGGGGAGCGTGGGAGCGGAAGAAACTTTCCTAGATCTCTTGGCCTTGCCCCTCTTCGGCGAGGTGGCGAAATCCCCCCCTTGGTAAAGGGGGTGTAATGTGACGCTTGGGCCTAACTTGTGGCTCCGACGGGCCATCAAGCCGTTCACTAATGCGGTCCATCCTTTCTCCCAACTCATCCACCTTCCCCAACCTCTTATCCATGGCGGTCATTCTACGCATCATGGCCTGCATCATTACCTCCATTGGTGACCTCTTTCCACCCCTTGCCCCAGGCATATTGCTGCCAAACGTAACTACACTCCTAATTGACGCACCCTAGTGCACGTGTGCACTTGTACCTGGTCAAAGATTGAGAATGTACAAGGGGCTGTAAGCACCATGCAACTATGACCGCGACACACCGGCTTGCCCGATTGTCCGGGGTGAGTGAACTCTAATGTAAACTCACCCGGCGGCCACCAGAAGCAATGAAATGCAAGCCCCCCACACTCCCCTTACCCGCCACGGAGACCGGACACCAGCCTGCGTTCGTCCAACGTCCAGAACCCGTGCGCCAGCAACTGCAACAGACCCCGTACTTGAGTCACCTAAAATGAAAGACAAGTTAATAATCTATTTTGACGGATTGACAATACGACGAAACAGGTCCCGTGCTCAATTTGCGATGCTAGCAGACAAAGCGCCTAGAAGCAACCCGAAGGTGCTATGCTAGTGTAGGTGCGAGCACTAACGATGCTCCCAAAAGGCCCTTTAGATAGTGAACACTTCGTTTATAAATTCACAAGAACCACACAGCTGTGATGTACATAGGACACTCTAATGATATATCCACCAAACACAACCCCCAGGAACCCTCAGCAGCTTTGATGCACACTGCGCCACTCTCCATGAATTATAAACACCCCCTCCCTTAAAGTAGATATTCCACCACCTCTGCTAAAAATACTAAGCCAAGGCCTCCAAATCTTGTATTTCTGCTATTGGTCTCCCTTCCACCTGCTCCCCTGGTCGACCCTGCTTCGCTTCCCACTCGTTATTAAAAGTATGGGAGCGCTTTACATGAGCACCTGTTACGCATACAAGGACACGGGAGAATAAGTGATTTGCTCTGAATCGCAGTATATGGACGCGTCCCCGAAGCTCGAACTCTCTTTACAGCACCAAAATTCGGAAATCTAGTCTCGTCCTTCCTCAATACCGCCGGATCCCCCAGCCGATCACAAGCGCTGCGGACTTACCACGCTATCGAAACACGGTCGGGCCAAGCACCTATTGCTTCGCCCCCTCTCCCAGCGCCTACCCACTCCCTTCTGGAGCCCCGACTCGTCCTGCCGATAGGAAGCCTGTACTCCGTCGTCCGTATCGACGCCGCCTGCCGCCTCCCGAACTGGACCTGCAGGGGAACAAAGAAAATTAAAAAATCAGGCAGCCCTGAGCGCGGGGCACGACCAGTGTGGGGGAGCGTCCGGGCAACAAGGGCCATCCGAGCGCTCCCCCTGCCTTTATTCCAGGGGCGCAGGGAGGGGGCAACACGCCCCTCCACCCGCCCCTTCAGCAGCCCGCCCCCCCTGACTCGGAAGTCTTCCTTCGCCTTCCGGGTCACGGTCGGGTGCCAGCCAATCGGTGGTGAGGCGCACACCCCCGCGTCATCCCTGGACGCCGTGAGGTCACGCCCCACCACCAGGAAGCAGGTGTAAGTCATGGTTCAAACAAAGCCTAAAAATCACTGAAGGTAAACTAACAGCAACTTGCATCTCAGTCATGCACTGCTTGTTATTTCCCTCGCGTCCTCACTCATGACATCTCACATAACCTCCTTGTTGGCAAATTGCTGTGGTATAAATGCTATCCACCTATTGCAACTGAGCCAAATCCCGAAGGATCAGTGGGGGGTCCTCAGATTTCAATAATGATTCAGTGGGGTCTCCAAGTTCCAGTAAACATTAAGTGGGATCCACAGAAGTTAAAACCCACTTCCCTAGATCATTTGCCCTCACAATAATGTCTTTGGTCTGACTCCCAACTGGAAAATCCTACGCAGAGGGGAATTACTGTCCATCACCGTACCACACACCTATTCACCTATGTGATAATGTACTGCTTAATGTTAAGATTCCTAAGAAAATTCATGTCCATTACTGAAGGAAATATTTGGCTTTAAGAAGCATTTAGGGCTACCAATTAAGTCGAATTCGTGCATTTATTAACTGACTCCACCTGGAGTGGAGGTTATTTGTTTATGTTCAAGTTATCCCATTTGGTGAAGTGATATGCCAATTGGTTAGTTTATTTCCCATTGCTGGCTAGTGTAGGTTGTTCGTAAAACATGGGTCTCTTTAAAATAAACTTCTAAAAAAATATACAGTAACCAGTGCTCAATTAGCTCAGAGCCCATTGGCGATGCTACCGATTGTTGCATTGCCAAATACCACGACTGTGCATAGTCTTGATGCCACCCCTTCCATTTCATCCACTTTTGAACACCCCTTGCCCCTTTATCTCACCCTTGAAGGTTCTTTTGCATACTTACTTCCTCCTTCTGTCATGTTTTTCCTGCTTTCTTTTCCCCTCGTGTGTTTGTCTCTTTTTTTACCTGGCTGAAAGACTGATGAGGAAATATACGTTCCAGTCCCCCCAAAAAGTCCCTACTTGTTATCTATGTAACTATCCAATGGACACACATTTGTTCACATGGGCACTGCCAGTTCCCAGAAGACCTCTATCATCAAGTGGGCCCACCGTGGTTCCATCATGTTCAACCTCTACAGGGATGCCTGTGGAACATTGCTCACCAGTTACAGCATAAAAATTGACAAAATATGCCAACACATAATGTTATGTTATAACTGGATTTGTAGCGCGCACTGTTAGTCAAGACTGTCCTGGCGTGTGGGAGAAACAATGGCAGATAGAGCTGAGGAGTTAAACTACTTGTTGAAACAGATGTGTTTTTAAGAGTTTTTTAAAGATGGCCAGCTCAGCGGTATGTCTTAATAGGTCTGGGAGCTCTAACAGCCAGAGACTGACCACCTAGACGTGATTTCCTAAATCTGGGGACCACCAGGCGCCTAAGGATCGCCGAGCGGAGTTGGCGCGTCGGTTGGTAAAACGTAAATCTGGCCCTCAGATAAGATGGACACGGGCTGTGTAGGGCTTTGTGAGTCAGGACCAACGCCTTGAATCGCACTCTTTGAGTCACCGGGAGCCAATGAAGATCACGGAGCTGTTTGCGGACACTTCGTCTCCTGGGGATGTCAAAGAGGAGCCGAACCACCGCATTTTGAACCACTTGGAGTTTGTCCAGGAGAAAGCCAGGAGAGCCGATGTAAAGGGCATTGGCGTAGTCCAGGCGCGAGAGTATCAGCACCCTGGCTACTGCCTCCTTGGCAGCTTGGGGCAGAAGGGGGAAAAAACTTCCTTAGGGTTGTTAGGGTACCGAAACATGAACCCGCCAGTCTCGTAATTTGCTCGCGGAAGCACAAGTCAGCCCCAAACCAAATCCCAAGGTTCTTTGCTACCCCACAATCCCCCTTGGGGCAGGGGAATCCTTTAGGCCATAGTGATTCATTAAAGGCCATCGGAAATCGGCCATAGAGGAGTATTTCCGATTTATCCTCATTGCATTTGAGGCTGGCCTGGGCAGGCCAAGCAAATACTGAGGACAGACAATGTTGGACTTCATCAGTGCGTAGGTCACTGCCTTTCCAGGTAAAAAGGAGTTGGGTGTCATCGGCGTAGACCATAATTTTGGCACCCAAGCTCTCTGCTAAGTAGATAAGGGGGGGTCAGATAAACATTGAAAAGCAAGGGGCTCAAAGTCAACCCCTGCGGGACCCCTGTTTCTACTTTATCTGAGGAGTGGAAGGGCGGCATCCAAACTTGCTGGAAACTATCATTAAGAAATGATTCGACCCAGCATAGAGCAGCGCCTGTGATTCCTATATCAGACAGCCTGGAGAGCAGCTGAAGATGGGGTACCGTATCGAACGCGGCAGAGAAGTCCAATAAAATCAGTGCCGCTCTGCCGCCCCCATCCAGACATTCTCTAACGGCCTCGGTGACCTCCACGAGTGCCGTCTCAGTGCTGAAAGATGTTCGGAAGCCGGATTGTTCGGGATGCAAGGCACCCGAGGACTCCACAAATTTTTCTAGCTGTCTAAAAGCTACCTTCTCACAGACCTTGGCTAGTGCTGGGAGAAGGGAAATGGGGCGGTAATTAGATGGAAGCAGAGGGTCTGCCATCGGTTTCTTGATCAAAGGGAGAAGTTTTGCTTGTTTCCATTGGAGGGGCATCACACCTGACATCAGGGATTCGTTGACCAAGGACCCTACAGAAGGAGCGATAATTTCCGCCACCCCACTTAAAACCCTCGCTGGGCAGGGATCCGTTGGTGACCCTGATTTTTAGTGATTTTAAGATAGCCATCACGTCCTTCACCTCTACCCGTTCAAAGCATGTAAAGAGCTGGGATGGTTCATTACTGGCCTGAGCCAGCATAGTGGGGGGAGGATAAATCAGGGCCGGTAGCTTAAGGCTGGCCTGAATTGTTTGGATTTTCTCAATGAAAAAAGAAGACCGCTTCTCACACTAGCTGGAGGAAGGGGGTGCGGAAGAGAGTTCTGCCACTGGAGACGTGAAGCTTCGCACGATGGCAAAGATTTTCTGCTATTGTTCTTTGCTCTGGAAATTCTCTCAGTGAAGAAGTCACCTTTAGCTGATTTAATAGCGGCAGAATACTCTTTTTGCGCTGCGCGGAATTCTGCCTTGGCTAATGGGCAATATTCCCGTCGCCAAGCCCGTTCCCGAACTTTGCACCCTAACTTCAAAGTTTTTAAATGGTCAGTGTACCAGGGAGATGATGGAGAGGCTCGTGGGCGCCTGTTTCCTGATGATTGAGGGAGAGTCTTTATGGTAGTGCTCATCCATTTAGAGACCTTTTCAACTGCCTCCTCTAAATTGAATTTCAATTGAAAGTCTCCTAAGCTCCAGAGATCCAACACCTTAAACATTGCCTGCACGTCATCTAGACCTGAATGACACTCACCAATATGAAGCTCATCCGCACCAAGACAGAATTCTTGCTATTCACCAAGAACCGCAACTATTCTAATCTGGGCTTAGTTACCTAAATGAAGTATGTAAATGATTTCATATGTGCTGTTAAAGCCTTCAAAACTCTTACATCTGGATGGTAACCATGCCCTCGTCCTTGGCCTGCTAGACTCCACATTGCACACCTTCACTAAAGGGTATCTAACATAATGCAGCTCACCGCAAAAGTTGCCTGAAGTATGACCACATCACCCCTTGACTATCCTGATTGGAACCCATTGCAGCCCATTGCGAAACCTCACGATCTTCAAAACTATCTGCATCATCTACAAAGCCATCATGCCCAGCACCCCTGTCTAACTAGCTAAAAAGCTCACTACCTTCGTTGGCTCTCAGCACACCTCCAATCTGGACACAACCAGACTGGAGACAAACCTGTGCTGATGAGAGAAAATAGAAAATAGAAGGCAACATGCCCTCTTCATTAGTGCACCCAGGATCTGAAGCAACATTCCTGCATCCAACAGAACCTGCAAAATTCTGTTCCAGTTTAAGAAAGAGTTAACTTCAATAATTTATTCGGTCATAAAGCCATCCAAGTACAATAAAAAACTAATACAATATACAGCGATTTTAAAAGCAGAGTATACATATATATAAATATAACCTTCTGGCGGTCGCAATTATGTCGTTCTAGTTAGGACCTTGTTTCAACAAGAAGAGCTTTTTTTGTTTTGCACGTAACTTTGGCAACGTTTGACGAATCCTCGCAAAATTTACCAAATTTGTACGACGCCCACTTCAGCTGCTGTGTTTAAAGTTTCAGGGTGATTTGTCGGGGTGGCTGAGAAAAAGGGGGGGTTGCAAAACCCATTTTCCCCATGCAAATTTCTGTAGGATAACAGGGTGCAAACCAACATGCCTTTGGAGTCATTCTAGGTCCAGTAACGAATTTAGCTGTTTGTCACAGCCAGGACATGTTTTTTTTGTTGTTGTTGATGAATAATCTTTATTAATTTTCAACAGGTTATACAAGTGAACATCAATAATAGCGATGTACATAGTATTACTAATAGCGATTTGCATAGTATTACAATGTCAATTACATTTGGTGGGGTGCCAATCGGAAGCGTATACTGTAATCTATAAACTTTATACTGTATTAACCCTTTATGCCGTCATCACTACAATTACTATACATTGTTAATAAACTGCCATCTGTTCAGAGTTATTCGATCTCATCTGTCTTATGGTTATGGTTTGTCTGGTCCTGTGTGGACAGGAATGAGCGGTTACATGCAATTGTATTTGGTGCCGGGGGGACCCCATGACCCGCTTAATCGTGTACATAATACTAACCTACCTGTTGCTGGGCATAGGTGTGCTGTCAATAAGAGTTTACTTTATGCACATTTATGTTGCATCATGATGTGATGGAAGTGCAAGGGTAAGGGTGTGCTTCACGTTGTAGCGGAGTCCGTCTTGCTCAATTTAGCTTCTATGACAGTCCGGTATTCCCGCCATTGAACAGGATTAACCCGTGGAGTTTTACGTGATGTATTGGCCATTTGATTTGTCACAGTCAGGACATGTAAAACTTAAAAGTACATGTTCTACCTTTTACACAGCACTCTGCCCTTACGGCCTACCTTTGTCATGTGTTCTATACAGGGCCTATTTTAGTTTTCCCTATGTTAGCCTAACTGTGCACGACACGGGCCGCTCCAGCTTTGCACGTGTTACTACATAAACATGTTTGCTTTTGTGCCACATTATATTTTCACACAGAACGTGAAGTTGTTTTCTTGTTCTGTTCTGGGATTTAGTCTGAACTGCAGACCAGACCAACCATGTCCCTTGTTATTTTATTCTGGTCAGGCACTCGCACCTAGACACAACCCTGAAATCCATCTGTTTGAGCATGTGAACCTTGTCCTTTAGTATGCACTGCAGGGTAACAGACAGAGAGAGACAGATATTTTCTGAGAGATCACGACTATATCCGAGATGTAGAACGTTCCCCTGTGTATGCTGAGGTACTGGTGAAGAAATAAACCTTTTTAGGGGTTCGCTGATACACCTGGTCTTTAAACCAATAAAGAATATATTGGCACAGAAGCTGCAATATCAAAAGAAGTATTTATTAACTCACAACATGAGGGAGTCTCAGGCCGCTGTATGAGACAGTCTAAGGAGTACAAAGAACAGGGACATTCTATATGCATTTGTTGCATAGTCAGCATAAAACCAAGGAGAGGTCCTAGCACCTACAAGAATACTTATTGACTAATATGGGTATATAAAATGTGCTTGCTCAACAAAGTGGGAGAGGAGACATTTCTCCTTACATCAATGAGAACAGCCTGACAGTTATACACTAGGAGCAGATGCATTCTGGCAGCTACAGGTCTTTCTGAGCATGTGCAAGGCTCTGGAAGAGGGAGAAAGCACATGGCAAGCACATGGCTAACTAAGATGGCGATATATATCAACAACATAAGAGTGACCAAGGTGCTGTGATAACACTATCTTAATACACCCAACACCTAAAACTAACCAATTAGTGATAAGGAAAACGTGACACCTATGGGAGAGAATTTGTTTAAAAATGTTATAAAAAACCCTCACTCACCCTAATGGTTACATGCTTCATCATAGGGTTTTCACTGGGGAGACCGAATGTCCCCCCAGTGTGCTGCAACGCCTGAATTACAGCGGAGCTGGTGTTATTAAATTAAAAGTATATGTGCTTAAGTGTTGTGAGTGCAAAATTTAAAAGATCCCAGTTATACCATAAACCATTTTATTACATGGACAACTGGTCTCATTAAAATAATTGAAAAGGACTAAAACGCGGTCTTTATTTGAACCACACAGTCCTAAGATAAGGTCGACATGTTTCAGCTGTATATTGCAAAATGTAGCTCAGCTTTCTTCAGACCAAATAAATCTCCCGGCGTTCCACGCTCGCTAAGGCGTGTCCTATCCGTGAGGATATATGTGTGAAAAAGTGTAAAAACTCACGGTTATACCCGTGTGGGCACAACTAGAAATTCACCAGGGGCCAAAACCTGCAAGAAAATAAAAATAAGACCAGCAAACTTTGTTCGAAATATGCATGGTTTGTATAACAAGTACTAAGTGACATATCAGCCTTAATTATTCCTAAATACATTGTTTAAGAGTTATATTCCCAAGGAACACCTTAAGTCACGCCTATATGATTGAATTCATTTATTAACAATCTGTAATATTATCTCAACTGGCTATTATGCACAGGAGAAAAGTTTGTTTCTTTGAGACCAATAGTGTCCCATTGAAACCTCCAAACACATTGTGTCGGCAGAATCCAAAATTGTTTCAAAGCCCACAAATTATGTAGTGGTTTGTGTAGTTATTTTAACCAAAAAAGGTGCCATACTCCAATAAAAACATCTCCGCTCAAAAGAGGAAGTGCAAACTTAAAAACACACAAGATTCAGAAGATTAAAAGTCCACTTACAATGCATGAAAATTGAATGCATTAAATGGGTACGCAGTGGGGGCTAAATCTTCACGTGCGCACAATCTGAAAGCACAAAGTAACAATGTCACTCGAGATGCGCTTTTACAAAAAAACCTCTCTTACTGGTAAATCTCATGGAATTGAGCTTGCCAAATTAACTTACTTGCAGCACAACGACTCGCTGCCAAAAACCTACTTGGCACACTTCTGCTGCCCGGAAGCTAAAGGGCCGTTTCTGACTGCGAAATTAAAGGAAACTCCAGTCAGTCACGTCGACGTCATCGCGTTCGTTCAAGAGAACTAGAACGCAGATTGTATGGCCACTCATATTAGTGATTCCTTCTTACTTCCGGTTTTAATGTGAGCCGAAGGTTACTATCGAATGTAAATTATTAAATAATAGCGACGTACCACATGCAAAAAAACTATTAACTACTTTGCAAAGCCAAGGTAAATAACTACTATAGTTAGTTTCTTTTATCGACAGCCCGAAAAAGTCACATAACAGGAAATGGAAAAGTCGAAATTATGCCCGCATTTACGATCCAATTTAGAATTCTTTCCCATAGGTGTCACGTTTTCCTTATCACTAATTGGTTAGTTTTAGGTGTTGGGTGTTTTAGGTGTTGAGTGTATTAAGATAGTGTTATCGCAGCACCTTATGTTGTTGATATATATTTAAAAGGGGTAGAAGAGTGGCTTATTGACCCAGACTCTCCTGTTGTTTTGATATATAACTAAGATGGCTGCCACAGAACAACATGGCTTTAGCTCCTGCTAACAGAAATTCTTGCAAACTTTAACAGACAGTCCTTTTAGCATGAGCTAAAGACATCTCTATGATCAAGAAGGAACATAGAAAATATTTTTCACATAAATCCTGGTCCTCTCTTTTTTGGCCCCCTGCACTGGCCCCCCCCTGTCCCCACTACCTCTGTTAAAACTCTGGGTATAAAACTCAATTCTCAACTCACCCTTCATTCTCAGGTCAGCTCCGTGGTATCTTCTTCTTTCCTTTCATTGCGCACTATTCGCAGGGTGTCCCGTTTTTTTACTTTTTCTGCTCTCAAACTTATCATTTTGGCCATGGTGGTGTCCCGCCTGGATTATGGCAACGCCCTATATGCAGGTATTCCTGCATATAGTCTTCGGCGTTTGCAGCAGATACAAAACCAGGCGGCCCGCCTGGTCTTTAACCTTCCGAAATTTCACCATTCCTCCCCTCTCTTGAAAACCCTACACTGGCTTCCTGTGCGAGCCCGGGTCCAATTCAAACTCGCCTCCATTGCTTTCCTGGCTCGACAGGGCTTGGCACCCGCATTTATCTCTTCTGAGATTACCCCCTATGTTCCCACCAGGGAACTGCGTTCTTCCTCTCAGTCCCTCCTCACTATCACTCGCTATCAGAGAAAGAAGTGGGGAGGTTCGAAATTTGCGACCCTTGCCCCAACCCTGTGGAATTCCCTCCCTCTTGAACTTCGTTCCCTCACTCTGTACTTAGATTTTCGCAAACACCTTAAGGCTCACCTGTTTTCCAAGGCCTTTGACTAAACATTTTTTAGCTTCCCTTGCTTCCTAGGCCCAGATCTTTTCAGTTTTAGCGCCAAGAAACCGCTGGTGTATGTGCGCTGTACAAGTATTTTTAAACTCTAAACTCTAAACTCAAATTCATCAATATCCTAATCCATTGCTAGGTGGGCTTCTACATTTGAACATTTCATTAAGTGGGTATATATAAGGTATACGCAGGAGTACAAAGGGAACAGAGCATTGGGTCATAATTAACATACAGATAGCAGGAGAGAATAATGACTATTATTACAAACCGAACTATCAATATTTTTCAAACCCTAAGCAGAAAGCAAATCCCAGAACCATCTAGTCCAATTCTATGTTTCAGGGCTCCTATGTATTTCAGTGACCATCTATTTCAATTTCAGAATAGCCAACAGCGCATATCTAATAAACATTTTCAATAGACTTTTCCAGTGATCCTTTTATGAGGGCTAGAGAATCAATTAATATACTCAAGGAAAGGGCAAAGTAACATTTGTCAACTGCTCAGAAGAACGTTTCTCTTGCAGAATAAACATTATTCCAAACAATAATATTAAGGAAAGTACAAGGATCATTACAAATACTATCTTGGCTGCAGGGGACCAGAAGGACCACACAGGGCCATGGGAATTAGGGCGAGGAGCCGCAAAGGGCTGCTCCTCCTCAAAAATGGGACAACCAAAAGGGTACATTGCTAACAAAAAGAATTCCTTGGAAAATTGAAGCCGCTGTACAACCAGCCTCACAGGCAGGCTCTTGTTGTTCCCACGGTGGAGCTGCACAACTCGCAACTCAAGAATACAATTGTAGGAGAGTAGGGTCTGCTTTCTTATGGTCACACCACTTTTTGCTTTTTGCTTCACTGGTTTTCGACTTTAATGTGGCTGTGGGCCTGCTAATCGGACCCACAGCCCTGCTGTTCTCTCTATAAATTCATACCATGTACTTTAAGTACATCACCAATTGGGAATTGGGTCACTCTTGTTAGTCCCTGTACAGTGTACCCTAGGTACACAGGGCATAGGTGCACCCAAGGCCTACCAGAGGCTGCAGCATATCTTATGCCACCTCTGGCTGGCCATCCAAACAGACGCAACTGGCTGATCCCTCAGCTGGGGCAAGGTCGTGTAATCACCCCTTGCTTAGGTATAGTATTCCTATACCTACCATTATATATAGACACATATGCAGCTATAAGTCACTCCTATGGCAGGCCTTAACAATCCTGAAGGTAGAGTGCTTGGTTTTATGTGAGATGAGGCTCTAGCATGAACTGAGCCTGTCTGCAGCTTTCGTAACCATGTCCTTATAGCTGTTCTATGATATAGCTATATCATATACTCTTAAGTGCATTATAATCCTCGCGGTTGAATGCTAACTTTGGTTTGGCTTTATCAAAACATGTCGTGTAAGATGTCATACGCTTTGGAATACTACCCCCTCGCCAGTTCTGGCGACGGGGATAGCATTCCACCCTTCTATAGGGAGAAGACATGTTGTTCCTACTAATCCCAGTTAAAGTTAACCAGAGCCTCAGCATCACAAAATGGATGCTGCTGCCACAGACACAAGTCTGACCTCCTGCTGCTGGGAGTCCTTCCAGCGAGGGAGGCTTGGACAATAGGTTTCCTGTCTTGGGAGGTGCTAGCACCACCCCAGACAGGCCATAGTGTATTGAGGCTGGGAGGGCTGAATGAAATGAGACACTGTCTGGGGCACACAAGGTGTCCCATGCATAGTCCGGTTCAAACACGTGCTGGGGCACTCCAGCCCCAGCTCTGGCGCGAAACTGGACAAAGGGAAAGGGGTGTAAGCACTCCCTTCCCTGGTCCCACCCATCAGAGGGACCTAGCAGGTAATCCAGCCCCTACATTTGGTATATAGGTAGGAGCTGAGTCCCAAGACTTTAGATTTATCCTGACTGAAACTTGAAACGAAACTCTGGACCTTCGACGTTCTACCTGAAGATAGAAGACTGAAGAATCTCCCTTGTGGTCAAGGAGTGACCACCCTGTGTAAGCAGGCACCATCAAGCGATCAACGGTTTACTTTGTCGACGCTCCCGCCGGAGCCCGAGCACAGAGCCTGACAAGACATGGACTTCCAGACTTCCTTCAGCCCGATCCACAGCCACAGCAAAGCTGAGACCGTGGAGGCGACGAGAGACGTGGGACCGGCCATCTTGGAAAGCCAGCGAATTGCTTTCCGTGCAACTTCTGAGGCACCCTCGAAGTTGTGCATTGGGGATTGAGAAGCCCGTGCCCCGAGCACCATCGGCACAGAAGATCAGCCCTCCACACTCCACGAGTGCCCCGTGGGGCCCTCCTGCATTTTCCTGCTCTACGCGTCTGTCCGGTCACTTGCCCGTTAGCTCATGGCCTCTGTGACGACGAACCTTTGAATTTACACCGCTGGTCTGGTTGCTCCAGACTGGCCCCTGCTTCCCTGAAAAGGAGAAGCCCATCAGACCCAGAAGCCATCTTCGATTCCTGCGTGGGTTGCCTTTGCCAAGGCTTGTTGACTCCAATCCGGAAGCCGACACCGCCGACAGCGAGAGCCTTCATGGGACAGTCCGTATCCAGCTCCTGGTCGTCGTCGACACCTCCTGGTCCACGTGGCTGCAGAGACAAGCTCCATGACATCACCTGATTGCTTCGCGACATCGTCTGGTTCCTTCCTGGTTCCTTCCTGGTCACTGGCTAGTGACCCAGACTCTGTCCCCTCTGCTTTCAGGTACTCTTCATCCTCGATCCGCCCTTGGATCCAACCGGACACTTCCCTCTTGGTCGCCTGCAGCATCTTTCTTCACGGCTCCATAGGATTCAGCCACGAAACCCGACACACTTTGACACCTATGCACCCGCTTCCTGTGGGTGAGGTAACGCGAGTACTCCGGTGCTCCTGTGGGTATTAACTATCCTATTTTCAGTGGCTTTCTCCTAGTACATCCGGAAGTGTCCTAAAAGAACTAATTTCCAATTCTTTCGTTCCTATTCTAACTCTATGGTAACTCACGTCTGTGTAAAGACACTGCACACGCATCCCGTGGGCCTCCTGCTCCCTATCCTTTGGTAATACAGCATAGCCCCAGCGATTCTCCAGGCCCTAGGCCTATCCTTTGTTCGTAACGTGGTTCTTATATCACTATTTTAGTATATGGTTTGAAGTGCCCCTAGGGCATTACTGTATTTTGTGCAACTTATTGTATGATAATGAAGTATCTTGTTATGTGCTTGTGCCTCTGACCTCATAAAGAGTTCAGAGGATTAATTTAGTAATAAATACATATATATTTTTTATATATGTGTGTGTGTATATATATATATATATATATATATATATATATATATATTGCAGATCAAAGAATCACGCGGCACTCTTCTTGACAGTTACGATGTTTATTCACAGGTTACAAGCAAAAGTCCTACGCGTTTCGAACAAACGTTCTTGGTCACGGCAGTGTTTTACATTAGTCCTTTTTTTCTTTCGCATTTTATACCCTTACTTTCTCACCAGTAGGGTGATGCAGTAAGGAGAATCCGAATGGAGGAAAGGGCATCAAAACGATTAGCGAAGGCAGAAACAATGTTCCAAAGAAAAGACAAAAAAGTAACTAGTGCAGAGGAAGCGGAGAAAACCACACAATCTAATGTCACTACATCGAAACAACTGTTTATAAAATTAGAAAAACTCATGAGAAAGGAAATATCACGAGGCTGGGAGATAATTACATTGGAGAAGTATGTGGAATGTAATATGGTGCCCAGAGGCCTCCGCATTTTTACTCTCCCCAACCATCATGATACAAAGCCTGAAATGTTGGAAGAATGGGGTAACAACAATATGGACTGCTCGATACGAATGATGAAAATAATCATTAAATATGCAAGGAAAGAAATAGATGAATTAATTAAAAAAATAACAGAAACTGAAGCTGAAATTACAGCGTCAAAGGAAGACATCATCACAATTAAAAAACTGAGAACGGAGATGGATAAAAATCTAGACAAACATGATGATGAGGTTCAAAAAAGAAAAGAACGTAAATTTCATAGAGATGAGGATGATTACAAATTTGGAACAATCCTAACCTTTGCACGAAAATTTGAGTCTGTTAAAAAACAATGGGATGCAAACATGAATAAAGATACAAATCAATTAACTAGTGGATCAGAGTCAGATCTTGATGAAGGTGAACAAAGAACAGCAGGAATACGCACGTTTTCTTTTTTAGAGGAAATGAAGCTGCTCTATCGCGAGCAGCAAACACCCCGCTACAATCCAAGAGGGCGCGGATATTACAGACAAAGAGGAAGAGGCCAACAATACTCAGGCAAACCAAACACAAAACAAGACGAGGCAACCGAAAAAGGCGCAAGGTACAACCTGAGATCAAGACCAGTGAGGAGTTAACAATGAGAAAGAATAAAGCAACATCAAATCTGGTCATAAATCTATCACGTTATAATCCATCAGAAGAAGAACTCAAATTGCTTAACAGAGGCCTATCATTTTGCCCTGAAATTCATCATGAAGAGGTGGACACAAAAATTGACCTCTATAAATATATAAGAAAGCTGAAACTAAAAAAGTTCTTTGCAAAGAAAACAATCAATTCACAAACAACCCAAAGAGTAATCAGGGAAAGAAACACAGATGATATCGAAAGTACATCTGATCTAATTGACTCACAAACAACTCAAAGAGAAACCAACAGGATAGAGACTAACGTATTTAACATCGAACACGTTCCTCAATTACGCATAGCATATGAATTGGCGAATGAGGAGATAAATTCTCAAATCACTGAAACTCAAATTCTGGGAGAAATGGAAGTCATAACGAACAAAAGAAGACCATCTACCTTTAAACCTAAATCAAAGTTTTATCCTACTCTCCATCCAGGAAATAAAATAGATCTCTTCTATGACCTGGTATTGAGTGACATTGAAACAATGAAAAATAACACTCACTCGAACATTAAGGAAAACCTATCCAAAAAAGAACGAGCAGCTATCCAATCATTGAAAAACAACGCCCTTATCGAAATCAAACCTGCTGACAAGGGCGGGAACATCATAATTATGGACAAGCAACAATATATTGATGAAGCCCTGCGCCAACTAAATGAGATAAATAACTACCAACTGCTAAAACGGAATCCAATTCCTGAATTCAGATTTGAGTTGGAAAATAAATTAAATTACTGGCAACAAAATGGTCTAATCTCAGAAAGTGAAAAGAAATACTTAATAGTGGAAAATCCTATTACACCAACAATGTACTTTTTACCCAAAGTGCACAAAACTCTGAATAAACCGCCTGGAAGGCCAATAATTTCGAGCTGTGGAAGTCTGTATGAAAATGTGGCTGATTATGTTGACTTCTACATTGCTCCTATTGTTCCAACTCTGACATCATATATAAAAGATACAGGTGATTTTTTAAGGATTCTAATGAACACAGAGTGGGAACCATCGTACCTGTTGGTAACTATAGATGTGGTGTCTCTGTACACCTCTATAAGTCATGACAAAGGAATCAAAGCCATCAAATTCTTCCTAAAACAGAGACCAATCACAGAACGTGAACATTAAAAAATGCTACTGGACATGATTAGGATGTGTCTACACAACAATGTTTTTCTTTTCAACCAAAAAATGTATCAGCAGAGTTATGGAACAGCCATGGGAGTTTCCTTCTCTCCAAGCTACGCAAATCTCATGATGGGGTGGTGGGAGAGGAGTGTAGCTTGGAGAGAAGAAAACGACCAATGTATGGCAAATGTAGCGTTGTGGCTGCGTTTTATAGATGACTTGTTTCTGCTGTGGAAAGGAACAGCAGCAGAATTTGAGATCTGTTTTAACATCTTGAACACAAATGAGGAAGGACTAAAATTCACATATACAATTAGTCCTAAAGAAATTGAATTTTTGGACATTAAGATCTTTGTCAAAAACAACAAAATTGAAACAACCACACACAGGAAAAAGACTGCGACAAACAGCATCCTTCATGGTTCCAGTTTTCACCCCCCGAAACTGAAGAAAAGAGTACCATATGGAGAATTTCTCCGCATGAAGAGAAATTGTTCAACAGATGAAGAAATGGAAAAGAAATTTGAAGATACTAGAAATCGATTTGTTGAAAGAGGATATAAGAACAAGGACATAATACAGGGTGAAACAAAAGCAAGACTAAGAACAAGATTGGAAATATTGGAGAAAGGGAATAAAGATGGAACAATATCAAGATCACAAAATGAGAAACCTTTGGAAACAAAACAGGAAGAAGACGATCGACCACGAATGGTAGTAACCTACACAAAAGAAAGTTACAAAATTAAGAAAATTCTATCCAAATATTGGCATGTATTATTAAAAGATCCCGACATTGGAAGAAATATTGGAACAGGCCCATTGTTTTCATATCGAGAGCGCCAAACATCCAAGACCATCTAGTACAAAGCCATTTCTCTATAAATAAACCTGTGGATTGGCTCCAAAAGAGGAGTCATGGATTTACAAAATGCCAGACATGTAAAGCATGCAAAATAAGACAAAACACAACTAACCTAAAAGAGCCATCAGGCAAAAACTTTGTAGTTAAGACCAAAATAACATGTGAATCTTCATTTGTAGTCTATATGCTAAGATGCTGCTGTGGAAAGGAGTACATTGGCAGCACAAAATGCCCTTTGAAAAAGAGAATACTGGAACACATCCGGGCAATACAAAATGCAGATAATACTTATGCCATGGCAAAACATATCAGAACCCATGTTGGAAAGACCTGGCAAGATGTGAAATACTTAGGCTTAGCAACCATTCCCAACCAAGAGCTAGGTGGAGATAGACTACAAAAATTAAGAAGGTTGGAGTCCAAACTCATAATTAAATTCAAAACGAAACAACCTCTGGGTCTGAATGCAGATGAGGAGATGCATGTTCATTTGTAAAACAGAAAAATGGTGAATGAACCTTAATGACATTGTATTGTTCTACTACTGTAAAAATCCCCGATATGACTTAAGGTACAAACAGAATGACACTTATTATGAAAAAGGAGTGATAAAAATGTGGGGCAAAGGGCACTCAGCCCTAGGAATAAAGAGACATTTGAAAACAGAGGATTCACAAATCCGTTATGCTGTCTAATGCATATACGGGTGCATTCGCGGGGGCTTCCGTGAAACTGTTGGTAAAAGGTTAACCAATTAGAAATTTTTCTACTTAAGGAAAAAGTGAATAACTGTTTCATATGTATCCCCACAGAACACTCCGAGACAGATAATGTAAATAAATACAAAATGTAAATATGTTATAAACTGCAATATATATATAAACAACTGCAAGTCCCAGAATGCATCACCCTACTGGTGAGAAAGTAAGGGTATAAAATGAGAAAGAAAGGACTAATGTAAAACACTGCCGTGACCAAGAACGTTTGTTCGAAACGCTTAGGAGTTTTGCTTGTTACCTGTGAATAAACATCGTAACTGTCAAGAAGAGTGCCGCGTGATTCTTTGATCTGCAATTGAATTAAAGACACGTCCCGGGCTGGCACCGACATTTAGAGTTCCCTCTGCGACGGGTACAATTGAGAGGAAATATATATATATATATATATATATATATATATATATATATATATATATATATATATATATATATATATATATATATATTCACTGAAAAAACCATAGGTTTTAGGCCTTATATAGTTAGGAATTAGCATTTAAAAAACCATTGAAATTCCTCCTATATAGTTAGTTGGACTAACTATATTTGGCGCACCCGCAATCCACTGCTGATGATGTCACATATTACATCATTCATGACATGGTCAGTGACATCACTGATGACATCACTGATGACATCTCAAATGACATCACTGATGACATCACTGATTACATCATTCATGTGATAATACGATGCACCTCCTCACACTCTAATATAACCTTTGATACACCCAGTGTTAAATACAGACTACCATTCTTGAAACCATTGACATACCAATACCAGTTACTACATAGGCACTCACTGATTCCTAGGTCTACTCACACATCCACTCATTCACCCATACAATCACTCATACATACAGTCCCTCATCAATGCAACACTATCATATGCACTCATACACCTATGCAGACACTCGCACACTGCCACTCATCCTTGGAGTTACTCACACACCTAGTCAGTCATGAAAGAATCAATCACACTTCCATTTCCTCATCTATACAGTTATACACACAACACCTTACTTATTCAAACATATACTAACACATACTTACTCTTATACAATCACTAATACAAGTACAAATTGATCTGCACAGAGTCACACACCTCCCAGCCAGCCACACACTCAGTCTCCCATACAAATACTTGGGCAACCAATCAATAACCCATATAGCCACTCATATAGCTACTAATCAACGCATGCAGCAGCTTACACAACAACAGACATACTGATGCACACATTCACACAGTTTAGTCACTAACCTATGCATTCAGTAAGACACATTTAATCACTCACTCATACAGTCCGTCACGCACCTACTAAATCCTTCATCCAGACACTTATACATCCACTCGTTCTTCAATATGTAAAACATATTTAAACTTTACAGGAAAACAGTCACTGGATGATGTCATCAGTGATGTCAAATGTGATGTCATCAGTGATGTCATCAGTGATGTCATTTGAGATGTCATCAGTGATGTCATCAGTGATGTCATCAGTGATGTCATTTGAGATGTCATCAGTGATGTCATCAGTGATGTCACTGACCATGTCATGAATGATGTAATATGTGACATCATCAGCAGTGGATTGCGGGTGCGCCAAATATAGTTAGTCCAACTAACTATATAGGAGGAATTTCAATGGTTTTTTAAATGCTAATTCCTAACTATATAAGGCCTAAAACCTATGGTTTTTTCAGTGAATTTCAAAGGTTTTTTTAAATGCTAATTCCTAACTATACAAGGCCTAAAACCTATGGTTTTTTCAGTGAATTTCAAAGGTTTTTTTAAATGCTAATTCCTAACTATATAAGGCCTAAAACCTATGGTTTTTTCAGTGAATTTCAAAGGTTTTTTTAAATGCTAATTCCTAACTATATAAGGCCTAAAACCTATGGTTTTTTCAGTGAATATATATATTAACCACACTTCCAAGACAGGAAAGCCAACGCCGTGTCTATGCGCAAAGTACTTTAATGTCAGCTGACATTAAAATACTTTGTGCATAGACACGGCGTTGACTTTCCTGTCTTGGATGTGTGGTTCATTCATTTTGACCGTGTTTGGGAGGTCTGCAACATCAACGCGCCCTTTGATTTGGAGGCAGTGGGTTATCCTGAACAAGTGTGGAGCGTATACATATCTACTAAGAGACAAAGAAAAACCAAGGACCTTAGAGAATGAAACTTTCAGGTTTATTACTACTTTCTCAAATAAGGCTGGCACCTTGAGAAAAATACTTTGTCGCAATTGGCATATCCTGAAAACTGACATGGTAATAGGCAGTACTCTCCCTGATTACCCACAGGTAACTTTTAGATGAAGTAGATCTTTGAAAGACACATTGGTTAGGAGCCATTATGAATCCATCCCATTTATTCCAAGATTTAGCACAGTCACAGGGTATTTTCCTTGCTCCAAGCGTAAAGCTTGTAAAACAGTTCCAACGTTTAATCATATAAAATACCAGGCATGAAGCATGACAAATCTATTAACAAATTTCTGACCTATAGCACTCCGTTTTGTGTGTACTTCTTGGTGTGCCCATGTGCCAAACAGTACATTGGGAGTACAATACACCCAACAAAACCTAGAATTCTTGAACACTCGAGAGCGATTGAGAATAAAGATTTCTCATACCCTGTGTCCAGGCATTTTGCTAAATTCCATAAAAGCGATAGCAATCTTTTGAAGTTCTACTGTATTGACCATGTCCCTGCAAGTGATCGAGTTGGGAACCGGGAGCTGAGATTACGGAGATTAGAATCGAGATATATCATAGATATTCAAAGTAGCATCCCGAAGGGCTTAAGCACTGAAGAAGAGCTATCAATTCATCTAGGATAAAACTGTTGATGACTAGATCTGATGATAAAACTGTGGGTATCTTAATGCTGAATTTCCTTGTTATAAGTGTCCAAAGTTGAATATTGAAATGTATATAGCAATTTGGATACGTCTGCTGCTTAGCCTATTAAAGGCTGTATATAATTGTATTTGGAGGAACCTATGATATAAGATGAAAAGTTTTGATTAAAATCGATTTACTGGCTCTCTTAAAAATGAGAGGCCAAAGTGCCCATTCAGGTATCAATTTTGTTTTGTTAATGGACATCCCTGATGGGATTTGACATTTAAATCATAAGAACCACAATCAATTGATGATGGAATGTATTGCTAGTGATTTTATTTATAAATTCAGGAGTAATTATGTGGTCTTTGCCCATGGAGAGGTCAATTTTGAAGGGGAAGTTAATTTCCATGAAGGGATGAATTGTTACAGTAACAAATGAATTACCGTGACTAAATGTACATTTCTTTCCTATTTTGCATTGATAATGTGAAAAGCTATACAATGAATTATTAACATTATCCTTGTTTGTATTTCGCATGTTTCAAGATGGTGCCTCCATTTAATTTAATCTACAATTCACTCCGGAATCCGTTTTTTATGTTGATAGATGATGCCCTGGAAACACTAGGAATGTGCCGGATATAATGGTGTTTGAATTCTAAGCACTTTATGCACAGATGGAAAAAAGGCGCGGAGCCGAAACGCGTCCTGTGTTTGTCTCTGTCTTGATGTAAGAATAGAATCACAGAGAAACGACCTTGAGAGTGCGGCCCATTCATTTCTTTGCTGGAAGATGAAGTTTGGAGCGGTATATGTATATATATATATTGACACAGTTGGATAATATCACCAACCAAGACAAAACACAGGGGGTCACATCACGTCCTATTATTAGGCCTGTACTCGCTAACTCTCCTTCTCTTTTTGTCCCCTTTTTGACTATTTTTGTCTTTTTCTCCTTGTTCTTCTCCTTCGTGTCTATTGCAGACCTATTGGTACAGTGTTCTGGCAGCCACTATCATAGCACATTATTTCGTTTTACTATGTATTTCAATGCCTCCCTAAACTATTAGTCTTCAAATGATAGTTGGGACGTGTAAATAAGTCATGCCTTTAGGCAGAGACCAAGGGCCACTCAGAGATGGAAATACTTTAAAAAAATCGGGATTTCCGCATTATATGTATATATATATTGTATGTATTAAAATATATGCAACTGTACTGACAACACAACTAACATTGTGAAAAATCAAAACCTATAGATGCAGCTCTATGTAAATAGTGTAAATATTTATAAATATAACCATGTACCAACCATTTAGATGGCACAGAGTCGTTCAGTAGGAACAACTGAGCCATCGTGTCTGGTGAAAGAATGCCAGCAGAGACATATTCTGAAAATACAGGAACTCAAGCCATAAATGCATGCCATCCAGCCTTTCTATAACTGCTGCAAAACATCCTTCTTTTCTAACCTCACCTCAGCACTTACAAAGGGAACCCCAAGCTTAATCCCGATCAACCCCACCACATAAACAGAATGGGCAGTCCAAAAGATATGCCCTCACCATTTTTTCCCCAGTTTGACACGTTCTGCTCCATCAGGTGAGTTCCACCTGCACATTATGGTGTTTAACTGGACTGGCAGTACTCTTTACATTTCAGGTCAGTAGCTTTGTGCCCCGCGCCCCCTCCGCCACTGCTCCAGCCTCCCTCTTGGTCTCCGGGGCTCCCTCGGCACAGGGGAGCCCCGCACCTATCCGTCCCGCCTCCTCTTCGTCCTGGTGCCGGCGGCTTCCTTCTCTCCTCGGGGCTCCCTCAGCACACGGGAGCCCCAGCCGCAGACGACGCTTCTCTTCCAAGTGGCAGGGCTCCCTCCCATCACGGGAGCCCTGCAGAGTCAGCCGCCGTCTTCCTTCTTCCCCCTCGCGGCGGGGGCGGGCATTTCCGGCCGGCCGCGCTGGAATTGGCCGGCCGGCCCCAGCACTTCCGGGTCGCCGCAGGCAGCGCGGCGGCCCGATTTCAGGCAGGCAGGCGGGGACAAAAACGAGGTGGGCACTCGTAATTAATTAAAATAAGCGGGCTGGCCAGTGCTGGGTCGCCGCGGGCAGCGCGGAGGCCCGATTTCAGGCAGGCAGGCGGGGACAAAAACGAGGTGGGCACTCGTAATTAATTAAAATAAGCGGGCTGGCCAGTGCGCGCACGGGTGCGCGCCTATAGATGTATAAGTGATTTTAAATGCAATTTTCTCAGCAAATACTGGACGGATTTACACCATTTAAAGAAAAGCGTAATCTGCGAACCAGTCTCTTCCATTTTACCAAATTTCAAATAATTCCGTTCAGCCGTTCGGGCTGTAGCCGTGTCTAAAGGTCCTATGGAAATTTGCATGGGGAAAACACGTTTTGGGACCCCCCTTTTATCTCAGCCCCCACTTGACGAACCCCCCTCAAACTTTCAGGGAAGGAGCGGAGCGTAACGGGCCATCTTCTTTGAGAAATTCACGTAGATATATTAACCGGCGCCAAAGTTATTCCCAATAGAATGTTCCATAGTTTCCTATGGAAACTAGGTCCTAACTATATATACCTACTGGCGACTGCCAGTAGGTAATGTGTGTGTATATATATATATATATATATATATATATATATATATATATATCTATATATATATATATATATATATATATATATCCTGTGTGATGTCCTTTCACTTGGTATCAAAGGGATTGCATATGGTAAAACAGCTGGCTTCACATGCCCTCTTGAGTTTAGCATAAGACTGCTTTGTCCATGCCACCACTAGGATAGCTGGTCTATAAGGTTGACTTTACAACCATCACCATAAGGGTTGTTTGGACTGGTGCAAGGTGCTCACTAGAATAGTGAACATCATATACCAGTCCAACTTCTCACAACAATCACGGCCCAGTTTTAAGGAGAACGTTTCTCCTGTCAGGATAGGGCAATCACCTTCCGGGGCAAATGCCCTCAATGATCCTGTCTGGTGTCTCAGGCAGTGCACCAGTTTTCTTCACTTTAATCTAACAGGCACCAAAGGCACAGCACCTGTACCCTAAACTCCAGTCCTTCCCTAACTCCTGTGTTTCTCCGCTGGCGCACTACTCTTTTGTCGGCGCCACAGATTGCACCCAATATTCCCAAGTATCCCTTGATCAACAAACCAAGGGGCAGACTTGCATTCACTTTGCGGCCAGGACTCAGGGTCCTGAAGCAACCCTTGTTTCGAAGGGGGTCACCTCAAGCAACAGCCTCCTTGCCATTCTTGTCGGTCTGTGACTCTCTCAGCTGGGCATCAAAAAGTGGATCCACGACTTCTCCTTTCTGATTTGTGACCCCGTTTTTCACCCAAGACAGTGGCAGGGGTACACACTTCACATACCAGTGCTTCCAGCCATCTACCTTCACTGAGGTCCTAGTTGCCAGCAACGCCTGTGCTGGTTCCCTTCACCTTGGCTTCAAGCTGGACTGGTGCTGACTCCCCAGGCTGGATCTAATGTCCGGGCCCCTCTGGCAATGGTTGTAAGGCAGCAAATATCTACTGGTGGACAAAACAAAAGGTCTTTAGACAAGGCATACAAATAATCTATCGACAGAGAGGATAGTCTCAGAATACTTCCTTCGTCTTGGGCCACCCAAGAACCACTTCCATCTATCTGAGAGTAAAAAACACCCTGGACTTATTACACTATTTGAAGCAGCTAAGGAAGTCTGTGTTCATTTAATAAATTCGGAGTAAAAAAGAAAAACAATACAGACATACTCTAAATTCTTACATTCATGTATTCCTATATTATTCGTCTGAAAAACCTCAAGAAAGGGAAATTCTTACAACAAGGATTTTTTTGTGTTTCATAATCCATAACCTTTCACTACTTGTACAGAACTGCAGGCACTTCTAAAATTATTTCTCTTAATAAAAGCACCTACATTTTACACTTAAGGTCATGCTTTCATGGAGCAGCATGGAACATCTAAAACTGCTAATTTCACAGGGATTCTTATTACATAAAGAACAAAAAAAAACTTCAACATAGTGGGTACATAACTTTCTCCAGCAGAACATGTTGTAACAAATAAACTCCTATAAAACAATATTTTCTTTTCAAAAATGTTTGCTGAGGATCACATGGGCGTCTTTCCTGCATTCTACTTTTCAGATCCAGACTATGCAACATCATTTTCAAAGGAAAAAAACCCTATTCACCAGCTCTAATAAGGGCTGTCCGCTTATTTACACAGACTAGCTAATAAAAGACTAGCAATGCCCTTGCAAAACTGTATGTAGTATGAGAATAACACATAGTTCCCCTTAAAGGTCAAATAAGGGAACCGCAACCTAGGCTACTCATCGTTTCATAATTTCATCAGACAGGATGGGCAGTAACATAGCGTATTTTTTATTCATTTTATTAATGCTAACAATTTTTTTATAACCGTATTACTGGATAGCCAATTAAATGTCTCATGGCCGTTTCCCAGACAGCTTAGATAGGCCAAAAAAAGAGTGAGAAAAGAGAGAAACCCTAAATTTGCTTACCCTCAATTTGCACAGGAGCTAACTTCCTTTCCCCCATTTCGACAGTAAGAAACCTGAAACAGGAGACCTTCTGTCGACACTATCTACCCCTATTTTTGGCAGCTGGGCACAAACAAACTTGTAGGAGGTATCGTAGAAAGTGGCTATTGTCTTATTCAGCATAACACAAGCACATTGAGTTAACTTAGAAAGCGTTAATGACCAATTACCAATTCCTTCAACAATTGTACTAGTGTAACATGAGGGCGAAGGAATGCAAACTAAATCCCATTGCCTCCTTATCTCAGCCCTTGCACAGTAATCTTTAAGCTTAAACCATTATTTTTAAATACATGGCAGGGCTATGCTTTCCACAGGGCCCACATACACCACTATCTTTCCTTCTGTTCATATGACTGCGCAAAACTTGCTTTTGACAAAAATAGTAAGCAAAACTTCTCTTTCTCTCCCTGCGCTGTCATCTCGTCTTTCAGAGGTTGAAGTGTCAAAGCAAACCTTTACCTTAGCCCTGTTGGGTTGCTAAATGCAGAACTCTACCTCTAATCCTTACCAGCTATCCCATTTTTGTGCAAGGCTTTTCCATGTGGTTTTTCCAATTCAAAGTAACTCTGGAGACTCCCAGCTGAAAGGCAGTCCTGATCCGTACCTGTTTGCCAATAATTTAAAGGTAGGATAATAACTTCTGCGGGTTTCTTTATACTTATTTTAATTTGTGTGCAGTGTGCTTTTTCTAGCACTATAGAGATACGCTGCTGGTTCTGTACTTGCATGTGTGCATTACTGCTAAGGTACACAGTTGGGATGACTCTTTCTTTAATGCCACACAAAGCATGAAATGATAAATATATTCATTTTAGTTCCTGTGCATAAGAAAACAGTGTACCAGAATGGACTAAAAAGTCAATAGCATTCCTCATTAACTCTGAAGATTGTAAAGATGCTTTCAGCATACCATCTAATAAGTGGCAAGGATCTCTTACAGGGAAGCACCTCAGCTCAGGTATCAATTTTGACAGGTTCTCACACAAAATGTTCATATACATAGCAGGAATCGCTGCAAATACGAACAATATCACTCCTATCTTTTTTGAACTTGGAAAGAACCTTTTTTGCAGAGAATTCCAATTGACACTGCTTTCCTTGTTTTCCAAAAGGCTGGTGTCACGTTTTCACCACTATTCGAGATGCTTGGTGATAGTGCTCTTTTCACATATACTTGTCACTTTACCCTGCATTGAATGTTTAAAGCCTGAGGTGTTGGCAATTCACCTACTATCAATACTGACTCACTAGAAACTAGAGGCTGATGTATTTAGCGTTTTTACCCACTCTCTGTGGGTAAGTGTGATAACACATATTAGGAAAGAATTTTATGAAACTAGCCATTTTACCCATCAGTAAAAGAATCAAACACAGCTAAAATATCAAATATGATTTTGATATTTCCTGATTCTCTACAGTTTATAAAATAATTCAACAAAACCTAAAACATGCTTCTAAATCCTGCACCTTTAGACCAAAGACAACAAAACTGAAAAAAAGCAAAAGGAAGAAAACACTATTTTAGTGATATCCCTAAACAACAAAACCAAGCAGAATGTTAGCCCAGTCTTTCTTTCTGCTAGCTTATATAACAGTTACATTGTATTGGCCCCTTCAGGGAAAAAAATGACTGACTCTTTCACTCTCTTTTTCCTTTCTTTGAATGGCATTTAGTTTGTGGTTGGGCATTTCTTTTTTCAATGTTTATATGTTTTCACTGGTGAGGGCTATTTCTCTTTCAGTGGGGTTTTATCAGGTATTTTAGGTTTAAACCTAAAACCGGACAGCCTACAAATACAATATTATATATAAAGTGGCACTTCGCTCAAAGCGTGCCGTTCAAGTTCTCACAATTTAGAGAAAAATCTCCTCATCACCTGCCTACATAAATTGCAATTTACATATATCCAGGCAAATCACGTACATTTTTTGGCCAAACCAGCAAACCAATGTCGACTACCTCACCAAGCACAAATCTCCAGCCTCGCACTGCCAAGTTCTGAGTGACCTAACGGTTGTTTTAGAATATTCACGCCAAAGAAGATCTCAGTCGGGAGCGGCTAACACCTGGAGAGCCAGATCAGGGAAACCAGAAACACATGAAATGAAATGAAATGAAATGAAATGAAATGAAAAATTGCATTTGTATAGCGCATAACTGCCCTGAGGCCTCGCAGCGCTTGAAGATTAAATGGTTTAGCGCAGGCTCAGGGCAGATCAGCAGGATTTTGCAAACAAATGCGTTTTCAAGGCCTTTCTAAAAGACAGGAGGTTGCTGTTTCCTCGGATGGTGAGGGGAAGGGCGTTCCAGAGTCTGGCCGCCGAGTGGGAAAAAGAGCGGCCACCCCACCGGGCTTTATTGATTTTAGAGGAGGTAGCCAGCTGCAGGGTGCCAGAACGAAGGGAGCGGGCTGGAACATAGGGCGTAACCAGGGGGTGCAGAATCGCTGGGCCTACACGATGGAAGGATTTGTGCAGGATGCACAAAGCCTTGAACTGCACTCTGGCAGCCATTGGGAGCCAATGGAGGTCTTTCAGAGCCTTCCTCGCCGACTGCCGACGGGGCAGATTAAACAGTAGGCGGGCTGCACTATTTTGTGCGACCTGAAGCTTCTGAAGTACCGAGGCCGGTGCTCCCAGATAGAGAGCATTCCCGTAGTCCAGGCGGGAGAGAATCAGGGCCTGGACCATGATCCTCCTCGCCTGGAGAGGGAGCAAAGGGAGCACCCGCCGGAGCATCCTCATTAGTCCAAAGCAAGTGGCGGCGGTCTTAGTAGCCTGGACCGAGAAATCGAGGGCGGTGTCGAGCCAGATCCCGAGGCTCTTTATCTGGGACCTAGGGGCGGGGAGAGCGCCAAGACATGGTGGCCAGACGGGTGCAAGAACAGACGGGGAGGAATTTTCCCCGTTAAGTTTCAGACAGGAGGCTTGCATCCATCTGGCAACAGCCTCTAGACAGGGGCCTAAGGTGTTGGATGATCCATCTGCGTGGTCTAGTGAGACCACCAGCATGAGTCTACAGAGACGAAGAATCTCCGTGCGCAGGGTAACTCCTCAGTAGATTACTGTCCTGTCCTCAGTAGATTTTTGTCTCCCGTCAAGACCACTCCCTTGGATAGCATCTTCACCGATGAATACCACGTTCGGGCGCCATTTGAAGAAATAAAAACCTTTTTAGGGATTCACTGATACACCTGGTCCTTAAACCAGCAAAGGAGAGATTGGCACGGAAGCTGCAATATCTTAAGAAGTATTTATTAACCTCACATGAGGGAGACTGCATCATACAGTACCCTCAGGCCGTTGTAAGAGACAGTCTAAGGAGTGCAGAGAACAGGGACATTATATATGCATTTGTTGCATAGTCCGCATAAAACCAAGGGGAGGTCCTGGCACATACAAGTATACTTAGTGACTAATATGGGTATACAAAATGTGCTTACTCAACAAAGTGGGAGGGGAGACATTTCTCCTTACATCAGCGAGAGCAGCCTGAAAGTTATACACTAGGAGCAGGTGCATTCTGGCAGCTACAGGTCTTTCTGAGCATGTGCAATGCTCTGGAAGAGGGAGAAAGCACATGGCGAGCACATGGCTAACTAAGATGGCTGCCACAGAACAACATGGCTTTAGCTCATGCTAACCGCAATTCCTGTAAACTTTAAAGCTGGGTCCACTGCTAAACATAGATCTTTGCTGTATAATCGGATTGTTTCTGTAGAAGGGTAGTGGGGTTAGGCTATTCTGTTTCATAATATGACAGGGATTTTCATAATATACAGTTTATTGACAATGCTGATGGTATTTTTGCTGGACAGTTGTTTTCTGATTGTGGCACGTATACTGCATCTTAGAGCACGATAGTTTAAATAGACATTTCAAATTCCTTTTGTGTCTCTCTCCTGTTTCATTGTGGATGGGTACGAATGTGTGAGCGAAAGGGGGGTCCTGTCACCGCGATCCCTAAAAGGGTTGGGAGTGTTATGTTCTGGGGTGTCAATTCACTTGTGCCTCTAACTATAGTGTCTCTCTAGTCCTCCTTCTCAAAACCAGTCTGACTTGGGCTCATGGTACTGAGGTGGTATGGTGACTCCATGCCGATCTAGTAATATTCCATGGTCCCAAGCATAGTTCTGTTCCTGAGCAGAATTCCTGCAACATGGTTCCGCTAACGTTTGGTCTGGTACTTACTTGCGGGAACCCCGAGTAGCACTTCTGCTTGTCCACAATACCCTTACACCGTCTTGCGGAGATGTCTGCGGTGTTTGGGATTTATCTTCCACAGCTTTTAGAGACAACCTAATTCTGTTGGTTTTTCAAGCTTGAATATTAAAGGGATCATACCCGCTTTGTGCTGGCTTTTTTTAATCCTCTGCTTATTTGATTATGGCAGTTTTTAGTGTGGCTAATTGCCGCCCTACCGTTACACAACACTTACTTGCACATGGTGTCCCTAATGCAGAGGCTCCTGTAGGTTGAGGGATTGAAGTGGACGCAGTGTACCGCTTTGAATCTTTTATTCCTGGGTCAACTTTCTGGCCATCAATGCTAATGATAATTTTTCATACTTATGCTGCTGCTGCAGTACTATAATAAATACTTATCATCCGTATGCACTTCTTGACCTTCCTCTCACGGTCTGGGTACACCAGACTTGGTTTAATAGCGCACTTCCTCCTGTCCCCTGCATTGTTCATCTGGGCCACTCCAGTATTGACGGGCCTCCTGGCCTACTCTTGTAAGCTTTTCACCTTATCTGAATTTAGCTGTGAAGCGTGTTTTAAAGGGATAGATTGTTCTTTTATATAGACTCTTAATATACTTTGTTTCCTGTGCCTTTTTGGCAGGTCCTACTAGAGCTGGCGCACATGCTCAGGCACAACAAGCTGCGGGACTTGTTATTAGTCCGGTAATTGTGTATTCAGTTATGGGCAAATGCCCACCTAATTGCGAGGAAATTCCATTCTGGATTGATCACGAAAATTTGGATAAAGGATTTTCTGTAGTATACAACAATAATACGTTGTCTCTTATTTATAACATGAACAGTATTGTGTCATCTGTTGTTGATATTGTACAGAACTATATGTCAACTTTGTATCCTGGTCAGAGTCAGCTCAGATCTACTATACAGTTTAGTTGGACACTTCAAACACACACAACAATCAATAGGTATACAAGACACAGCATCTACCATGTTACGTTTAGAAGAAAAAAACAAATCCCATTTACTGTCGCCGAAAATGCTCTCAGCAGTATGGTTAATACACAGTCATCTCCCTGCCCATATCAACATTTCAATTAACAGAGTGCATGAAACCTTTTCTGATAGGTAGACATGAACCCCTTGGGAGTAGCTACATCCATGAGTTATGGTCCCTGCCATTTATCTGTTGTTGTGAGGGTGCAGTTAGAGAAGTTTTTCTCACTGGAGTAGAGTGTGAGTCCAATGCTGGTCATTCACTTGTTTGTCAACATGTTAAAATTCACAGCACTTAAAATGTTTTGGTGCCTAATTTGGCATTTATCTAAAGGGTACACCGGTTCCTGCACTTCTTCCCTTCATCACTGTACTTTCACATGGAAGCTATCTCATGCTTAATAATCAGGACTGTTGTAGTATGCGGGTAGGAGTCTCGTATAATGGGTCAGTTTACCAGTTAGTCTCTTGTTGCAACAACGTCCTGTTGCCCCAACTCCATGGAGTGGTAGATTGCTCATTTTGGCCTACCATTCTGACTTTTAAGGTAGATTTCAACATGCTAAGATGACTTAAAGCATTATTGTTTCAACAAGAAAAGGCTCTTACATCTTCCTCCGAGACCTTCGAATTGCAGGAGGCCAGAACTACTGTTGAATACAGTCATTGTTAAATACAAATCTCCTCCTGCATTTCAGGGAACTGATACATCAAATATTTAATGCTTCAGATACTGGGGGTGTAGGATTTTTTTTTAAACTTGTAGGCTTTGGCCTCGTCACTTCTTTCCAAACCGATCTATGGAGTAATACCAACTTTTCTACACTTTATTTTTTCTAGCATGTTCGGTGGGTTCCTTGTACTGCTGTTCCTCATTTGCTTGTATTCAAGTACAGGAGTATTAACCCGTCAACCGTGTTGGGATTGAGGTAGAGACTAAATCAAAAAGATGGTGTCCCAACTGGTATAATTTGGAAGACAATTAGTATGGATATGGATACAACATTATCCAGAGAGAGACAAGGAGACTCTATTCAGTTGTGGCATGTGCTCATGGCATCATTTATGTAAATTATTAAGGTAAAGGTCAAAACCTACAGCAGTTGTATCAGCACTGCAGAAAACAAATTAATGAATTGAAAAAACAACCCAAAGTGTACTAGGTGCTCAAGTGTGTGAGTGAAAACACAGAGGTGACGCAGGTGACAATAGGGTCAGCGTTAGCGGCGCAAAGTGACTAGTGCATAGATATGTACAGTGAATAAGGACAAGGTGGTTCCAAATGATTTACAATGATTATTCTGATGTTGATTTTCAGCGTGAACCACTTTGTAGGGGGCGCCTATGGTCTTGCTGAGTAGTCGACGGCGTTTCGATCCACTTTAATCGGGATCATCATCAGGACTGGGTGAGGTTGAAAGCAGTGCTGGGTTAGATGAAGGAGAAGAATCGGTCGTCTGAATCGTTGGGGCTATTCAGGGGTGAGGCCAGCGGTAGTCGTGTTAGGTGGTTCACGCTGAAAATCAACATCAGAATCATTCTAAATCATTTGGAACCACCTTGTCCTTATTCACTGTACATATCTATGCACTAGTCACTTTGCGCCGTCCACGCTGACCCTATTGTCACCTGAGTCGCCTCTGTGTTTTCACTCACACACTTGAGCACCTAGTACAATTTGGGTTGTTTTTTCAATTCATTAATTTGTTTTCTGCAGTGCTGATACAACTGCTGTATGTTTTGACCTTTACCTTAATAATTTACATAAATGATGCCATGAGCACATGCCACAACTGAATAGAGTCTCCTTGTCTCTCTCTGGATAATGTTGTATTCATATCCATACTAATTGTCTTCCAAATTATACCAGTTGGGACACCATGTTTTTGATATAGTTCCTCATTTGCGGCATTCTCATCCTGTTTCTGCTGTTCCCTAGTTGATGCTCCTTTTGCATCTACCCAGGACCTAGCGTCACCCCAGCACTATCCTGAGCGCATGCTTCAGCTATTTGGCATGATTCCATTGCAGGTGTTGGATGTGGAATGATATTTAACATTCCACCGTGCTTACTTCACCTGTGTGCAACCTGCATTTCACTGTATCTGGTGCCCTTTCAATGGGCACTGGACATATGCCTAGCTCCCCAGACGCCCTGCTGCCTTGGATCTCGAACTGCTGATGTGTCCTTTAGTGGCTCATTATCAGGACCTGTCCTTGCGTTTGCGACCTCTACAAAATCCAAGTCTGTAGCAGATGGCCAACGGGAGTTCCTGTGCATCAGCACAGCAATCGCTAGATCAAAGTTTTCTTGAAGTCCACGCAGATTGCCCGGTGATGGTATCTTCATCCATTGGAGCTGAGGATCATGTATGTTCTTAAGAACATATGAACTGGGCTGCAGACCTATCATCTAAATGGAAGCCAACGCCATCATGGAGTCCTTTGCCTCTACAATGGCTGCTTACATACTGGATTCCTCGAACAAGCACTAATTGGATATTTTTCTTCTCAAATTGTCCTTTGTCAGCTCCCAAAACCATTCTGATTTGTAGCACTGCCTTTGAGTTTGCTTCCTTCTGATTTCTGCCATTCCTTTACATGCTTCTTTCCTGACCCAGGGGAGGGTGTTATGTGTTCTATACCGGGCCTATTGTAGTTTTCCCTATGTTAGCCTAACTGTGCACGACACAGGCTGGTCTAGCTGTGCACACATTACTACTTAAAAACTTTTGCTTTTGTGCCACATTATATTTTCACACAGAACCTGCAGTTGTTTTCTTGTTTTGGTCTTTCCTGGGATTTAGTCTGAACAGCAGACCAGGTCAAACAACAATGTCCCATGTTGTTTTGGTCTGGTTAGGCACTTGCACCCGGAACAACACAGAACTGCAGCTGTTGTTTATGAACATGTGAAAAATGTTATACAGGTATGCACAGCAAGCTAACAGACCAAGAAAGACCGTTATTTTCTGAGAAGATCACGACTGTACCTGAGATGTGGAACGTTAGTCTGTGTATGCTAAGGTACGGGGTCCGCTGCCAAACCCAGTAATCTTTGCTATACAATCACTTTGCTTGTGTAGAAGGGGAGGGGGCAGGCTGTTCTGTTTTATAATATGACAGGGATTTTCATAATATATGGTTTTATCAACTCTTGTAAAGGAGCATTGTTGTGCATGCTGTAGTCATCAATCAATTATTGTATTAGCTAAGAACCAAGTCAATAGGCAAGCTTGTTTTGTCGTAATGATCGGGTTTTTTTATTTCACAATCAAATATTATTCAGAAACCATAAGTCCAAGAATGCTTATAACATGTAATCATCAGTCTACGCGTTTCTTCCACACTTGGACATCATCAGGGCTGAAAAAAAGGAAAAAATACACGTCCATATTGACCTTTATTTCTAAATAAAATTGTACTGTACAAACAGCATGTCCTCTGTTAACTCCATCCCTTCTGTTTTAAATTCCAACGATACCCTTCAAGCCTGCCTATATATAATCTTGCACTTATCCCTTGTCCTAAGATGTTGTTGTACTTTTTATTTTTGGTATGAATTAGTTAATCATCCTATGTAACAGGACTGACTTTGTTTAACACTTTGCATGAATCATGCCATTTCACTTAGTACTAATGTTCTATTGATCATGATTACATTCTCGTATTATTCATTTCCTTCAACTGCCATATGGCTGGGTATGACTTCATCGATTCGTTTTTCCCACAGACAGTTCTCAAGCCATTATAAATATTAACTGCATTTCGACGTACCTCCAAATGTTCTTCTTAAGTGCATTCCCTCTTCTAAGACCTCATGAAGTTCATATCATCATCCCATTAATTTGGCAAATTCTTTTCTACACAAAAGAAATTGATCCACATTATAACACCCCTGTGTTAAAAAAAAATATATATATATATATTAGTAATCCTCACCACCTCCGCAGCTGCAGCGAAATGAAGACACGGACCCCAGGCTGTCGGCAAGGTAAGATTTTATTTAATACCTCTCAACGGGCGACGCGTTTCGAGCATCATGTGCTCTTGTTCACACACCGTGCACCCGGTGATATATATATATATATATATATATATATATATATTATGTATATGTACCTCACCCATTATTCCTTAGTGTTTTTGTCTGTGCCCTGTATGTCCCTGATCTAATCAATACGTGACAATCACCTAAAACACTCATTGGCAACTGTATATTACCTCTTTCTGACCATGTATACTACTGTTTACGTTCCAAATCTCACACACGGCATTCGCCTCTACCACTTATTAACTGCTGCATGTTGCCTATTTTTTACCATGTTTTCACTAATTTTGGTCCAACCTCAGCTCCCAAAAGTGCATAAGTCATTAAGTTCTTCTGCTCCCTACTAGCGCCAATGTCCAGCGACAGAATAAGAGACATTCTGTTACAATTCATAAATTAACTTACTCCAATCCTGTGATCTAGAACCACAAACTTCCTATCTACGAAGGCCACAACTACCTCCAAAGAGTTCTTCTCTCACCTGTTTAAATGGCGCGTTTCCTTCTCACGCATCCGCACCTTGGCTGGCCCGATAAATCCCGCCATGGAACTAACACCCTGCTTTGGCTCTCATTTAAAATCCCAGTGGACCAAAGGAATGCTGATGTTCAATCCTCTTAATTAACGTTGCCCAAATGCGGTTCCCACTCTGGTCCTCTCTTGTCTCAACCAAGCCTCATCTGCGCTGGAGTCACCTGTCCTCCGGCAAGGCCTCGTTAATCATGCATGCTCCGTGTAGAGTATCCTGCCTGGCCCTGCCTGGAGCTGGGCGTGGCCACCATTCTATCCTGCCGCCTGTAGCAGTACATGGCCACCCTTCTTTGCCACCTCCATATTCCACATTATTGCAAAAACCGACGCACTTGAAAACGGCAGTATTATCCTACCTGCCCTCATTGTTGCAAATATTAATAACTTATTCCTCATTACAAAAATGATAATTGATTATTCGTCATTACACGAAACAACTCCTGTAAACTCGGTAGTATAATCCTACCGGCCGGCATTGTGACCAATATTAATTATTTATTGCTCATTGCACCAGTGTTCATTCAATCTTCATTGTTACACAAATCAACTCCTATAAACCTGGCAGAATCATTCCACCCACCGGCTTTTATAACAAAAATAGATTTATTATTACTGGACGTGGCCTCTTATCTTGCTACCCCTGTCTACATCGATTTTCTTCATTGCAAGGGAGACTTCACACGCTAGCTCTATTGGAGCCACTCCATGTTCAGGCTCAAAATAGCCCACTTTGTTACTGAAGTCCCATGAGTGAGAGAACACCATGAGGTTTTCCACTCGCCTGATAAACTTCATACTCTGAAGCTGCGCACAAATCGTATGTCCACAACCCCTCCTCCAATTACAGACCAGGCTCCGCATGTTGGTATTCGTGGAGCCGCCAAATTAGCCCACTCTATATATCCGTATTATTCCGACCATCTATTGCTGACACCCAGACCAAATTGACTCTATCCTATATCTGTTACACGAAATCTGGCACATTTTTATTTAGCTTTCCAGAAAATAAAACATCTATGTATAGTTTAAATCTCAAATAAACTACCTGCCCTTAGAGAGGCCATCGTCTCTGCCCTTAAGAACGTTTTAAAACCACTTTAGAATTCGGAGAAGACCTGTGTTCACAGTTCTCTCTTGAATACCTTTTCACTTCATTCTGTTCCCTAGCAAAATAATAGTCACATACCCACCCTGTCTCAATCCAAAACAATATCGACACATTCCGGGTACAAAAATCTTCAAATTCGGAGGAGAATTGCATTTGCAGCTATCTTCTGGATATCATTTCTATTCATTCTGTTCACTACCAACATATGACCCATTCAAGGTGCACACACCTCTCTTCCAATGCAAATCTGCCATGTATTCCATGCGAACCTACTTGTTAGCAACTTATGAGTCAGGGACAGACTAAGGCCCTTCGCCCAGTGATCCCCTTAGTTCCCAGTATCCCCACGCCGTTCAAACGAAGTCCCCTAGAACACTCCTAATTTGTCAGTACCCTAGATGAAATCATATTACTGACATAAAAAATAGTGTAATTCATTATCACTTTTCAATCCTTGTGTTACTGATCAACACTTGTGCATCCATCTTGCCTCCTGTTGTCTTAGTTTTAATTCCCATTCACCCCCTCTCACATTAGGAATAATTTTTTGTATTCCATGGAATTAATTCTTATTTTAGTGGGGTGATTGTCTCTGATATGTTGGTAAATCGGTGATCGACATCTTCATTTACGATCACCCTGCTTTGTTCCTGTATCCTGAGTGTTAGACCTGGCATCTTTGGCGTGGTTTCCCCTGTCTTTTTGCCTCTACCTCCTGTATTTTGTACGCTGTGCTGGATTTCGTTTTTGTTGGTTTAGATGCTTTTCCACTGCTGATCACTGTCAAAGTGCAAGTGCTCCCTGTGTTACTGTAACTGGCTATCCATGATTGGCATATTTGTATCACCAAGAAGTCCCTAGTAAAGTGCACTGAGTGTGCCAGGGCTGGTGATTCAAATGCTACTAGTGGGCCTGCAGCTGTCAGGTTGCTTCTTCCTCAGAGTCTGGAGTGATGACATAAAGGGCCCACCTCTCAATACCTCCAACTCTGATTGTAATGATTACACAGAGTATTGAAGTGATTAAGCGGGGAGGAAAGGGAATTAGGAAGGGAACAGCTGGGAAGGAGATCTGAAAAGGAAAAGTTACTCGCAAACAAAAATACACACACTTTCCTTTGCACAAAGACGTAAACTAGGACATCAGATTCTGTCCTCCTATCAGGAACTAGCTTAAGAGCGTTGTGGCTTGCGTTTATTCAGACAATCAGACTCTTAGTTGACCTTTCTTAGATCCGCTATATTGTGGCGATAATACTTCACTTCAGTATCAACTGCTCAAAGGCATAAGCGGCAGAATTTGGTTTAGGACTTTCTATGACTAGGTTTTCAATCACCTAAACAATCATGGAACTACTTATAGAACAAGAATCACACTCGTGAATATGAAAATGAGCTGGAGAAAACATTCATAGAATTTCTACTGAACAAGATTCACACTCGTGAATAAGGTAATGATCTTGAGAATCAAAACGAATGTTCTTAATAATTCACTGAAGTGTTTTTAACAAGATTCGCAATCTTACCTGTAGAGTACGACCTACTCTACTTCTGAATCTGAGTTAGTGACAGGTAATCCCCCATAAACTCACCATAATCTCACCGGGAGCCGATCATGAAGAGAAGCTTCAGCAGATTCTAAACTCCTCCTGCAGCTCAGCGAGCGTTGTAGCAGTCTTCAGGCACCCAGAACTCTCCACCGATCAAAAGAAGAAGGCTGGCCTCACCGAGATGCGGAATAGTGAGCACGGGGAACTGGGCATGGCCGCTGATGTCATCGTAGGCACGCCCATGCCAGATCCCGCGCGTCTCGCCAGATCCCGCGCGTCTCGCCAGATCCCGCGCGTCTCGCCAGATCCCGCGCGTCTCGCCAGATCCCACGCGTCTCGCGCGGTTAAATCTCACGCATTGCGCGCGGGGTGCCAAAGCCCTCGCATTTCGCGTGGAGTGCATTTCGCATCCTACTCTTTTTGCGTGAGGTGCCAAATCTCACTCATCCTGAGTGGGAAAAAAGTTAGTAAAAAGAGAACAAACATACTAGGACACAAGAAAATGCATCTTGAAACATTTTCGCCACCACAATCCTCCAGGGCTACTCTGACTTTTACCACATAAACGTTGATCGCACAGGAATAGGCGTATGTGCCTACAGATTGGGGCGGGCCCTACACCGCAAGTCGCCCTAGTCCTGACAGCAGCACTGATTGTGCCACCCACATGAATAGCAATAAAATGGTGTCTCAGGCCTGCCACCGCAGTGCCTGTGTGCAGTCTGTGAACTGCCATGTCAACCTGGCCAGTGTCCCCACTGACCAGGCCTAACCCTTCCCTTTCTGTACTCATTGGTCACCCCTATGGAAGGCCCAAGGTACCCCCTTGGGCAGGGCGCAGTGTATGTGAAAGGTAGAGCATGTACTAGTGCGGGTGACATGCTCTGGTAGTGAATTACAGCTATTTTCGTTTTTCACTATTGTAAGGCTCTCTTGTCTATAGGCTATCATGGAAAATGGAGAACAGCACTTTTAGAAAGTGGCTGTTCTCTTGTCTGACCTTTTGTGTGCCTTGGCCTGTTTGTGAATTGACTGTCTGGTTTGAGAGTGACAGGGGCTGGGGAGCCCCCAGGAGGCTAGATGAGTCGGCCCTAGGCTGAATGACTGCAACAGCATCTTGAGTGGTGGGAGGGGATAGCACCTGGGTCTGAATAGGGCTGTGCCTGCCTTCCACAATGCTGGCTCCACCTTCTGCTAGGCGGCTGACAACCCTGCCCCTCCCTCGGAAAGGAGAAGCCAGGAAAACAAAGTGCTCAAGGAACACCAGGAACTGGTTCAGACCGGGCTCCGAGCCCACCTACACAAAGGGCATAAAGACTTTTAGGGTTATAAGTATAGGACCCCAGACTACAGAAAATTAAATCATCCTGGAATCAAGAAGGAACCTCTGCCAAGGAGAAAGCTGAAAGACTGAAGAAGGAAGACTGTCCTGCTGTTGCTTTACTGGACTGACCTGCAGTTGCTTTGCTGCCAAGAAGAGGGGAAGGACTTTGCTTTGTGCTGTGTCCCCTTGCTTGAAGAGATCTCCAAGGGCCTGAAGAAGAGCTGGCTCCCTATTAAGAAGTCCCAGGAACAAAAGGACTTCACCCCCAGCTTCCCTGAGCTCTACTGAGAGAGTTCTGTACTTCCTAGAGTGCTTGGGCCAGTTGTGGTGCCTCTGGAAGTTGTACCTGTGTTGGGAAGCTGGAAACCAAGATTTTTAAAGACTTTCTGCAAGTTTTCACGCAATGCACGCTTGCGGAGCGCATCCCCGCCAGTGCGAAGAAATTCCCGCTGCGGCGAAGGCTGAGCACGTCGTAGCGCCTGTTGCTGATGCCAGTCGTTTCATCCTTTGCTTGCGGGACGCACCAGACCGGTGCGGGAAGATTACTATCGCTGCGAGTATTATCGCAGAGCCTGTCGTCATTGGGAGATCGTCGCTCTGCTTGCTTGCGGACCGCATTAAGTTGCTGCGAGAGTCATCGCAGAGCCATCGCATCGAGGGGCCGCGAGAGGAGAAGATCACCGCTGAGCGACACCGGAGATCGTCGCCGCCCCGAAGATCGTCGCATCGTACCTTTTGCGAGCCGCTTCCACCGAAACCTGTGCACCGGTATCCACGCAAAGTATCGTATCCCTCCCCATACAGACCGGAGTCACTACAACACTCCAGCGGGGTTGTCGCATCACCTCCCCAAGATCTCAGGAGTGACGCATCGCTTGCTTTTCAATGCTACAGCTTTCACTTGGAACTTTTTTCGCATCTAAAGGTACTGTTGGCTAAAAAACGTGACGCAACTGCGGATTATTTTAACACAACCTTAAGAACACTTTTGAAACCATTTTCTTGAACTGTGTATGTTGGATTTTTGTTGTTTTGGTCTAGTTTAGTTTAGATTGAATACCTTTTTATTTTTCTAAACTGTTGTGGATTCAGTTTGTGGCATTTTCACTGTGATACTGTCAGTGTTGGTACAAATACTTTACACATTGCCTTTGATAAGCCTGATTGCTCGTGCCAAGCTACCAAGGGGGTGAGCAGAGGTTATCTAAAGAGTGTATCCTCCTTACCCCGACTAGAAACAAGGGCCCCTATGTAGATTTTACGACATTCACTCTTCATATTATTGTACTTAAACTCTTTAATACGATTGATTCCCAGCTCACAAATATTACATGATCCACATGTATAGAACCCCTTAGGTTGGTTGGGGAGCCAATTTCCCCCCCCGCTATATGTGTTTTTTAATTAGTTTCTTGTGATCTAGTTCTTAATTGTGGGACATCTCCTGTAACTTACTAGTGGTTTATCTGAGAAAATCTCAGTCAAACCCGGTACTCCTTTGTGTAGGTTTCAGTTTTTATTCAAGATTTTAAAAATCTTGCTATGGTGCGTGCTGTACCTAGAAATCAAGGTTTGTCGACTCTTGGCTTGCACTTTTTCCTTCTAAATTAGTGTGGCCGCCCTTCATATGTTGCTCACCCTTTTTTCTAGCCTTCTCTAGGCATTGTGCAGTGTATCCTCTGCCTGAAAGCCTTCTCTGTAATTCATCTAGTCCTGTCCTAAAATCCTCATCCAGACTACAATTTCTTCTGGTTCGCACCATCTCACCATATGGTATTCTTTTAATCACTGCCGGGGGATGTGCACTATCTGCTCTTAATTAGAGTTGGTAGCAGTTTTCTTGCAGAAAAGCTTGTTATGTATTCTATTATCTGATATGAACAATTATGCATCAAGAAATTCAATCTGATGACTATGATGACACATTGTAAATGCAACAATGGATTTGTTACTGTTCAAGAATTCAAAATACTCTGTTCTTTGCCTGTCCCCCTCCAGATTAGTAAAATATTGTCTATGAAGCGGCCCCAAAATAGGATTAAGGCTGTCCATTTTGCGTCTCTCTTGCTCTAGGCATGCTCCCTCTCAAACAACACCATGAAGAGGTTGGTGTACGAGGGAGCAAACCTGGAGCCCATGGCCGTCCCCCTGATTTGATTAAACCATTCACCCTTGAACAAAAAGAAGTTGTTTTTTAATATAAGGTCACCCATTTCCGGGATCATTTCCGAATGTTCCTGTAGGCTGGCACTAGGAGTCCCCCAAAAATGATTCAGGGCCTATTTGTCCTTTTCATTTTCAATACGGTGTAAAGTCCCACCACTGCAAAAACAGGTGATGATCAGAATGCAGAACAATGCCATACATTCACCCCAGTACAGAGATCTGGGCCTAAATCCATAGTTTTTTTGCTCACTATGCCATTCCAGTTTGAACCCAGCCATATGCAAAGCAGTCTTGACCCTGTGCCCCATGGGAACAGTCCAGCCCAAACTGCCAAGCCAGGTCCTCCCTGGACTGGAAACAAGCATCCAAGGACCAGTTTCGGGCTTTCAGCCCTCATCAGCCTGGATACCTTGATTCCAGTGGCATGGAGAGCATGGGACTCACGTCTGAGCATACCCGTCCCACTCGGGGTGACAAATGCAAAAACAACAGGTGATGGACAGAATGCAGAACAATGCCATACGTAAAGTCCCACCACATCTAATGTGACATAACTCATTCCTTGTTCCCAAACCACATCTTGTAGTTTGTTGAACATCCATTGTATCCCTTATATACGATGGTAGATTGACCACTAAAGGTTTTAAGAATATGTCAACAAATTCTGAGAGATGTTCAGTCAAACTACCTATGCCTGAGACAATTGGTCTGCCTGGCGGGTTTTGCATGAACTTGTGAACCTTTGGTAAAATATATTTGAATGGAAAAGTAGGACTTGTGTTGTTAAGATACTTGAACACCTGTTCGTCCAATAACCCCTGTTCTTTCCATGAATAAAGTCTCTCTGAGAGGAGTCTACCTGCTTCCTTAGTGGGATTGAAGCTCAGTTTCTTATAACACGTTGCATAGCCAAGTTGTCTCCTGGTATCGTTACAATAATCTGATCTTCTCATTACCACAATGTTTCCGCCCTTGTCGGCTTCCCTTATAACTATGTCCTTATCTTGTTTCAAATTGGCTAGAGCGAAGCGTTCTTGCTTAGATAAATTCTTCTTCAATCTGGGATTCATGTTTCTCTGCCCTGCCTGGTACTCCAATATATGTAGATCATTCATAGTTTTTTTTACAAACAACTCAATTGCTGCATACTGTGGTCCCTGTGATATAAATTTGGATGAGGGTTTAAAGGCACTCGTACAACCATAATCGGTAGGAATATCCAACATGATGGTGACGTCTTCCACCCCATACCTCTCCCCTTCGATTAGTGATGCAAGTAATTGTACCTTACGCATGTGTTTTATGGTCGAATCAGATCTTTTAATTGCACTTTTCACATTCACCAGTCTATCCACATTGACAAAAAAAACTTTAACATTTTAATCGTTGTGCAAATTTAAACATCAATTTCCATTTCAGTGAAATAACTAATCCTAGTCGGACAAAATGAGAGTCCCCTCTTTAATACAGATAATTCATACTGGCTTAAAATTCTATCAGACAGGTGGGTAACATCTACATCCAGATTGTGTACGGTTGACCCCGTGTGCTCTCTGGCCTCTTCTATTTCCTGAACTTGTTCTGACTGTGTGTCCCAATTCTTATACTTTCTGTGTTTCTGACTTTCCAGCTGATCGCCCCTCCTTTTTCATCTAGAGTCTATGACGTTAAGCAGGGGATCCCTCAGGGTTCGGCTTTGAGCCCCACCTTGTTCAATCTGTATAAGCAACCATTGGCAGCAGTTGTTAAGAACAGAAGGCTCACGGTGGTGTATTATGCAGACGATACCCAGCTTGTAGTCACTCTAACCAATACTACTCGAGACGCCTGCAAGTTTTGCAGCGATCTCGAAGCTGTCGCTGGGTGCAAGACTGCCAACTGTCTACAACTCTAGCTAGTCAGTCCGAGGTCCTGCTGGTGGGGAGAGACCCAGAGTTGTGGTGTGAACACTGGTGGCCCGCAGCTTTGGGGGTGGCACCCACCCCAAACAGGCAGTAAAGAACCTGGGGGTCTGGCTAAAGAATGGTGATGGATTAAACCCAGATCAGTTGACTGGGGGTGAGTGTTTGATTTGCTCAAACGCTCCGTTCATCATCCCCTTTTGTATCGATTTGTTTGCCCTAAGTGTGGCAGGGTATGCTCAGACGTGAGTCCCTTGCTCACTAGGCCACTGAATTCAAGATAGCCTGGCTGATGAGGATTATGAATCCGAAACCGGTCTCGGGATGCTTTTTTCCGGTCCAGGGAAGACCTGGCTTGGCAGTTCGGGCTGGGCGGTTCCCATGAGGCACAGGGTCAGACTGATTTGCATATGGCCATGTCTGAACTGGGGTGGCTGAGTGGGCTAAAGAATGGTGATGGATTAAACCCAGATCAGTTGACTGGGGGTGAGTGTTTGATTTGCTCAAACGCTCCGTCCATCATCCCCTTTTGTATCGAACTGTCTACAACTCAACGCTAGTCAGTCCGAGGTCCTGTTGGTGGGGAGAGACCCAGAGTTGTGGTGTGAACACTGGTGGACCACAGCTTTGGGGGTGGCACCCACCCCAAACCGGCATTAAAGAACCTGGGGGTCTGGCTGGACACTGCCCTTAACTTCAGAACTCAAGCTAAGAAGGTGGCTGCTGCTGGAGCTTAAACCCCTTCTGGGATTCTTTGAGCCCTCAGTCAGGCAGGTTGTTGTACAGGCTCTGATTTTCTCCAGACTGGACTATGCTAGCTCCCTCTACATCGGGGCGAATCAGACCAAGATTGCTAGACTTCAAAGGGTTCAAAACGCAGCTGCCCGAGCGCTCCTTGGCTTGCCAAGGCTTTGCTCTACTTCAAATACTATTCACCGCCTTCATGGCTGCCTGTTGCTAGGCATATTGAATTTAAGGCCCTTTGTATGACTTTTAAAATTCTCAGCTCCTCATCGCCCAGCATTCTGTCTGACCTGCTTTCTTTCTATACTCCCTCCCGTCAACTCCATTCCATGGGACAGAACCTGGTGGTTGTCCCTAGGGTGAGGAGGGCGTGTGCTGGCGGCCGCTCCTTTCAAGTGCTGACTTCTAGACTTTGGAATTCTCTCCCCGTCTCCATCCGTAGTCTACAGCTTTATCTGCCCTTAGCGATTAAAACGTTTTTGTTAGCTTCGTTATAAGTTGTTCTGTTGTCTTAAGCGGTACTAATTGGGTTTCAGCACCGGGACGCCCCTTTGCTGGGGCAGCCGTGCGCTTTACAAATCCACCTAACCTAACATAACATAACATAACATTCATAGTTACAAGTTTGTAGGTCGACTGCCAGTTCACTTCCTCCAGTTTTCTTAAAAGATCTGTTGTATCTTTTAGATAGATTGGGCTGAGATTTTTAACCAGAGGTGCTACAAAGCGGTCAATGTAGTTTGAGATGGGTTCCAATAGTGAGTTTTTGGCAGACACTATCGGTCTTCCCGGTGGATTCTCTCTGTTTTTGTGAATTTTTGGAAGATAATAAATAAAAAGTGCTTAACGTTGGATGTGTTGTATTGAGTTATAGATGTTCATCTTTATCAATTAGCCCATTTTTAAGCCAATTCTGTAAATGTGCTATCAGCTTGTCTTGGATGTTTTGTGGGATCCTTTATCAATTGTTTAGAGCACTCCTGATCCACTAATTTTCTTCTAGCTTTGGCTATAGAATCCTTTTTTAGGTCGAGCCTAGACGTGCAACCAATGCGAAGCATTGGTTGCTGTCTGCTCGACAACTATTGCAGCCCGTTTCTGGGAATGTAGACACGAGATGGGCACGAGCGCAGATTTCACCTCGTGGGCGCGCACGGCGCCGTGCCCATCTCCTGCCTCGGAAGCTCCAACACCACACACGCATGCGCATAGACAGAGACACACACACAAGCGCCCATGCACGCACGCACACATACAGAGAACCTACCCCCGCCGTCGCATAGACACACACGCGCGCACACACACAGCATACACACAAGCACACCAAGACCCCCCGCCGCCCCCCCCTACAACTAAGGATTGATAACGTTGGGCGCGTGCGCTTCTGACTCAGACAGCATGGCATGGCAGCACGCACACATCCCCCCCCACACCCCACTCACCAGGTTCTTCTTGCGTGTCCCTCGGCAGCCAGCGGGTCATTCTGGGCAACAGGCGGGTGCCGCGGGGCTCTTCACGGGAGCCCCGCTAGCTGAGACGCAATTCTTCCGGCGAGCACAGGAGCGCGGTGTAGACTCCCGTCTGCATCCTGTATTTGTCTGGCCCCGCCCCCGTCCCAACAAAGGTTGCCTGGCTTCCTGTTGAAGCCGGGCTGCGGCGGTGAGTTTGCTTGTTTTCAACTTGTTTTTTATACGTAGTGCCAGTACAAGCAGTAATTTCAAGGCATTGATCTCTACCCAGGTGAAAATTCAAGTTCACTGATTTATTAATAAGTTATTGTTGGCATATTGGTTTTTAGACTTACCCTTTACTGCTAAGGAGATGCTTGCATTTATTTCCATTATACTTTACACCTGTTTGTTACCCAATCCCAATTGTGTCTATTTTTTTTAGGTGGCACTGCACTAACTGGTTCCAGTCCAATCCATGTGTTACTTCTCAGCTGGAATTTTTGTACCAGGGCAACGTACATTTTAATTCCATGTCATACGTGACCTCATGACTGAAATAAATTATGGACAATTATTTTTTTGCATCCGAGTACCTAATCGTGTGATGATGTTTTAGTACACAATGTTCTTTCGTTTACGTATTTGCTTTTGGTCACGTTTCATTTTTTGTGTTTAATTCACTTAACCTATTTTTATTTCTACATTTACTCCTCAGCGCCATTACTGAATCGACTGTGAAACAGTAAAGGTATCGGATCCTACATCTGACCAACCCGGATCTCAACAATAAGAAAAACAGAGCAAGGTGGCTGGACAGGATTATTCGTGAAACAATTCCCCAGACACACAGTCAATCTGTACCATGTGACCACTGGATTTAATTTTCCAAACAAGTTTATTTTTCTTTTTTACATTTATCAGCAATTTTTTGAAACACAAGCACAAACAAAACCACTGTCAATTCAAAAGGTTCATATATACAGTATCTACAAATGCACACATTTACAAATTTACAACAAAGAATCAAACAAAAAATTGGTTAGACACACCAAAAGACAGTCACATATGTATAATAATTCAAATAAATTGCAATTATATACAGTGCAGAGATTAGTCCATAAGCAAACAAACGGGCACCAGTCCTAGAGATTGAAAAAACCAAGTGACAGTCGGGGTTGAGATCGAAAACAAGCCTGCCTGTCAACGAAAGCCTGTGGTGTAATGTTAAATAGGGTTGCGAGGCTAGGATACAAAGTGGTGGTATGATTTACATCCTAGCGGCACCCTTTGTTGTAGCCACAGGGTGGTATTGTCGACGCGTTTCGAACCTAAGTATTCAAGGTTCTCTTCAGGACAGGGACTGGGAAACAGATTCTGCACGCGGGCACAAAGATTGCCGTGGCGTAGGTATCTCGTGTTCACACCTGCAATAGGCGCAGAGCAGGACTTAAGGCGTGGTGTCAGGCTTCAGAAGCTTGCGGGTATCAGGGCGGCTCACATTATTTTTGCGCGTGTAGGTCTGGCTATGCAGACCACGGGGAGGGAAGCGGCCGGTCACTGGCCTCAGTTCAGGCCGGCAGTTAAAATTGGCCCGCTGAAAAAAGAGAAACCCTTTGTGAGCGCCAGGGTCAAAAGGCAGCAGTGGAGCTGGTTACAAACCGCTGCGGGCCAATAGAACACGAGATACCTACGCCACGGCAATCTTTGTGCCCGCGTGCAGAATCTGTTTCCCAGTCCCTGTCCTGAAGAGAACCTTGAATACTTAGGTTCGAAACGCGTCGACAATACCACCCTGTGGCTACAACAAAGGGTGCCGCTAGGATGTAAATCATACCACCACTTTGTATCCTAGCCTCGCAACCCTATTTAACATTACACCACAGGCTTTCGTTGACAGGCAGGCTTGTTTTCGATCTCAACCCCGCCTGTCACTTGGTTTTTTCAATCTCTAGGACTGGTGCCCGTTTGTTTGCTTATGGACTAATCTCTGCACTGTATATAATTGCAATTTATTTGAATTATTATACATATGTGACTGTCTTTTGGTGTGTCTAACCAATTTTTTGTTTTATTCTTTGTTGTAAATTTGTAAATGTGTGCATTTGTAGATACTGTATATATGAACCTTTTGAATTGACAGTGGTTTTGTTTGTGCTTGTGTTTCAAAAAATTGCTGATAAATGTAAAAAAGAAAAATAAACTTGTTTGGAAAATTAAATCCAGTGGTCACATGGTACAGATTTCTGAATCAACAGCACTGAGATGTCTCTGCTTAGCCCGCGCTGTCCATATCCCGTCACTAATGCGCAATAATCACCTCTGTCAGGTTTAGCTAATCTAAAGTGACCTAACTCCATTCTTCACCTCTGTGGCAACTCATACACGGCCTTCCCGCTCTCCATGAAAACGCACCGCCGAAACGTCACGCGGCGCGCTCACGGCTTCCAATGTCCGCTTTGTAACCGCGCCGCGAGGCAGTCCCATCAGATCAATGCTGTTCAGATCAATTTAGAACTCCCCGAACCGAACAGGGCCTTAAAACAACACACAGGTCTAGCATGGTGAAATCCGAGTAGGGAACACGCACGTCCTCGAAATGTCTGGAGGCAAGCCTCCCTAGGATACAATAAATCTGTCTGCTCCAATAGGTAACCAAACACAGCCACAATGCCCCACGCTCCTGCAAGGGAGAAACAAACGTGGTGTTTAGCACAATTGATTTGCGGCCTGAAGCAGGCTGAGATTACAATGCTGTAGAGCAGCGTATTTTTAGTTTTTTTTGTTTTGTTGGCTTAGCTAGTGCCGCTTTTACGGTGCGGGTTACAGCTGCTTTTATAGAGCTTAATTTGTGATGGGATAGGTGGCGGGGCTCTGATTATGTGGAAGCTTTTATTGAAATATGTTTGTTAGCCTGCCTAAGAAACAGCACAGAAATCATATTATTCAGGAGGACATGTTGTTTAGAGGGAAAAAGCTGAGACTTTTAGCACTCATGTTTATTTTTTTACTTTGAAAGGAGCTACAGACGCTTAAAAGCTCACAGAAATCGTACAATTGGGGATTGCATGTTATTTAAAGACAAACCGTTAGAAAATCTGCACTTGCATTTATATTATTTTTAAAGGAAACTTAACACAAAATGCAAATGTGCCCAGACAGCGTGTGATTTCTTTTTTTTAACAAAATCCAGAAATAATATTGGAACGTGTGTCTGTAGGCAACTTTGTAACACTGCACGTTTGGTTTTTACACTGCGCTCATCGCAACATACACTCCAAATACCACTCAGTGCCACAGAATTACACTCCACATAATTACACTGCACTCAATGCAACATACACTCCAAACAATATCACTCAGTGCCATATAATAATATACTACATAATTACACACCTCATACTTACACTCTACTCAATGCAACATAAATACACTCTATCTGTCTAGCTATCTATCGCCCTCACTCTATATGTCTATCTATCACACTCACTCTATCACCCTCTATCTATCTATCTATCGCCCTCACTCTATCTATCTATCGCATCACCACAGCATCACTCAGGGGCACCACAACATCACTCAGGGGCACCACAACATCACTCAGGGGCACAACAACATCACTCAGGGGCACAACAACATCACTCAGGGGCACCACAACATCACTCAGCACCACCACAGCATCACTAAACGCCACAGCATCACTCGTCGCCACCACAACATCACTCAGAGCCACCACAACATCACTCAGAGCCACCACAGCATCAATCTGTGCAACCATTCAACAACAACTGGTTCAAATATGTTCTTTCAGTGTTTCAAGCTTTATTACAAATGTCACAAAAAGATGTTAATATTTCACTTCTGTTCTTGGATTTTCGTCACAATAAAATACAATGAACATAATCTTCACAAAAGTTATTTACAAAAGTTTAAGCTATTGCCATTATAAATTACAATAACTTTTATTTAAGTATTAATTATTAAAAAAATTAAAAGCCATTGTTATTTGTGATATCAATACATCTAAGTCACGTAAATACAACACATATTGCATTACAAATGTTATAGGTGTCACATTTGCGAAAGTTGAAATTATTGGCATTGTAAACGACAAAGCTATTAATTTAGCTATTTTAAAAACCAACACATAAATAAAAAAAATTGTCATTTACAATACCAATAGCTCAAACTTTCCTAATGCAAGACCTATTGCATTGCAAATGCTTGTTTGTTAATGATAATGATGTTACTGCCTTTGTCCGAGGGTTTTATTTGAATTGTTTTATCCTCTTGTAAGGTTTTGAGAGCATCTGTTTGTGTTTTAGATAGATTACTTTTACCATTGCTGTGCGTGATTTTATAAAGCTCTTCTATTTTCGCCTTGTGAAAATATCTATCTTATTGCCTGGTGGTAAATTTGGATAGTATTTAGATTTTAATTTCAGACCACTTTCTCCCGCTCCTTCCATTGGCTGGAATTCTTGTAGTTCCATTAATGCCTCTGTTTCCTGTAAGGCAGTTGTTGTGCCCATTGTCATCAGTATTTCTAAGCCCTCAATATCTTCAGCTTGAAAAGAACTTATGGCCTCCATGGACATGGTTTGATGTTAAATATTTGTTTTCTCTGTATACATTTTCGCTAGTTTTAATTTTCTTGGATATTTTTATAGGTCAATTATTTTTTGAGCAATGTCAAGATGGGAGGTTGGACAGAAGTTTCGTCTTTTTTTTTAGTACTTCATTTTCAATAGATGTTAGAATTTTATCTGAAAGGTTAATTATATTCAGTTCTTGTGAATTTAAGCCTTCCATTTCGATTGCCTGGGCTGTCTTATCCGATCTCTGGACCAAGTGTCCGTTTTTGAATCCTCCCTTGCCTCTCTGGCCTCTTCTTGTCTTCCTCTTGTTCCTCTCCCACGGCCTCTTCCACCATCTCTTTTTGGTAGGTTGCTATTGTTCTGTTGTTCTAATGCCATTCGCATTTCTGTTAAAAAGTTGGTATTTTTTCTCGTATCTGCCATTACTTGTGGGGTACTTTCATTTTCACTAGCATCAGTACTTATTAGGGAATCAAAACTCGAAAACTCCAGATTAGTTGTTTTCAATTGTACTTTGCCTTTTCCTGTCTCATATTGTCTCCCAAAAGTGAAGATTCTGCCTTCTTCAAAGTCTAATTTGTCACGTTGGAACTTGTATTGTTTACGTTGTTTTACTCTATCCTCGTGTTTCTCCAGATTTTTTAAAATATCTGACTTAAGTTTTTGCAGTTCTTCAGTTAGGGTCATTTTGTTTATTTCCTCTTCTAGGTTTTTTAATTCCTTTCTTATCTCTTTCAAGGCTTTATCAATGTGTTTAATTAAGATGATAATTAGCCCTGTCGACTCTAATAGGTGCTCTCCCCATTCTTGTAATAGGTCCCCACTTGTATCCTGATGACTTGGCATTAACATGAGGCGGAGGCCTCTTGGAATTCTCTTGACTTCAACATATTTTTGTAGAGTTATCAGTTCACACCATTTAATAATTCCTTTTTTTTTTTATAACCTTTCCCAGTATCTCAGTTTGTCTCTGCTGTTACTCGTGTTATTTGTCCCCTTGCCGTTCTTTGTATATTTGTAGTTGTGAACAAGTCGGACATTTCAGCATTACGTTTGGCCTCTCGTGTCTGCATGGCAAGATTTTTACTGTTTTGATGTGTCTGCTTTTTTCACGAGTCCCGTTTCCCTTGCCACGTTATCGTTCGTGATAATCTGCTGATAAAAGCCGTTTAAGTTTGTTAACGTTTACTTTTAGTTGTGGTTATTTTTAGCAGATGGCATTCAATCCTTCATATTTGATGAATACTTTTATACGGGAAAACAATATTGTATAGTCTGGTATTGTACCGGGGCCTCTTTTGTCACGTTTACTCTTTGTTTATCGTTTTTAGGTCTCGCTGAACCAACGCGCATGCGTTGTTCTGCGAGAGTATAGTAGGCAAAACAAACTCTTGAAACCAGCGAGATTTGTCCCCAATGCATGTGAGGTACTCCAGCGCGACGCTTCCCCAGCGCACGCTTGGCCTCACTTCTCAATCACACCCCATATGGTGTTCCCTCCCACTCGCTCGCACATCAAAGGCTGCTGCTCCCACGCCAATGCGCTCCTGCCCCGCCCCCCCACAGCAATGCCAAGAGCTTGTTTTGTGCCCTCGGCTTCGGGTTTCATTATTCAAGCCCCTTGAGCATTTAGGTCGAGCCAAAAGCTGAAACCCGACCCTCTCCGCCTTTAGAAAAGCCAGGACCGAGCTCCGACCTGCATGCTTATCAGCAACACAGCCACAGCCTGAACAAGCACTCTCTTGTGCTCGTGGTCACTTGTGCCCACTACAAAGCTGTGTGTCTTCCTCCATTCCATCCTTTTGTTCGCTTTTATGAACTAATATTCGGACTCTTTTACTTAAAAAAAAAAAAAATGTATAGGGCTTTTTTTGGACTGCGAATATCTCTACAGGACGCCAAGATATTCCTACTTAAACCTATTTTGGGCTCTGCTTAGCTTTACCATAACTGCCACGTTGCCTCTTGCTATGTCCGACACCCTCTGTTTGCCAGGTTGTTTTAGCCACGGAAGTTGCATTCTGGGAATTGTAGTTTCATTTATTTACGTTGTAAGAAAACAGTTTTCTCAAAAGTCCCAAAATGTGTTACTGGAATACAATGCTGCCATTGACCCCAGAGCGAAGCACACAGAGGCAGCCTGATGTCACGGCCATTGTTTAAAACACTTTACTCTTACTGGCTGGTGCCAGGCCGTCACGTGACCAGATTCCTCTGGCTTGCTCCAGCTGCTCTGTAACCTAGGAACGGGTCACAACCATTGGGCACGTCACCCAAAACACAATTGGAGCCTCAGTTCGAGCATCTGCTGGCACAGGAAGGGTCCTAGGGCAGTGTGTCCCAGTACTGGGCTCCACGCAACGAGGCTTCTTCTGGGACAGAACACGCTACCTCCGCAAAACAAACACAGACATGGCTGATCAATATTCTGGTTTACTCTTCGTGTTTTTTTTAGCTGAGTCATTTGCTCAGACTGTAAACATGTCACAATTTATTTCATGTTCTTGGTGTCCCCAGACACAGAGATTGTAAATACAACACTATTTGTATTGTGTGCACACCGGAGACCAGACAGCCACTAAACACAGCCCTGTTTGTATCATGCACGTCAGCAAAGCCGCAGACGAGAGAAGGCGGTGCTACGCCCATGGACTTCCTGTTATGATAACATCAAATCCTGAAAGGCAACCTTTATCTAGCAAAATACCTTTCCTGCGAGAATATATCATATTTAAGGATTCGGTGATCAGGCCTGGTATAGATGATGAAGGGGAAGCCAGATCAGTGGGCAATCAGGAGCCCAGGAAGGGCTTATAATTTCATTTTGCGGCCGCTTTTTTTTTCATGTTTCTCTCCCAGCCCTCCATTGACTATATTTCACGCACTTATTCTACACTACGGGCAATGCCGAGAGCATTTCCCGGCCGCTTTTTTTCTTCATATTTCTCTCCCAGCCCTCAATTGACTACATTTCGCGCACTTATACTACCGTAACCAGGCTATTTTGATACCACTCTTACCAGCATGCGGCATCTCTTTTATTCCCAGTCATCTTCTGCTAGGCATCACAACACCACTCAGCACGACCACAGCATCACTCAGCACCACCACAGCATCACTCAGCACCACCACAGCATCACTCAGCACCACCACACCATCACTCAGCACCACCACACCATCACTCAGCACCACCACACCATCACTCAGCACCACCACACCATCACTCAGCACCACCACACCATCACTCAGCACCACCACACCATCACTCAGCACCACCACACCATCACTCAGCACCACCTCAGCACCACCTCAGCACCACCACTCAGCACCACTCAGCACCACCACACCACCACTCAGCACCACCACTCAGCACCACCACAGCACCACTCAGGGGCACCACAACATCACTATGCGCTACCACAGCAACACTGAACGCCACTGCATCACTCGTTGCAACCACATCACTCCGCGCCATCACAGTATCAATCTGTGCAACCATTCAACAACAACTGGTTCAAATATGTTCTCTCAATGTTTCAAGCTTTATTACAAATGTCACAAAAAGATGTTAATATTTCACTTCTGTTCGTCACAATAAAATACACTGAACATAATCTTCACAAAAGTTATTTACAAAAGTTTAAGCTATTGCCATTATAAATTACAATCACTTTTATTTAAGTATTAATTATTTAAAAAAAATTAAAAGCCATTGTTATTTGTAATATCAATACATCTAAGTCACGTAAATACAAAACATGTTGCATTAGAAATGCTATAGGTGTCACATTTGCAAAAGTTATAACTATTGGCATTGTAAATGACAAAGCTCTTAATTTAGCTATTTTCAAAACCAACACATAAATTAAAAAAAATAAAAATCTTTTTTTAAGAATATCAGGAAACAGAGTTAGGCGGCTGCTCTTACCCGCTTGTGGTTTGCTGCGTGGTTCCTCGCCCTCCGGTAGGATTCCTCATAGCTGGCAGTTAACAACTCCAGAGTTTCGGAGCTCGCGCTTGTCTGTATTTGCTTTCCTTTTAACAAATGATTACAATGTATCATGCTTAACGTGACGGCTGCCTCGCGTCAGGAAAATATTGTCACATTGTAGCCCTCTTGATTGACGCCGGGGCTCTGGTCAAAGGCGGTGCGTTTTTTACGGCAGAGCCACGCCGGTTTAAATGAGCAAAGTAAAATCTCCTGCCTCACGATATATAGATTCTGATGAAAAACGCACTCACTCTTGATTTAAGAAGTTAAGGCGGCTTTATTTCAGATTCTTGCCGTACCCAATGCGTTTCACCTTTCCTCAAGGCTTGATCACGGGATACTTTACCCTAGAAACAGACATCTTTTATTTCTAGTGGCACACAGTTACTTCCTGTTTTCGGTGTGATGCATTGTGGTCATTGTGGTTTGACTTTTACAAAAACGTGCGAGTTTATAAATAAAAAATTTAAGTGCTCATATTTCTAAGTGCTCAATCACAAAAAATTTATATTTATGGCCACCTGTGCTTTATGTCCATTTTTGACAAAGCTTGTTTGTCTCCTGATAAAAAATGGTTCTTGCTAACATATCACGTGGTGAAGAAGCTTTGCAATATGTTATACTGGAATATTGGCCCTTCAGATGCTCATCATGTTGTAGTATGTGCCAATTTCGTTTGATGAGGGAACAGATAATGTTATGTTCCATGTTCTATTCCATGAAGAACCTTAACACCTTGTCCTTTTCAGTCTTGATGGCTGTTGTGGTCTCTGTTTCTTTATTGTTAACAAGTAGTTGCTCTCAATCCTTTGTTAAAGCTCTGGATCTTGCTTCAATAACAACTTGTTCTGGATACCCCCTCTATATAAATCTTAAAATCCTCTGTCTTGCTTCAACCTCAAACAGTTAATCCATGGAGAATATCCTACGTCCTCTCAAAAGCGGACTGTAGGGTATGCTCCATTTGAGGGACCGTGAATGTCCGCTGTTACCACGTAACATTGAATTACATGCCGTTTTTTCCAGAAAAATTGTAGTTTGTATTGATCCGTCTCTGACTTATACCTTCACATCCAGAAAGTCATTCTCACATGGGCTGCACTTCATGGTCAGTTGCATGTTTAGCATGTTCTTGTTCAGGATGGATATACATTCACTTAATGATGTTTCATCGCCATCCCAGAAAATAAAATTAAAAAAAATATATATATATATACACACACACACGAACCATTGTTTCTTCTAAAATTGACTATTCTTTATGACACAAAAAACTCATTGTCTAGACAGAGCTGCATTGTTGGGAGTACTGGGCTATAAAATACATAACAAAGGACGCCGAAATATAGCCAGTAGAAGGGATAACTTATCATCAATGCTGTCCCAATTGTAGATGCACATTACAACTCCATACCAACTTCTCACTCATAAGTTCCAAAATTGCACAGGTGCCCGTATTGGGTAGAGTATAGAAATAACAAAGTAAGGTCTATATGAGAAGTACAACAAAACAAGATAAAGGCATAAAATGATAGGCTATCCCAAACAAAATGAATGATGTTACAGTATGCCATAATGAGTCTTGGTGATGCAATATGTTTTTTTGAGACTTTAGCAATTGTTGGCCTTATCAAGAAGGTATGCTCCAAGAACAGATTCATAGGATGGAAATGGGGACTAGAAAAAAAGTGCATTTCTGTCCAAATGGAGGTTTACCAGGTCACCTCAATCCTTGGAATCAACCACATAAGAACACCATTCCTTCGTTGTATTCAGGCCTAGTTCTATGGCGTTGCAACGTTCAATCCATTTACATTCCATCTTTTGAAGGATGTATGTGAGGTCACTGGCTCTTGCCGGAATGTATGCTATGTCAATGACCTACCACCTTATGTCATCTGCTGTATGATTATTTTCCAAGGAGTGAGCTACCATGGGAACGTTGGCCACTAGGCATCTGATCCAGCTCCAGTGTTGACATACTCGTGCTTTAAAAATAAAAGGTGGACATTAGCACAGGTAGATAGAATTTAATTTCCAAAATACTAAACTGTTTTAAACTAGAACAGAAATTATAAAACAAATTTAGAGGCAAACTGTCAAATAGGTTGATCATTGGGGAGCAGAAGAATCTGTGTGGGGGCTGGCAGGGACAGATTTTGATACAGGTGCAGTGCTACTGAGGCGCAAAGGTCATCTGCCTCAGCTCATCCCCAGTATGGTGTTCTTTTACTACCAAAGCCTACAAAAAAGCCATAAGAACCACAAAAAAACACACCACTACACCACAAGCATAACTGAAGCAGACTGCTCTTCCAAAGAACTCTATAAAAGTCTAACAGAATTCTGCAATTTAGAGTGTCTAAAACACAGAAATATCCCAATCGCAAGACTTCTGTGACAAAACATTAATTAATCTAAAAAATTACAAAGACTGAAAATTAATTGAAGGAGAAGACTGACAACACCACAACAATGCATGACCTAACTACCGCAGAGAGTGACACACCAATAACCATGCATACCTTCAATACCCTGTCACAAAAATATTTCCTTGATCTTCTTATTGCAGCCAGATCATCGGGATCACCATCCGAACCAGCACTGCCAAGAATCTTTAAAAATATACTTCGCTCAACTTGTGAAGGAGAGGTAGCCAGATGCCTCCTCAAGTCCCTTGAACTAGGTTTATTCCCACCTGAGCTCAAAACCTCCTAAGTTACACTCTCCTCCAAAAGAATAACCTTGACCCATCTGATCCAGCAAACTACTAGCCCATATCAAATGGACCATTATTAGGAAACATTTTAAGAAAGCTGTGTTTAATCCACCCTCTAACTTAACTGAACATCGCAATTTACTATCAAACCAACAGTTCGGGCTCAGACCAGGCAGAAGCACAGATTCGGCCATCATATCCATCTGAGATGATCTAAAACTCACAGGGGACAAAAACAGAATAGCTACTTTATTACTTCAGGATTTATCAGCTGCATTTGATGCTGCTTACCACCGTACCCTACTGTAAAGACTTCACAAAATTGGAATCCGTGATAGTGCTTTCAAATTGATTGATTGTTATCTCAGACAGGCAAAGTGTAGTCTATCTATCCTATTTCACAACACCTCCTCATGCACAATACTGGCGTTCCTCATGGTTCCTAATATCCCCTCTATTATTCAATATTTACCTAATGTGATTAAATCATACAACCTTACCAGTTACAACTACGTAGATGACACCCAAATAATTTTAAAAGACCTCTACAATTCAAAACTCAATGACTGCCTTTGTGCCATAAACACATGGATGATGAAAAAGCATCTAAAGCTCAATACCCCAAAGACAGATTATGCGGACAATGCCGAAACTACCAGCCTTTTGCCATCTGGCCTTAAAAACTCCACTGGCTTCCTATAACAAGGGCAATGTTCAAGGCACTCTGCATTGTCCTGAGCCTCCAAAGGAAAAGAACCGCAATACCTATGAGTTAAGTTCAAGTAATACAAACCAAACGGAACACTGCGCTCCAAGCTTGCACCACTTATCATTATACTGCCTCCCCATAAGAAATCCCTAGAAGGCACTGTTTTCTCATTATAAGCTGGCACGCTCTGTAACTCATTACCAGCCAGTATTAGAATCACGGTGGACTGTGTACGCTTCCGAAGACTGTTGAAAGCTTGGCTCTATCATAGACAAAATGCACCACCAGCATCCTGGCAATAAAGCCCAAGCTTGTCACACCCTCAAGCGCAATCCACATCCAGTGGAGGCTCCTCCCCTAAGGCGGAGGAGCATCGCCCCACTGCCAGGAAGCAGCATAAGAAAGGAAAAAATAATATAACGGAATATTATGCTTTTATTGGGTCCTCCTGTAGTGGCAGCGTGCGTGAGGGGGCCAGGCTGCAGAGCAGGGGAGGAGTGGTAGGACACTCCTATGCGCAATGACTGTTTGGTCGACCCTCTCGGGCCGCCCAAAACAGTCATGCACACTCCCCTGTTCTCCATGCAGGCTGCATTACAGCCTGCATGGAGAACATGCCCACCCCTCCCGTTCCTGGCTGAGCGCCGTGTCACGGCACACAGACCAATCTCAATGCTGCATTGCAGCATTGTGATTGGCTTAGGGATGGGAGCCTGGCTGCCTGCTTCCCGTTCCGACCTGGAGTCTGACACAGGTGAGCAGGAGAGAACACACAGGACCCAGCGGTGGCACACACACACATGCACCCCTATCCATGCCGGCCGCCCCGGTCCACATCTTACAACCCACAAATTGCAAACAACTCAACCAGCAAACTGCTTTCCTTTTGCACGTAAGAAAAAAGAGGGCTGACCTCCAGTTTCCCGTGGCATTGTATAGTTATGTACTTCCATATGTTAATGCTATGGCCCACAAACTATAATACACAGCAGTCAGCAACAAATTATAACTTATACCTATTAAATATGCATAAGACATCTGCTTGAGGGTTGTCTGTCACAAGCACTCTACTGCCAAACATCACCAAATGAACTGGCATGGAATAACTGAACACATCTTCCACAAATTACTGGACAATTTTGGAGGACTTTAATATAGTCCATTCGCTGTAGGTCCCAATTATCTTCACAAACTGACTGCTTCTACACTCACAAAGACAATCCGATATGGAATGATAAAAAATGGCCATCCCAATAGATCTAGCACTCCTCTCTCCCTCCAACCATGCCAGGTCGTGACCAAAGCTATACAAAATATTATATTGGACAACCCAGTGCAGTAACCACTTAAAAACATTGTATCCTGTAAAAATGGCATAAAAGGACCTGCAGAGCTGTTCAAAGCTACTAGCATGCTGAAAATCATAAAACGTACACTTCATCATCCAATACACTGCGACACGCTGCGTTCCATAACACAATACCGCAACTTTGTAATCATTAAGCACGACATGGAACACTTCCCACATGGGATTCAATCAAAAACACCATCCTTCCAACTACACACACTACATGGTGAAGCGTTCTACTGATGTAGGCCAGCGCTTCAGTGCCCCACATAGGGGTAGTAACCTTAAGCTCTATAAAAATGCTGCAATACAGTACACCACCGAGGGATAGGAGGGATAATAGGCTTGTACCGTAGCATAGTCTGGTGTAGCATGGTAATCCTTGCTTGCCACTGTACACGGTAGAACCGTGCAGTGACTGGCCAGTTCCTATATTTTTCTGCAGTTACTCAATCCTCAGGTGTGAAATGTTCATAGAGTTCTTGTGTAAAAGTCAGCAAATTCAGTTCAATACTTTGTTGTTCCAATTAAAATCTTTATTTTCAGTGTCATGTTCTGAATTAAAAGGCCTTTTTTGTGATTTAAGCTGAGTTGAAACTGTATCAAAAAATAAAGAAAACCTTTTTAGAATATTTGTGAAGTGAGACCCATGTTCATTTTCTTTCAAACTCGTGTTTTTTGTTCTAGAATGTTTTCTTCCCATCTCCGTAAACACGACGACCAGACCATGCCTGTTCCTAGCCTGCAGCAGCAGCTGAAGTTGCCAAACAATTCACATGGCTTGCTCACACACCCTCGAGCATCTGGCACTCGGATTGGTCTATGGTGTGAAAAGGAGGATCCTGGCTGGCTGCCGTGGAAAGTTTATTGGGAGGAAGGGAACGGAGATAGTTTAAGAAGATAGTTTTAAACCGGATGCAAGGCTGGGAGTGTGCCGCAGCATTTATATTTTGAGTATGGGCTGCACGTACGACAATATATGCCCAGAGAAGGTTTTCAGTGCAGGGAATTAGAAGGTAGTGCTACGAAAAGATTTGCACTAAACATGAAGCACGTCCTTTTCCAGATGTTTTTCTGATTATGGAATAGGGACAGTGTCATGCAGGTTGTATTACTCGTATTGTATTGCATCGCATTGTATCATTTGTATAGCGCTTACTACCCCCTATGTAGGGCGCTGAACTGCTTCCTAACGGAGGTAGCACACTGTATGAGTGGATGTGTGTTGCAACAGACCCGTTCTGGTTGGCTGAGGCCAGGCCCTAGCCAGGCAGAACCTACCACTCAGGGGTGGGTGATTACCAGGGCACAAGTCCTAAAAAAAGAAGTGGGGGGACTCTCCAAGGTAGGCGTGGTCACAGGAAGTGACATCACGACAGGAAGTGACATCACGACAGGAAGTGACATCACAACAGGAAGTGGCATCACAGCAGGAAGTGACATCACATGTAAGGCAGATCTATCATTTGCATATAATGCAAGATTTAACAATTGAAGCTGCTTGGTACTTAAGCCTGTGACTTAAGGTCCCTGCATGGAGGAATTAGCAGCCCAAATGTGGATGAAGTTTGGCGAAGGTGACATGAACACATTTTCAAAACGCTACAGGAAAGTTTGACTGCAAGATTTAGTATACATTACAGGTTCCCAGAGAGGCTGCTTCCCACACTCGATAATGACTATTACACACAGTAGGGCTCCATATTCACGTTATTCTATTGATGAGTGTTATATGTTATCTCCCCACCTATTGTAAACTAGCGACTCTGTATTAAATAGTTTTGTCCCAGCTGCCTCTCTCTAGCTGTGGCTAGATTTATTTATTTTATTTATAAAGTTTTATATAGCGCGAACTTGATCCCGAAGGATATCAGAACGCTTTACAATTTGCAGCAAAGGTAACAAATCAGAACATTAGTCTAACATTGGGAATCTTGGCTGAAGACAATGGAGCTGCCGGGGCATTAGCTTGGGTCAATGCCTAAATTTTAGATATATTAACTGGCCATTGTATTTATTTTAGCAGATTTATTTATTTCTCTTTATTTTAGGAAATGTATTTAGTTTTGGTATATTTTAGTTTGACTTATTTGCCTTAATTTACTTCAGTGCAACAAAATATAAACATTGCTTTACTTTGTATTAATACTGTTTATTTTTGTGATAGTTCCTAAAAAAAGGGCCGATTATGACTCATGCATTGTAATGGTTGTTTCCCCCTTTACAGAGACTACTTACTATAAAATCGGGGTGGGCCTAGCTCATGATGTCATTTTGTGGGGACCCCTTGAAGAAAGCGGGCAGAACCTTTGCAAAACTTTGTGCCCCCCTATCCAGTAGTGCAATTATCCAAACACTGACAGGATTGAGCCTAAATTAAAAATATACTGACATACGTAATGCCAAGTCAGACGTCATCATGGAGTCATGTTTAAATGAACAATCCAGCACCATCCTACACCTCCCCATTCCACAAAATTATACAATTCAGACCAACAACACAAACTAGAAGGGGGCGTTGCTGTCATCATTAAACATTCCATGTGGAAACAGCGACACACGGAAGAACACACAAGGGTACACCATCATACTACTTACATTTTGTAGCCTGGTGTCAATTGTTCAATGCAGGGCGTAATTTGTGCCAGTGCTTAGCGCCGGCACTTAATTGGCAGGGCCGGGTCTAGTGGGACTCTGATTCTACACGCACGAGGCGCACAGTGCATGTAAAATGTTTTCATTTAACTTACAGCACACTTGCTAGTACTAATACTTAATTAACTCCTCAAGTCTCGTGCAGCCGCATCGCATTGTGTTTAGTTTTTCACATCTCAGTTTACCCTTAATTGTTCACGATCACTTGAATAATGAAATATTCTGAGTGGGAGAGCTCTTTGGCAGCACTCTGCCAGGTTTCTCTCTCGTCACTCTCATGCTGCTGTGTTAAAGAGCCTTGGTTCTACCGCACAAAGAATTAGGGTGACCAACTGGCATTGGTGCAAATTCAGGACGGTGAGTGTAAAAATTCAGGACAAAGGGTCAAAATTCAGGACACAAATTCAGGACAGGAGGTCAAAATTCAGGACAAAACTTTAGGACAATAGGTACGTTTTACAGACACATCAGAGGTTGTGCAATAGTATATAAGTAAGCCCAGCCATTTCCAAAAGTATTCAACCATTTGCAAACCTATCCATCATGTATCCTTCCATCTATCATTTCACTCATCCATCCCTTCATCCATCCCCTCATCCATCCTTTCACTCATCCTCCATTATCCATCCACCCTTTCACCCTATCCATCTGTACACTTATCCATCCACTCTTCATCCCATCCATCCATTCACTCATCCATTCAGCCATTTACCCTTTCACCAATCCAGCCATCCTTTCACTTATTAATCCTTCCACCCATCCACTCTTTTAGTCATCCATCCATCCTCCCTTTCTCTCTCCATCGACCCTTTCACTTAGCCTTCCTTCCTTCCATCCATCCATCCACCCACCCATCCATCCATCTACTCATCCACTCATGAATCCATCCATTGCCCCTATCACTCATCCATCTATCATTTCACTCCTTCACACATCTATTCATCCTTTTGTCCATCTACTCTCCCTTTCACTCACTCATCCATACTTACACCCACCCTTTCACTCATATGTCCATTCATTCACCCTTGCACTTATCAATCCATCCATCCATCATTTCACACATCCACCTACCCCCCATCATCCACCCACCATCCACACACCCACTCATCCATCCTTTCACCCACCCACCATCCAATCCACTGATCCATCCTTTCACCCATCCACCATCCACCCACCCACTCATCCATCCATCCTTTCACCCACCCACTCATCATCCATCCATCCATCCTTTCACCCACCCACTCATCATCCATCCATTCATCCTTTCACCCACCCACGTATCCATCCATCCATCCCTTCACCCACTCTCCATCCATCCATCCTTTCACCCACCCATCCATCCATCCCTTCACCCACTCTCCATCCATCCATCCTTTCACACACCCATCATCCATCCATCCATCCATCCGTCCTTCCCCTCATCATCCATCCATCCATCCCCTCATCATCCATCCATCCTTCCCCTCATCATCCGTCCATCCTTTTCCCTCATCATCCATCCATCCTTTTCCCTCATCATCCATCCTTCCCCTCATCATCCATCCATCCTTTTCCCTCATCATCTATCCATCCATCCATCTGTCCTTCCCCCTCATCATCCATCCATCCTTCCCCTCATCATCCATCCATCCTTTTCCCTCATCACCCATCCATCCATCCATCCTTCCCCTCATCATCCATCCATCCTTCCCCTCATCATCCATCCATCCTTCCCCTCATCATCCATCCATCCTTTCACCCACCCCCTCATCATCCATCCATTCCCTCATCATCAATCCATCCATCCCCTCATCATCCATCCATCCACCCTTCCCCTCATCATCCATCCTTTCACCCACCCCATCATCCATCCATCCATCCTTCCCCTCATCATCCATCCATATATCCATCCTTCCCCTCATCATCCATCCATCCATCCATCCACCCTTCCCCTCATCATCCATCCTTTCCCGTCATCCATCCATCCTTCCCCTCATCCATCCTTCCTTTCATCCATCCTTCCCCTCACCCATCCATCCATCCTTCCCCTCATCATCCATCCTTTCCCGTCATCCATCCATCCATCCCCTCATCCATCCTTCCTGTCATCCATCCATCCTTTCCCCTCTCCCATCCTTCCATCCCATCCATTTATCCTGCCCTTCATCCATCCATCCTTCCCCTTACCCATCCATCCATCCCATCCATTTATCCTGCCCCTCATCCATCCATCCTTCCCCTCCATCCATCCATCCATCCATCTCCTCATCCATCATCCTTCCCCTCACCCATCCATCCATCCCATCCATTTATCCTGCCCCTCATCCATCCATCCTTCATCCTTCCCTTCATCCATCCTTCCTTTCATCCATCCTTCCCCTCACCCATCCACCCATCCCATCCATCTATCCTGCCCTTCATCCATCCATCCTTCCCCTCCATCCATCCATCCTTCCCCTCATCCATTTATCCTTCCCCTCATCCATTTATCCTTCCTCTCATCCATCCTTCCCCTCCATCCCTCATCCTTCCCCTCATCCATCTTTCCCCTCATCAATCATCCAGCTACCCTTCCACCCATACATCCAGCTATTTACATTTTCTCTCCATCCTTCCCCTCACTCATCAATCCATCTATCCTCTCTCATTATCCATTTATTCAATCTTTCATTCATCCATTCACCCTTTCACTAATTCATCCAGCCATTCACACATCCCTTCACTTACTCACTCGCCCACCTTTCCATATTAATTTTGAGCTGAGCCCTTTTGAGAAGAGGCCCATCAAGAACTTCACCCTCGCTGCAGGAGCCGTTCCAGGACTGGGACAGAAGCCACCCAGGGCGGAGACAGGATCCACCACAGGGGGGGACAAGAGCCATCACAGGCGGGGGTGGACTGGAGCCACAACATGCGGGACAGGAGCCATCACAGGCGGGGGTGGACTGGAGCCACCACATGGGGGACAGGAGCCATCACAGGCGGGGGTGGACTGGAGCCACAACATGGGGGGACAGGAGCAGGAGTCATCACAGGAGAGGGAAGGTGATCCACCAGGGTGGGCATGCAGTATTCTAGTATCATCTTGGGCTTCTCGCTCCCTCCTGCACAAGACAACGAGAAGACAGGCTCTATGTCCAAAATGCCACCCCCCACTGTGATATACAGTACTTACAGAAGATACTCTAAGAGAACTGATTGAACTGATTGTCCTCCATACTTTGTTCATCAGTGTGGGTGCGATTGTGCCATTTCTTTATTGTATTACAGTATGCATGTTTGAAGAACCGAGGTTTGCTTACAAATTAGGGACAGTAATTAAGCTCGGTGAAGAGAAGCAGGTGCTGCCTCGGTGTAATCAGGGGTGTAATCTGGCCGAGTCTAGGATGTTTGGGGCCCTGGGTAGAAATGGATGTGTGAGCCCCCTCTAAATAGCAGATACAAGACGCATTCAGGGCTGTTTGCATGCGAATGGATGCCCTGCTCCTGAACCTGCAGCACCTCCCTCTGTCACCTTCACGCACCTCTTAACAGCTCATCAAGGGCTGGAGGTGTGAGGGCTGCCATCCCGCTGTGCCTCTACAGTGCTGCTGCTGCTGGGGGTCGGAGCTTTCATACAGCCTCGGAGTCAAGAAGGGAGGTGGGGGCAAGCTGTGCCCGGTTCAAATTACGGAAATGCTTTATTTACTTTGTGCGCGCCGCGCTCCCGTTTTTTTAATGGTGGACGCGGTTTTGATTTAGCAGGGTGGACGGCGTCCACCCTGAAAAACCCTCGGAAATAAGTGGGGGGATGCCGTCCACCCGCGTGGTACCCCGACTCGTGCCCTGGTGATTACACTCACTGTATAACCTGCGCTCACCCTTGCGTAGCTTGGCACTAAGCAGTCGGGCTTATCACAGAGGCAATGTGTAAAGCTTTGACACAACACTCTCACATAGGGTGACCAACCGTCAGTACAAAAATCGGGCCGTCCGTTATTTTAGTATGATGTCCACAAGGCGTCCGTAATTTGGGGTCCCCAAATTACGGACGCCTTACAGACATCCCACTAAAAATAAATTGGGAAATTTCAGGAAGGTATGCGGTTTCCCTGCGAGAGGTCCCATGAGGTTAAAAGTTTTCACTCCGAGCCTCTCGAACGTATCTTTTAAACTGAAGAGGCTGCCTGCAGCGGCCCCTCCCGGACCTCGTGCTGACTGTGGAGTGGCCCATTGTCTTTCTGAGACCGCAGCTGATTAGCACATATAGAATAACAATGGGCCATATTGTAGTGATAGCATGTGGTGTGCCTTCTCGAACAAGTGCAAGGCATTCTGCTTTTGTCATGGCGCCATGCTGGAGAAAATAACAATAAAATAACGAACAGGGTTTTCACTGTACATTTAAGTCAGATTTCAACATACAAATAAAAAAATACTATTTAATGTTTATTGTTACATTAACAGAAATCTTGATTGCAGAAAGGGCCTGAAGTCGCTTTGCAAAGCTGCACGCATACTGAAAAACTGAAGTGCACAATTGTCTCAACCTTCTGTAAACTTATTTTGACTTGTACTTATTTTGGTTGTCTACTTACTTATATATTATTGTGCGACCTCCTCTGATATGGCTGTAAAACGTATGTTTTGGCCCAAATTTCTGTCCTGAATTTTACCTTCTGTCCTTAATTTTTGTCCTGAATTTTGATCCTTTGTCCTGAATTTTGACACTGACCGTTCTGAATTTGCACCCATGCAAGTTGGTCACCCTACTCTCACACAATAGATACACTGATCGTCAAAAAAGGAGAGTTCACACATGATAAAAGTTTGCATTTAACACACACTTTAACTAACTCAACATTAACATCATGTATTTCTGAACATAAATCACATCCGGAAATATAACTAGTAGTACTAGGCCCAACCATGTTAAAACTACCTCAGTAATATGCACACTTGGGAAAGATCCTATTTTAGAGTGCGCTGGTCATAGGTCTTGACAATACTTATACTGATAGAAAGGATTGTCATTCCGAGTTCAAATTCAGGGTCAACAATGTATGAAATTACCTTAGGAACAACTAAGTTTTCACCTGTATGCTGACATGTAAATGTTCTAGAAGTTTTCATTGCCAGCCAAGTTATGAATTTCACCTCTTGGTAGCTTGTGGAGAAAAAGTGGAGCCTCCTATGTATTTGTTATTGTAAAGGCAGAATACAATCCGTGGTGCTACCTGGAGTGAAGTGTGCTATTTTCTTTGCAATACTTAAATTCAAAATGCAGGTTTAGTGTTCCTTTTCCTTGCGAAGCTCTTTGAACAATGCAAAGGGACTTGAACCTTGATTTCCTAGCTACAGGTAACCAGTGGATTTCATTCAGCACTGGTGTCATGTGTTCTCCATGATGAAAGCAGAGGAGGAGTCTTTTTGTAACATTTTAAATTCATTTCTTTTGAGTATGATGGAACTGTTGGTGCCATGGTGCCGGCCTTATCAAGCCTGTAGATCACAAGTGTGAGAATAGCCTGTAGTTTTCTTGGTGCCTAAGCTATGGAATAATATCTCACCATGTGTTTATTGTGTAACTGGTGGTCTGTGTGACCCATTTGCCATCTGGTGTCGGGGATAGATCTGAGATCATGATTACCCTGAGGTAGACATCAAGTTGTTATGATAAAGAATCAAAAAATACACCCATAATCACAACATAAGGTCCATTCATAAGAACCTCCTAGCATACCCCCTCATTTAAAAAGAAGCGATCTGAAGGTTCCATATCTTCTGTTCTTGCCCCACAATTGGAACTCCCTTCCCCCTGAGTTGAGGTCTATATAAGTTGAGCTGAGTTGAGAATTATGAGTTTCCGGAAACTCTTGATGACTTGGGTCTTTCAGACAAGCGTATAACTAAGTTCTTGCCTGTAGTGCATTGTTTCGGTTACCCATCTCCAAGAAACCTAACCGGTGATCGAGCAGTATATAATACACTGTAACATAACACCTATGTAATCTGACATAACTGCTCCCAGTAAACAGTAAGACCTTCAGCATTTATCATTGACTTGACATAATAACCAACACAGACCTACTGAAGTGTGCAAGCTAGCAGCCATCATGCAACATTTGGACAATTACAAATATGTATAAAATTACAGTAAACGAAACGATATACAACTCCTCTGAAAAGGCCCTAACAGAAGAATTATCAAAGTGAAACTCTCCTAACTCCACCTCTCCCCCTCCCCCAGGATTTCCTTGCCTACCAAGGTAATCTATGAGATTTCATGTAACAAAATACCGGTCTATAGACTATAACACAGTGTAACTATACACCACTAATACACCACTAAAAGCCTATTCCCATTAACAAATGCTTTTCATAATAAATAGGCCACACTGACTGCTTTTGTCACAGCCTTTCATAATAAACCAACCAGAGACATGTCATCAGACACACTTTTTCCAAATGAACCAATGAGGCCTATAGCCTTTATTATTGGCTTCTCACCATAACCATTTCAGGACTACTGTATTGAGTGTAAGCTTTACCACGGGGCAACAATCAGGCATACAGACATACAATTTCAATTGTATACAAACTACTATCTCTCCTAAGAGGCCCTAACCAGGACTACGACAGTGCAAATTATCCAGCTCCACGGTTTGCAGTAGGGGTAACTAGCAACAAAACCATTGACCACTATGGTAATCTGGAAGATGTAACAAAATACATCTGCAGGCTTCATTACAAAGTATTAACAATCTACGCTTAAAGCATGTTGACTTTAACATATACATTTCACAATAAATATGCCAATTGTCATGATCATTGGCTTGCCATCAAACCCAACAGAGTCCTGATGTATTGAGCGTTCGATCTCCCACAAGGCAAGACATGCAAAACAAGCACTCTTTTTTTCAGTAAAAGAACACCACTTTTTTTAAAAAAGAGTTTTATGTAGCATGAACTAGATCTGAAGATTTCGGGTATCGGAGCGCTTTACATAGCACCAGTTTCGTTACATGAGGACACCTTCATTTTTGTTAGGCACAGGGAGATTAAGTGATTTGCCCAGAATCACAGTATGTTGAGCGTCCTTGCCGAGACTCGAACCCGGTTCCCCAGCTTCGACCTCAACCGCTCTAGCCGTAAAGCTACATCTTCCCCCACAAGGTAAACAAACCACCAACATGTGGGCAGAGCCCAAGCCCAGTTCTGTTTGGCATTTCTGAAAGCTCTTTTTCAGATGATCACATAAGATGATCACAGCTGTGCTGTTAAACTAGTCCTAGAAATCTTATTTGGAAGCAATAAATACATTATCCATTTGTATCTTTTTCTATAATTTACACATATAGCAAATTAATTCTATACGGTGCAAATTTGTATTTAATATCCTATTTCAACAAAAAAAAGCCATTCCTTTTTTTTTTGTCTAGGGTTCCCTTTTAGAATAGGAAGACTATCTTGCCTATTCTGGGCATGGCAAAGGGTATCGCAATCCCTTTGCTAGTTAGGTAGTTCTTATTCCCTCACTGCAACCTTGTTTCTTCCTGCCTTTGATTGGTATTACTATAGCATTGTCAATTTGAGGACATTCCCTCTCCTTACAGAAGTAGGAGGATTAAAGCTGGACAGCAAAATCCATATTTTTCTAACAATTGTTAACTAAACTACTTTTTTTCTTTTTTTTCTTATCATTTTCTTTTTTTAATAGACAGCCTGGTAAATCTTATGGTTGAACATAATCCGGAAACTTCATGTTCCATGAACGCTTGAAAACTAAGTTCAACTCCTAGTAAGACTGTCTAGGTCACAGCTGGAACAGATTTCAAACCAATCAGATTTAGGTTCCAAAAACTGTTCTTATACTAAACCAGTTTCCAGACCAATCACGAATCTCCCCATATACCACTGAAATGCTCAAGTTATGGTTAGGACTGCAATTCACACCTACTATTAAACTGTATTTAAGTGAATTTCTGAGGTTTTTTAAACCTATAGTTAGATGTTCTAATCAAAACTAACCATAACCTCAGTCATTGGCTTTCTTCAATGTGAGTGACACAATTTTGCTAATGCATATGTGCACCTCTGCTTAAAAATGTCTCCACTTGACTGCCAGGGTTGGTGGGCGAATTTCTGGTTTCTTTCTGCTTTCATGGCATATTTATTTTTTTGCCATCTGTCATTTTATCACTTATTTTATTTTTGCCAACATGCATACTAACTTTGGATGACTGTGTTTTAACATTTAATTACTTTTGGAATTTTAATGCCTTTGGCATACGTTTGCAAAGCAGTTTTTAAAAATCGTGGACATGCTAAGAAAAGAATGTTGGGTATGTCAATGTATGTTCCAGATGGAGAGATTCTAAGTGCCAAATTTATCAAATAGTAACGCAGCACAGCAAAACACCTTGCTACACTGCGTTGCAGGGAAAGGGCACAATATAGTGCATTCCTGCCTTTTCTCAGCTCTGGTGCGCATTGTGCTGCCTAGCACCAACGCAGGCACTCTTGCACCATGGTGCAAAGGTGCTATATTGTAAGTAGAATTGTTTTATGCAGAAAGGGGCACACCCCTACACAAAAACAATCCCCTGAAGCATTTTGCTTTTTTATGTGTGCTGCAGAATACAGCAAACACAGAAAGAGGAAAAACGAGGAAAAATGAAGATATTTCTCTTTGTTACGCCACTCCTGGGAAAGAGTAGCATTTTGGCGCATTCCCAGGTCTGCCAGTAATGGTAAATCTGGGAATCCATCAAAATCCATGGGATTTATGTTGGACACCCATGCACCACCTGTAGAATGCCTCCCTGGAGCAGAATAACGCAATGCAACAGTTTGAGCTGCGTTGGTAATCTGGATTTATCAAGCCACCCAGGGCCACGCAAGGGGGGCCTTGCGCGGTTTGATAAATCGCATTTCAAGGGTTGCGTCACTTCTGCACCTCGCAACATGCTGCAGAAGCGACGCAACCCTTGATAATTATGGCCCTAATTACTTTCAGCATCGCCGGATGTAGGAATGCACTAAATAAATGCCAATATGTAAATGTAAATGTAAATGTGTTGGACTTGTAAGCACGGCTGCCCGTAAGCGTCCCGGCGCTGGAGACCGCTGGGAACCCTTCCTGGCTTTCCCTGTGAAATGGTCCCTTCTGGGTATCTCCAAGGTGAAATCAGGCATCCCCCGCGTCTGTGGGGGGCCGTTGTAGAGATGAGGCAAGCTTAATGCCCAGAGTTGCCGAGTGTGATCCCTGGTTAGAGTAGGCACCGGGGCGAGAATTGTCGAGTCCGCTGACCCTGGTCCATTGAACCCTGGTCCCGGGCCGTTCTCTGCTTCCGGGTCTGCCGCCTCTAACCAGTGAGCCACACCATCCTATAATAAAATAGTGTTTTTAGGTGATTTTACTGTGATGTAACGACCTGGCTTATTTATTTATTTAAGAGTTTTATATAGCACTGGCAAGACCAGAAGCTGGCAGAGGGCTTAACATCAGTATATGTTTACATCAAGATAACAAGTACAATCAAATTAAGATGCGCTTTACATTTTTTAAAATGTTTTCTGCATGTTCTGGGTAGCGGATTAGTGGTGAGTTAGGCCACTGTGTTTTACTGCAGTCCCCCAATGTGGTGATTTTTACCTTTTGCCATTTTGGGTGTGGGCGGAAGGGAGGATGAGTGTGTGGGGTTAGCAGTCTAGAGTTAGACCCTGCAAATGGATTTAAACGTGGGCACTGCGTGGCCTGCTAAGGACTAATCTTGAACTTGTTCGCATTTTATCATGGGGGGTGGTTAGCAGACCTTTATTTTATGGTAGAGTTGTTTTAGGTGATTCACTACGTTATAATGACCTGGCATAGACTCATTTTTTATTTTTTCAATCAGTGCGGTGTAGTGTACCAGTGGTGTTAGGCCACTGTATTTTACCGCAATCCTCCACTTCGGCAATTTTTGGTTTCCACAATTTTGGGTGTGGCCAGAAGAGAGGAGGTGTGTGTGGGATTAGCAGTCAAACCCTGCTAATGGATTTATACATTAACGCTTTTTTGGGGGAATTGATTCTTTATAGTCCCCGGGGCTATAAATCTCAGATGGCCACCAACCTATCGCTTTGTTGTCCCTCCCCCGATTTTAAACTATGAAGACTTTTTATTGATGGATTTTAATCTTCATTTTGAGGAGGAAGACTGGCTTAGCAGGAATTTAGTGCACTGAGAGCAAAATAGAAAGCCATACAAGCAGAAAATGCAGGCTAAATTGGTTAACAAGAATGTATAGTCCACAAATAAAATGCATATTTGCATGACCTACAAGAGTGCAGTTATAAATGAACTTAATTGCATCATGCAAATTACCACAATCTGGTATGCTGACAAATTCCAGCAGTCTGAGTTAAAAAAAAAAAAAACACCAGTCCAAAGGGAATTTACAACAGCATTAGCTGGAAACAGGAACTGATGTAGCTGGAATGTGTCCTGTGCTCACATGAAAAACATGAACTGGTAGAAAGCGTCCTACTATCACATCAGACTTTAAACACAAAGGCAATACTCAAGTATTAAAGTGGAAACCAAAATACTGCCACTGAAGGAAAAACCTTGTGTGTTGGTTTGGTCGTTGTGCGATTAAGTATATAATATACATTTAATTTTAGTAAACTCAAATGGTCTTGACTAATGCCAGACCTGAAATAGGGATGTTTGAAGTAAAGCTTTTGTCTGGTGTCATATACGTCATCCACCTAGGAACAGTGAATGACCCTTTACAAGTTGCACTTCGTTTCTGATCACAAGGTAGGATCTTATCATGATAGTGCAGAGACACTGAACTGCACCTTAGTGAAAACTCTCTCTGTCTTAGGTTCAGAATGTGGATAGTTTGTATTTCTGCAAAATGACTTTATTTCTCTCTGTGAGCTCCTCATCTGTGGATTTCACCTGTGCTCATCTGCTGCTTCCATTGAGAAGAAGGTTGTGGTTGTGGCATAGGTTGTGGTTCTCAGCATAGAAGCACAGGCAGAGCAATGGCCAGCTGTCCAGAGATGAATTCTGCACTCTAAGTTAGTCTTTCGAGGGATAATCAGCAAATGTAATGGCTGCTTGGAAGTCAGTAGTAGCTTTAATTAATGGAGTTCTTTTGAAGCTCTGTTAGAAGAAAGATGTATGTTGTTTTGAGCGGCTGTTGCAAAGGTGTTACCAAGTAACCTATGGAGTGCATGCCTTATATAAACCGTTATTAAAACAATTTGCATTGGGTTAAGTCTATTATTAAAATCTAGATTTTGGAAGCACTTTTTTCCAATCTTTTACCTAAATCTTTGTGCACACTTGGGCCTAGATTTACTAAGGTCTTGCATTGCCCCTGCGCCATGCAAGGTGACGCAAGGGCAACGCAAGCCCCAGAGATTTACTATGCCATGCAGCGCTACCCTGTGTAAAGCTGCCTTGTGTTACTCTGCCCTGGGAAGGCATTCCATGGGTGTAGCGTGGGTGTTCCCATGAATCCACCCATGGTTTTTGCCGCACTCCCAGATTCACTTACAATAGTAAGCCCGGGAATGTGTCAAAATGCTATGCCTTCCCAGGAGAGGCATAATGAGGAGAAATACCTTTATTTCTCTACATTTGTTCTGCTTTTTGCAGTACACATAGAAAGAGGAAAAAGCTGCAGAGGATTGCCTTTGTGCAGGAAAGTGTACCTTCCTGCACAGAAACAATCCTGCCTTTAAAGTAAGCACCCCTGCACCATGGCCTCTTAAGGGAAGGCGTATAATTCTGACGAATTCCCAAGTCTACTATTATTGGTAAATCTGGGACTTCTAAGAATACATGGGTGGATATGAGTGGGAACACCCATGCTACACCCATGTGACGCCCTCGCCATGCATTGCAATGCAAGGCAGCGACTTCCGCTAAGTTGCATTAGACCAGATTTACCAAGCCACACAGAGCGGCCCTGCGTGGCTTGGTATATCTCATTGTAGGTTTAGCGTCGTCCTGCGTCACCTTGCGTGTCACAGGGTGATACAAAAACCACAATAAATATGCCCCTAAGTGTTTACTTGTGTTGAATGATAATGGTCTGACAGCTGAATTTAAAAGTGCACATTCACTGTGACATCTGCAACTTTTTTAGGTCGTGAAATAAATGAGAAAGGAATTTCACCAAAAAGGAACTCTTAGTAGCAATTATGAAATCTCCTTCTCCCACATTTAAAGATGATGTTAAAGCTCCTCTGGGTTTTCCAGACACCGCTGAGGTAAAAGCATTGAACGCTAAAATTACATGTGCCTGCGGCAAAAATCCGTATGACGCCATGGATGCACTGTATTTACAATACGGGGCTCCATGGCGCATGGACTCCCGGATGCTTCAAATACGAACGAATCTGCCGGAAGGATGCTGCAAGGGATCGGGCCCAAAAGTGGTCCATTGCAGTAGTTGGACATAAGGCTGACGCATCTACAACAATGCATTAAAAAAACAGAGGTGATGCATTAGTATGACTCCTGTTTGTGCTGGACACTTTATGCACCGCTACTCGAGGCTCTTGAGATGAGGCAGTGCAGTAAGTGTAATTCGTGCCTCATAGGTGGGCCGCTCTCGATATGACCATTCAATTTGATTAATTTGAGCCCTGACGAGGTTCAAAACCTGTTTCAACGAAATGCGTTGGCTGCATGGTATTTGCATGAGAAAATGGTTTTATGGATGCGGATTTAAGAAAGAATAAATATTTTTTGAAACACTTACGTGATGTGATCTCTGTGGTCTACCATATTTCCGGGTGCACCATTCCACTCATTATTTAACTCATTTGTTTTTTGATTTGAGAAATTAACCCTCAATGTGTTGTGCGCTGGGGTGATGGGCACCTCGGGCCACTGGATGGCCAAACGCTGTAGCTTGATAAGTGTCTCTGATCGTGGCCGGCGGTGTCTGAGACACCGGTGCGGACTCAGGCTCCTCCCCATGGCCCTCCAGAGGTGCAGTGTCCTCTTCTTCAGGAGTCGTCTCTCCGTGTAGCTCGTTGTCTCTCTCCGCTGCCTCCGGGCACTGTCTGGATCCCGGTGGTATGGCCTTGAACCACGAGGCATTTCTTGATACTTCCTCTTCCCCCTTTTGGGCGGTGACCATGGTGCCCTTTGTGGCCGTTACGGTCCAGGTGCCCGGCTCATATCGAGTTTGGAACTTCCCCCCAGGGCGTCTGTTCCTTATGATTACTCTGGTCCCCGGGCTTAGGCTCCTGGGGGTGGCCCTCCTACATCGGCTGGCCCGTTGGTTCCTTAGTCGTCTCCGTTCCGGAGTTTTTTCAGCGGCAGCCGGAGGTGGTGTCCAGCCAGGGGCATTGGGGAGAAGGTCTCTCCGTGGTCCTTGGAACATGAGGGTCCAAGGGCTGCTTTGGGTGGTGCAGTGTGGGGTGCCTCTGTATTCCCTCAGGAATTCATGCAGTCTCTGCTCTGGGTCGGCCTGTTCCACCGTTGCTATTCGGAACACTTTGTTAAGAGTCCGCATAAACCTCTCCACGTCCCCATTTGCCTGGGGCCATTGAGGTGTGATGCGACAATGCTGTATTCCCCTTTGCCGAAGGAATGTGGCAAACTCAGCCCCTTGGAAGGGTGGTCCGTTGTCACTCCTTATCTCTGACGGATACCCAAACATGGAGAACATCTTTTCCAATGCTGGCCCCACGTGTGTGAATGCCGTGGAAGCTACCCTCTCCACTAATGGGTATTTCGCGTAGACATCGATGGCCACTAGTGTATGTCCTTTCCTCGGGAAGCTCCCAAAATCTACGCTGACCTTGGTCCAAGGAGACGTGCAGGCTTCCTCGGTGATCACCGGCGCGGGTCTCTCAGGGTCACTTGTTAATTGGCAGGCCATGCAGCTCCTCACATATTCCTCCACCATGCTCTCCAGCTCCGGCAACCACACCTTTTCCCTAATGCGTGCCTTCATCTTGGTGGTGCCTTGGTGGCCCCCGTGGGCGAGTTGTACTGCCCGGTGCCTCAGGCTCTGGGGAATGACCAGACGTGACCCTCTCAATAACACTCCTTCTTCAGTCGCACTTAGCTCATGCCTGACTCGCCACATCTTCGTGAGGGATTCCTTATCTTCCGCGGACCAGGAATTGGGTGGGCGTAGATAGTCAGTCCACGAGTCTTCTCGAACGGCCTGCAGCGACCTCAGGTAGATGTTGTCAGCAGCGGCTGCTTCTTTTATGTCTTCTATTGTCATGCTTTGAGGGCATGACGTGAGTGCCACCCACTGGGCATATTCATCGCAGTCGTCGTCCACTGACTCTGGTTCTGGTCGGGAGGGGTGGCGCGAAAGGTAGTCGGCAGGGTTCTTGGTCCCTGGGCGGTATATCACTTCCATCTCGTATGGTTGTAATTGAATTACCCATCGTTCAATGCGAGGTGGCGGGTGTGGAGCAGTTCCCTTGAAGAGGGACACCAAGGGTTGATGGTCAGTGACCATGACAAAGGGGTGTCCTCGTAGATACAGATGGAAGTGGCCACAGGCCCATTTAATAGCGAGGGCCTCCCTCTCGATCTGGGCGTACCTGGTTTCAGTTGGGGTCAGGGCTTTGCTTGCAAAAGCTAACGCCGTCCACTGGCCGGGTTCATGTTCCTGGGTCAAAACCGCGCCGAGACCTACCGGGCTAGCATCGACGATCACCTCTGTGCGTTTCGTGGGGTCAAAGTATGAGAGAGTGGCCTTTTCCAGGAGGGCATCTTTGATTCCCTGGAAAGCTTCTTCCTACTTCGGGCCCCACTGCCATGTGGCATCCGTCTTGGTCAGCGCTCGTAGCGGTTCACTCCGAGTGGCTAGGCCCGGTATGAATCGGCCACAGTAGGTGGCCATGCCGAGGAAGCTTCTTATTTCCGTCGGAGATTTTGGCGCTAAGGCATCCTTGATAGCCTTGGACTTCCTCGGGTCTACCTGAATACCCTCCTGGTTGAAGATGTATCCAAAGAACTCGATGGATGGCTGAAAGAACTGACACTTATCTTTGTGGAGTGTCGCTCCGAAGGTACTCAGTCTCTTTAGGACATCCCGGAGATACTTGTGGTGGCGGAGTGTATCAGAATGTCGTCGCTGACATTTATTACCCCCGGCAGTCCGGACAGGAGTTCCCTAATAGTGTTCTGGAACACCTCCGCCGCTGAAGAGATGCAGAAGTTTAATCGCTTGTAGCGGCGGAGACCAAGATGGGTGCTAAAAGTGGTGATGAACCGACTTTCCTCCGCTAATGGCAGTTGATGGTATCCGGCGTTTAGATCGATTTTTGAAAACTACTTCGACCCGTTCAAGTCAGCAACGATGTCGTCCATCGTGGGGGTCAAGTGTCTCTCCCTCCGGATCGTGGCATTCGGCAGCCGCATGTCGATGCACAGGCGGATCTCGCCTGGTTGCTTAGGTTTCTCCACTATGACCATTGGCGATACCCATGACCTTTTCTATGACGCCCAGGTTTTCTAGTTTCTCCAGTTCTTTCTCCACCAGTGGGCATAGGTGAAATGTTATCCGACGGTGGCGCAGTGCAGTGGGAGCAACCGACCTGTCGATGTGAAGTTTGATGGGTTCACATTTTATGCAGCCCAGGCCTCGGAATAGTTCGGGGAATCGTCCCAATAGTTCATCTACTTGGTGTGCTCCGATGCGATTGGCAAATGCTATTAGTTTTAGGTCTTCAGCCGTGTGGCTGCTTAGCAGAGTGTCAGCCTCCCGGTTGATTATGTGGATTGTCGCGATCACCTCTGACTCGTCGGCCTGGATAGGTATCGTGATCTTTCCTTTAAGGGGTAATGGTGTGTCTGCTCCGTAGGCATATATCCTCGTTTTGGATGGTAGTATCTGGGGGCGCGGGCGTAGCTTCTTGAACTGCTGAAGACCCATTACGTTCACCGTGGCGCCAGTGTCAATTATGGCCTTAACTTCCTTTCCCGCCATCTGCACGATGCATGTCGGTTGCGGCCGCCGTCGTTGCTTGAGCTCTCGTGCGAACGAGACGATGTAGGCCTCTGCATCCTCCGACTCCGAGTCGTCATTCACCGTGGGTAAATATCTCTCTTCCTTCGATGGCGATGGTTCAGCCAGCGACAGTTGTCGAATCGCTTTGGTGGGTGTCCGTGACTTCTTGAAGGTCTTTGACGTGTTCCTTCTGCGGCACACTGTTGCGAAATGGTTTGGAATTCCGCAATTTGCGCAGGTTTTGCCCTGGGCTGAGCAGTCTTTTGCCGCCTGGGGCTCATGTCCACAATATCCACACCGTGCTCGGGGCGGGTCTCTCCGATATTCTTTCTGTGGTGGTCCACGTGGTTGGGACCGTACCGCATCTGCCCGCTCAGTCTTGACGGTTTCTACCTTGATTTGAGGTTTGTGTAGTGCTTGTTCCATGGCGGTGGCCCTGACATTGGAGAGGTCGTGAGATCTGGCCAGGATTAGTATGTCCTCCAATGAGATCCCTGGTTTACGTAGAATTGATCCTCTCAATGCCTTGTCTCGGCATCCTTGAATAATTTGTCTCCTTATGGCTTTTGGTTGGTCCTCGTCAGTACAGGAACTGGCTAGCTCCCTGACGCGGGCATAGAATTGGTCCACCATCTCACCTTCCCTCTGGCGGGCCTGACCCAATTTGAAAACTTCAAAGTCTAAATTCAGCTGTGGTTCAAAATGGGCGTTGAGTGCAGCAACGGCTGCGTCGTAGTTATCTGCCGCCCCCGTGTTGGGCAGGTGTTTAAACAGTCTGAATATTTCATCCCCTGCGTAATGTAGTAAGAGAGACCTCTTCACTGCTTTGTCTGTCTCCCTTGTGACCACAAAGTAGTTTTCTAGTCGTTCGAGCCATATCTTCCATCTTGGTGAGGCTGTGGACGGGTCTTCTGCTTCACTGAAGGGTGGCAACACCCCAGTGGCAGCATGTTGAAATGGAATGTTAATAGTGGCGGCTGGCGCGTCTTCGTCCGCCATGGTGGCAGTTCGTCGGGACAACTTTCTTTCTCTGCTCCCTTGCTCACAGAGTTATTGGGGGTTGCGCGCTCTTGCTGATAGTCCCTCCCAGTTGTGCCAGTCTTTGCGACACCACGTGGCAGCTGCGCGGCTCACCTCAGCTCCGTCGAGCACCCTGTCGGCATCCGTCGGCGTGGGGCTCTGGTAGGGGTCCTTCTCAGAGCTATCCAGCTGCATACATTCCCTCCAGGGCGCAGAGAAAAACACCCCCGGCAATCTTCCACGTCTCACGCGGAATGCGTGAGCATTGGCAGGGCTTTTTCCCGCGTCACACGCGCAATGCGTGGGCATAGGCAGGGCGTTCCGCAGATCCGCGGCTCACGCAAGATGCGTGGGAAATGGCAAGCAGTCGCGTCTTCGGCCCGGTGCAGCGCACCGCAGCGCCGTGTCTTACCGGCGGCCACAGGATCCTCCAGGGCCCACACGTGGAGGAGGCAGGGGTGAGCAGGCAGGCTCAGGATGGGCCAGTGTCTCGGCAGACACGTAGCGCGGTAGGTACCGCGTAGGGAGCAGGCAGCTCCGATCCAGCCACCAGTGCACGGGCGAGGGTTGGGCCCCCTCCGCTCGTCGCCAATGTTGTGCGCTGGGGTGATGGGCACCTCGGGCCACTGGATGGCCAAACGCTGTAGCGCGGGGGCAGGTAGCGCTCAGCGCAGTGACTCAGTCCGGCACTTGGGTGTTAGTCGGAAGTGAAGTGTGCGAGCGCACGTCCTCCTTTTATTCGTCCCCGCAGGCCACGCCTGGCCTGCGGATGTGGGGATGCGTGCGTGCGGCAACTAGACCGTTGCTACCATTACACAATGAGAGTCTGTTTTCTCTAAATAAAAACGTTTTCGAAGTGACCTTTTTAAACATGGCACGTGCTGAACAAACTTTCAGTGCTAAGAAGGAAGCCCAGCAGCTACAATGGTGGCTCCTGCCACAGCACTGATGGCCCCAGGAGGCAAGGTACACTCAATGGAGCGAACTGTCATCTGCCAAGTGAACACAACATACCCTTTGCTCACCTGTTGGTCTGGCATGCTAGCTTCCAGGGTCTAAATGGCCCCAACGTGATTTCATCTTGCTTGGAACTTCAAATTGGCCTGTACACAGGATCTCTGCAACAAACTCCTTAACCCAACGTGCTCCATTGCATAAAATCTAAATCTGTGACCTACAAGTGAAATGCTCTAAAGCAGGCACAATCTCATTCTAAACTATTTAATACTTCAGCCTGTGGCAGCAAGTGTATTAATTAACTAATCTATCTTGAGAGTATTATATCACTAGACATGCTAAATAGGTACATATCGGCAGAATGCGCTTTAAGCGCCTAGGCCATTATGCCATTTCAAATGCCTTCAGCTGTAATCAATCGAGACTTTGGAATATCAGAAGCACTGGAAGTCCTTTTGAATTCTACCTATGGTCCCTACCACGTTAATTACTAATCAAATGAGGCAACATGGTGACAACCACCCTGTAGGGGTATTCTGGACTGTTGTGACCCTGGTCTGTATACTACAACTCCACTAATGTTTTGGCACACCTGCACTCCTTACTGACATGATTGATTATATGACTGGGTTGAGTGGGCTCCATGTGTCACTAAGCTCTATGAAGAATTGTGTAATCCAATATACTGTGCAAGAATGCTAGATCACACATTACTTACACTGAAATGGTGCAAGTAGTTACCACATAGCGCTTGTGCATAAGACCTTTAATTCTGAAAAGGGCCTTTAAAAACGGAGAAAACATGGGCCAGTGCAAGCTCCTATGCACATCATTGTGCATGCTAAGGGTTTTTTAGTTTGCACTGCCAAGTTGGCAACTAGAATGGGAAGATCAAGATCATTCTTTAGCCAATCCTGGAAATTCCAGCCAGGAAGTAAGAGGTCCAAAAATTATGTCAAAACTACAACAGGCATTTCTTTTTCTGCAGCAGGAATGTGATCCATCAGGTTGTAGGACCTTTCAGTTTTCATATACACCTGTGCAAAAGTGAGCCAGGGCTTCTAGAGTGATAAGATGCTCTGTTTTTTTACTACAAACCAATAGTAATGAGGCTCCTGACCGCATCATGATTTGCATCACATTTGCACACAATTATTTTCAATTTCTGGTGAGCATACCCTTTAATATATGGCCTGCGTTCATAACTAACCTTGAGGTGTCTTGAGAAAGCATACAGCTCACTATTAGGATTGGTGAACTAAGGGACACCAGGTTGGTTTTGAATACATGGATGGAATAAGTCCTCTCAAACAGCGAGCACAAGTAATGTGCTTTATACGTTGCAGCTACTTGGTGGTTATTTTGAGGCGACACTTGCCACTCATCCGATAAGGGCGCATAGGTCCTGAAAAAGGTGCTTGGTTGCTGTTAAACAAGTAAAAAAAAACAACAAAAAAACTGTTAACCCCATACAAACTGATGCTAGCAACAATGGACCTTGGTTTTCAACAGCTCACCTAGATATTTGCTCTAATATATTGGTTTCAACAAGACGTGTATGAACTATCCCATTTCCCACTTCTCTATTCTGCAAACACATTTGAGAAATGGGAGCATAATCTTGCAACCGGAGAATGTTGTGAAACAAATGAGGGTTTGTATTATGAAAGGTGTCGAAAATTGCCTTTTTGAACGGTCACCCCCCACATATATTTGCCTTCCTCCTCCTCCTACATTTTTCTGAATTTGTTTTTGTTGGCCTTAGTACTCTGAGCACTTTACTACTGCTAACCAGTGCTGAAGTGTATGTGCGCTAAAACATGGTAGCTTTGGCTTATACTAAATTGGCATGTTTCATTTACGTATAAGTCCCTAGTAAAGTACATTACATATGCTCAGGGTCTGTAAATTAAATGCTACTAGTGGGCCTGCAGCACTGATTGTCCCACCCACTCAAGTAGTCTTTTACCATGTATTAAGCCTGAGTGAGCAGTCTAAACTGCCATGTCGACCAGGCAAAATAAACTTTTTGCCAAGCCCAAACCATCCACTTTCATACATATGTCACTCCTAAGGTTGTCCGTGGACAACTTAGAGGGCAGGGTGCAGTTAATCTAAAAGGTAGGCCAAGTACACTTAAGATTTACGTGTGCTGGTAGTGAAAAACACTTAAATTCATTTTTTTACTGCGGCAAGCCCTATATGTCCCATTGGATATCATTGGGATTATTGTATTACATTTTATATGAGTAATTTCCAAAGGGGCAGATATGACTGATCAAAGTGTGGTGTCTCTGGGGGTGTGGTTTCGGCGCCACTCAAGATGGCTGCTTAGAAGAGGAGCTCCGCCGCACCGGTACGCCTTCAAGCCATTAAATGCGCATATCCTTTTTTATTTTGGACCTGCAACTCCTTAATGCGCTCTGGAACATTTGGGGATTCTGACGAACTCTTTGGCGCTACCAATGTGCCGCATTCCTTGACTTTTTGACATCGCATTTTTCACGCAATGTCTGCCGCCATTTTATGGAAGCCCCGCGACTGATTAAGAGTAGCGGACTTCGCGCTTTCGCTTCCTCTCAAGTATGTTTTTCATGCTACCTTGTCTTTTCAAAATGCGCATTCCCCATTGCTTTGCTGCAGAATCTTTCTTATGAATGGTGCCCTTTATCATCGTGAGCTGCGTGTGTGCTGCATTTTATGAGACCTACAGCGCTTTACCTAAGACAGCATTGGCCACCATTTTGAAGAGTCATGCGCAAAATGTCAACTGGCAGCATTGCAGCCTATTGAAATGTGTGTGGCTCCTGCTGGCTTCTGTAGCACACTTAGCTTTGCAATTACTTTGCATTGCACCTCTTCTCATCAGCCTGCCTTCATTATAATCAACAGCCTTGTTGGTTCTAACTACGAGCTATGACTGTTCTGCTCAAACCGCTAGAACTATATCCTTCTTCTGTCAATGGCGTCTTTAATATGCTGCATCCTTGCTGAACAAGTCTCTATGGTGTCTTACTTGCTCATTTGACTGCGTTTGAAGTGCTTTGACATTTTTCCTTTACTGCTGCAGTTACCACGCGTGGGTTCCTAGTGAAAAGCCATTTATCAGCATATTTTTTCTCTCAGTAGAAACTTCTTGAATGATTCGACGCCTTTGCGGCTCAATCCTGTCAGATTGGTTTTGCAAGTATTTGTCTGGTGTATCTTTGGATGTTTGGCGCTTTAACATACTACGCAGTTCTCCCTGAATACTTCTTCGATGTGACGTCCCTTGCGCTTTCCTCAACCTCTTTTTCAATATCAGTTTTCCAGTTTCTACCTTCACTGACTGTAATGCCCTATGGGCAAATTGCGCAAACCAAAATTTGTCTTCATCTCCTCTCGGATTATTCAGGATCCGAATTCTTCAGCCTCCCCTATACCTACTAATGCAGTTCCAATGGCTGGTGCTACACCAAATCGTTCTTCTTCCAATGCAATCCACTTCTTCCAAGTCTTCTCCTCCTATTGCTTCCTCCAAACACTTAAAACACGATCCTCTGTCTCCGGACAAACCGTCCTCTCCTATCTCCATGCAACTAATTTTGGAGGAGATTCGTGCCTTGCGCCCATTTGTTGAAGAATCCTTCAATGAAATGTAATTCCTGAAAGAACAAGCATTTACAATGCAATAGGTCTCGCATTAGGAAAGTTTGAGCTATTGGTATTGTAAATGACAAATTTTTTATTTATGTTTTGTTTTTGAAAATAGCTAAATTAATAGCTATGTCATTTACAATGCTAATAGTTATAACTTTCGCAAATGCGACACCTATAGCATTTCTAATGCAATATGTGTTGTATTTACGCGACTTAGATGTATTGATATTCAGAGTATTTTATTGTGACGAAAATCCAAGAACAGAAGTGAAAATTTAACATCTTTTTGTTACATTTGTAATAAAGCTTGAAACATTGACAGAACATATGTGAACCAGTTGTTGAATGGTTGCACAGAGGGTGAGGGGGTGTGAGGGTGAGGGGGTGTGAGGGTTAGGGGGTGTGCAGATGAGACGCTGTGTGTTTTACTTGGTAGGGCTGCTTTATTTTGGGTAATGTAAGAAGGGCAAGTCCAAATGTTCTTTCTAGGACATGCAAGATCCTCATGCCTCCATGGCATTTGCTCGCTCATTTGTCACATTCATCCGCACCTGATGCACTGCCTCATCTTTGGGACTAGATACCTTAAGACACTGAAATCTGATGTTCAGTGGTGGGGCAGGTGGAGCGCAGGCGGTGTGTGGCGGCAGCGGGGGATTTAAACATTAAAATAAACAAGTGCATGGGTGGGGAGAGGAGGCAGGGGAGGACGCGTGTGCAAGTGTTGGTTTTGTTAATGCTAGAAAAAAACAGTTAGTCCCTTTAAATTGATTAGGAGGCGGAGGGGGGGTTAAAAGGCCAATAAAGATGATAACGGACGAGAGGGGAAATGTGCTGGAAGGGGTGGAAGAGACGGAGGAGAAAGGAGGACACGAAGGGGTGTAACGTGAGAGGGGGAAGCAGACAAGGAGGAGGTGTAAGAGGACTGAATTAGCAAATGGACTGGAAAACACGAGCACACGGACGTACCCTGCGCTCTGACCTTGCTGCTGTGCCCCTGTTTGGCGGAGTCGGTGCAGGAGCTGAGGGCGCCCAACAGCAGGATGTTGGTGGCTGCATGGCCGTGGCGGGAGCTGCCCTGCTGCAGCCCGCCCGCCATGCTGCATCTTCCCCCTCCGCCTTCCTCCAACAGTCCTCAGCTGGCTTCCTCGCTCCCCGCGGGCAGGCTGATTGGATAGAGTGTGTCAGAGCCACGTCCGGAAGGAGGGACAAAGGGCCGGAAGTCTCGGGGCGTGGCTATCATGTAGTGGCCGGAGCCGAAGGGAAATACACGGAGAGCCCCTTAGGGACCGTTAGTGTGCGACCTAACGGGATGGGGTGGGGGTCGGGGGGTAAAAGGGCCATCCTCACGACCGTGTCATCCCATAACAACGTAATGCGCAGCTCCTGCCCTCAAGGCTATCGCCTTCAACTTCTGCCGCGGCTCACAGTGGTGTTTAGGAGTTCATTATTATTATCAGTGGTGTGCGGCAGCGGCCGGCCAGCCGGCTGGAAGACCTGGACACGCTGGCCACAGTGGTGCGAGCCTGGTAAGGGGGGGTGGTGTTTGCTTGTATGTCTGTATGTCTGTATGTCTGTGTGCCTGCGTGTGTGCGTGTGTGTGTGTGTGTGTGTGTCTGCCTGCGCGAGTGTGTCTGTGTCTGCGTGTGTGCCTGTGTGTGTGCGCGTGTGTCTGTGTGTGTATGTATGTATGTATGCATGCATGCGTGTGTGTGTAAAAAGATCCGATGACTGGTGGGGGATGTAAAGTGAAAGTAAGCAGCGCGCGTGTGTTTCAGTCTGTGTGGTGGCTGGCTGTGTGCGCACGCGTGGACGGAGGCGACGTGCGCGTTCGCGCACCCAAATCCGGCTGCTTTCAAGCTCGTAACACCCTCTTGTCCTTCCTCCCCCCGAGACAGACAACATTAGGTCTCCAGCTGGACACCTGCATCCTTTGGATGCAGTTTACCAGCTCGACCTAAAAATGGTCATCTATGGACAGTAGAATCACCTCTGTAGAGCAACAGGTATCGGAGATTCCATCTAATACTCAACGCATCTCTTCCCTGGAAAAGTCGGTCCTTACCCTCCAGCAACACACCGAAGATTTGGAAAATAGAAATAGGAGGAACAATCTCTGCATTTACGGTCTTCCTGAATCTTTGGAAGGGGATGATCCTGTCACATTCTTCGCCTCTTTTCTTCCAAAGTTACTAGATATGCCTCCGACATCTTCTCTTACAATCCAAAGAGCTCATAAACTTGGCCCGCGCACCTCTACTTTGCCGAAACCACGAGGAGTCGTCATTCGTTTCTTGAAATTCACAGATCTTCTCTCAGTTCTTTCTGCAGATAGATTCAAACGTCAAGTTTCTTGGTTGGGTCAAAGAGTGTTCCTCTCTCAGGATGTCTCCAATGCTACTGCATCCAGAAGAAAAGAATTTCTCAGTCTGCGTGCGCCACTACGTTCTCTTGGAGCTAGATATGGATTGTGCCACCCCTGTATCTTCAAAGTTACCCATCAGAATCGAACATGGACTTTTCAAGATCCTGGAGAACTTAATACTTTATTCAGATTCATTCCAACAGTGGCATGGATACTTCTACTTCTCCTACTGGCTGATTGACTTGTCTTTTCTATTTGTTATTTCGCTTTTTTTATAGTGTTTTAGAAGCGATCCTGATGTTATTTCTTTGTTCTGTTTTACCTATGGTTGTTTCTTGAATATGTTATAATGTTGTTTTATTTCCTTGTTATACACATTGTGATATATGTCCCTATTGTGACTTCCCTATTGTCATTTGTTTTTCTCTTTCATGTACCCTCACACAGGTTCCTGATGTTTATTTCCTAATCCCGTGCAGCTTCTCTCCTCCGACTCCTTTGTCCTGGTTTGGTTTGGACTTCCTCCCTTCGAGCGATTCGTCTTGTTGGGTGTCGCCATTGCCCCTTCTCCTTTTTGTATGTCCCCCTCAGGTATGTCATGCTCAGTCGTCCTATTGGATATGTACTGTCTCTTCTACTCTTACATCTCCCCATTCCTCCTATTTCACTTTTCTTTCCCTTCTTTTGCATCTTCCTTCTCTCTTGATACTATTTGCTTTTTTCTCTTCTTCTTACTCATTCTTCCTCTTTTCGGCTCTATGTTGCCTATATTCTTTTTTGCACTGTTTACTTATAATGTTCTTCTGCTAATTATCCATTTAGAGTTGTCTCCTGGAATGTAAAAGGTTTTATTAACCCCATTAAACGGCAGAGAGTACTCTCCCATTTAGCTTCTTACAACCCTGACATAGTCCTTCTGCAAGAAACTCACCTTACTGAAAGCGAATCCCTTAAATTAAAGAGAGGTTGGGTTGGTACGGTCTTATTTACTCCTTCAATAACAAAATAAATGTAGCTGTGATTTTATGTCATAAAAAACAGAAATGTAAGGTTTTGTTGCAGGAAAATGATACTGAGGTAAATGGATTTTAACAAAATTGCTTATTAATTATATTCCCTTAACTGTTTTCAATGTTTATGGTCCTACCCATCCTGATTGTTCTTTTTGGCCTTTAATAACGAACAAATGTATCCAACATAAAGATGATCTGTTTATTTTGGGAGGAGATTGTAACCAGATTGTAGATCAATTCCTTGATCGTAAATCCACTGTTTGTTTCATCCCTCACAAACCACATAAACAATTTTTTGTCACCATTACACAATCATGTCTTACTGACACTTGGAGACTCTTACATCCTGACACATTGGACTATTCTTTTTTCTCTCCTCCTCATGCTTCCTTCTCTCGACTTGATTACATTTTTCTTTCTCAGTCTTTATCTCAAAACTTACTATCTTCTTCTATTGAACACTTAGTTATATCGGACCATGCCCCCATTGTAGCAGATATCGATTTGCTCCCACCGCATTCCAAGCCAGCTCGTTGGCGTTTCAACAGCTCACTTCTCACCGATCCAAATTTCTCTTCCTCTTTTCGTTCCTTTGCTACTGATTTCTTTTTAGTAAATTCTGCACCTGATACTCCCCCACACATCCTTTGGGATTCCTTTAAAGCCACTGCTAGGGGATTTATTATTGACTTTGTTTCCAAGAAAAAGAAGCAATATCTTCAGAAACGTAAAGCCTCCTTAGCTCATATAAAACTACTTGAACATAAATGATATACTTCCTTAAATAAAGACATGCCACCAGATCTTTTGAAAGCAAAAATTGACTTTAATAAATGTACTACAGACAATGCATCCTCCTTTCTCCTCCGTAGTAGTGCTCATTATTATGGGGGTCGTAACAAATCCGGTAAGTTATTAGCTAACTCCCTTAAATCTCGTAAAGAACGTACCCATATAGAAAGTATTTACTCCTCTGATAATACTCTTCTTCATAAAGATAATGAGATGCTTGATCAGTTTCGACTCTTTTATCAACCACTTTATACTCCTGAATCCCCTCCACCTCCTTCCCTTATTCAAACTTATCTGGAGAAACTTCCTATACCTGCTAATTCTCACCTCAATTTTCCAGATCTTGACCTTGATCTCTCACTACACGAACTCTCTTCTGCTTTAACATCCCTCGTTAAGGGTAAAACACCTGGTCCCGATGGTTTCCCTGTAGAATTTTATTTACATTTTTCTGATCTTTTGTTACCCGAACTTTTAACACTTTTCCAATCATTTTGTTTAGCCGGTAAAGCAGCTCGTACTTTCCAGGATGCCACTATTTGTCTTATTCCGAAAGTGGGTCGCGACCCCAAATTGTATAAAAATTATCGTCCAATATCGCTGGTAAATGTTGATTATAAACTGTTTGCTAAATTAATTGCATTACGCTTAGACCCCTTTATACCTCATCTTGTTGGTAAGGAACAATGTGGATTTATTAAGGGGAGGCACACTTCTGATAACTCTCGTCTTTCTTAATGTCATAAATAAAGCCCCATCTCTCTCCATTCCTCTTGCCGCTATTTCCGTTGATGCAGAAAAAGCCTTTGACAGAGTCGATTGGTCTTTTTTGTTTGCCTCATTGCGTTGGAATGGTTTTGGCTCCAAATTTATATCCCTTATATCTTTACTATGCTCTTCACCCAAATCCCCGGTCCTTGTCAATGGTCATCTTTCTTCCTCTTTTGATCTTTGACGGGGAGTTCGTCAAGGTTGTCCCTTATCCCCTCTTCTTTTTGTCTTAGCTCTTGAACCATTTCTGTCCTCCATCCGTAACAACACTTCCATCTCTGGCTTTCCTTATGGTGATCATCAATTGAAACTTTCTGCCTACGCAGACGATATCCTCTTATTTATTTAAAATCCAGAAGCATCTGTTCCCCCCTTACTTTCTGCATTTGAATCATTCTCTTTGGTGTCCGGATATAAGATTAACTCGGACAAAACCGAAATACTCCCATTGACCAAAACATGTCTCCCTCATCTTTTTTCCTCCACTGGTTTCGCATGGAACAGCTCAAAGATTAAATATCTTGGTGTCTGGTTCTCTAACTCCATCACCTCTTCAGTTAAATTAAATATGTCCGCTATTTTATCCCGTATTGATCATTTGTTTTCCTCTTGTAATCCTCTTTTTCTTTCCTGGTGGGGCCGTTTGGACTCTATTAAAATGTTGATTGCTCCTATCTTAATCTATATTCTTTCTATGTTACCTGTTCACATTCCTATTCTCTATTTTAAACGTATTGATTCCTCCATTACGAAATTCCTCTGGAAGAACAAAAAACCTAGAATTTCTCTTGTTTCACTTCGCAAATCTAAGCCTAATGGGGGAGTCAATTTTTAAGACTTCCGCCTTTACCATAAATCTTTTTCTGTACGTCAAGCCTCGTGTTGGCTTTCATCGGTTCCTTTCCCTTTCTCTCCTCTTTGGCTTTTTATTGAACAATCTTTACTATTTCCTTTTTCTTTTGACGAAATACTACGCTTTTCCTCCAAGTCTCCCTTTACTTCTCTCCCCTTATTCAAATATACTTCGTCCCTTTTAAAACCTAGTATTCCTTTGTCTGACATCACACGTGAAGCGTTTTTGAATACACCTATTTGGTTTAATTCACTTATTCTCTTCAATAATAGACCCATCTTTTGGTCCTCTTGGAGGCTAAAAGGTATCATATAGGTTAATCATCTTTTTGATGGTTTACTTCCCTGCTCGTTTCCCCTATTTTAACGTATGTTCCGCTGCCCACGCTCTTTCTTACACAAGTTTACTATTCTTATGGCAGTCATTCTAACTCGTTATTATTCTCTTCCTCCTTCTACATCCACTCCCCCTCAATCTTCTATTCTTCCACTTCTTTCTACCCTTCCCAAGGCATCTCTTATTTATAACTTTTTCTCCTCTCCTGCTCCAGATCGCGCTAAAACGAAGGTGGAGCTTGCTTGGTAGGCGGATTTGGACTGCTCTTGGTCTGTTGCGCTTTGGAATAAGCTCTGGTCCAGATCTTTAAAAATTTCTCGTTCTGCCTCTCCTACCCAATCCTTATTCTATCTATATCACCGCCTTTACCTTCCGCCTACTTCTTTGTCTCGTTTCTTCCCTTCTCTTGATTCTAAATGCTGGACTTGTGGTACCTCCGGCACCTACTTTTTCTCTGTCCTCCTGTCTCTGCTTTTTGGATAAGAGTTTGGTCATGCCTTTCTCTCATTTTTACACTTTCTATCCCATACTCCACTACTCATCTTTTTCTGGGTAGCCTTTCAGAATCCTTGGTTCTCCCTACATACTCTCGTGGACTTTTTGATCTTATGCTTGCTCTTGCATTCCAACACATTTCCTCAAATTGGAAATCCCTTTCAAATGTTTCTATACAGGGTTGGTGGAATACTTTGTCATTTTCATAGGCTGGATGTTGCCTTTGCTTCCTCCTGCAAATCAATACGTAATACTGATCTTTACTGGTTACCTCTTACCACCTATCTTGACCGTTTGTCTCTCAAGAACTCTCATGTCACTTCTGAAAATGTTAAACCTCCCTGAAGGACTTTTACTCTCTCCCTTTGTCACTTTGTTTATTGTTTACAGATTTCATAGGTAATATTATTGCTTTACTTATTGTAAATTTTCTATTTACAATGTGCATCATTTAATTATCTGCCGTGTTTAATCTTATTGCTCATATATATTTTTGGGAATGTTTTCCTCCCTGCCCCCTTTCCCCCCTTTTTTCCCCCATACCTTTAAACACCCTACACAATGCTTTTGTTTTTTCAACTTTTAGACATTAGCATTGTTAATTTTCCTGCTTATTTCTAAGTCTCTTCATTATTTACGCTGATGTCTTCGTTTATTGAATATTGTTCTCTTCAATAAAGCTCTTTAAACAAAAAAAAGTGTGGTGTCTCTGGGATCACAATTTAAAAATCCAAACTTACGGTGAAGTCCTATTTTAAATTGCAATTCTGAAAATGACACTTTGAGAAAGTTGGGATTTTCATACTTTAGTCATTTGGTGCCTGCTGCCTGTCTCTGATCACATGTCTGGGGTGGGTGACAGCTGGGCATTGTGTATTCCCCCTACACAACCACACACAATGGGGGCTTAGGTGTGACTTGATGGGTTATCCTGGCAGGATGGGAGGGAGGAGTGTGACCCAGTCTCACACCTGAATAAGCTGTGTCCTGTTCCCACAGAAAGGCTGCATACCCCCCTTGTAGTGAGTCTGACGCTAGGATCAGGAAGAGCAGGGCCTCTGTGCACTTCATAGGCATGTCTTTGAAGTCTCCCCCCACTTCAAAGGCATCACTGATTATAAGTACTGGACTTCAGACACCACCACTAGAGTACATTTCGGGACCTGTGGATACTCGACCAGGGAGAAGGGCTGCTGAAAGACTGCCACTCTGCTGGACTGCTGGTTTATTGGACTCCTGCTTTGCTGTGCTGCTCTGCTGGCATTCTGCCTTGGTGAGGACTGGACCTACAGCACTTGACCTCCAAGGGCTATCTGGCTGACATGGGACATAAAAGACTTCTAATTCCTGCAACTAGACTCTATCTGTGAGCCCACTCTGCCAAGTGGTGCCACTCCAGTCCTGGGTCTTTGGAAGTGTGTCTACGGTGCTTGCCAGCAGAATCAATTCCTCTGGTCTGCTGGTCTACCCGAGTGGAACCGGCGCATCTCCTCGGCTGAGCGACGCATACCTGAGCAAAACAGACTCATTGGCAAGGTTACATGGTTTGGACCAGTTACAAAAGATGATCATTGCAGCATTCAGAACCGCCACCGCATGATGTTTTACCCCGGCTCAAGCTTCTTGTGTCCCTCATCGATGGCAGTCTCAATGACGAAACTCCGCATTGCAGCTTCCGCGCTCACCGGAACCAAGGCCACTCCTTGGCTGCGCCCCGCATACTCGACACCGGACGTTGCTTTCCAATCCTCGTCAACAAGATCCTTGACGTTGACACATCAGAACGTCTCGCCGCAGCCTTGTCGCATCTCTGAACCGATGCATTGCTTCCTCTGCGTGACGCATCTTCGATGCAGATCCACGCAACGTTCTGCAACCAGGAATTAAGGTTCTTTGTTCAGCGGGCACAACTGGGTCCCTGTAGCCGGCCTGCACTCCATCATTGTCAGCCGGAACTTGTGACTTTGTCCTTGTATGGCAAGACCAGATATCCCTCAATAGCACTTTGTGCTTGTTTGCGCTATTTTTCACTTTAAACTTTAAAATTCAATACCTCCTATTCTACTAATTAGAGTTTTGTTGTTTTGGCCTTGTTTTATTTATTAAAATATATTCTATTTTCCTAATCCTAGTGCAGGATTTGTTGTGTAGTGTTTCACAGTTTTTACTGTTTGAAGTGTTGCACAAATATATTGCCTCCAGGTTTAGCCTGACTACTCTGTGCCAAGCTACCACAAGGAGAGCACAGGTTAATTTAGGGTTTGCCTGCCTCTTACTCTGACTAGGATTGCAGTTGCTGCTTGACCAGGGCTCATACCCCCAGTCAGCCAGTATCCCAATTTCTAACACCAGCACTAGGGGAACCCAGCAGGACTATGGTGTAATTTCTTTGAAGAAGAAAACAAGGGTAAAATGGAGCTATCAGAATTACCTCTGTAGATGTATCCCTCTTTTGTGAGTACCTCCGCTAACAAGGAAATTGGGGGGAAGTTTTGTAGGAGACCCCAAGTCATAAAAATAATAATGCTCCCCATCACCCAACACCATATCACTTGGGAGAGGGGGACCACAGAGGGCAATGTGAGAGGAGGGGATGTAGCCTAGTGGCTAGAGCAGCCCTTCTTGTAACATTGAGAATCTGGTTTAAATCCCTGCTCAGGCTCAACATTCTAGGACTCTGGACAAATCGTTTAATGTACTTCAATCAATCAATCAATCAAAGCATTTGTATAGTGCACTACTCACCCGGGGGGTCTCAAGGCGCTAGGGGAGGGGGGGTATGCTACTGCTCGAATAGCCAGGTCTTGAGCTGCTTCCTGAAGGCGAGGTGGTCCTGGGTCAGGCGGATGTGGGTCGGGAGGGAGTTCCAGGTCTTGGCGGCGAGGTAGGAGAAGGACCTTCCCCCTGTGTTGGCTCTTCGGATGCGTGGGACGGCGGCGAGGGCGTGGCTGGTCGATCGAAGCTGGCGTTTGGGAGCGTAGAAGTTGAGGCGGCTGTTGAGGTATCCTGGGCCTTGGTTGTTACTTGTGTCTAAAAAGCAAAAAGAATGTACTACTCTTATGCCTTTGGCCCAGGTTTGCCATTGAAAACATTTTTTAAATGCTTTGTTATTCAACTTCTTCCCAACCCAAAGAGTGCTTACCTTTGACACTCTGGACAAATCATTTAATCTCCCTCTGTTTAAAAAGCAAAAAGAATGTAGTACTCTAATAACTTTGTCCCAGATTTTTCCTTAAACATTTTTGTAAACGCTTTGTTGTTCATCTTCTGCTCAACCCAAAGTTTGCTTACCTTTGAGACGCCTGTCTAAACAATCTTGGCTTGAGACAAAAAATGGGCGGTGAAGAGAAGGCACAGCTAAGATCATGTGCTCACCCGTTCTCTTTCTCCAGATGGTATTCTGTGGTCACAGCAAGGAGATTAGCTTTTGCCCATGATCTTTGCTAGAATCTGTTGCTTTCTTACCCTGATCATTTTTGTGACAATTGGCTACCTGGTTGTCACTATGCGCCATTGCGGTCGGTCTCTGAATTTGTGGAGCAAAGAGCAACAGAACCCCTAGGGTGTTGGTTATCAGTCCTGGTCTCCTGTGAAACTGTGTCTGGATTGCCCGCATGGGATGTTCTCAAAATCTGTTGGGGAGTGTGAGGATTTGGGTTTATATATGATATGGCTGTCCGGCCTTACTGTGTGATACACTCACAAAAATCTGTCTTGGGTCCAGTCAGACTTGTTTGTAAAACCTTAAGCTCAACCTTGGGTGGCCGTGGTTTAGGCTTATACAAAGGAACAAATGTAAAGCATTTAACAGTACTAAACAAACAAAATAACAAAGCCACACAACACGAAAGAAATCCGACACCAATTTATAAACATATATTAATATGTTATGAATTTGTAGAGTCCAAGATGAGCAAAATCCATTGAAGGTTCTGGAGATACAGATTTCCAAAGAAAACTCAATCTTAGTTTGACTGCAAACAAGCATTGGTAACCTCAAAGTTTGTAAACTTTTGAAAAGTTTGTGAGATTTGGGTCTGACTACTCTGGCCCGGCTTAGGTGACCAAATCGTACAGGGAGAAGGTCTGGGGGGTCAATACAGAGTAGCTGGACATGTACCTGCCAACCAAAGCATTTTCCAGTCCAGTTTCAAATTTTACAGCACGTCCGCCATAGACTTCAATAGAATGGACATTTTTTTTTTTTTTTTTTACTTTTTGTCCTCATTAGCCACGTCATCGTTCCAGGAACTCTCCGACCGCCAAGACAAATTTGTCTCTGTAGAGACAGGAAACCAGAAAATAGCTCCATATCTCCCAGAGAGGCAGACCAGATGTCTTAGCAAGAAGAAGCCTCCGCACGATCCTGCTCCATTCAAGCCTGTTGCCGGCTGTTAGTCCAATTGCTCTGTGGCATGGGGAGGGAGCCTCCCATTGAACATGGAGTATTGGGCTTAATCATTGGACCCGGGGAGAAAAAAAAACAAAAGAAAAACCCCCCCCCGGGCTCTCTGACCACTTTATCTCCACTCAAGTAAGTAGTTCCAGAATCTCAAAGTACGGGGACTACAAGCCCTTGCCAAATCAACTTTAGATGTTGCATAGCGTGATGTCAACCACTCTGCATGAGACGGCGGATTGATGTTGACCCAGTTTTTACACACTTGTCTTCTTGCTAACAAAATGGCATAATATAGAAATTTCCTCTCTAGTCCTTTAACGTTGTCACTTAACCCAAAAAAAACTAAGGACCATGAGAGGGAAATCGAAATTTTAAGAATTGATTCAAGAGTTATCTTGATTTCTTGCCAGAACCTACTAATATTCGGGCACTCCCAAAACATGTGTAAATCTGAGGCTGCTAGAAGGAGGCATTTACTACAGCACTTACCAGGTTGGAACTTAGAGTCTTTGGGGGAGTAGTTCGCACGATGTAATGTAAATAGTTGGTTGCGTCTCAACCAGGCAGGTTTTATTAATTTATACAGAAGGCTAAAGGATTCCATCCATAGTTCTTCTGCCTGGGCTTCTCCATTTCCTCCCCACAGTTTTATCGGAAGGTTAAAATCACCATCTACTTCTTCCATGATGTTCCAATAGAAAAAAGCAACCTCTTTACCCCCGCAGGCTTTCTCAACTAGGTTTTTCTCTAAGGAGCTGTACCCTCCGATTTTGACCTTTTTCTTTGCCTGATCTCGAAGCCAGCTAGACAGTTGTATGTAAATAAACCAGGATAATGGTGAACTTATCCTGTCTGAGAATAGCTCCCATTCTAGTAATGAAACTCCTACCACAAACTCTCCCCATCTTTCTATTCCTGCCTCTAATATCACATTCTTAACTGTCTCGATGTATTGCGGAGAGAGCCCTGGAAAATCCCAGATCGGTGCAAAATTTGAAAGATATGCCATCCCAACCCTAGATTTAATTTGAGTCCATTCTTTTAGGAGCAAGTATAGAGTCTTTAGCCTCACTTTTTTTAAAAATCTCTGATGTCCAAACTTGAACAAAAAACCATCAAGTGGGAGATTAGAGCCCAATAACATTGCTTTGAACATGCAGCCATTTGAGTTGTCTTGGGGGGTCTTTAACAGCATCCTAGAGTGGGACAGATGGAAAGCCCAGGCGTAATACTCCAGATCTGGCAATGCGAGTCCCCCCTTCTCTCTCCTCCTTCTTAACTTCTTCCATGCCAGCCTGGTTAATTTAAAACTCCAGATGAATGAATTAATATTTTGTTGACATTTAAGCAATTGCTTAGCATCAAATGTTAATGGAATAGTATTGAAAATAAATGTGTATTTGGGGAGAATGGTCATTTTTACCAGGCTCGTTCTCCCATAGATGGTGAGCGGGAGAAAGGACCATGCTTTCATCAATGCCTTGGATTCGCGGAAAATCCGATCTAAATTGGTATGGGCCAAGATGTTTATATCATTTTAATTCTAATCCCCAGATATCGGATTGAAGGTGCCACCGGGAGCTGTAGGTTTGCAATATTCCAAGCCATTATGTCCGTTTTTCCGGCGTTTATTTCGTACCGTGAAAACTTTCCGAATTCTTCAGCCCTTTTTATAACTGTAGGAAATGCCTGCGCAGGGTCAGTTGTGTATATATAAGAATGTCGTCTGCATATAGACCGACTTTCTTCTCCCAACCTGAAAAAGAGAAAGGCAGAATATTGATGTCCTCTCTTAAGGTCTGAACAAATGGTTCAACATAAATATTAAATAAAAGAGGGGAGAGAGGACACCCCTGTCTTGTCCCTCTGCTGATTTCAAAAGGTTTTGTACGTGTGCCGTTAATCAACAGGCTGCCTCTCGGGTTTTTATACAGCAAATCTATCACTCTACAAAATTTGGGACCAATTTGGAATTTTTCCATGACTGCAGTTAGGACCAATTGACCCTATCAAATGCCTTTGTTGCATCGAGTGTCATAATTGCAAGAGGCAAGGTAAAAGTTGAGGCGATATCTATCGCTCCGACCAGGTCATAAGTTAGATCGGCCAGTTGTCGGCCTCTAATAAAGCCCTTTTGGTCATGATGGATAATCGTTCCGATCCCGCTTCCCAAACGTGCAGCCAATATTGCTGAAAAGATCTTATAATCATTGTTGAGAAGCGAGATCGGACGATATGATCCACAGTCTACTGGATCCTTGCCTGATTTTAAGATTAGGGCAATATTTGCTTCGCCCCAGGAGCTAGGTGGTGTCTCGCCCCTGATTAGAATGTTATTAAACAGGTTTGTTAAGATCGAGGTGATAGTTGGATTTAAAACTCGATACAGCACGCCAGGAATGCCATCCGGCCCTGCGGCCTTCCCCTGTTTCAGTTGTTTAATGGCTCTTTCCACTTCTTCCTCTGTGATCTCTTTATCTAGGTGATCACTCTGTTGCCTAGTCAACTTTGGGAGGCTCACCTTCTCCAGCCACTCAGTTCTTTCCTCAATGTTGACTTTAATCTCATCTGAATATATCTTCTGAAAGAAAACCCGAAAGGCTTCTCCTATTTCCAAGTCTGTTTTTCTGTTATTACTTTCCCCCTCTGACCTAACTTCTTTGATATAGTTTCTGGCTTGGTCTGCTTTGATTTTCCAGGCAAGCAGCTTACCCGCAGCTTTACCATATTCAAAGTGGTAAAGCTTACTAGCCTGCCATCTTTTGTTCACTCTCTCCTGCAATATCGTGTCTAGTTTATTTTTTAGCTCACATATTCTTTCCGAATTTGTCGGGGGCCCTTGATCTTCTGATTCTATGTAAGCCAGATCTTGCTCTATTTTTGATACCTCCTCTCTATACTCCTTTTTTCTGAAGGAAGCACGATTTGTGATACATCCCCTTATATATGCTTTCCATGTCTCCCACACACAGACCAAAGGGGCAGAATCTAAGTTCCACTCCAAAAAAGAAGCGCATTTGGATATAAGATGTTGTCTTTCCTCTTCTTCCAGAAGGATGGTATGATCAAAGGACCATGAATCGTGGGTAAAATTCTGATCTAGCGTTACAGAAAAAAGGATAGCTGAGTGATCGGACATGTGCTGAGGGAGATATACTAAGTTCTTTATGATGTCTTTGAGAATGAAACTGAATAAGGCATAATCTATGCGCGATTTATGTTTATATTTGTAATTGTGGAAAGAGACCCCCAAAGTATTTCCAGCTCTTTGTCTCCAGAGGTCCACCAACCCCAAGTTAGACTTACAGGACAGAAGAGTAACTCTAGTTTTATTGTGTGTTACAGCTCTAGAGTTAAGGGATTTGTCCAATTTTGGGTCCAGGACCAAATTGAAGTCACCCATCCATATAATAGGATTTTGAGTCGTGATCAGGTGGTTCTGTAATGTATTAAGATGAGAAGGATCATCTCGGTTGGGGCCATAATAACCCACCAGGGTAAATCCCCTCCCATCGAGCTGGACATTGGCTATCAGTCATCTACCACTCGGATCAGTCCGCCAATCCGCAATCTGGGCCCTGGCTCCCTTTTTAAAAATGATGGCTATTCCGCGAATATTGGCATTCTGATCAGTGCTGAGTAATTTGTCCACCCATTTTAGTTTTTTCAATATATCTGTGATTTCTTGTTTAATTAAATGTGTCTCCTAGATTGTTATGACCTGCGCAGATGAATCTCTGAGGTATTGCATGATTTTATGTCTCCTTCCTCGTACGCGCAGGCCATTTACATTCCAGGACAGGAACTCAATATCCCTCATTTAACATTAACATCCAAACTCCCCACTCTTTCCCGTGTGGGCCTTATGCCCTTTTTTACTGTTATCTGTCTACCATGGATTCATTTATCCGACCGATTTGTAAGACAATTGCTGGAAGCAACAAGATTTACAAAGTTGAAAGTTTGCTCATGAGGACTTTTAAGTGCTTTCTCCCACCCCCCTCCCCCAGGAAACCCCCCCCAACTTACTCTTGCCAGATGGCTTGCCAGTTTGTCGTCTCCGACATACTCCCACCTGTGGCCCCATCTATCTCATATGAATTATATTGGTCGATCATATGATAAAAATCGAATTCATGCGGGTAGCACATTTGTTGTGCTAATAGGCAGAGAGGCCATATGGCATATATCTGGCATATATCGGGGAGAGAACTGAGAGAGAGGAAAGCTGATAAGCGGAGCCTATTTTGCTCTTCTTTTGCTGGTGTCCAAATTATTTAAACAGAAATATTTTTAAGAAATATTATATATAGTTGTTTTTATTCTGTTTTGTATGTTATGCTCTCGTCTCTTTCCAGGGTAGTTGTTTCAACTTATTAACTCTTAGTTCCCCTCTGTATACTTTTTTTTTTCTCTCCTCCCCCTTTTCATTTTACATATCTCTTATCTCTTGGGGGGTTTTTTCCTCCCTTTTTTCCCTTTTCTTTTTCCTTTTCTTTCCTTTCCCCTTTTCCATATTCCCCTTCTTTCTTCTTTTTTTTTTTTTCCTTTCCCTTTCTTTTTTTCCTTCCTTTCCTTCAGAATACTCTGCAATATGTTATATTCCAGTTAACCCACTTAAGCAGCATACAATACTATCGTGGAATGAGGAGAAGGGCAAGAAACCAGACAGAAGTGTAGCGTCCAGAGTTAACCCTTAGATGACATCATGAGGCCGTTGAGAGAACTCACTAATTGAGACCAGTAGCTCATCCGCTTCGAGAGGAGTTTTAATGTTATACATTTTGTTATTAAACATTATTTTTAGGAAAGCGGGGAATCTCATCTGCCCCGTGGCTCCCAGGGCCCTGAACTTCTCCTTTCGCTGTCCAAGCTCCCATTGCCTATCCAATGTGGTTTTTGACAGGTCTGATCTTACTTCGAAAGAGAAGTCAGGAGCCTTCAATGTTTTAGCCTTTAGGGCCAGGTTAAGGATCTTCTCCTGTCATGTATTCCTATAGGTTCTGAATCGATCCCCCTATTCCTGACCCTATTCTAGTTAAAACAAACCGACAAGTTAACTAGCAGTCAGCCCATGAGGCAGAAAAACCCCCATGATGCAGATACCGTTAACTGACGCAGTCACACTACGGCACAGGAACGTGTTATCTGATTAGGTCATAACGCTTGCGATCTAATTAGACAAGCGATATTCCTCCAGCCCCTGATAAGGCATACGGAGTTCTCATAACAAATCAAACCTATGACAACCTGGAAAAAACGTGCGGCCATTGTTTTGATTTCACAGAGAACTTCAGTAAAAGAATGTGCTAACGAGCAAGTCGTATGACATCTTTATTGACGTATCTATGTCCATCCTTACGTCAATCTCGGCACCTTAAAGGTATAAATATTACCGATCTTGCCCTATGCAAACACACGCGTGGTGACGAGACGGAGCAGCCATACTTGCCGAAGCGAAGAGCAGAGCAGACCCCGCTGGCGCAGCCCCGCCTTCCTGACGCGCTGAGAGATGCGCTGCTTTCTCCTGCCGAGAAATCCAGCACCGGCACTTCTGGGTAGCCCTCGCAGGCAGCCTGGAATATCGAGACCAGAGAGAGAGATACCATTCCTCATTCATCCCAACTTCCAGGTACAGAACTGAATAACCCCTCGCAGAGAATTCTTTAGTTATTCACTTGGCAAAAACAAACTTAACTTAAACTGTAACTTTCTATTCCCGCCCACGTATTAGGCTTAGGTCAGGTACACGGGGTAGGCGTATCTAGAAACACCAGTTGAGTACGTTTAGTCAAATGTATATGTGTATGTAAATATATTTTATTCATTTTAAACATCATATGGCTTAGAAACCATATCAATGTTTTTACAGTATTACTTTATACTATTGCTTTTAATGTATGCACTTTACTTAACTATAAGTATTGCAATAATATCGATCCATTTCTCTTGTATGAGAAAAGAGACTGATCAATAAATAACATCTTTTATTGAACACGCCCGTCTCTTCCTTTTCTCAACAATCTGATGAGACTAAGAATGCACGTACTGACTGAGTAAAATAAATTGCCTTTTGTTCACACGACTCGAGATTTACTCTTGATTAGGGGAGAGCAAAGTTGTCATGTTCTATGGTTGTCAGAAACTAAATCCCTTCTTGTCTAATCAGGGAAGTTAATTCCTCCTTGAACATTCGAGAAAGTTTCTAGTGAACTCTGAGCTAAGCTGGCAAACCCAAAACTTTAAGTCTAGTATCGACAGTAGTAGACCTAGTTAACGTCTGGCCTAGGCCTTTACTGCTGTAGGTATTATTCCAATGCGCAGAGCCTATTGGGATGATAGGAGCTACACTACATGGCGCCCAACGTGTTTGGAAAGGGCGATAAAACTAACGTAAGACATTTAGAGTAACTCAGTTGTGCTTGTTCACTCAGACCCCTTTTCCCACAATACTCCAAAGACGTCTGGAGTGGGTGAAAGGTAATATCCTCCAAAACCTCGCAGGAGGGAACTCCTATGTATGGTTCTTGGTATAGTCAACGTTGAAGGATACACTGTTCCAAAATATTGTGCATCTAATCTTTGTTTCCATAAGAAACCTGATCTGCAAACAAACATAATAACCTTCAGGACAGTAAAATGTCAGACAATGAAGAGGAAAGAGAGGCAGTTAGATTAGCAGCTGAACTCGCAGCGGCTGATGCTGCAGCACTAGATGCGGACGGGGATATAATACTCATCCCGGTCATCAAAAGGAGATCTATAACCCTGAAACTTATAGAAAATGGACTGACACCAAGAGGTGGCACAGTCATATTCGTAATTGAGGCACACGAGTATCGGCAGACAGAGGTATATTATTCATGGATACATTTTCCAGCAGCAAATGCTGTAACAAAGTACTTCCACTATTACAAAATAGAGGAACCTCCTAATGAGTACACTCCTTTCGAGGAGGTGGAAGTACCACTCAAATTCCAAGAGCATTTGCTCTTATTTGATGGCGCCCTAAAACATAACAATCACATCACCAGGCTCGGTCCTTTAGGTAGACCAGGAGCAACGTGGCCGGTCCTAGCCGGATACACACCACATCCAGACATCAATGGGATGTCTGTAGCAGAGCTGTTAACACAGCTAAAACAATTAATAAAAATTCATAGACAATTAGTACAATATGTGATGCGGACTTCAACAATTCAGCCAGCGATTAAACTTCCACAGCTGACCCCTCACCAGGGGAACACAAATAAGATTACACCACTGAACATCCAGTCCTGCCTAGGTAAAGTACCGGCTAAACGGGAACAAATACCATTCTGGTTGGCACAGAAAATTACCCAAATAGAGGCGGTGTTTCCTGACACCACCCCGCTAGAAAAACACAGGATTCTGACTATATGTCTTCCAATGGGAATCGCACCACACATTGAGGACTGTGACACTTGGGGTACAGTCTTTGCTTCTATCTACACAAAAACGCACGGTGTTCCATCCATTTCGGTGATACCAGATGTGCTAAAACAAATTCAAGATGAATATGGTCCTGAACCCGCTTTAACTCTTGGTATGAAACTACTGAAAGACTTCAAGCAGGTCTCGGCTATATTATTAGCCAACATAAAGGGAGAAGCAGCAAACGTGGCGATCCGCCAGAGGTTAAAAGAGACAGATATAGCAGACCAACCAGCTGAAATTGCTAGAATCATAGAAAAATCCTATGAGGAACTAGGTAGAGATAGTTTAGGTGGAATACCAGTAAAACCACAACTGACTGAAAGTCCAGAAAAAATATTTTTTAATAATAATTCACCAAAAAAGAACTGGGATGGAAACAAACAATCCAATCCTAAAGAAAAGAAATTCCAGTCCCGAGGAAGGTCTCCTAGGCGAAGAGAAAAATCTCCGAACCAAAGACACAGGTCACCCCAGAGTGACCCCTCTGGGAAAAGATATAACCTTAGAAATAGGGATAATATAAAAAAACCTGACATTGATACGCGTCCCTCTCAATCTTTTCAGAATTCCTCGCAGAAATCGGAAAGAAGAGGACGATCAGAACAAAGAGAAGAGCACGCCAAGTCCAAAGACAAGGAACCTGCTCAGCTAAAAAAGAAATTACAATTTCCAAAAAAGAAGGTAGCCAGTATCAAGGTAGTTAACAATGCCGAGAATACTGAGGACACAACTGAAAAACGGAGAATGGGCTCAGACAATGCTAGACAGCGCAGCAGAAGTGAGCATAGCTCGCAAAGTCCTTATGAATCATCTGGAGACAGTGGACACGAATTAATATCTTCAAGTGGAAACTGCAGACACCAGGGTTAGCAAACCTCACAAAATATACGAGATAACATTACGTATAGAGGGAGATAAGACTAGGAAAATAAGGGGACTATTTTGGGATAATCTCTCCAAGGGCTATGATATCCTTCTAGCTGAAAAAGACTGGCCACCAGAGTTTGTCAGGGAGTGCCCTCATGGCGAAGAAATAATTATGCCTGCCTTCTCGAATCATATCCCGATTCATAAAAAATATACACTTGCTAGAAAGTGGGCAGTAGCTCTAGCTCCTGCTTTATATAAAAATCATGTAGGATGGGATGAGGACTCCCCTCCTCACAAAATCCAGTTAAAATCACAACCTGCTGCACAAAGGCAGTACCCAATGAAGCAAGAAGCTAAAAAACAGGTAAATGAAATACTAGATCAGCTAGAATAGCAGGGGGTGATTGAAACTTGCACCTCACAAATGAACAACCCTTTGTTTCCGGTCTCCAAACCAGACAATTCATATCGTCTAGTTTTGGATTACAGACACCTTAACACATGTTGCAAAACTTTTGCAGTGCAAAACTCACATAGTGCTGCACTAATGAATAACATAGTGCGCAAAAAATACAAAACAACCTTAGACATCTCTAATGGATTCTTTTGTCAAAACATAGCACCAGAGAGCAGATATTTAACTGCATTCTCAATAAATGGCACTCAAAAGCAATTCTGTCGGTTAGCCCAGGGGTACAAGAACAGCCCGGGGGTATTCTCAGCGAGAGTAACAGAATTACTACAAATATATGATGATGAAGCATTATCTTATGTCGATGACATTTACTTAACAGATGATGACTTGGAGACTCACTTGAAAAGAGTGAACACCATAATACTTGGGTTCGCAGCAGAGGGTTACAAATTCAACTTTAAAAAATCCAGAATTGCCCATCTGACAGTCCTGTTCGTAGGATATGAATTATCAAATATAGCCTGGCTGACAATTTTCTAGAGCTAGAAGAATTAAAAAATCTAGAATATGAAAGAACATTCCCTCTGCCAATCGACATTCTGCCTTTACGACATTACGCCTGTGTAATCTATACAGACGGACATGCTCAACCCTCCGTTTGGGGAGAACAAGCATACAACCCCACATGTGAGATTACAAAAGAAGTGTGGCGCGGAGGTAAACTAAAACCTCTATTAACAAAAACACACTCAGTTGAAACTAATTCAGAACAACAAACTGAAATATTAGCTTTGAAAATGGCGCTAGATAATGCGGATCACGAATTCCCGACACTTATAGTGTCAGATTCATATTACTGCGTCAAATCATATAACAAGGATTTGCAGACATGGATTCAAAACGGTTACAAAGATGACACAGATGCACCAATAAAGCAGAAACTGCTCTGGGAACAAATAGCTCTTTTACAAAAAGAACTACCAAAGACTCACGTGACTCACTCACTGAGTCATCAGCGTGATGGCGTTCACGTTGTAGGGAATTCATTGGCTGAAACAGCCGCAGCGGCAGCCACTAAATCGGCTCCCGTAGTTCGAAAAAAGCGTACATTAAAATACATTGACGGTGAAACAGTGCTGGCGGTGAAAACGTCATCAAAAGGCGACTGCTCAGCGTTACCGATCAACTATCCACTCAATTATACATACATAATCGATGCAAACTCCGTCCCTTTTGCTCGAATCCCTGGAGTGGGGGATAGAGTGATTCCAAACATGGACAGGAGAAACTTGTTAATCGCAGACGCACATATGGACGAGGGTCTCAGACACCTTAAACTAAAAGATTCTCTGGAAGAATTACAATCACGGTACTGGTGGCCAGGCATGAGCCTGCGTCACACCATGTTTGTAAAAAACTGCCCAAACTGCAACAGAGATCGCAGTGGGGAGAGAAACAGTTTAATACCTCGTCGTTTTACTCCAGGGAAAATCGGAAGTAATAAGGAAGGGTTGCGATTAACATACACAGGCTAGTTTCCACTTATAATGTAGATCACCAGCACTCGGCTGACGTCTGGACTGTTATACAAAGATTTGCGAGTCTAAATGGCATATACGCTAAGAGCATGCTACGTTTGACCATTGTCTTCACTCTAGCCCTCCAGCCTGAGGGGAAACATGACCAAATGAGCATAGCCCAGCGGGAATCTTCTCACTTCCTTCCTGAGGGTACGGGATGGTGTAAAGAAAAAACCAAGGCAGAAAGCAATCTATAACGGAAAGGATATTAGGTTCGGGAGCTGGGTGGGTCAAACATCTAATAAGTGTCCAACGTAGTCTAAATAACTTGCCAAGAAATTCTCTGAAGGGATTCAGTCCGTACGAATTATTATTCGGAACTAGGATGATTATCTCTGACCTTGACAGTCAGACTTCAGTGGTGAAAGAAAAAAGCTTTGATATCAAAGATCGTTTGGCTATTTTGCAGGACTTAAACAAAACAAGAAAAGACCTGAGCAACATAAAGTTGAAACAACAGCCAACAACCACTGAAGAACCACCACCTGTCCCAGCAAGACCTGTCTGGATTCCAAAAGTCGGGGATCTAGTCAGAGAAAAGATTGCGGTAAAGAAGGAATTTGGGCCTTCTTACAGAAAAGCAGTTCCTGTCTTGTCTGTCAACGGGACAAGATCAGTTGTACTACCGCCACTTGCTGGTAAAAAGGAGAACCGAGTTGTATCCATCGACCTGGTAAAACCACAGCATGTGGCCGATAACAAACAGTAGGCCAAGTGGACTCCCAATGAGTAGCAGAACACCAAGGTTTGCTACCAGTACAGAGGTCCTATCGAAGAGGCTCATCACATTCGAAACGCCTACAGAAGAACAACAAGAACTATGCAACAATGCAATAGAACTCAGACCTCTGAAAACCCAACTAAAAACATTTAGCAGAGACACACCAATCCACAATGAAGTACCAAGTGAACATGCAAAAAACAGAAATCCTGAAGCAATTGGAACAATTGACAGAACTGCATCCGGCTACTTCATAAACTTCGATGATTCCTCTGAAGGCTTCAGTGAATCAAAGACACAGCCATCATCAAAAACCTTTAAAGATAAAGCTAAAGAACTTTTGAAACAACTGAAAGAAACATATCTGATTTCTCCATGGATTGAATTTTGGGTGGGTTTTGGTGCATTTATCCTCATACTTTGGCTCATCATGATACTAACTTTGGGACGCTTCATTGAGGGAAAATATGCTAAAATGGACACAGCAAGTCAGAAAATCAACTTGATCCTCAAACCACACACTTCTTCACACGTCGAGAAAAGAGAACTTTCTTCAGCCAACTTCACAGCCAATCCGATACCTGGTGGGGTAGCCTGGGACAACACTGACTATGAAATTTATGGTCCGGTCGAGATCCTGAAATATCCACACCAAATTAAGATTTCCTTGAGCGACTTTGTAAAACCAAACTCATTTGCTGATGATTGGGACTTCGAAAGCATTAATAATATGATGTCTGACTTAGTAATGTCTGCTAAATTTACCAAACATGATTATTTGCAGGGATCTACAAATTATGATAGTATGTACTGTTATAACCACTATGGTCACCATTTTCTACATAAATCTGCACAACCTAGAAATGTTTTAAATTATAATCAATGGGAACATTGTGCAACACCTCCAAAAGGGAGCTCAAGAACCGTATACGACAAATATTCATATTTTTCAGGTTTTAACACAAGTAATGCTGAAACATTTTATTTTAAATTGTCAAACAAAACAGGGACCAAGACCATGATAACAAACACAAAATTGATATATTCAGACTCATTCTTTGAAAAAATGAATACTTTTGGTTTTGATTATTGGGACAAAAATGTTGAATTGAAAAGTGTTTGGGGTACAAAAGATTGGCAAGTACAGGGTATAGAAGCTTTGTTTAGAGCCTGCATGATCCCAGAACAAATGATATTTTTAAATGACACTGTTCAACAAACCACCTGTCTTGGCCTAGCCAAAATCAAAGATTTAAATAAACCGTCTATTCCAAAGCCAGCAATGTCTAGCAACACTTCTACAGATGAAGAGATAGACGTAAACCATATATTAAACCAAAACAGAACACATCCTGATTGGAAACAATGGTTGATCTGGCCCACAGATACTAATAACTGTCAAGACAGATTCCTGAACAAAACACAGGGGTTCAAAATGACCAGGCCAGACCCTAGATATCCTCAAAGACATCACCCAGGGATAATAACCACCTACAGTGTGGGCAAATTATGCCTTCAATGGCTTCAAACTTCCACACTGGCAGAAATTAAGCAACACCTAACTTTACTTACTGATGGTGCTGACTTGCGTGATTTCATAATGGGACCACGCAAACAGCGTCAAAAGCGTTTCATAGCAGCCTCTGTATATGCAGCATACAATGAGGCCTGGAAGGTTACTCAAATTGAAACAGCAGAGAGAATACGGGAAATTGACCGTATTAATTTGGAAAAATCACTTTCTGTAGTGGACAATGGGTTAATGACTCTGTCCTCCAGAATATTTTCTTTGGACAGCATTGTGTCTTCAGCAATCGACATATTATCGCAAGACTTACTGTTATTACAACACGGTCAGTCACAATTGCGTTCTATTGTACAGCTTGGCTGGACGTTACAAAATCTGCGTTCAGGCTATGTGCCTTGGCGTTTAATCAACACAACGTCACTATTCCAAATCTTTAACCTTACTGATAGACAAATCAGTATGGCACAAAAGGGTGCTGATTATACAATCTTGAGCATTGAAAAACTCGAAAGATTACCAGTGACAATGTCAGAACGACCTGTCAGTGAATGGATAATACATGGGATAATAAATATTCCAATCTCAACCTTCAGGTTTCAATACTGCCAAAAATATATACAGACTGGCATGTACGAGAAATTAGGAAAGGGGTACCGTAAAACAACTTGGAACCTGCCCTATTCACATGCATGTGTCAGTAATAAAGGACAGAAAGTGTTTCTCAGTGGCAACAATTGTGCGATGTCACTAAGCGGCACGCTTCTGTGTAACGGAATTAGTTTGCATGGAGCCTGTGAAGGGAATTCATACAACCTTTCATGTCACCTGCAAGGCGCACCTGCAACAGAAATAGAACCATTCTTTCAAAGACTCTATAATGGGAGTTACATTCTTCTTGTAGACCGCAGATGTTGTAGTCTTATGCCCGGGACTCCTTATCTAGTAACTACGACTGCGAAGGTCAAGTGCTGTGGACGCTCATTGTTCCCCAGCTCCTTTCCAGACAGGGAGGCAAGGGCATGGCCCGATTTGAAAATTACTTCTATTCGAATAGATACTTTAAGCAGAATGAAAACAGTGCTTCTTCAGACGCCTACCAGGCTCTCGTCATCAAAAGAAACGTATGATCTACAAGTCGCAAGGACGACTGCAGAGATACATACATTATTATCAACTAATTCCCCCGTACATTTCGCGGAAATCCTTAGTGAAAACTTAAATATTTCTGATACCAATGGGGTCTCAAAGGTATTTAAGACAGTATTTTCGATGGCATTAACACCATTCAAAGCCATACTGGGTATTTTTCCAGATTTCGTCCATTCGATTTTTGGCGGACTTCCCCTGATCTTGGGACTAATTGCAGGAATCCTATTCTTAGTCCTTATTTTTCGTTATGGCAACCCATGTCACAGACCAAACTCTTGCGACAAGGGAAGAAACAATCCTAGCCATTGGATACCGGGACCGGATATCAAAAATCCTGGGACTCTCCCGGCTTAGAGACCTGAACATGACTTGGTTTCTATCATTTCGACCAATGTGGCAAAGATGTGTTTTACCTGTATTAAGGTGTCTGCTATGCGGAGAAGAATGCGTGTTAGACACCTGTCTGACGCTACAATCGGATGCGCCAATGGATGCAGAAACATTGTTGAGCCCGATCAAGGTTCATGCTTTGTGCTGCCCTCAAAGGCTACCAATCCTGATGACGGCATTCGTGGAAGCTTCACCACTACGATTGAGGGGTAGTGAAGTTCAAGATGAAAGCAGCATCGATCAGGTACGACCTTCTGTCAGCAATGCAAATCAGAATGTCAATGGAGACAATCATGCGCATGAATGCATGATTACACCTATTTCCGAGTTAGTGGAACTTTCCCAGGAAGCTGTTGACAGTTTTTTCGAAAGCCTAAATGATATGATGTTCTCACCCGAACAGAAATAGAGACTTTTGAGCAAGCTCGCACACGGCGTTCCCTGAATTCGGCCTTCAACTTTAAAAAATAAAGTCACATGAACTATTTTTCACTCCAGTTCACGGACAGCAACTCTTTCAGAAGCCCCAAATTATTTTTTCGGTTTTTCGGGACACTTATCTTCTGCTTAAAGTAAGAAACTATTCCTAAAGAACTAAGATTTCTATTTTTAGATACTTTATAGACTTTAGCTGCCCGCTGGTATGTTCACAAATATTTTATTCTGTGATGGAATGGTCTCGAAACTTTTTTCTGTATTTAAGAAACCATTTCATGTGTAATTCTCATATACCAAATAAGCAATAATGTATACAAATGCGTATTTACTTTAGCATTATTGTACAGCTTGAGTGCATACAATATATATGTCTGCAATTTTTCCGTATATTTGAAAAAATTTCAAAATGCATTTATGTATTTTGGGGTGGTAAGGTATACACACTACTCTATAGTATGTTGTACTATGTTATACTATGCCTAGATTAGTAAATATGACCATAGTTAGCGTGGAGTGGGTGTCATGTATTCCTATAGGTTCTGAATCGATCCCCCTATCCCTGACCCTATTCTAGTTAAAACAAACCGACAAGTTAACTAGCAGTCAGCCCATGAGGCAGAAAACCCCCCATGATGCAGATACCGTTATCTGACGCAGTCACACTACGGCACAGGAACGTGTTATCTGATTAGGTCATAACGCTTGCGATCTAATTAGACAAGCGATATTCCTCCAGCCCCTGATAAGGCATACGGAGTTCTCATAACAAATCAAACCTATGACAACCTCGAAAAACCGTGCGGCCATTGTTTTGATTTCACAGAGAACTTCCGTAAAAGAATGTGCTAACGAGCAAGTCGTATGACATCTTTATTGACGTATCTATGTCCATCCTTACGTCAATCTCGGCACCTTAAAGGTATAAATATTACCGATCTTGCCCTATGCAAACACACGCGTGGTGACGAGACGGAGCAGCCATACTTGCCGAAGCGAAGAGCAGAGCAGACCCCGCTGGCGCAGCCCCGCCTTCCTGACGCGCTGCTTTCTCCTGCCGAGAAATCCAGCACCGGCGCTTCTGGGTAGCCCTCGCAGGCAGCCTGGAATATCGAGACCAGAGAGAGAGATACCATTCCTCATTCATCCCAACTTCCAGGTACAGAACTGAATAACCCCTCGCAGAGAATTCTTTAGTTATTCACTTGGCAAAAACAAACTTAACTTAAACTGTAACTTTCTATTCCCGCCCACGTATTAGGCTTAGGTCAGGTACACGGGGTAGGCGTATCTAGAAACACCAGTTGAGTACGTTTAGTCAAATGTATATGTGTATGTAAATATATTTTATTCATTTTAAACATCATATGGCTTAGAAACCATATCAATGTTTTTACAGTATTACTTTATACTATTGCTTTTAATGTATGCACTTTACTTAACTATAAGTATTGCAATAATATCGATCCATTTCTCTTGTATGAGAAAAGAGACTGATCAATAAATAACATCTTTTATTGAACACGCCCGTCTCTTCCTTTTCTCTACAATCTGATGAGACTAAGAATGCACGTACTGACTGAGTAAAATAAATTGCCTTTTGTTCACACGACTCTCGAGATTTACTCTTGATTAGGGGAGAGCAAAGTTGTCATGTTCTATGGTTGTCAGAAACTAAATCCCTTCTTGTCTAATCAGGGAAGTTAAGTCCTCCTTGAACATTCGAGAAAGTTTCTAGTGAACTCTGAGCTAAGCTGGCAAACCCAAAACTTTAAGTCTAGTATCGACAGTAGTAGACCTAGTTAACGTCTGGCCTAGGCCTTTACTGCTGTAGGTATTATTCCAATGCGCAGAGCCTATTGGGATGATAGGAGCTACACTACACTCCTTTATTGTATATGTTGGAAAGTTTACGAGAATCTTTCTGGGCTTAATCCTCCCTGGTTTAAGCCGAAAGGGGTCACGATGTATCCTCTGTATATCCAGTTCTAATTCTATTGTTGACTCCTCCAGATTGAGAGCATCATTGAGCCAAGTGACTACATACTTCTTGATTTCGCTCCCTTCTTTTCCTTCTGGAATTTTTAGAATCCTGATGTTGTTTCTCCTGGAATAGTTTTCTAAGGACTCCACTCTGTCTTTTACTGCTTCTCCTTCTCTCCGCATATCCTGGATTTTTGTTTCTGCATGCTCTAGTTTTGCCTTAAGCTCTCCTACGGTGTCTTCAAGACTCCCCGTCCTCTCAAATAGCCCATCCACTTTAGTCTCTAGATTTTCGCACATTGCGCGAATCTCGGATTGATTTTGCCTTGATTCAGCAAAGCTCTTTTGATTCAGCAAAGCCACATTTAATTTCATTTCTCATATTGATAAGTATACCCTGGAGAGTATCTTCGCTGTTTCCCCCAGTGCATATTTCTACCACCTTTATTGCGCTTGCAGGATCTAACCCCGCTGAATCAGCTGGTACTAGGTCTGTTGGTAACTCTGTAGTTGCATTCAGCTCTAGAGCTTCGGCCGTCATATTTTCCTGCTCCATTTCAGCTACTGCTGCTAACTTAATATTACCAAATATGACGGGTATATTGGGTACAACAGGAACTGCGGTCAGATCAACTAGACCCTGAGGTTCTTGGTTAATGTTTAGAACCTGAGGCAGGGTCTTAATATAGGACTTTAAAGAGGGAGTAATCAGTGTGGCTTTTGTAACTGTGTTTTTTTTTTTTTTCTGGAATGGCTTTAGGGGTGGCTCTTTTATAGTGGTATCAATAGTAGACCCCTCTTCTACTAATTTAACAGCCGCTGGTGTAAAATTACTTTCTTCCCCTCCCAGTGATTTGTCACACCGTGTTGGTGTTGAGACCAGCACAAGCTCCTTCTCCGTCTCTGGGTCTGGCCCCCCCCCTGGTTCATATTCTGACTCTGACTACACAATTATACTCTTATCTGCCACCAAATTTCTCCCCTGCTTCCTGCCTCTACCCCTTCTCTTGCCCAGGTTGCCACTGGAAATCTCGCTCTTTTCTCGGGGTCCCCGCTTACCTTGTACCTTATTTTCCTTCTGAGCTAATACTGCACTGGAAAGAGCGTGTAATTTGCTCTTGATGCTCTCCAACTTCAGGGCAGGAACAGGGCGGAATTCAATTTCCTTTATAGTAGTTTGTGCAGTGTTTACCGCCGTGTCGACCTCTGTGCACTTGCCTCTATTTATATCTATCTCTGCACCCTTATCCCTATTCCCTGTCGCGCTGGAAGTGCTAGAAGTGCTGGAAGTGCTTGTTTTCATGTCTTTTTCAGCCTCCCGAGCGTCTAGAGAAGCAGCCCCCCGTGTAGCCCCCTTACCGCACCGTTTTCCTGTAGCGCCGCTGCTCCCCCCTCTGCCACCAAAAGAGCCGTGTACAACCGCCTTTCGGCTTCTCCGCAGCTCCACGGCTGCCTCGTTCCAACGGAAAGGCGCAGGAGGTGGAGCCCGCCCCTTACACATCGGCTGCCTCAACCACGGCAGCCGGGAAGCTGTAGGGGAAGAGAAACGCTGATTCCGGTGAGTTCATGAATATGTCCAGCCGTCCGCCTCGTCCGCCTCGCACTGCCACGATACCTTAGCACCCCGTAGCCACCACTCGCGCTCGACCGGAAACAGATCTAATGAGTCTGGGGCATTGGGTCGGGAGTTTCTGCCGGGACGTGCGCGACGCTCTAACTAGCAGCCGCCATGTTTTCAAATAGAATGGTCATGATGCTGTGGATGCAGGAGGTGGAAGATACTCTGGGTGCTATGTAGTTGATGGAGCTGCCTTTGTGGTTCATCCTCTGTCCACCAGTCAGGTAGGGTGAATTTGGCCACCAAGGTTGTCATCCCTTGAACTCTTCTTCAAGACAGTAGAAGGCCAACTTTGGCTGGACTGACAGTCTCCATCTACAGCAGTCCCAGCAATATCCCTTTATGGAGGCTCGTGCCCCCTTACACTCCAGCTTGCGGATGACTCGGTGCAACTTTTGGCTATTGAGGATTGGTCTCTGGGCGTTCCCAGCTGCAGTCATTGGAGATTCTTATAGAGTGATGACTGTCTTTCCAAGTTAGGCTACTTTAGCTTTGTTGACCCTGGTGCTAGTTCCAGGGAGGTCAGCTAGTGGACCCTTGGAGTCACGTCTTTGGTGTGGGGCAGGAGAGCAGTTCCCCTAGCCACAGGCACAGTTCTCTCTCTTTGCTAGCCCAGGGTGCGGCAGGTGCAGTCAATCAGACAGTGCACCCTCTCTTTGCCAAGTCCAGGTGTCGGTGAAGCAATCCTTCTTTGGTCTTCTTTACAGTTCTGGCAGGGTCTTAGGTGCAGGGTGACCTATTTATTCCCAGAAAGTGCCATGCGGTGGGGATGGGGGGGTGGGGGGGTGATGTGGTCACTAGTCAATGAGCTATGAGAGTCCATCCCTCTTGGTGATGACTGTCCGGCTAAGTGTGGCATTTATCATTCCCAGAGTTCACCATTCTGCCCACTCTCCAGATAGCAGGACTGCTCCTCTGATGTTAGGATCTTGCTGGCCCACCCTTGAGGCTACACACTCACGGGAAAAATAGTTTTGGCACTGGCCTCCCTTCACTGTTCCTGCTCAAAACAATACTTTCTTAATTTTGCACTTAAATGTCTTTGGGACTTGAATTCCTCCCAACTGTCCAGGGAAATATTTCTAGAGGTCAGCCTCTTTGTCAACAAAGAATCTTTTGTCACACTTTGCGATCTGTATTTTAGAAACGTGACAGAAACCTTAAAGCTGTATTGTAGATGAGAATATATTTGAATTCCTTTGTTTGAGATGTTTAGGATTAATTACAAACAATGATTTATTTGTGACAATCAGAAGTTTTACCGGACAACATATCCAGCTTCCTAAGGACACAAGATAAATGATCATTGCAAGGGGTGTTGGGAACAGTTTCAACTGCCAGGTATTAAAGAATATGAAATTTGCAAGTTTGGTTTTTGGTACACCCTATATTAATGGAGTGCAATAATTGATGTCAGATATAATTATCACATGCAATGAAGATTATATATTCTTCCATTAAGGATATCCAACTTTGTAATAGCAGTTTGATCAGTTGATGCGAAGGGGCAATGGTAGCCTTGGTGGTGTTGTTCATAGGAATTTAGGTGTCAAAAACTACTCCTAAATTATTTACTGTGTTGGCAAAGTGAAAGAAAATCCCTGCAACTCAAATCCATCTGATGGTTTCAATGAATTTTTGTAGTTAATTTGCACAGAATAACAGCGAAGTTTCACTGTTGATTCAGTTTAGACTGTGTCCGTGTTTATTCATATTTGGATTTCAGAAATATATATTGCAAATGTCTCATATTGGTGATAGTCTAATCACAGGAGAAAGGATCACTTGTCCTGATCAACCTTAGGTGTGCAGGATGGTGGGGGGTTTTTGTCCCAATATTAAGACCCTCAGGCACGTGATGGGTATGGTGGTGTCTTAAGCGGTATATCTTGATTCTCCGCTTATAATTCACGTGTGTGCATAATCATTAGGTCTATTAGGTTATGCAGCCTCCACCAGGAGGTTATTACCCAAGGTTGGTGCAGTAGTGAGCCAGAAATAAAAAATTTGTTAAACCGAAAAACCAGGGAGTCAAAAAATTTTATTAGGTCTGGTTTTGGGTCTGGTAAACTCAATTGTAGTGCATCTTGTTAACTGGATAATGAGTTGTAGTTGCAATTTGAGTATCGAAAAATAGTGACAGGAAGTTAAAAGTTGGTCGACATGTTTCTGCCTCAATAGCCTTTGTTCTAGGACTTACGGGCATTCGATCAGGACCGTGAAATAACGTGCAAAGAATTATTAAATATAGTGTTAAGAGGTGAAAAGGAAAAAGGTTATTGGCCTGTTCCTATGTCTTGGAGGTCTTATGGTACCCGTAATGAGTAAACACATGATATCATATTGGTGATAATCAGATGATAATTTAAATGCAGTGTGGGTATTACCAAATTCCCAACAAATCCATTATTTCCTACAGTTGGTGAAGCAGCTGCACATAAAAATAAAAGAATTGATAGACCAACACCCTCTGGGTCTTCACAAGACTTAAGTTTATGATCTCGGATATGTTCCCCTACTTTTATATTTGAGAGTCTGTTGTTCTCAACAGCCCTAAACCAATCTTCAGGAATGCCCAACCACCTCTCAAATTCTAGTGGGAGGTATGTCTTCAGTAATATCAAGTGATGTAGTAGGCCCAAGAGCATAAACTGCTCCTCAAACCTATTCAAAATGGCCTTTCTCTGAGTAGATGACAGCTTGTCTTCGACCCTTCCACAAAAGTGATCCTTCATTGTATGTGACGAGACACACATTCAGCATCTCATGTGACAAATAGGAGTACTAGTTGCCGGTTTAAGAAAGGAGAAAAACATTTCTTAATCCTCGGCTATCCTTTCGATAATGTTCTCCAATTGTGTCTGAACAATTTTGACTGGTAAAAGGCAGATGCAGCAGTAGGCTCTTGTAAGTACTGCCCATTTTCCAGGACTTTGGACGGAAGTCCCAAACTAGCCCCTACCACGGATGCCTTTGGGATAATGTAAAACCTATCAAAGTTAATGTGTGCAAGAAAATCCACCTGCTGCTGTTTATCATAGAGGAACTGGAATCAGTCACCTCTCTGAGACATCTAAAAAGTTGCTTGCAATTCACAAAGAGAGCCCAGAGAGAGAATGTGGTATTTAAATTTTATCAGCTGGCACTGGTCAAATAGTTCATCCTCCAGTGGCCCTGTCAATGGCAGAGGGAATCCGGGATCGAAGAATATGATGTAGAAGCGCTTCCCACTGAGGCACCGGAGTTATTTTCCATGGGCTGTAGGTCCCCCCGGATCAACATTCAAAGTGTGCGAGTCCCATTTTAGCATTTGCTGGAGGCTTGAGTGGACCTTGTACCTGCCTATGGCCTAATCTACTGCCTGTTTGATTATAGCCTACCAAGTCTTCTTGTAACCACATACTTACTTGTGCATGTCCCTTAACCGCTTCAGCCTCAGGGAGGTAAGAGTTAGGGACATGATAGAGGTTGCATCTTGGTTTACAATACTGCAATACAAAGCAGTCTCAGCAGTGACTTTGCAAAACCTCAGAGACTCCTTGTCTGATCCATGATGAATCCACGGGGTACTTAATCATCTGTGTGGCATCCCCTGGATCGCTAGCTAGTCATGAATGGGCCAAGAGAGGAGGCAAGACTTGGGCCATTATCCAGGCATGACCAGTTTTTGGTCAGGTCAGGTCTTTTGGGGCAGGTGTGAATCGGGGGTATTTGGAGATAATCCTTGTGACAAGTATTGAAACGGTCTGAAATACAGGGTCCAAGTATGACTGCAAGCTCGTACCTCCTCTTTGGTCTTTTTCTTTCAAGGAAGAGACAAATTAAACAGTTAAGGCAAACTATTGAAGGTTGATGTGTGAAGAACGTCTCATTCAGGAAACGCATATCTTTCTCATATTCAATGTAATGTCCAGCTAGTGTTGAATGGATGAATTACATGTGTTAAGTATCCAGTGCCCTCGCAAAGTATCCCAGCGCTAAGGATTCCAAACGAACTACTTGGCAGAAAAGATAATACATCAGTGAGAAAAAATTCAATTTAAAAGGCTTTAAATATAGAATATAAAGAGTTCCACATTTTATTGACGAGATATGGAAAATATCTTCTTCCAGTAAAGGCCAGCACAGTTAGAGGTGTAACAAGAAGAAATGCCGAAGAAGATCTTGGATTTATCATGGGAACATTGCAATGGAATGCTGAGCAAAGAAAAAATTATCCCAGGCATATGGATCATTTTGTAACATTTGTGACTAGAACCTCTGGTCATTATTGTCAAGCAAGTCAGCCTTCATTAGTTTTGGTGTCTGAGGCAGGACTGACAAGCTTCCATCATTCTCACAGACTGGGTACATCCGCAACGTAGTTTTCAGCAATATATGACTGGGAGTGGGTTTTATACAATAATGCACAATAAAAATTAACTGTACCATTACTCGCTTGCTCCCTAATATATTAGCAGTATTAAGAATATCTGCTTCCAAATACATTAGTATCTGCACTCTAGTTGATGCATAAGATCACTTTCAAATAAGCTATATCTATCTAGTAGCAAAAACGTGAGGGATTGCTACAGTATTTTCCCTCTGCGATATCTCATGATTAGCTCACTCACGTACTGTGATCCTTTAGTATAGGATAAGTCATCATTTCAAATGTATGCAACTGATTAGCATCTTGGAACCATCCAAAAATAGTACACAATGTACACCATGGTACCTTTTGTACAGTGGTTATAGTTGACACATCTTAGGATGCGCTACCTGGCAGCCTCCGTAATCATTCTAAACTTGTTCCAGTTTGTCAACCATTTCAAAGATGAGGCCTTGATCACACTACGGCCTATAAGTAAAGCAAATCGGTCGGGCATTGTTGTAATCTCAATCAATCAATCAGTAAGGTGTTTGTAAAGCGCGGCTATTCACCCGCGAGGGTCTCAATATTGAAGAAAAACATTCAACAATGATACTGATAAAATATTTCTTTCTCCTTGCTTTTGTCTCGATCCAAAATGGCTCCCGCTGAAGGAGGATTCACTTGAGACTCATACATGCTAATGTCCTATATCCTTAAAATAAAGCAAGGCGATCTGGCCCTTAAGTATTCCAAAGTAGTAACATGGGAAGTAGAGCTTGGAAAAGAAAAAATACTCAATTATGGCACTGTTAAAATACTACATCCTCCTCGTTTCTGACCCGATCTAAAATGACTCTTGTTGGAAGGGATGATCAAGCTTCATACACGCTGGCATCTTACTTCACTGCTCTCTATTTCTCCAGACCCTGGGCTTCATAAATGGATCACGCGCCTGCTACCCCTTCACTTCAAGGGATCTCGGAAGCAGGGTAGCATTCTGTCCACGTTTTTCCTCAACAAAACTAAGTAGGACTCGTGATGGGGAAATCACTGTATGCTGACATCAATGGTCTTCCGCACCTTAAATATTCAACTACCACTTCCATTATCTATTTGCTGACAGACTTGAAGCGTCTCTGAGATACTCTATGGGGCCAATATTTAGGACATAATAGGACGCGCATGCCATATGAGCATGATTTCTTCACCTTCTAGTGCTGGGACCATGAGTATTGCATGCTGTTGTTGGTCTTTTTTGATTTTTTTTTTTACTTTAAAAAAAAAAAGCTTTCAAAGAGATTATATCTCAAGCAAGCTACATTTGAATCTCTCACTTTGTAAATATGGACCTTATAGGTTGATTTGTCTGTTTCGTGCCACAGGTCACAGAGGCACCTAGGTCTCCTATGTGAGTTGCTACACTTGCATTTTCTTTATTTCTTTTATATGTGTTTTGGGTACACCTCAGAGGCACCGGACCGCAAACCTTTGAAACCCAATATTATAGATAAGGGTAATTTTAATTTGGTCCTGAAGAATTCCCAGAGACCGATTAGGGACTAATACAGCATCAGATATGCCTACCACTAACCCTATTTGCTTCATCTATAATATTTAACCTAGGCACAGACAAACGCTGAGATTGCAGATTGTGTAACAAGGTTTTCTGTAGCTAATTTTAAAGGTTTTCTCTCCCAATCTACTGTTCTCATCAGAGATAGGGGCACCATTCCACGCCATGGCAAATACTAGTCCTGTAGATTCAAAGACCTCTGAGAGACAGCCCCCTTGCGGGCCACGCTGGGTATTGCAGCACCCACCCAGTGAGAAGCGAAGACTAATGGGGAGGGCTTGTGCATCCTGTAAAGCAGTGATTCTTAACCTGTGATCCGGAGCCCCCTAGAGGCCACAAAGTCTACACAGGTGGTTTGCGACTGCTTAGAAAACTAAATAATAATAACAAATTAATACAGTGCATATAAATAAAGAAGCAAAATGTAAAATCGTAGGCTAAAATTTAAGTTGGTATCCTCAGATTGATTTGTTGGAGCTGTGTAAGTTCCTTCAACAAAATATAGTATGGCTGAGCAAATTTAATACAATATCTCATCATTTGTGTACTTGTTTCTGTAATTTGTGTGTATGGTTTTGCAGTTCAAATCATCCAATGCTTCGGCCAGGGTGACTTGGGGATGGATCGCAGTAATGATTCAAGTCAAGTCAATTTTTATTGTATAAAATTATTAAAAATCATTACAAAATGCATTTAGATCATCATAGGACATAAAACACATGTTAAAATATTGGCAAATAGAACTGTTTGTCATATATTTCAGTTTGATAGTGTGATTCTATGTTCAGCTTGCTGCAAGAGAGATTGAGCTTTCATCATATATTTGACCCCCCTACAGGCCAACATAGGACATGATCCATCTAGCCATCGAATTACAGCTTGCCTACAAGTCCGAATGTTCAATTTGTTAAAAATGTTCTTTAAAAGCCGTCTCCTCAAATCCTTAAGCGCCGGGCAAACACATAGTAAGTGCGTTAATGTTTCATTTTGGTATCCACATAAACGACAAATAATGATTCAATGGAGGTCCCAGAGTTCCAGCACTGATCAATGGGAGGATCCATTGAAGTGAAAAGGTTAACAACCACTGCTGTGGAGGATACCATTATTGACCACATGAGTTGAATTCCACTGTCTCAATTTGAGACTTAGGGCTGTGGTTAAAGGCACACCCACTTAACGTATCAAATTTGGAAGCTCTCTGGAGGTGGACCCGAATCCATAGAACCTTTTTTTAACCGCATGCGCGCTAGCGGGTTTTCCCGCTGCGTGCTGGATTTTCAAAAAACCCGCGTTACGTGACAAAGCCAGCTGGTCATGCGCGTAGCGCAGGTAACGCCCATGACGAGCTGGCTTTGTCATCAGCGCTGAAGGGGTTAAGAAGGTGCAGTTACTGGGGTCGTTGTACTCTGTGTGCAACACAGGCAATGCCAATAACCAAGTCCTTGTCTGAATGTTCTTCTCAGGTCACATGCTGACCTGCTGACCGTGATTTGGTCCAGGTCCAGTGAGTACAAAGGGGCCATGCTGATTGATTCAGCATATAGAAAAGAAAACCAGTCACAATACTTGGCTCTCCAAGTAATAGGAGAGAATCGGAGAACAGTACATGGGACCATGCAGGGAGAAGTAGGGACAACCGCTTTCAGTAACACTGAAACCTATGGACGGCATACAACTTTAGAGAGCCATACATCCGGGTGAAAGCCTGGGGATCCCACCTCTAATGTAGATCGCACTCATATGTACACCACATACAATCGGGGAGGGTGGTGTCATGTCCTATTTTATTGATTTACCTGCATAGGCGGTGGGTAGTCTCCCCCTCTGGGGTGCAGTCACAAAGCTATCCATTCATATTGTAGCAATCTATGTTAAAGGGTTTTAATGTGGGTGTCCCACCATCACCCAACAGAATCTAGAATTATGTTATTGAGCAACCTACCAGAATCATGAAGTGCGCTTGCTAGCAGATTTTGACATGGCACTACTACAAAAGAAAATCCAGTTGGTTTTACCAGAAAGATAAAATCAGGAGCAACTTTCGCACATGGATAGTGCGCCATAAATTGTTGACCTTCTTCCCTGTGACAAAGCTGAGCACTGGCTATCGCACAGCTACTATGAATCACAGGGACCATATCCAGCATTTACAAATTGTAATGCCGGTTTGTGATCCCCTTACTTGTATATAGAGACGGGGAGGGGAAGGTAAAGAGTCGATCTTCCAGTGGAAACAACAACATTAAAGGTCAGCCGGGCTATAGAGAGAAAACTGGCTTAAAAAAGAAGAAAAACTAGCTGTTTTACAATGCATTTGGTAAATTCCAATAGTAGAGTTTTTTTCAAAGAACAATAGAAGTTGCATGTCACTCTAACATGATTCGTGTTGTAACTAGTATGAAGAGATAGTCCAACGAGGGGATAATGGAATTCAGTGGCGTTTGATTACAGTATCGTCTATTCCCTGACTAAACAATATTTAAACATATTGAATGGATACCCCTGTTGACCAGTGGCTGAAAACAAACATGAGCACATTATTATTGAGGTACTTACTTGGACCTGTTTGATTTGGGGAAATATTGACATTTAAGACGGTCCTGCTCGGACCATTAACGCCCAGGAGTGAACTGTAAAGGCGCAAAAATACCCCGTACAAACAGAATTTGAGTGGGGCATGTTTTATTGCCTGTATAAGCCCTTTGTGGGGAATAATGCGCCTAAATGTTTGTGCTTGTTCTTGTTTTATGCTCGTTAGTACCCCAACTTTGCATTTAGTGTGGGCATTTGCCGCAGTTAAAGGGGGTGGTACGTTCCTAGTCAAAGTGGGAGTGAAAACAATTAGCACTCTGCTCATTGTAGGCGCTGAGTTAAAACGTGTGCTGTGCAAACGTCACTTGGGACTGCTTTGCCTACTTTCGGGGCCAAAAAAAAGGAAAGCAGACTACAAAGAAATACTCGTGCGTTCCAATTCCTGTACACGCAGATTTGACCTTACTGTGCTGCAATGTTTGTACAGCATCAAAGGCCTAAGGATCAGGAGACACTGAACTCGACAGTAACCCTCCCCTAAACTATATAAACTTTATTTTGCGTCATCACAGTCCTTCCCCATAGGTTGATGCCGATCCCACGCACATGCCGACGTGGAGCTGCTCCGGGCCAAGGAACCTGTGCGTCTAAGAGCCTCGCTTTAATGAAAGAAGAACCGGTTTCAAGATCTGTGGTTCCGCGTTAATGGCAAATCGTATTTTAATCGCTGGGAAGTTACAGAATATCAAGAGACTTTTAAAAGGAATGTGCTTTAGAGGTGCTCGTTGTTCATTTCTGTAGGACATAGTGGAAGTGCTAAGCAAACAGGGGGAAGTGCTTCAGCCGGGTTCACACACATTCACCATAATGAAGGCTCTTGCCACAGTTTCTAGGGATGCAGTGTGCCTGGTTCACCAAGAATGCACTCATTCCAAAGAGAGAGCATCCATTGTTGGCGCGTACAAGATGGCACACCCTGAAATGTGCTATCCAGTAAGGTGGCCTAACAGGGACAGTTCCGGACTTGCACCCAAAGCAGTCCTGGCGAAAATGTTCAAATAAATAAATCTTTATTTGGATAAAAATATCCATAAAAGAGTTGCACAGATAACATTTACAAAAGATCTTAATAAGAATTCTATATAAAAACCATATAAAGGATCTCGTAACGTGGATAGTAAAATGTACAGGCTCAGAACACCAAATACCAGGCTAAACTTCAACTCAATGGTCAGCAAGTTAAAAGGCATTATCAAAGACATTAGATAAGGGATAAAGGATAAATAATGGAGTATTCATTTTCATACATTAAAATGTACAGATGTAGCAGCTGTTTTGTTTTTTGGATGGCATAAGAAACTTAGATAGAAACTCAATAGCACAGATTCACAGTATTAAGATTACAGATCAAATTAAAAGCATCGTTATAATAAATATTTTTTCCTTTTAAAAACAATGGACACAGTATTTGTTTCTTCAAATCCCTATAAAAGTTTCAAAAAAAGAAAAAATGCAGTCTGGTTGACTTGCCATCACCTCGGCTTTTTGGTAACTTTTGGGAACAAAAGCCCATTCTCGGGGAAAGCAACCAAAAAATGCATTGTGCCTATTCACAATCTTGCTAAATAAAATCTGTGTTGAATATTTGGTACTAAGACGAGTTAGGTTTGGGCATTTGATTGTATTGAGCCTGAGAGGTACATAGACAGTCTGCTTGACACACTCTGTCTTTTAAATCATTCGAACTAGTTTGTAATACTCCCTCTGGCTCATCAATGTTCAATTTCCCATCCATCTCCTTTAGCAAACTGTTCACATAAGCCAATCAAGGTATTCTTGCTATATGATCCAGAGTAAAACAATCTGTTATTATCTCTTTGGTGAATTTAGTGCCATCTTAACTCCATATGCTATACCAGAGTGTGATGGGGCTTGTCTGCAAGCAATCCTCTACACAGGGGATTCCTAATTCCTTATGAGCAATACAAGATGAGGTTGAACGGGGCACTGGTAATGGTCAGCATAGGTAAAGATTTTCCTGTGTCTGCAACAATTTACAATTTGTCAGTCCCCACAATGGGGCTCCAGAATTGCCACTGGACCTACATTTACTTCTATATATGGTCAAAAGCACTCTGATGGGCTTATTACCAATTTTTGACGCAAACCTCTAAATGGCTTCTGAAAATCTAATACATTTTAGTTTTGTTGCTTCTACACAAGTCCCCCATGGGCCATTGCTAGAGAAACCTTCTGTTGCAGCAAGTGATATCCCCTTAAAATGATTAGTTTTCTTCTTGAGTCTCCCTTCCCCACAAGTCATGGTAAAGGATTTCTTTAGATTAATTTTCATATCCTTGTCATCCATGTATGCGGTGAAACTGTCTATCAGGTGCCGGAGACCATTATCCATTCTAGATATCAGGATGACATCATCAGCGCACTGCTTGTCTGGAATATTCTTGATGCTGTAGAAGACCCAAAGTATGTTGTCTTTCCAGGGTGTAGCGCCTCCACGGCAGTATCCTCCAGAGCCGTGGTCTCATCTCCCCATGACACAACAAGTAAATTGGTTTGAGTAATTTGACCTATCTTTGTCTATTATCAAACTTCAGTCCCCTTTCCACAACATATTATGTGCCTCATAATGATGTTGTCAAGCTAGGTTTGTCTATGATTATTTAGCAATGTGCCTGTCACCATAAGGTACCTACTGACCTGTTTGAGCAGGACTTAGGAACCTTTAAAATATACTGCTTTCCCTATCAACATCAACATGTGGGATTATAAGATGTGAGGTGCAGGGCCGTAGGTTGGTCAATAAGATTGGGGGGGGGGGGGTGAGGTTCAAATTTCCCACCAATCAAGCTACGATATCTTGTTCAAACACAAAATAGTAGAGGCAGGACACAGTGAGGGGCAATGGAAAGGGAGAGGAGGGCAGATTGTTAGGGGCACTTAAAACACCACATATTTTTAACTAATCAGAATTTGTATAGCCTTCAAAACCGAGACAAGATAGCGTAGATTGGTGTTTTGCCACTGTGGGCATGTAAAAATCTCAGGTGAAATTCAACAGACACTTCACATACCTGACTGAAAGCACTTTTGCCCAACTATTTACTACAGAATACATTTTTTAGGGGGGTGTAACACCCCCCTGAAGGTACGCCCCTGTAAGAAGGTATATCCACCATGTGTATTCCCAAGTACGCTAAAACATGTCTCACCTGTTTGGGGTTCTTTAACCACCTGTATGAAAGTAAGATCTGCTTTTATGATTACCCCCACTTTTTTCCTGGTGTGATGCTGTTTCTAACTAGTCTGGCTGGGATCCTGCTAACCAGGAACCCATCCTCTGTGCTTTCTCCCCTAAATTGGACATGGTGAGTACTTGGGTACCCTCCAGATTGGCTACTTGTGTACCCTTCTAAGTCCCTAGTATATGGCACACTGGAACTCAGGGCATAGGTACACCAGGGGTTGAAGCATGTATTATGCCACCCATGAGAGACCACTCAAATTGTAACGACAGACCTGTCATTGCAGCCTGGCTTGGCAGTTCGGGCTGGACTGTTCCCTTGAGGCACAGGGTCAGACTGATTTGCGTATAGCCATGTCTGAACTGGGGTGGCAGAGTGGGCTAAAGAACGGTGATGGATTAAACCCAGATCTTTTGACTGGGTGTGAGTGTTTGATTGGTTCAGATGCTCTGTCCATCACCACCCCCTTTTGTACCGCTTTTGGCCGCCATAAGTGTGGCAGGGTATGCTCAGACGTGAGTCCCTTGCTCACTTTGCCACTGGATTCAAGCAAGCCGGGCTGAAGACGGCTGTAATGCCAGAAACCGGTCCTCGGAAGCTTGTTTCCGGTCCAGGGAAGGCATGGCTTGGCACTTCGGGCTGGACTGTTCCCATGAGGCACAGGGTCAGACTGATTTGCATATAGCCATGTCTGAACTGGGGTGGCAGAGTGGGCTAAAGAACGATGATGGATTAAACCCAGATCTTTTGACTGGGGGTGAGTGGTTGATTGGTTCAGATGCTCCGTCCATCACCACCCCCTTTTGTACCGCTTTTGGCCGCCATAAGTGTGGCAGGGTATGCTCAGACGTGAGTCCCTTGCTCACTTTGCCACTGGATTCAAGCAAGCCGGGCTGAAGACGGCTGTAATGCCAGAAACCGGTCCTCTGAAGCTTGTTTCCGGTCCAGGGAAGGCATGGCTTGGCAGTTCGGGCTGGACTGTTCCCATGAGGCACAGGGTCAGACTGATTTGCATATAGCCATGTCTGAACTGGGGTGGCAGAGTGGGCTAAAGAACGGTGATGGATTAAACCCAGATATTTTGACTGGGTGTGAGTGTTTGATTGGTTCAGATGCTCCGTCCATCACCACCCCCTTTTGTACCGCTAGCACCTCTTGAGACAGATAGGTTTTCTAATATCTGAGATCACTACACTTAAAACCTATAAGTCCCCCCCTAGGCCGGCCTTTCAATTTTGAAGGCCTGGTGCTTAGTTCTAAGTGTGAGGGTGCCCCTGCATGAGCGGGGCACCCGTACAACCTTCGGAGCCCATTCTCCCAGGCTGTAAGTGCATCAGCCATTACGACATATAGAGGCGCCATGCATCATTATGCGATGACCATCTTTAAACTGGCTGTAACAAACCCAGTCATGTTTGATATCAAACATGTTGGAATCATACCCCCAAACTACTAACTGTAAAACTCCTCTGGGAGGCCCTCAGTGCTCCCGGTACCAGTCGTTCAGAACTGGACAGCAAGCTAGGGCTGCTGCCGATTAGAGACATGTTTCTGTCCTCCTGCTGCTGAGCCATGCTTGAGCAGAGGAATTATGGGGCATATGTAGGTAATTCACATTTTGCGATTCTCAAATAGCGATTTTTAAGGAATTGCTATTTGAGAATTGCAAAATGGAATGTATGTAATAAATCGCAATTATTTTACGAATCTCTAAAATTCCTTAATTGCGATTAGCAAATTGCGAATTGCAATTAAGAAATGAGTGTCCCATTCATTCCAATGGGCCAAGAGGCCCATAGGAATGAATGGGGATACAGTCTCAAATTGCGAATTTCCATGAGAAAATCGCAATTTGAGAATCGCAATTCCAAGGGTGCCAGGGTGTCCAAAGGACACCTGTTGCACCCCTGGAATGTGCCTGTAAGTACATGTGGCGCACATACATGCCCTAAGGGCATGTCTGTGCGCCACATGGCACTTTGAATTTTTTTTAAAAATGCATTGTGACAGGAAATCGCAAAATACCATCTACTTGGAGTAGGTGGTATTTTGCGATTCCTTAAGCCAAAATCGCATTTTGCAAGGCAACCCTACATAGCATTGAAGGAATTGCAAAATTGCGATTCCTTAAATACTTGAGCAAAATAAGGAATCACAATTTTTGCGATTCCTTATTTTGCTATGTAGCCCATACATACCAAAACGCCGTTTGCGATTCACAAACGCTGGAATTCTGCAAATTCCGGCGTTTACGAATCGCAAACGGCTTCCTACATATGCCCCAATGTTCTTTACTTACAGTCTCGGCTAGAGACAAAATAATACCATTGAGGAAAGTCAGAACAAAGAGGCCTCATGATGCCCAACACTGGTTTTCGGCAGATCTGAAGGCTAAGAAATTAGCCTTAAGGAAAGCTGAACGCATATGGCGACGTGACTACAACCCTAATATAAATATAACTTTTGTGTTCTTATTAAAAGACTACAAAACAACTATTCTTGAAACGAAGGCCGAATACTTTTCTGCTAAAATACTAGCCTCTACCAACAAAACCAAATAAATTTTTTCCATAGTGGACGAACTATCAAAGCTAGACCGAGTCATTGCCAAACCAGCCCCATCGCAATCCCTATGCGATTCTCTCAACACTTTTTTTATTGAAAATAGTTACTATCAAAGCTAGCATCCCGAAATCCTTCACCCCTGTGGCTTCCCTTCACTCTTGCACTAATACGGCATGTTTAGACCAAATTCCTCCCATCACTAGAGATGCTTTTCCTGCCCTACTCAAAAAAGTGGGATCGGGCTCGCCTACGGATATCTGTCCTCCCCACATCTTGCAGGAAATCTTCTTACGCTGCCGGACCCTTCCTCACTACTTCTTAACAAGTCCCTTGCTCAAGGGATGTTCCCAATTCATTTAAAATGGCGGAAATCGTCCCCATTCTAAAAAAAACAGTTTAGATTTTTTAGCAACCAGCATATGTCGTCCTATCTCCCTGCTGCTTTACCTGAGTAATGTTTTGGAAACTCATGTTGCCACCTGTTTTAGCTCTTTTGTAGAGCAATCCCACTACCTGGATTCTCATCAGGCTGGTTTTAGACCAGAACACTCTACTGAATCCGTGATGTTGGCAGTTATGGATGAATTGAGAAGAGGAGCCGATCAGGGCTCTACCCAGGCCCTGGTACTTCTAGACCTGTCGGCTGCCTTCGACACGGTCGATCATCTTCTTCTGATCGACCGTGTCGACTGCGCTGGAATTCAGGGTCTGTCTTTGAAATGGATCACTTCATTTCTTAGTAACCACTCTCAATCAGTGCATCTTGCTAGCTTCAGGGCAGAGCAGACAAAATTGACTTGTGGGGCCCCGCAGAGCTCCTCTCTCTCACCCTTACTTTTCAACTTGTATGTTCTCCCCTTGGTTCTGGCCTTGCGTAAAAGAGAGGTCGTGGTTTTCAATTACACGGACGACCTTCAGCTGGTTTTCAACATTGACACCTCTGTATCATCTGTGTCTAGCTTCCAATCTACTATGAACTTTATTAATGATTGGATGAACACTAACCAACTTAAACTAAACCCAGACAAAACAGAGCTGATTTTGATGGGTGGTTTGGCTAACCCCTGGAATTCCAACTTTTGGCCTCCACCATTAGGGAGTCCCCCTCTTCCAGTTAGCTTGGTAAAACGTCTGGGAATCGTCCTCAATAATGACTTAACCATGAAGGCCCAGATCAGTTCAGTGGTCTCTGCATGCTTTTTCCATCTCCGAAGAATTCAGAAAATTAGCAGATTCCTGTCCACGGCGGCCTTGACCCAAGTGGTGCTTGCTTTAGTTATCTATCGCATTGACTATGTGAATTCCCTGTATACTGGTATTCCAGCCTACCAGTTACATAGGCTGCAATTGGTTCAGATCAGGCAGCTAGGCTTATTTTCAGTCAAACCAAGCACTGACGGACAAGCCCATTATTGAAAAGCCATCATTGGCTTCCCCAACCTCAACGCTGCTTGTTCAAATTGGGCTGCACCATCTAAAAAGCCCTCTCTGGACGCGGGCCCGCCTTCATTGCTTCTAAAACACAGACATACATTCCAGCCCATGACCTACGCTCTTCAAATAAAAATCTGCTGGTTCTCCACAGTTTCAAATGAAAGAAACATGGAGGTCTTAGATATACGACCCTGGCCCCCCAGTTTTGGAACGCCCTCCCTTCCAATTTGTGCACCGCTGGCTCTTATATTGAGTTTAGAAAGTTACTCAAGATCTGGCTATTTACTCAAGCGTATAATTGAAGTTGTTCACTTTTATATAACTGCCATCCTCTCTCAGCGCCAAGGAACCGCCTGGTGAACGTGCGCTCTACAAATTACCTTTAACATAACCGAACAATAGGTATCCTGTCACAGGGAGATGTGACCACCACCCATACGGTGTTTAGTGTATTGGGACAGGATGGGGGTGCTCGCCAGCGCCACTGAGACTACCTGAAGGGCACATTTGGTGCCCTCCTTGCATACTCCAGTTCAAACCAGCTCTGGGAGCTGTTGGTTCCCGCTGTGGTGCGAAACTGGATAAAGGACATGGGAGAATCCTCCTCACTGTCAGCGCCTCCTCTGGGAGGGATCCCTGAATGAATCCCAAGCCTTTCCTAAGGATACTTCAGGGCTTACCTGAGAGTGGGACCCAAGATTCGTCGTATGAGTAAATTCTGATTCAACTCTGCTTCATCTTCAACCGCCTGGAAATTCTGACCGCGTTGGACTGACTGCATCGGACTGTGCCTTGGGAACCAAAACTGCAACTTGGAAGACTCTGTCTACTACAGATCTCATTGTCCTGCAAGTCTGCTGCACCGTCTGTGTCCGTGCTACATACAGGCATACAGGTTCATCACAGGGCCTGTGGATATCCAAGACATCCAAAGGAATCTACCATGGAGTGAAGGGGTCACTCCCCTGCACCCACAGGCACTGCAACGTAACTGACCGGTTTGCTGCTCCTGGGCTCCTATGGACTCTGACAGGTTCAGAAACACAGATGGCTGTTCTACAACTCCCTCAAGGCCTGCACTATCTTCAGACTGAGTCAGTATCCCTCGTCCACACCGCTGGAACTGAGCCCCTGTGCACCGTGTCGGCTAGCTGTTGCTAAGGCTGGCTCACTCTTGTCTCCAGAGATCTTTGCATCCTTTTAACCCCTTCCACGCTGATGACGAGCTGGGCTCGTCATGAGGTAGCCTCCTGCTACGCTGATGACGAGCCCAGCTCGTCACGTAACATGCGCTTTTAAAAATCTCCGCGTACGAGCGGAATTCCACCCGCACGCATGCAGTTAAGGGACTTATTTGATTCCAGTGGGCTCCCCTGCTTGCTCATGGTCTACTCCGACTCCCTTGCTCGTGGTGATTCACTTGGACCTTGATACTCCTAACTTTGCACCTCTTCTTCTGCCCCATTGTTTGCAGTTGCCAAAGCTTGTTGGTGCTTCCGACGGACACCGACCCTTTAGCTCTCGTCATCTGGCATGGGACAGCTCCTGAATGACTCCTGGTCTTCCTCAGCATTGCCTGGTCCACACAGTTGCAGCTCCAAGGTCATCGTCATCTCCCCTGCATCTCCCAACATCGGTTGGCCTTCGTCTTCCGTGCCTCCTGGTCACCTCTGAGTGGTATCGACTCTGTCCCCTCTGTTTGCTGGTATTTTTCAACTCCAATCCACCCTTGGGTACCACTGGACCCTTTCCCCTTCTTCGACAGAGGCATCGTCCTGAAGTCCTCCATTGAGTTTGATGGCGGGTTCCGATGCCACTTCACACCTTTGCACTCGGCTTCCCTGTTGTAGCTATCCTGGTTCCTAAGGTATCCACGGATGGGGTGGCTCTCCAACCTTCTATCTTCCACTGGGTTTCTTCAAGGACCACTGGGAAGCCTCCTTCTTCTTTAAAATTGCAACTGCGACTTACCCTTTGACTTGAATTGAGTACGCGGTTGTGATCCCACACGGCCTACGTGGGGTTTGTCGGTACTTGCCTCGGGTGGTTCCTTGGGTCCCCATCACTTCTACGTCTTCTGGGAACAGTCTTGTCTTGAGTTGTGGTTCGCATTTCGCTACTTCAGTGTATGGTATGGTCTCCCCTGGGCAACCACTGTGTATTCGTGCTACTTAACTGTTTTTATTGCAAAGTATTACATGCATTGTGTGTTAGTTCTGGGTAGGAGCTATCATTGTGTGTTAGTGAGTGTCTTCTGATAAATGCCTATTTTTATCAATATACTGAGTGGTTCTTTTTCACTTAACCTAAACCAATAAGATTACGATCTGGTAAAACAAGCTGCTTTACACTCCTTCTGCACTAAGCCTGAAAGCTGCTCTCACAGCTACCACTTAGAGAGCTTTCTAAGGTTGTCTAAGACCACTAAAATCACCATAAGGGTTGTCTGAATTAGTGCAGGGTGCTACAATAACATACATGAGCACCATATACAAAGCCAGGCTCTCACACCACCCCCATACGTTCCATGGTGTGAAATGGTTGGACATGTCTCTATTTGGTGACTCTGTACAACATTGTGATGGTGCATATAGTCTCATGTTGGTCACCTGGCTTGCATGTTAACCGTACAACAGCATTCATCCCCCCTTCCCTCCTCCTCTTCCTCTCCTACCCACACTGACTAAAACTGTTTTGTGACCCCCTCCCCCTCCATACCTTTATACAAATGCCAACATGAGCATTTACAATAAAACATACTCCAACATATGTGTCACATTCTGTAGAGTGGGCACTGAGCTATCCATGCCTGATAGTCCAGACTGTAATCTTACAAGTCCCACACTGGTTCCCTGTGTAGACTTTTGTCTCAAATGTCGACTGGTGATCTAGAAATAGTGGTTGATTTCAGCAGCGGCCTCTTTCCAATGGATCTGTAAGTTGTTATCATTGAGTGCAGTCTTGTCTCCATGCGGTTTCATCTCGCTTTTGTCCATCAGACTTTGCAATCTTCGTGCAACTAGTTTTCATAATTTCTCTTGAACAATTACACAGCTTGCACAGGTCCCTCAAATACATGAGGTATGTCCTTGTATCAAGTTTTTAGCTGAGCCAGGTAAAGCATCACTTACTGGTACACAGTTTTTTCATAATCTTTGCGCAGGACTCCCTACTGCACAGTGGAGGTAAATTCTGGATAGGACAGCTTGGCACCCTACTATTGCATGTCTCTTCTCTCTCTGGCCACAAGCAGCACCACATCTCTATCAGTAAATTAGCAGTCGAGTGATGATGGGTCTTGAAGAGGCACCTAAAGGAGGCTTTGAAAACCAGCAATCTATGAGCTCTCTCAACTGAAAATATCACAGAGGTTGTCCGCTCCGAAGAGCCTATCAGTAGTTTCTTAACTTAAGTCTCTGGCTTGCCCAGGGTAGCTATCTCAGTCAGACCTACTCGCCCTATATTAATATGCTGTGATTGGCCTTCCAGATTCTTATTCTTGATGGGCATGATTTCTATGGCCCATTCCAGGTGTAGCAGTTTCAATGGAGGTGGTGGCCCCCTCCTCGGCGTACACAAAGTGCCTCTCGGCCTCATCCATTCTCATTGTTTGTCTGTCAAGTCATCTAGTCTTTCACGCGGTTTAGAAACAGTCTGGGTGTGTCATCTCAGAGAAGAACTGGGCATATGCCTTGGTGCTGCTCCAATAGGAACAATCCAGCCCCAACTACCAGACCAGGACCACTCCAAACGGAAACACAAGCAACACCCAACTGGCTGCAGCCTACTGGACATCTCCTATGACACAGTGAGTATGGGAACCCTATCTGGGCATGCCTGTTGCACATAAGGTATTTCACTGAGGAAAACAAAAAACTTGATGAGTGAAACACTTTAATTAATCTGGACACTGATAATTATTTGGGATATGTTCCAGTTCATCTTTATTGCCCCCCATGCCACCTCAGAGAGGAATCAGCCATATGCAAATCAGCCTTGGTCCTGCTCCAACAGGAACTGTCCAGCTTAAACTGTAAGGTTTGCTCTGAATGGGACATAGGTAACCCTGGATCCGTTTTTACTTATTGGCCCTCTTAGTAGCATTCAGCTTGAGTCATATGGCACAGTGATCATAGAACCCATGCCTTGGCATATCCCCCTACCTAATACAACAGATATGCCCAGATGTGAGTCCCATGCTCACTATACCACAGAAATCGACCTATGCTTAACTGACGACCCTTAAATAGGCCGAAACCAGTCTGGAATGATGGGCTGTTATTCAGTCTGAGTAATTGCTCGTAGCTAAGATGAATCCAGGCATTCCACCCATTTACCAACTCATTTTCCACATAGTCCAATAATAAAGCCTTATGGCCCACTGTAGCAGGCTATACCATCCATTGAAAGGCCTGCTGCACTGTTAAAGACCCGACCAGAATGCCTTTAACAATGAAGGGGGCCTTTAATGGCTGGTATAGCCCAGATATGGCATACTATAAGCCTATTCGAACATTCCGCCTCATCAAGGCAGAATATTCCAATTAGTAGAACAATGGCTTCACGGAACCCAAGGGGGATAAAATCCCCTCGCTCCTGAGGCCTTTGTTCACAGTTGTTGCTGTGAAAGATACACATTGTAATGTTGGAGCTCCGGGCTTTTACCAGCCATTAAAAGCCTGTAGCTACTCCATTGTCTTCAATGGAGCGCTCAAAGTTCCAATGTTCTAATAGACATACAAGTGTTTGTGACATCAGACAATGGGAGCTAGTTAGCAGTTGAAATCCATTAGTGGGCATCTAGTAAGTAATCTCCATAGTAGGGCCCCTGCTATTATGTCATGGGTGGGAGGAAAGCGATGGAAACACACCCTCGGCCTTGATGTGCCCTGGTCTTACAGGGCAACAATACATAGGATGACATCTGAGGTGAAGGAGCCGCAGGACAGAGAAGGCTGCTTGCTCCTCAGGCAGGCATCTACCAATTAAGCAGGTCCACTGGAATTATGCGGTGGGGGAGGGCCAAATGATGTGGCAGGGTTGAGCAAATTATGCGGCAAGGAAAGACTAATTATGCAGCATTCGTGATAGTATTACTTTATTATTTTGTCATTATTAAACTTGTTAACACTTTCTGGGCATTAGTGGCACCTCATTAATACCAGTATGACACCCATATATAGCAATAAGCTACAGAAAGGTGACCAGTCAATCTTTGCAAAGGGCCTCCCACTACGTGGCAACATGTGTCTCTGCGTTTTTAGTAACTTTTGAGCAAGGATACATTTTTTTGTTAAAATTTGCAGGTTATTCGGCAAATATGCAAAAATCGGTGCAGATGCACAATCGCATAATTCTAGGGGCCCTGCAATTAAGACCTGCATCTGGTGGTACCCCTTGTACAATGATTTTCTTTAAAGGGGACAGAGCTAGGATGGAGTGACAGTATCCTCAGTAATCTTGCAGCCTTGCAGCAGTTCATTAAAAAAAATATATATGTTACCACTGCTTCAGGGGTAATGGGCGAAGGTTGCCTGCTTGCTCCAAAGATGGGCATGCTTTCACTGGGGTATTTTTCTATTGACCTTACTGGGAGAAGGCTATGCCCTCAAACATGATGTATTCTAGGAGGAAGAGCATCCTTGCCCAAGAAGGTCGCCATGGTAACAGGGGGCTAGTAAGTCGGGTGATGTTATTTCTTGAGAGAGGGGCAGTGCTGAGGGATAAAGAATGCGCCTCCATCTCAGCAATGATGCCCTGTGGGCAGTATGGCTTCCTACCCCAAGATGATCATTGAGATCAAAGGGCAGTAGAGGATATGTCACTACTCAATCCGCTCTTGGGAATAAGGCAGTGTTCCAGTAGTCAGTCAATCAATCATTTATTTGTATAGCGCACTACTCACCCGTGAGGGTCTCAGGCGCTGCCCTTGTTATGTTATGTTTTGGAGGGTCAAACCTGGCTGCCTCAGCAGAGCCCCATGGTCTTCTGGGTGGCAGTCCTTCTTTGGGAACTTTCGAAGACCATTATGAACTAAGCTTCCTGTAGATTTGTTTAGCTGTGAACGTTCCTTTATGGGTATATCATTTAATTTAAAGGGAACTTTCCATTATTCTGGATTTTCGAATGTATATTGAAATTCTATATGTCCTCAAACTTCCAGCAGAGTTTGGGGATGTTCTATTGCGATTACACAATACAAACCTTTGCATATTATTCAGTGTATTTCAACATCTAAAGGAAATCTATTGTGTTGATGATTACTATCGATCGATCTTGAATATGAATAGATGTTTTCTAATCTCTGCTCTAAAAATTAGATTTCTCTCACATCCGAGCATGACTCGGATAACCGCTTCTTGAGGTTTTTTTTTCTGGATCATCAAGGAGAGATTAGGAACTTTCTCGATTCTTCCACAGAATGTTACCTGGTTTCCACAGCAGAACCTTTTATATATTGTAGATGAAGCCTGGGGCCGGAAGCCTGTCTGGTGGGGCTTGTGATGTGATGGACAGTATTGCACATGGTGACGCGGCGCAAGTCCATGTTGGTGCACTTTGGAAAGCTCTCTGGACCACAACTGTGCCTGCAAACCATGTGTTTTACAAGTTTCAGGGGTAACCTAACCATAATGGGGTTTGATCCTGCTAGGCTTATGCGAGAGGGATCAATTCGAATACAGAGAAAGAGAGGGGTCCCCCGTTAGCCATCAATTATACCCTAAATTAATAAAAATGCACAAATAATTGAATCAGTGCTCATAGATATATTACTCCAAAAACATTTCTAGCTTTGCTAGCACGTAAATCAAGTTTACATAATTTGACATACTATAATATGAGAAAGAAAGAAATTAATGAAAGAGTACAAACATATACTTGTGGTGTCCACTCGTAACTGCTTGTTTAGATCTGCTTTGCCTATACTTTAAGTAGTCCCAAAGTGGGGTCAATCAATCAGCAAATTTGTAGAGCGCTTCTCACCCGCTAGGGCCTCAAGGCGCTTGGAGGGGGGGATTCGCTACTGCTCGAACAGCCAGGTCTTGATTTGCTTTCTGAAGGAGAGATGGTCCTGGGTCATCCGAAGGTGGGTGGGGAGGGAGTTCTATGTCTTGGCCGCCAGGTAGGAGAAGGATCTTCCGGCGGTGGATTTGCGGATTCGTGGGACGGAGGCGAGGGCGAGGCTGGCGGATCAGAGCTGGCGGGTGGGTGTGTAGAATGTGATGCAGCTGTTGAGGTATTTCGGGCCCATGTCGTGGAGAGCCTTGTGTGCGTGGGTGAGGAGTCTGAACGTGATCCTCTTGGTGACGGGGAGCCAGTGCAGGTCTTTCAGATGGGCAGAGATGTGGCTGTGGCGAGGGATGTCTAGGATGAGTCGTGCAGAAGCGTTCTGTATGCGCTGGAGCCTTTTCTGGAGTTTGGCTGTGGTTCCGGCGTAGAGGGTGTTCCCGTAGTCCAGACGGCTGGTGACGAGGGCCTGGGTGACCGTCTTTCTGCTTTCGGTGGGGATCCACCGGAAGATCTTTCGGAGCATGCGTAGGGTGTTGAAGCAGGAAGATGAGACGGCGTTGACTTGCTTGGTCATCGTGAGGGAGGAGTCCAGGATGAAGCCCAGGTTGCGTGCATGGTATGTTGGCTTGGGTGCGGTGCCCAGTGCAGGGGGCCACCAGGAGTCGTCCCAGGCGGAAGGGGATGGTCCGAGGATGAGGACTTCCGTCTTGTCTGAGTTCAGTTTCAGACGGCTGATCTTCATCCATTCCGCAACGTCTTTCATTCCTTCCTGGAGGCTGGCTTTGGAGGTGGCGGGGTCGTTGGTGAGGGAGAAGATCAGCTGGGTGTCGTCGGCGTAGGAGATGATGTTAAGGTTGTGTTGGCGTGCGATGGCAGCGAGAGGGCTCATGTAGACGTTGAAGAGGGTGGGGCTGAGTGAGGATCCTTGCGGGACGCCGAAGATGACTTCGGTGGCCACAGATCGGAATGGGGGGAGGCGGACTCTCTGGGTTCTTCCGATGAGGAACGAGATGATCCACTTCAGGGCCGCTCCTTGGATTCCGGTGTAGCTGAGGCGCTGGATCAGGGTGCGGTGGCATACGGTGTCAAAGGCTGATGAGAGGTCTAGGAGGATGAGGGCAGCAGTTTCCCCATTGTCGAGCAGGGATCTGATGTTGTCGGTAGCTGCGATGAGAGCGGTCTCGGTGCTGTGGTTTGCTCGGAAACCGGACTGTGATGGGTCGAGGGATCCGTTGGTCTCGAGGAAGGCGGAGAGTTGTCGGTTGACGGTCTTCTCGATGACTTTGGCAGGATGGGGGAGGAGCGAGATGGGGCGGAAGTTCTTGAGGTCCGTGGGGTCCGCGGTGGGTTTCTTCAGGAGGGCGCTCAGCTCGGCATGTTTCCAACTCTCCGGGAAGGTGGCGGATGCGAAGGAGCTGTTGATGATGTTCCGGAGCTGGGGTGCAATGATGGAGTCGGCTTTGTTGAAGATGTGGTGTGGGCAGGGGTCAGTTGGGGAGCCGGAGTGGATGGTGTTCATCAGGCTGGCGGTGTCTTCGCTGCTGACAGGGGTCCAGGTGCAGAAGGTGGTGGTGGGGGGCGTTGGTCCGGTGGTTGGGTGCGTGGTCTGTGCGCCGAAGCTGTTGTGTATGTCGGCGATCTTGCGGTGGAAGAACGAGGCGAGTGAGTCGCAGAGGCCTTGCGAGGGTGTGATATCGTTGTTGCAGGCGCTGGGGTTGGAGAGCTCTTTAACGATGCTGAAGAGTTCCTTGCTGTTGTGGGTGTTGTTGTCCAGTCGTTCTTTGAATGTTGTCCTTTTCGTGGTGCGGATCAGCTGGTGGTGTTTACGGGTGGCGTTCTTGAGGGCTGTCATGTTTTCGGTTGTCTGGTCGTGGCGCCAGGCTTTCTCGAGGGTGCGGCAGGTTTTCTTGGAGTTTTTGAGGTCGTTGGTGAACCACAAGGCTTTCCTGCTGCCGGATCTGCTGGGAGGGTTCTTCAGTGGTGCAAGGTCGTCGGCGCAGGTCGTGAGCCACTGTGTGAGGTTGCGGGCTGCTTCGCTGGGGTCCGTCGTGTTGGTGGGTGGGTTCTGGCTGAGGGCGATGGTGAGCTGGTCGGCGGTGATCTTGCTCCAGTTTCTGCAGGGGACCTGCTGCGGGTGGTGGTGGGTCGTGGTTCTCCTGAAGTTGAAGTGGATGCAGCTGTGATCTGTCCAGTGTAGTCCGGAGGAGTGGCTGACGGAGAGGGTGCTTGCTGGAGGAGAAGACTGGGTCAAGCGTGTGGCCGGCGTAGTGGGTGGGGGTGTTCACCAGTTGCTTGAGTCCGAGGTTGGCGAGGTTGTCCAGCAGGGCGGCGGTGTTGCAGTCCTTGTTGTTCTCTAGGTGGAAGTTGAGGTCCCCTAGGAGGATGTAGTCTGATGAGGTGAGGGTGTGTGGACTGATGAAGTCTGCGATGGCTTCGCTGAATTGTGTGCGTGGTCCCGGGGGTCTGTGGATGAGAGTGCCTCTGAGGGTGGTCTTGGGGTCGGTGTGTATCTGGAAGTGAAGGTGCTCGGCGGCGGTGAGGGTGTCGTCGTAGTTGGTCGTGATGCGGATGGTGTTTCTGTGGACGATGGCGATGCCTCCTCCGGTTTGGTTATACAAATATAGAGGGGTCCCAGAGAAAGAACGTAACATAAAAGTACGCAGATTACTTAATCAAATCAATGCAGAAAGTTAGAATTCATCATATTTAATAAAGCCAACATTGTCCTTGCATCACAATGTGCTGTATGTTCAATTCAATTTAAGCAGTGTAAAAACATTAAAGCCCCAAACAAGGGAGAAGAGGGAAGGAGTGTAAAGTGTGAAATGAAAGAGGTAAAGTGACTTGAAGAAAAAGGAAATGAATTATAGATTCAAATACAATACATTCATTATCACTTATAAAAGGCTGTAACTTATTCAAGCCAATATAATGAAACGAATAAGACAATCATTCTACGGTCACAGTCATGAGTAATCTAGTCTTGGATAGTGCCGGATGATGAGGTAAGGCTGCTGTTCAGCATGGCTAAATGTTATTGGGGTTAAGGAGAGTGTGGCTCGGAGTGGAGTGCCGTGGCTCGGAGTGGAGTGCCGTGGCTCGGAGTGGAGTGCCGTGGCTCGGAGTGGAGTGCCGTGGAGTGGAGTGGAGTGGAGTGGAGTGGCTCGGAATAGTGTTTTTATAAAGTCTCTTTGTAATTTAGATGCTGAATAAATGCGCAATTTAAATGCTGAAAAGACTCACCATAGCTTTGTTGTTTTAAAATACCTCGAGTTGAGCTTTTCGCTGCTTGTCTTTTACAGGTGCTGAAGTAGCGCGATGTCCGGAAGCAGCAGGAAGGTGTTCTCCGAGTGAAGACTTCAGCCGGAGTCCAGAAGTCAAGAATTCGCCAAGACGAAACCCAAGGAGGAGGGGATCCAGTCTAGAGACAGGAGCTGGAGCCAGGCAAGTGTGTAGGGAAACCAGGCCAAGCAGCGAGTGTGAATGAGAGCGGTTTAAATACCCTCTCATTCACGTTGTTGCAAATATTTGCATAAACGTGTATACTGCTTATCAGCGCGTGTGAGCATACATATGCATTAGCCACATGCTTTCCAACAGTCCGTGGCAGCGCGCATGAGATCCTTTTTAAATATTCATGAAGCCACATGTCTTCCAGGAGTTCGTGGCTGCCTCAAAATAAAATACGTTTTACTCTTTTTGGAGTTGATTTGTGCCATAATGTCCAGAATAGCTATCACATTGCTTTTTTAATGTGTCAATCAAGTTTTAGCCACCATTCTACTACATATAATACAATAAAAACCTGCCTTTTTACAATAATACATATACAGGATGAAAAAGGCCCCGTTATGTGTTTATAACAATCAGCAAAGATGTTGCTGTGCCATATTAACATGGGAAATGCAGTACAAGGTGGGCATGAGAGAGCATTATTGTAACAGTTCCCCCAGCAAAGCCTTCCTTACTGGACGTGATTTCTCAGGATGTAGGGCATAAAACCGCCTTACCAACCGAGTAGCATGCACATTGGAAGCAGGTTCCCAAGATTGTTCAGAAGCATCGTAACCTTTCCAGTCAAGGAGATAATGTAAGCTTTTACGATCGAGGATAGGTCGAATCTCATGTTCGGGTTGACTATTAACCATAACTAGAGGAGGGGGAGTATCCTTCCGAGTCATGGGATCATATTGTTTCGCAAGGGACACTTGAAAGGTGAGATGTATTGCAAGCTCAGGTAATTGTATTTGTACAGTGACTTGGTTTAGAATTTGTTTTACTGGAAATGGACCAATAAACCTAGGCTGTAATTTTCTGGGCCCTCGCAATTGGATGTTTCGTGTAGATAACCAGACTATATCTCCTGCTTTATACATAGGTTCTGGTGATCTATGCTTATCTGCTTGCATTTTGGCATGCATTTTATGCTTAGCAAGACTTAACCTAGTCTTTTCCTTGCTGATTTGTAACTGACTGAGGTGATTGGTAAATGATGGTAGGGGAGTCGGTGGAGGTAAAGGCAAGGTAGGGAGAGAACATGGATGGTACCCAGTTAGAAAGTAGAATGGTGAGCATCCTAGTGCAGAATGTATACTGTTATTGTAAGCAAACTCCGCTAGAGAGCTTCCTCCCAAATTGGAACAAAGATTACATTGTTTGACGTCTACCTTGACTTCAAGTACCGATTGACATTCTCAGTCTGTCCATCAGTTTGAGGATGGAAGGCAGAGCTTAACGTCACCTCAATACCTAATTGTGAACACAAGGTCTTACAGAATTTTAAATTAAACTGAGGGTCTCGGTCGGAGATTATTTACCTAGGTAGACCATGCAATTTGACAATATGATTAAAAAAAATTGTGCTAAATTCTACAGCAGTGGGCAGCTTTGGAAGGGGAATAAAATGGCTCATTTTGGACAGTAAATCCACGACTATGAGGATGGTTGTGCACTTATTAGCTTTGGGCAAATCAGTGATAAAATCTAAACTAATAGTGTGCCAGGGTGTGGGAGGAATAGGCAAAGGATGTAACAAACTAGCTGGTGCTATATGCTGGGTTTTCTTATGTGCGCAAGTTGGACATGACTTGACAAAATCTCGGACATCCTTTTTCATGTTTTCCCACCAGAAATTTCTTGAACATAAATCTAAAGTTTTGTATCTACCTGGGTGACCTGTAGAGTAATTCCATGCAACGGTGCATTTCTGTGCTAACGAGGACTTTTTGGGACGAAGACGAGCAACACAGCGCTCTGACTGAGCAGCGCTTTCTGGACTCTCACCGCTTTCCTTTGGGGGACTGCAAGTCCCATCACTCCCTCTGGCCCCGCACACCTGGCCCGGACCATCGTCACGCCCACAGCCCCAGGCGTGATTTAATAGCCCTCACTTCCCCGCAGCGCGGGAGCGTCCCAGGAGAAGCCCGGGACAAGGGCGGGACCGTTTGTGACCGTTAGGCCCTGTGGAACGGGGTCAGACCATCTTCTGAAATAGTAAGATCTATCTCCGATTACTGCAGACTGGTTAACTTTGCTGACATATACCATAGCGTAAATTAAAGCGCAACTGCCCCAATTTTGGAGTTTTTCCTTTGGTAATTTTCCATTGTAGTATTTTCGAATCTTAACCGGAGGTCTTAGGTTTTTGTGATGCCTCCCGCAGCGACAAAGAAGCAAGTGGCCTCAAAACCCCCGTTACCCAGCTTGACGGCGATCAATCGTATGCTCCAGAAAACCATCGGGGTGTTGGCTAATGCCATAGAGCATACAGAACGACGTCTCGCACTACCTGCTGGGTCCCTCCCGTTTCCGCCATCCACTAATATATCCACGACCACTATTAACTCTCAAGACTCACTTTTGGCCCCATCCTTTATTTCCCTCCCAGGTCTACATTTTGTTGCAAACACTCACATTACTCCCCCTACCAGAGGCAATACATCCTTAGAGTTTCCTCCCCCGCCGACTAGATTATCCTTGACCCCCACCATATTTCTAAATGAGTCATTAATCGATCCCCTGCCCCAGGTTGAGGACCCCATAGTTACTGGGCCTTGCGATTCACCTGCAAGCCTAATTACGATTCCTGCCTCCCCTTTAACTACAAGGAATGTTACCCCGAGAGTTTCAACTAGAGGGCAGAAAGCCAAGCTTAAGATAATGCCCTGTAACTTAGAACATCCTATTACAAATGCTAAGGGGAATGCAGGTGGTCAGAAGCAGAAACCCAAAAAGGCTGCTAATACACCAAATATAACAAGGGGCGCAAACACTAACAAGAGCGCGCCTATTGAAACATTTGCTCCAAGAAATGATAGCGGTCCTCAGGGTAGAACCAATGATACTCCAGCTAGCTCCTCATTTTCCCCTTTACATAATGAGGGGCTACTGAGCAAAATCGAGCACCTAATGAAATCCCTAATGTCCCCCCTCTTGGAAAGGGTAAGCGCATAGGTGACAAATTAGATAATCTGGAGAAAGTACTGGCTGGCGGCCAGATTGTCCCAGGGCAACCACTTAGTATAACAAATCTAAAGCCTACTACTAAACAATTTTGTCCTACCACCCAGATCCTTCCCATGAATAATAGGACTCAACCTCTACCTGGCCGCAGACCTTTAGTTAAACATACAACATCTAATGCGGACGCCGCGGGTAGACCCCCACAGAAAAGTCCAATTACAACTGAACCTAAGGAGCTGGAAAGAGTGGAGGGCCACACAGGACAGGGCACGAACCACGAGGGACTTACAAATGCGAACCCTAGTGCAGTAAAGGACCTTTCCCCGATTAGAAACCTAAGCAGGTCTTTTAGACGCATTGACCTGCCCCCGCAATCACTACCATATACGGTAGTGCTAGTAGGCGTTCCGGAATTACCTCAAGGAAGACTAGAATCCTTCCCCGAGATACGAAATAAAGTGGCTTATTGGCTTAATAAGAACAGGCTCCTGCCTCCTGACATGTCGGGGAAAATATTATTTGCAAGAAGGTTGAGTTGGTTGGGACACAGAAGAAAGGACCACGCGGGGGACTGCGTTGTTATAAACTTTGGGGACACGCGGGTGGTAGAATATATTTTTAACCAGCCCCCCCAGTTTAGTGAGAGTAACATCCTTACCAGGGACCTGAGTTTCTTCTACCCCCAACTTCCCTCAGTACAAACAATCAAGCACCACAGGAGTTTTGTAAATAGGGCTCACTTAGAGGGCGGAGGGGCGAGATATAACATACCAACCTTCAACTATTTCGATAAGCTTTGTGATTTGGAGCAGGTGGATTGACTTGCTCCCAGGGTCCTGACTCAACCTATAGTGGCCAATGCACCTGCTAGTTCTTCACCCCTAGGTTATTCAGAACATAGTGGAGATACAAACAAAGAAGTTCTATCTAACTTTGCACAGGTCAGCCACCGGGTGGAACACCTGGAAGTAGCCCTTAACCCTGTAACTACTCAGGTTCACCCCTCTTTGGGCATCCTGTTCTGGAACATCGCGGGCATACATCTAAAGGTTGAAAACAGCATTTGGTTGGATTTCATCCACAATTACAATGTTATAAGTTTACAGGAAAAATGGGCAACAGCGGAGTTTCACATTCACGGTTATAGAACTTTTTTCTCTCCAGCCTTACCATCTCCTTCCGGCAGGGCAAAGGGTGGATTGGTCATTTACGTATCCAACACTCTTCAAATTGCAAGCATTGATTCTGTTAAACTGGAACCAAACTATCAAATAGTTATTCTTCACCAAAGAAATGCTAGCGCTTTGGTAATAGTGAATTTTTATAACCATTTACTCGTGGGTGATTTAATAAACACAATTAAGGAAATAGGCCTATGTCTCCACGAACTAGTTACCAAGGCCCGCAAGGAGTTGACTATAATTTGGGGCGGGGACTTTAACCAGACTCTTTGCAAGCATAGTGCAAATCTGCTCTGCGGTATAGAGGACGAAAATAGTGATCCGATAACCCATTTCCCTCACACTGCTGTTGGGCATATCTTAAATGAAACTTTGTGTGCCCTAGACCTTATCATCGCTAATGACCTGGTAAACCCTCCTGCACCAGTTGTCCCTACCTATAATGGCAGAGGAAGGCTTAGCACAATAGATTTTATATTTATATCAGGGACAGTGGGAACGGCCCTTTTAAAATGCGAAACACATGATCTTGCCATCAGTGACCACTACCCGAATAGCATCACTTTAAAAGCTCCAAAGAGCTACGTGAGGTCTAACATTGAAACTTTTTTTTTAAGTCAGAACAACCTCTTAATGGATAGAACAAATGGCTATTCGTTAAAATGGGAAAAAGTGGACCCACTGGCAATTACAACAAGCCTAATTACAAACTTTAGGCAAGTTTTTACAAACTGTTTGGATCCAGCAACTACTAGCGAGGGAATAATGGCAACCTTTTCTAAACTATTGATAGCAATTAAGGAAACCCTTTTCGTTAAAACGAAAATAGGTAAAACCAGAGCTAAGGGGTGGTTCGATAGTTCCTGCACAACAGCACATCGGAACCTTAAAGTAGCCTTAAATAACAAAGACAGAACCACATGGGATATTGCAGCTTTCAGAAAGACCTACAATCAGGCCCTAAAATCCAGGAAGAACATTCTCAAACAAGAACTCTGGACGCAAGTCCACAGACCTTGTACTTTGAGGGATAGCGCTGTCTTTTGGAGGGTTGGGAAGTCCCCTTTCTTATTAGATACAATGGATAACCCCAGTATTGATGTTGTGATTGACGAGCGGTTGTGGGTTGAATATTTTGAGCGGATATTCAGCCTTCCTTTAACCGCAAATCGTCCTACATGATCTGGGTTAGATCAAACGCAGTTCCCGTTGTCTATTCAAATTACTCACGAGGAGGTAGAACTTGCCTTGAAGGCCAGCAAGAACGGCAAGGCGCCTGGTCCCGATGGGGTTCCAATTGATCTTTTTAAGCACAACTTGGACCTTTGGTCCCCAATCCTAACTAGGGTCCTTCAAGCAACATGTGAGTTGGGGCTTATTGAATCTTGGTCCCAGTCAATCCTCGTCCCCATCTTTAACTCCTTCCATGCTCATGACAAGGTCAGCTCGTCATGCAGTGCACTGCTCCTGTGCTTATGACGAGCTGACCTTGTCATGAACAATGAGAATATCAATCAATCAGCACCCAGCGGGAATTGCCTTAGCACCAATGTGGTTAAGAAAGGGGATCGCCAACTCCCATCCTGCTATCACCCAATTTCCCTCCTGGACTCGCTGGGGAAAGTGGCCGGTCGTGTTATCTTAGAGCGCCTCCAACTGTGGGCTTAAGAAAGTGAAGTTCTTTCTGACCTGCAATTCGGGTTCCGCGAGGGATTGGGAACTATAGAGCAAGCCCTAAATGTATCCCTATTGATAGGTAAATACGTAAACGCTAAGGGAGGGGCTCTTTTTATGGCTGACGTTGACCTCTCCGCAGCATTTGATTGCGTAAACCATAATAAGCTGTGGACTATTTTGGCAAATATGGGTATAGAGTCCTGTCTTATAATGTTTTTGCGCGAACTATACTCAGACGCCACAGCTAGAGTAAGATACGGCACGGGGGGTGAACTAACAAAGTCGTTCAGAGTGGAGCGAGGGGTGAGGCAGGGCTGTGTCCTGGCCCCGTTTTTATTTAATTTGTATACTAATGGCTTGGAAAAAGCAATGCTGACGGGTAGCCAGGACCTTCCTACAATAAACAAGCGCCCAATCCCCGTCCTACTCGACGACGCCGTAATCTTGGCCCCTATCCCCATGGAATTACAGCGTTCTCTCACAAGATACCACACATTCATGGCTAGCCTCGACCTAAAGGTTAACATCAAGAAAACGTTCGTAATGGTTGCAGGGTTGAGGACTAATAACACCAAGCCTGTGTATGTCGATTCCCAGAAAGTAGAGAACACACACACGTATCCTTACCTGGGAATTACATTCGACAACAAATGCTCTTGGAAGTCTGCCATAGAATCTAGGAAACTCTCTCTTATTAAAACAACTGTTGAGTTAATCAGGTTTGCGAATAAATTGGGCAGTCCGCCTGTTAGAACTGGCTATTTCTGGTAGGCTAAGGCTGACGCCAAAGCCAGGCAGAAACCACCATTCTAGTCAGGGCAAGGAAGTCACACGCCAAGATAACCCCTGCTCACCCCCTTGGTAGCTTGGCACGAGCAGCAAGGCTAAACTCGGAGGCAATGTGTTAAGCATTTGCGCCAGCGCACCACAGCAACAACATACTAGGCACACCACAAAAGGAACTCCACACAAGGTTATATTAAAATAACTTTTGTATTGTCAAAGCATATCAGATAAAATCACACATATACATTGTGCCAACTGGCACGGGCAATATTCACATGGGATTATCTACACAGGACAGGGCCACATGGCCCACTGTCATAATCAGCACGTTTAGCAATAGAAATAGTACTTAAAGAACGTAGAATAAAAGTATATAAAATCACTGTAACACAAAGTAACAGTTATAGATCACATCCAGTAACTACTGGGAACAGGTAACTACCTCCTACGCAACCCTAAACACCTTAGGAGAATGTCACGCAGGGGACTAGGACCTCACTAGGACCACCTGTACTAAAAAGAACAACCACCTAAGTATCACAAAGCATTTAGGGGTCTAAGAAAGAACACATTACCCATGATGTATAAAACACATTCAGAGGAGTAGTAAAGGAAAACCACCTAAGTATCACACAGCGTTTAGGGGTCTAGGAAAGAACACATTACCCATGATGCATAAATCACATTCAGAGGAGTAGTAAAGGAAACACATAATGTATAAACCTACACATTCAGCGGTGTTAAGAATAAAGCACATGATGCAATAAAAATACATTCAGAAGTACCAGAATACAATACAATAGCGCAAAAGTCACATGATGTCTAAAAACATTCAGAGGTGCAGGAATAAAAACCATACAATTGCGTAAAACCTTACATAAGCCACCCTCTGTGGCAGTCCCTAGGCCAACTGGCCTTGTTGGGGCTCAGACGCCCTGTGTCCAAATGTCAGGGCGCGCTGCCATGCAGCGCCAGTCTCAAGAAAAGAAAGCCTAAACGTAGCAGCTGGCACTAAGTGCTGCGCAGCTGTGAAGGCCTGGCACCACTGTGCCCTCTCTGTCCCACACAGGGACTCTCCTGAAATTGCGCCTAAACGGTGCAGCTGCCCACTAATTGCTGGGCAGCTGGAGAATCCTGAAAACTGTGGCAGGGCCTTCAGCAGCCCCTCTGGCGAATTGCACCACCAATGGTGGAGCCACACAGGCTCTGCAGCCAATGGCCCCTCGAGCCTCGCTGGGATCGTAATTCCAACTGCCCCCTAGAGCCTCCGTAGCTCTAAACTCAATCTGGGCCCTGAGCCCCTCGTGGGCTCTCAAGACATGGCCCCTCAGAGCCTCTCTGGGCTCTACTTCACGTTGGGGCGACCCGCTGCCAACCGGGGCCGCCCTGCTGCTCCAACTATGCCCATGAGCCTCTCTGGGCTCTAAACACAAAACTGCGGGCGGGGAGTCCCTCTCGGGGGACTCAGAACAAAATGCCCCACGATGCGGGTCGTTGGAGCCTCTCAGGCTCAACAGAGATTTGCCAGGAGACCGGAGGAGCGGCCAGCTGCCAAACGGGGCCGCTCGAGTACTGCCACTGCAGCCTCTGGGTCTCATGTGGCCTTCCCCCCGCCCCGGCCGTCTGGCTCTCGGCGGGGGAAGGCTGGCTCTTCTTCTTTTCGGCAGCTTCACTGGCGGCGGGGGCGGGCACCGACAATGTGCCCTGCGCCCCCTCCGCTCTCTCCTTACGGCTGGCTGGTGCCTGCGGGGCTCTCCCTCAGCAATAGGAGCCCCGCACCGGCGGCACTGGCCACCATCTCCCCGGCGCCTTCTTCTTTCTTCCCCGCCGGGCTGCGGGGCTGGCACTTCCGGCCGGCCGCGCTGGGATTGGCCGGCCGGCCAACCACTTCCGGGTCGCTGCGGGCAGCGCAGCGGCCCTTCTCCTTAGGCAGGCAGGCGGGGGCGGATTTCTTTTGCGGGCAAATGCCGGGTGGGCACCGGCTCTTTAAAAATAATCATAAATCGAGGTGGGCACTCGATCGGCCCACAAGTCCGCCACAAAGCGGGCCAGATGCCGGGTGGGCACCGGCGAAGCACAAAAGCGCTCTCCAGCGCAATGAGCAAAAATACAGCGCTTCCAAGCGCCAGGGGTCATGAAAACAGCGCTCCCAGCGCTATAGGCAGGATAAAGCGCTCCCAAGCGCTAGGAAAGAAATACAGCGCTCCTAGGCGCTAGGAAGGCACAGAAAGCAACACAGTCCTTTGGCAATCCAGCATCTCAGCAGTCCAGGGGCTGGACAGGGCTCAGGGAGGCAAGCCAACCCTGAGCCCAAGCAGCAGCACGCCCCTGACAAGATTCAAGTTGGGAACAAGAACCTTTTGGAAGGGGACACAGCCCCTTCTTATACACAGAAAAGTCTTTGAAGTCTTTTGAAGTCCTTTGAAGTCTTTGTGCAAGTGGGCCCTGAGCCCGGTCTAAACCAGTTCTGGGGGTTGCTGGAGCACTGGGGTGTTTCTGGTTTCCTTCTTCCTGTCAGTATCAGGGTCAGAGGTGACCGTTGGCCAGCAGGAGGGGGAGCTAGCAGGGTGGCCAGGCAGGCACAGCCCTGCACTATCAGGTGCTATCTCCTCCCACTTCTCTGGCAGCAGATGCTGCCTTTCATCCACGGGATGACCCCGACCTCCTCCTCCGGGGGCTATGCAGCCCCTGTCCCACTCAAACCAGACAGTAAATCCACAAGCAGGCCCAGGCACTCCTGGGCCAGGCTCGCCAGCCAATCACATGCTAGCAGCCTCACTACACAAATATGCCCACAGTGGCACTTCTAGACTAGACACAACCATGCCGCATACACCATTCTGCAGCATTCATTCTCCCGAGTTCGCTCGTATCAAACTCGACCCTGCACTCCCCACACATCAGGAACTACCATGGGCATACATATTCCCCATTCATTCCTATGGGAGGGCAGGTCACTCACCACACATACACAGAGAGCACACGCACTTTACACTGTACCACAGTGAAAAAGTGCGCAGAGGCCTAAAATCACCAACCCAGGTTCCAGAAACAGGCTAGGAAAAAGCAAAAAGTCTCGGGGTGAACCTGCCCAAAGGGCCGGGTCCAACACAACCCCCTTCCAGCCAAAACGCAGGGTAGACCAATCACTCCATTGATGGGCTCACTGCTTTGGGCGACAAAACACGGTCACGGGCCCGCACGGCAGGGACACCTTCCAGTTTTTCGCCGCTCTGAACCCACATAGATTTCCCTCAACAAAAGCTCTCTGGCACAACTAGGGTACCCCACTGGTACACACTAGTCATCCACAGCCAGGACCAGGCCCTAGGCCATCCAAATATCACAGGTCCTAACCAATCCACAGAGTGGGGGGCAGTAACCCCTGGCACACAATAGCCATTCTCCACTCTCTCTCTCAGGGTAGCTACAACTACCACTGATCCAACAACCTAGGGTCCACACCCCCAGGCTGACCAGAGGTCACGGGCAAGACTGCCCTACCCTACCTCTACTTCTGGGTTCCGCACCCTCACAGAGAAGCACTCACCGGAACACAATTCTCCTACCAGATCAGGACCTCACTCCATCACTGGTCTACCACCTGGAAACTATTTCACTTCTGAGGTACAAAGCACACAGCACAGTCCCTCTTCAAGCAGGTAGGGGGACACAGCACACAGCAAAATCCCCTTTCCTCTACCTTAGCGGAAACAACAAACTGCAGGTGGGCCCCAGATCACACAGCAAGGGCAGCCCCCCAGTCTCTTCAGCTGATCCACTTTGGTAGAGATTCCTCTTGACCTGGAAGCTTCCTAATCTCCCAACCTAGGATCTAAACCCTCAGGTTGCACCGGGATCAGAAGTACACCGTCCCTCTGCACCCCCTTCTAGTTTCATGATTACAGGCCCAGTATGTCTCAGGCTAGACAGAGCACACGCCAGCGGCGTATCAGCGACACACTCTCCTCCAGTACTCCCTATCACAGGGTGATTCTCAGTATGTCCCAGGCTAGACAGAGCACACGCCAGCGGCGTATCAGTGACACACTCTCCTCTAGTACTCCTTCCAGGTCAGGCTACAACCCCAACCTGGCTTTCCCCCCTCCTCGGGGAACGACCTCCAGAGGCCCCACAAATGGTCAAGCACTCTAGACGGTCAAATGCTCAGCGAGCCAGGACTTCTGCACCCTCCACTTAGGAGCGGTACTGCCCAACACTAGGACCGCCGGAGTTCTGGTTACAGACACTCCCCGTCCTCTAGACACAGGAAGATCCTCCTCAAATGACTTGTAAGTACAGCCTACGCCCCTGACCTGGCGCTCCCTTAAGGAACCCTCCAGGCCCAGAGACAGGGTTTCGGGCCAACGTGGGACACACCGTGCCACACTCACTCCGCCTCCACTGAGACAGGACATGAGCCCCTACACTCCTACCATCCTAATGGGACCTAGCTCGGCTACACATGAACCTCTTCACCTACACAGGATCATCAGATACACAAGCCACTACTTTTAGAATCACTCCCTAATGCCTCTGCAAGACATCTAGCACACCGCCAGACATCCACCTTCTTGTCCAGTGCCTCTGCAGGACCTCCTGCACACCACCAGAGGTACACCTCACGTGCAAGCTCCTTAAAAAAACCTCACACCAACTCCTCCAGTTCAAGACACCACTCATCCACGCACTCCCCCTCCAGACTGGTGAGAGAGTTCCTCACTGCCCCTGACTCTCAACCTGTCACGCTCTTACTGAGCACCAGGCACCATACTCTGGGAACTGGGAATGGGACTTCACGCACTGGACACATTTAAGCTGCCACCACTGGATTCTACCATACTGGGGAATCCAGACACACACACTACACTCAGGGGATAACTACCCTCCAAAGCAAGTCATTTCTCCTCTACACTCCCTCTCTTCCATCTACCCACACAGGGACAGGAACAGGAATTGGACACTGGACCCAGCAAGGGATTCCTAATCTATGGGAACCTCCCCTCTCTACTGGCGTCCCGCCCTGTCATTTTCTCTCATCTGCCACTAAACATAAAGCGCAGGAACACCATCTGAAAATGACACTCTTGAGGAAAAACAAAATCAAAAAACCAATAATCCCAAACATGTGACTATCTGAAAAAAAATGCAGAGTTTTTGTAATGTAGCCAGCTGTCGCTGTGGCACTGCGCAAACACAAGTCCAAATCCGCACCGCTGACCAACAATGTTAGAACTGGCTATTTCTGGTAAGCTAAGGCTGACGCCAAAGCCAGGCAGAAACCACCATTCTAGTCAGGGCAAGGAAGTCACACGCCAAGATAACCCCTGCTCACCCCCTTGGTAGCTTGGCACGAGCAGCAAGGCTAAACTCGGAGGCAATGTGTTAAGCATTTGCGCCAGCGCACCACAGCAACAACATACTAGGCACACCACAAAAGGAACTCCACACAAGGTTATATTAAAATAACTTTTGTATTGTCAAAGCATATCAGATAAAATCACACATATACATTGTGCCAACTGGCACGGGCAATATTCACATGGGATTATCTACACAGGACAGGGCCACATGGGCCACTGTCATAATCAGCACGTTTAGAAATAGAAATAGTACTTAAAGAACGTAGAATAAAAGTATATAAAATCACTGTAACACAAAGTAACAGTTATAGATCACATCCAGTAACTACTGGGAACAGGTAAGTACCTCCTACGCAACCCTAAACACCTTAGGAGAATGTCACGCAGGGGACTAGGACCTCACTAGGACCACCTGTACTAAAAAGAACAACCACCTAAGTATCACACAGCATTTAGGGGTCTAAGAAAGAACACATTACCCATGATGTATAAAAGACATTCAGAGGAGTAGTAAAGGAAAACCACCTAAGTATCACACAGCGTTTAGGGGTCTAGGAAAGAACACATTACCCATGATGCATAAATCACATTCAGAGGAGTAGTAAAGGAAACACATAATGTATAAACCTACACATTCAGCGGTGTTAAGAATAAAGCACATGATGCAATAAAAATACATTCAGAGGTACCAGAATACAATACAATAGCGCAAAAGTCACATGATGTCTAAAAACATTCAGAGGTGCAGGAATAAAAACCATACAATTGCGTAAAACCTTACATAAGCCACCCTCTGTGGCAGTCCCTAGGCCAACTGGCCTTGTTGGGGCTCAGACGCCCTGTGTCCAAATGTCAGGGCGCGCTGCCATGCAGCGCCAGTCTCAAGAAAAGAAAGCCTAAACGTAGCAGCTGGCACTAAGTGCTGCGCAGCTGTGAAGGCCTGGCACCACTGTGCCCTCTCTGTCCCACACAGGGACTCTCTCCTGAAATTGCGCCTAAACGGTGCAGCTGCCCACTAATTGCTGGGCAGCGGGAGAATCCTGAAAACTGTGGCAGGGCCTTCAGCAGCCCCTCTGGCGAATTGCGCCACCAATGGTGCAGCCACACAGGCTCTGCAGCCAATGGCCCCTCGAGCCTCGCTGGGCTCGTAATTCCAACTGCCCCCTAGAGCCTCCGTGGCTCTAAACTCAATCTGGGCCCTGAGCCCCTCGTGGGCTCTCAAGACATGCCCCCTCAGAGCCTCTCTGGGCTCTACTTCACGTTGGGGCGACCCGCTGCCAACCGGGGCCGCCCTGCTGCTCCAACTATGCCCATGAGCCTCTCTGGGCTCTAAACGCAAAACTGCAGGCGGGGAGTACCTCTCGGGGGACTCAGAACAAAATGCCCCACGATGCGGGTCATTGGAGCCTCTCAGGCTCAACAGAGAATTGCCAGGAGACCGGAGGAGCGGCCCGCTGCCAAACGGGGCCGCTCGAGTACTGCCACTGCAGCCTCTGGGTCTCATGTGGCCTTACCCCCGCCCCGGCCGTCTGGACTTACCGGCTCTCGGCGGGGGAAGGCTGGCTCTTCTTATTTTCGGCAGCTTCACTGGCGGCGGGGGCGGGCACCGACAATGTTACCCGCGCCCCCTCTGCTCTCTCCTTACGGCTGGCTGGTGCCTGCGGGGCTCTCCCTCAGCAATGGGAGCCCCGCACCGGCGGCACCGGCCACCATCTCTCCGGCGCCTTCTTCTTTCTTCCCCCCGGGCTGCGGGGGCGGGCACTTCCGGCTGGCCGCGCTGGAATTGGCCGGCCGGCCAACCACTTCCGGGTCGCTGCGGGCAGCGCAGCGGCCCTTCTCCTTAGGCAGGCAGGCGGGGGCGGATTTCTTTTGCGGGCAAATACCGGGTGGGCACCGGCTCTTTAAAAATAATCATAAATCGAGGTGGGCACTCGATCGGCCCACAAGTCCGCCACAAAGCGGGCCAGATGCCGGGTGGGCACCGGCGAAGCACAAAAACGCTCTCCAGCGCAATGAGCAAAAATACAGCGCTTCCAAGCGCCAGGGGTCATGAAAACAGCGCTCCCAGCGCTATAGGCAGGATAAAGCGCTCCCAAGCGCTAGGAAAGAAATACAGCGCTCCCAGGCGCTAGGAAGGCACAGAAAGCAACACAGTCCTTTGGCAATCCAGCATCTCAGCAGTCCAGGGGTTGGGCAGGGCTCAGGGAGGCAAGCCAACCCTGAGCCCAAGCAGCAGCACACCCCTGGCAAGATTCAAGTTGGGAACAAGAACCTTTTGGAAGGGGACACAGCCCCTTCTTATACACAGAAAAGTCTTTGAAGTCTTTTGAAGTCCTTTGAAGTCTTTGTGCAAGTGGGCCCTGAGCCCGGTCTAAACCAGTTCTGGGGGTTGCTGGAGTACTGGGGTGTTTCTGGTTTCCTTCTTCCTGTCAGTATCAGGGTCAGAGATGACCGTTGGCCAGCAGGAGGGGGAGCTAGCAGGGTGGCCAGGCAGGCACAGCCCTGCACTATCAGGTGCTATCTCCTCCCACTTCTCTGGCAGCAGATGCTGCCTTTCATCCACGGGCTGACTCAGACAACCTCCTGGGGGCTCTGCAGCCCCCGTCATCCTGAAACCAGACAGTCAATCCACAAGCAGGCCCAGGCACTCCTGGGCCAGGCTCGCCAGCCAATCACATGCCAGCAGCCTCACTACACAAATATGCCCACTTCTAAAAGTGGCACTTCTAGACACAACCATGCTGCATACACCATTCTGCAGCATTCATTCTCCCGAGTTCGCACATATCAAACTCGACCCTGCACTCCCCACACATCAGGAACTACCATGGGCATAAATATTCCCCATTCATTCCTATGGGAGGGCAGGTCACTCACCACACATACACAGAGAGCACACGCACTTTACACTGTACCACAGTGAAAAAGTGCGCAGAGGCCTAAAATCACCAACCCAGGTTCCAGAAACAGGCTAGGAAAAAGCAAAAAGTCTCGGGGTGAACCTGCCCAAAGGGCCGGGTCCAACACCGCCCACGGTAGAACTATTAGAAATTTACAGAGCTAAATGCATATCAAGTGCACTTTATGGGGCGGGTGTATGGGGACATGCCAAGATCGCGGAGGTGCAAAAGGTGGAAAACACTTTTCTACGATTCCTTTTGGCAGTGCCTCAAGGCACATCTACTTATGCCTGTCACCTACCTATTAGACCTGATTCGGATTCAACCCCTTCTCTTGTGGCATCGCATTTGACGTCACGTGAGACAACTCTTTGCCGGGGAATCAAAGAGGACTGTCTTTCCCTAGACAGGACACTAAAGATTGGCTGGATCGCTTACATAAGAAAATTCTTCAGCGACCTTGGCATGATTCAGTATTACTACTCCTCCACTTTAATAGCCGTAATCTCGAGGAAGAAGTTTAAAAAGATCTGCCTGGCCCACTTAGAATCTCTTCGACTTGTTAGTGAGGTTTCAAAAGTTACGGTCCAGCACTCACTACAGATTCAAACGTCACTTTCTGTCCAGCCCTACTTAACTTACAGTCTCACGGGCTATGAAAGATTCCTGTTAACCAGGTTTAGACTGAATATTTTTCACAATCTGGTTACTTTTCCTAAAACCAACATCTGGAGAAAAAAAACTTCAAACTTATCTGTGTGACGACAGCGCCCCCCAATCGACAATTGTTCTGCAAATTCTATCAGGAATTGAGATATCATTGGCTCTTGCCTATTCTCAAGGTTATGGGCCTACGAAGGTGCCGGCCAGCTTACCTTGCTCTGCAATTCCTAGATGCCGAACCTTTTGCTAGATTGGTAGCAACATTCCTGAAATTAGTCATTAAACATAGGCAGAACCTGGACTGAACTAGGGCTGTTTCCCCTCCAATTAGCGCTCTTTTCTGACTGTCAATTTTGTAATCTGCCCAGTACTGTATTTATTTATCTGACAGCTTGGTTGCGGGCGAAATTGAACGCAGGGCAAAGAATTGATGTAAACTGCGAATTTTTTTACTTTTTTATCATGTTTTTATCTGTTTTAGTTACTGTCTTTTTAAAAAGATTTTTATTGGGAACTTTGTATACGAATAACACTGTGCTTTTATGGATGTTCTTCTTACACCCGAATAAAGCTTGATTTGAATTTGAGTCATGGTGCCAAGCTATGATGTGATGTCTTACCTCTCTTTGTGGAACAAATAACTTGTTGTTGTGAAATAAATAATCATCTTTTGTGGAGTTTCTTGTGTTTTGCAGCCATGTTTGAGTATCAATAGTTTGGGAAGCAGCTTTAATATCTTGAAAGAACGAGTCAACTTGAGTTACTGCAATTACCTTGCTTTCAGGTATTATGCTAGGTGGCAGTTATCAGCTGTTCTCTAGTTTTTTTTCTCAATTCTAAATAGAGTATTGGATAACAGCTGTTTACCAGGGTGGTATGTTATTATAAAATCAAATTCACTGAAGAACAGTAGCCATCTCATCTGTCTGGGAGATAGGGCATTTAAGGAAGCAAAAAACAGAAGATTTTTATGATCAGTAAAGATCGTGATTGTGTGTTTAGCCCCTAATAGATGATGTCCATTCACTGAAGGCTGCCTTTATAGCCAATAATCACTGCTCCGCTACAGTGTAATTCTAATCTGCTTGTAGTCATTTTCATGAGGTACGCTATGGGATGAAAATGTCCAGTACTGGTTTTTTTTGTGAGAGAACTCCTCCTAAAGCAGTCTGGGAAGCATCCGCTTCTACAAAGAATGGGTTATCATAGTCTGGATGACACAAAGTAGGAGCTGTAGTGAATGCCTGCTTTTATTTCTGAAAAGCTGTTGCAGCATCTTCAGCCCAGTGAAAGATTTTTCCTTTTTTCAACAAATGTGTTATGGGGAAACTATTTCGGAAAATTTGGCAATAAATTTTCTGTAAAAATTAGCGAATCCCAACACTCGCTGAATGTCTTTTACCGATTATGGGGACGGCCAATTAAGAATGGCTTTTACCTCTTTGGGATCCATCTGTGGATAAAAAAATAACCTACAAATTCTACTGACGTAGTATGACATATGCACTTTTCTAATTTTGCATATAAAGAATGTTCTTTTAGTCTTTGGAGGATGCCATTAACATGCTGAATATGTTCTTCGTTTTTAGAAAAAATCTATATATTGTGTATGTAGACGATAGCACAGATGCCATTGAATTCATGTAGCACCTCATTGATAGAATATCGGAATTCCGCCCGCGCATTGCATAATCTGAATGGCATGACCGTGTATTTGAAAAGGCCGAATTTATTCCGGAAGGCGGTTTTCCATTCGTCGCCTTCCGTGACGCAAATGAGGTGGAAGGCACAATGTAAGTCTAGGTTTGTGTAAATTGTAGATCCCTTGACTTTATTTAATAGCTCAGGGATTAAGGGAAATTGGTAACGTTTTTTTTAATTGTAACTTTAACTGCACGGTAATCAATACAAGGGCAAAGATCTCCAGATTTTTTAGCCACAAAGAAAAGTGGAGGGGACACAGGTGAAGTGGAATGTCTAAGAAAACCTAATTGCAAAAATTTGTGTAGATATTGTTTAAGGGTGGGCGTAGTGTGCGTAGTGGGGCTACACGAAGCTACGCAAAGTGGGCGAGAAACTACGCCCACCTGCGCACTTCGCGTAGCCCCACTACGCGCTGCATGCCCCCCTCCCCTACATAGCTAAATTTAATTACATGGGCCCATATAATAAATAAAATACACTTACCTTGTCTGCGGCGTCCCGGGGCTCTCTCTGCTCATTCACGGCGCCATCTTCTAACCATTGCGCATGCGTGGGTGGCCGCGCATGCGCATTCCTCGCGAGAAATGCGCATGCGCGGCCGCCCGCGCATGCGCATTGGTTAGAAGTTGGCGCCGTGAACGAGCAGAGGGATCCCCGGGACGCCACGGACAAGGTAAGTGTATTTTATTTATTATATGGGCCCATTTAATTAAATTTAGCTATGTTCGGGAGGGCGGGAGGGAGGCGGGTGGTGGGCAACTTCGCTACGCCCAAGGAGTGGGCGTAGTGTTGCCTACTTTGCTAAGGGCGAAGTAGGCGACACTATGCCCACTTCGTGGGCGTAGCGAAGTTGCCCCCCCCCCCCTAATATTGTTTTAAGTATTGAGTCTCCGGATCCATGAGAGCATATACTCTACTACATGCAGGACTTCTCCTGGTACTAGATCAATTCTGCAATCATACACCCATTGGGGCGGTAATTGCGTGGCTTGTACTGGATCAAATACTTCAGAAAAATCTTGATACTGTACAGGTAACATGGTAGTTGATTTTACACGTGTGTAGAAGCACGTTACAGAGGGTGAACGGGTTCTTTTGTTTCCTTATAACAATGCGTTCTACAGAACGCAGAATCCAATGTCACTGTTCTTTGAACCCAGTCAATCTTTGGATTTTGCAGTTCCAACCAGGGAACCCCTAGAATTACTCCAAATGTAGGCTTGTCAATGAGATCAAACATGGTTTGTTCAGTGTGACCGTTTTCACACATGTCAATGGTGAGGTATGAAAACGGATAAGCCCTGATGACGCTGATGACTAAGCCGAACTGCCCTTACATGTGCCGGTTCTTCTCTAGGTATGTTTGTTATGCCAAATTTATTTGCTATATTTATGTCAAAAAGTTACCTGTAGCACCTGAGTCTATTGAAACAGATAAACAGTATTTCTGTTGGTCTGAGATGATAAATGTAATTCGGATGGTCATATGTCGTGGAATGTGAGTGATGGTATTAGTCACATATTGAGAGATCTTGGGGTCATTAGTTTTATTATTTATTTATTTGAGAATTTTGTAGAGCGCGCAGCGGCCCCAACGGGGCGTCCCGGCGCTGATACTCTGAAAAACTAAAAGGCAGGTCAGAGGGGCGGATGTCCAGGTTTAGGATGGGAATAGGTGTGTTTTCAAGGATTTACGGAAGACTGATTCTGTCTGACAGGTGCGTATGGCTAAAGGGAGTTTGTTCCAGCACTGGGAGGCACACACCTCAAAGGTCTTGCCTCCTGCCCGAGATCGTTTAAAGCGAGGGGTAACCAGGAAATGTAGGGAATTGGACCGAAGAGTCCTGGAGTTGGCATAGGGACGAAGGGTGTTTTTCAGGTGTGCCGATCCCTTGCCCTTTAAAGCTCGAAAGGCCAGTATCATGGCTTTAAACACACATCTTTTTTCCAAGGGCAGCCAGTGTAGCTTACGAAGGTGAGGGGTAATATGGTGTCTGGCCGGGATTCTCTCAACCAGCCGGGCGGCAGCGTTTTGGACCGTCTGGAGTTTATGGCAGAGGCCCGCTGTAATACCAAGGTAGAGGGCGTTGGCGTAATCAAGATGGGATATGATCAGGGCCTGGATCACAGTCTTACGGCAGTCTGCTGGCAAGTAGTTGATGAGGCGTTTTATAGTTCTGATCTTGGCAAAACAGGAGGTTGCTACTGTTTGCACCTGAATTTTGAAGCTAAGTTGAGTGTCCCAGCGGACTCCGAGATTTCTCACCGAGTCTTTAGGGATGGGGGCCGTTCACAAGTCTTCTGGCCACCATATCCTGGAGTCCAGGGGGGATGGTGTGTTAAAAAAAAGAATCTCAGTTTTTCCGGCGTTGAGCCGAAGGGAGTTGGTATCCATCCAGCTCGAGATGTCCCTGAGACAGGATTTCAGAGGATCAAAGGCAGAGGGGGAGTGGGAGTCGAAAGTGAAAAGAAGCTGGATGTCATCAGCGTAAGAAGTAGATTTGATCAAAGGAATGATCTCTACATCCTTTGAAACAGTTAGTTTTCTGACTCATTTAGGTTTGAAGTGGCACTGACTATTGCTTTTTTCTTCTTGGGTATAATGGGGCATTCTCAAGCAAAATGTCCGGCCTTGCCACAATAAAGCTAAAGGTTCCCTTTTCTACATCTGTCTTTTTCTTCGGAAGTTAACGGGCCTTTAAGTCTACCAATTTGCATTGGTTCAGATTTGTCTTCACTATCTTTTTTCTCTTATCTAATTGTAATAAGTCTGGTGTCTAATCTTGGTTTATCATGCTTCCTCTCTCCAAGTCTATGATCCAGTTTTACGACCAGGTCTAAGAATTCAGAATAGTCATCCGGTAGGTCAACGATGTGAGCTAATGAGTCCTTTAAATAGTCTCTGAAACCTCTGGAAAAGAGCGAAATACACTTTTCTTCTGGCCAATGGGTCTCCCATCAAAGGCAATTAAAGGTGGCTGTGTAAGTTATAAGGTCCTTGGAACCCTGTCGTAGATTTAAAAGTTCATTATCACTAGCTTGAATAAACATATGACGTGCAAACAAACTGGACATGGCATCTTTAAATAGAGTGTAATTATGTAAAAGTGGGTCGTCTTTTTCAATTAACGGGATTGTCCAGTTTGCGGCTACTCCACCTAGATAAGAGATGAATAATACAGTTTTATCAGTGTCCGTAGTGAAGACCTGTGGTTTGGATAAAAAATGTAACTGACACTGACTCATGAAGGAAGCAAACCGAGAACTATCACCTAAAAAGCGTTCTGCATTTGCCAGAGGGACAGGAGTAGGAGCAACCACTGTTACCTGTAAAGTTTGATCTGCATGTTGAGGGCTGGAAGCGGTAACTGCAAAAGGACTTTGACCAAATTTTGGTGGTGCTAAAAAGGGGTGACGGTCTGTATTGTTTGGTTCTTTCCAATGTGTGAATTCAGACCTACTTTTTAAATAATTCCTCCCTCAAGGCAGGATTTTCCTGTTTAATTTGTTGCATCTCTATCTGCAGGGTTTTAATAATTTCAGTTAACTGTGATGTCTGATCAGGGACGTCCATACTTAAGCTGTTATCAAAGTGAAATAAGTTGTGCGGTTTGGCCTTCTGTCAAGAGGCACTCACCTGTGCTCCAGGTTGTTTCACCTTGATGATGATAATTTCCCAGTCCCTCTCGAAACTAGCAGCACGACAATAAGGATGTATAAATCTACCGTCACTCGGAAAGTCTCTGGGGGAAAAGGGTTGGGATGAGAAGAGAAACAAGAGAAAATGAAGAGTCCAGCAGTCTTCGTTAAGGGGAGGAATTCGGCAGGACTGGTTAATATACAGGATACAGGGAGCAGATATGCAACAAGGTGCTCAGAAATATCTTGAACCTTCCAAAAGGCTCCTAAAGTGCAGAGTACAGAAAATAAACAACATATAAATCCTCTAGTACTTCTATAAGAATTATCATTAATCATGACAACATTCCTTTTTAACGTCTTACCTAAAACGTCTAGAGTTGCGCACGGAATTCCAAAATGTCATGCAATCTAGATGTCTGATGAGCAATTTAGAATAAACAGCACAGTTATTAATATTCCATTACTAAGTCTAACAACCGTTGATAGTAAATAATGATGACACATTAATAATAACAGTACCTGAATCTTTCAAATGTCATGTCTTGAAATGATGCTGCGAATCTTAGTTTTTTTCCACAGCGTAAATCTCATCAGATAGTAACATCAAAATGACAAAACATATCAATAAAACCAATAACAAATAATAGCAACATTGCAGTTTTACAGTGATATCGCAGTTTTTTAATAGTCCTTGAATCTGAGAGTCACTTTGCGATATTTGTATTGCCAGCCACAGTTTTTTGTGAAAGTTGCTGCAAATAAAGTTTTGAGTCTGTTTCTCAATATCAATTGTTCAGAAAATACAGTAATCCTGACCGTAATGCCTTAGAACTTGATCCTTTCTCAAGTTCAAGAATAATGTTTTGATAAAGTCTCTTTGTAATTTAGATGCTGAATAAATGCACAATTTACAATTCAAATACTGAAAAGACTCACCATAGCTTTGTTGTTTTCAAATACCTCGAGTTGAGCTTTTTGTTGCTTGCCTTTTACAGGTGCTGCAGTAGCGCGATGTCCGGAAGCAGCAGGCAGGCGTTCTCCGACTGGAGACTTCAGCCGGAGTCTAGAAATCAAGGATTCCCCAAGACGAAATCCGAGGAGGAGGGGGATCCGGTCTAAAGACAGGAACTGGAGCCAGGCACGTGTGTAGGGAAACGAGGCCAATGAGAGCGGTTTAAATACCCTCTCATTCAAGTTGTTGCAGATATTTGCATAAACCTGTATACTGCTTGTCAGTTAGCACGTGTGAGCATTTACATATGCATTAGCTAACATGCTTTCCAACAGTCTGTGGCAGCGCGCGTTAACTCCTTTTGAATATTCATGAAGCCACAGGTCTTCCAAGAGTTTGTGTCATCCTCAAATTAAAATACACGTTATTTTACTCTTTTTGGAGTTGATTTCTGCCATAATGTCCAGAATAGCTACCACATTGCTTTTCTAATGTGTCAGTCATGTTTTAGCCACCATTATTCTACTGCATATAATACAATAAATATCTGCCTTTTTCGGAGCGGAGCGTGGCTCGGAGCGGCGGGGAGCATTGAATAGTGTAGCACAGAGTGGAGTAGATTGCTATGGAGTAGAGCCTCACAGAGTGGAGTATCTTGGAGTGGAGTTTCTAAGACTAGAGTTAACTGGTGAAAAGTACAGTAGGTTGGCATATGGTTCATTATTTTTTATAAAGTGCCATGGCATAGAGTAGATTGTATCAGAGTAGAGTGAAGTAGCATGGAGCGTGGTGTAGTGTTCTGCTCAGGGCCTGGAAACAATAACTGGAGACCACACATGTGCTTCTGTAGTGGTCAGTACTCTGCCTGCCACGCCCCGGACTCCGGGCTATTTATTTACTTTTCAACGTGCCCTCCGTGCTAACGTCGGGCTGGACTAACTATCCCACGCTCGTGGGGGGCGGAGACCCAAAGCTCTGCAGGCTGAGGGGCACAAATGGTTGCGCCCAAATACTGCAACATTACATTCCTCCTTTACCCTGAAGTGAAACAATCAAAAATAACATAACGTGACTTTCAAACATTTAAACAGTCTCTGGAACTTGCATGGGTACAGAAGGAACAGTCTTACTTTTCTGTAGCCGGGAGCACCACTCGAAATCTTTCACCATCTGCATCGGGCCACAAAGTCTCTGTACCTCTGGGATGGTCTTGGGCAGGGGCGCAGATCGTACCTGCTTTGGCTGCGCTCACTTGGTGGAGTTAGGACTAGTTCATCAGAGTTATTTGTCCCTGTTGCTTCTGAGAGGCCTTGGGCCGTCGGTGATTCCAGTCCGCTTTGGGCCAGAGGGGCTGAATCTGTTCTCGCGTGTTCCTCTTCCTCGCTAGGGCTATCTCCAACCGCTGGCCCTCGGGGGCATTGGGTCAGTTCTGAGAACCACTCTGTGGGGTCAGGGAAGTCGTCGCTCTCTCCACCTACTATTTTCTTGAAAAATGATACGTTTCTTGTAACTCTCTCTCTCTACCTCTTGCCGCCATGATCATGGTGCCATTAACGTTTATGACAGTCCAGGGGTCCAGCTCGAACGGGAGGCGGAACTTCCCGCCAGGATGGCGGTCTTTCACAAGCACTCGGTCGCCCACTTGGATGGGGCTGTCTGCAGCCCTCCTTCTCCGGGACGCTTCTGTGTTGGACTTTGTTCGCTGTTCCGTGGATCGGTTGCAAGGAGCTGGGGACGCTGCCCACAAGGGGTGGTGTGGGATGGAGTCTATGACGGCCCTGTTGAAGCATAGACGGCTGGGAGGGACTCCCGTGGTACAGTGGGGTGTCAATCTGTATTCACGTAGGAATTGGTACAGGGCTAACTCTAAGTTTTGGCCATCTGCTATTGCGATTTGGACCGTCTTGTTCAAAGTCCTCATCAGCCTCTCAACTTCCCCGTTGGCTTGAGGCCATCTTGGAGTAATTTTCCGATGTTTGATGCGGTGTGATTGTAAGTACTCCGCTAGCTCGCAGCCATTAAAAGGGGGCCCATTGTCTGTGCGTAGTTCTTCTATGAGGCCATGGGTAGCGATGATCTTTTCTAGCTTGGGGATCACCTCAGAGGCTGCGGTGGAGGGCAGAATCTCGATTTCAGGGTATCTTGAGAAGTCATCCACTACCACAAACATATACTTCCCGCCGGGAAGGCTGCCAAAATCAGCGCTAGCTCGCACCCATGGGGATGTCGGTCCCTCCTCTGTGATCACGGGCGCGGGAGGGTTGGGTAGGCTGGTTGCTTGGCACACAGGGCACCGCTGGACGACTTCTTCCACTATCCTGTCGAGCCCGGGGAACCAGAGTTTGCTTCGAAGTCTGTTTTTAGATTTTACAATGCCCTGGTGTGCGCCGTGGGCCAGGAGGGCAGCTTGCTGGGTAAGTTTGTCAGGCAGCACCAGGCGAGGGCCTCTTAGGAGACATCCTTCCGGAGAGATGGACAGCTCGCCTCTGACTTGGTGGAGTGCTCTCAGGGTCGCTTGAGCGCTAATGGTCCGGAAGGATGCTGGACTCTGGAGTGGCTTCCAGTTTCCTGACTCGATGGCTTGGATGGCAATCTGTAAGCAGTCGTCGTCTTTGGTGGCTTGCGTCACGTCTTCTAAGGAGATCGGCAGGGGCCTTGATCTTTACACAATCATCCTAACGTATTCTTCGGTGGCATCGGCTTCGGCAGCTTCCCCTTCAGTGACTGGGCGGGCGTGCCTTGACAGGTAGTCGGCTGGGTTTCGGGTGCCGGGCCGGTATTCCACGGAGAAGTGGAATTCTTGTAGTTGGAGCACCCACTTCTCGATGCGAGGGGGGGGCCGTGAAGATGAGCCTTTGAAGAGTGGGACAAGGGGTTTGTGGTCCGTAATGACGACGAAAGAGTGTCCGTACAGATGGATGTGGAAATGCCGGCACCCCCACAAGATGGCTATGGCTTCCTTCTCGATCTGCGAGTATCGGACCCTCTGTTGCCGTGAGGGTCCTACTCTCATACGCCACTGGTGCCCATTCTTCGCATGCTTGTTGTTGAGCCAGGACAGCTCCCAGACCGGTCGGGCTGGCATCCACCACGAGCTGTGATTCGTTGCGAGGGTCGAAGTAGGCCAGGTTCGTGTCCGCCGAGAGGGCTGCCTTGGTTTTCTGGAAGGATTCTTGCTGTTCGGGCCCCCACTCCCAGGTGGCCGTAGATTTCGTGAGGTCACAGAGGGGGCCGGTGAGGTCCGACAGATCTTTGATGAACCTCCCACAGTATGTGACCATCCCAAGGAAACTGCGGACAGCCGTCACCGAGGTTGGGGCGGGGGCTTCGTGGATGTCCTTGACCTTGTCAGGGTCCGGTCCTACTCCTTGGTCCGAAAACTTGTAGCCAAAGAAGCTGATGTCTTTTCGTAAGAACTCACACTTTTCCCTGTGGAGGGTTAGACCTCGCTCTTGTAGTCTGGTAAAGACAGCTTGGAGTCGCCGGATGTGTTCATCCAGGGTCGGGGCGTGGACCAGGATGTCGTCGCTTACATTCAACACGCCATCCAACCCTTGCAGGACATTCTGAATAATGTTCTGAAACACCTCTGCGGCGCTCGATATCCCGAAGTTGAGCCGGGTATACCTCCACAGGCCAGCGTGGGTGGAGAACGTAGTGATCGGGCGTGAGTCTGGGTGTAATGGAATTTGGTGGTATCCTGATCTCAGGTCCATCTTAGAAAACCACTTTGAGCCTGATAGCTCACCAATGATGTCGTCAATGGTGGCGCTCACGCTTAATAGCAAGGTTGGGGATGCGCATGTCAACGCAAATCCTCACTGCGTCGGGCTGCTTTGGTTTCTTGGCTACCACGATGGGTGATACCCATGGGGTGGACCCGCTCACTCGTTCGATGATTCCAGCCTTTTCGAGTACCCGCAGCTCTGCCTCCACTTTGGGTCGTAGGTGAAACGCGATGTGTCGGTGCCGGAGAGCCACTGGGGCGACCGATTGGTCTATGTGGAGACGGATGGCAGGCCCTCTCAAACAGCCAATCCCTTCAAACAGTGAGGTGTGTTCCAACACAAGATGGTCGAGGCTGTGGGCCTGGACGGTGAGTGCAAAGTGTATGAGTCTCAGGTCTTGAGCTGTTCTGCATCCAAGTAAGAATCCGGATCCTTCTTGCGACACATAGACCTTGGTTTGCAGGCGAGCAGAATCGTGCGATAGTGATGTTCGGAAGACTCCGCACAGGCGTAGGGGCCGACTGGTGCCATAGGCGTATACTTGTACTCGGGTTGGATGGAGCACTGGTGGAGTGTCTAAAGTTCGGTACACGCTGGCCGCCATGAGATTGATGGTTGCTCCGGTGTCAATCAGGGCCGCCACAGCCTGATCTTGCACGTTGACTGTGCACATGGGCTCTGCAGAGGGTGTTGCTGCCAGGGTGTTAAGCATTCGCACAACGTGGACGGACGCTACGTCGGCGTCATCATCGTCCATGTCGCTGCTGGCGGATGTGTTATGTAGTGGTTCGAGCTGTCTCACTCTCCTGGGTGGGCCACCCTGCTTTTTCCCCTGTGTTGATAGGCATACACTTGCGAAATGGTGGGCCTTTCCACAGGCTCTGCAGATTTTTCCATGTGCTGGACATGCTCCATTGTGAGGTGTTGCTCCTCCGCACCATGCACAGGCACGCTCATGAGAGGAAGTGGTAGGGCTTGGCCTCCCCCGTCGTGGTTGTCTCGAGCGTGTCTCCGTGGCATTGGTTTTGATGGCGCACACCGGCTCCACTTTGACCGCGACTGCAGGCTTCGGCTCCATGTGCGCGGCTCGGGCTTTCGACAGTTCTTTGGATCGCCCCAAGACCAAGATGTCACGCATGGGCATGTTGTCTGTTTCTAGGACTCGTTCCCGCAGTTTCGAGGAAGCGCAGCCTTGAATGAATTGGGCGCGGATTTCGTCGTCGACGTCCGGGAGGGTGCACGTGCTGGCCAACATCTTTAGTCTCGCATAGAAGACATCCACTGACTCTTCGGGGAGTTGGCCGGCTTGTCGGAGCAGGAAACGTTCATAGTCCGCACTGGCGAATGGTTCGAAGTATTCTGTGATGGCGTCGTGCAGCGTGGCGTAGTTCCGGGTTGGGCCACCTTCCGCTACGTCCTTCGAAATGTCGTGGATTGCTTCGCCTCCCTGGTGTAGCAGCATCGCGCGCCTCCGCTCAACTGCGACGTCCGCCGCCACAAAGTAATTCTCCAGGCGTTCCACCCATTTCTTCGGATATATGACGTTATAACGCATACTTTTACTCCGCAGACCATTACAACGCGACTTTTACTCCGCATACCGTTACAACGCATAGCGCCTTGGGGCGCTGGATAGTGGTAAGTATAATTTACTATTCTAACTCCAGTCCCCGTGGACCCTAGGGAAGGTGTTGGATAGTAAATTATACTTATTCCCTATCCTAGAGCGCCCCCCAGCGCAATGCGTTGTAATGGTATGCGGAGTAATGGTCGCGTTGTAATGGGTCTGCGGAGTAAAAGATCCGTTGTAACGGGTGTATACCATTTCTTCCAACCAGCCGCCTGCGATGGTGGCGTGCCCGTGACTGCGAAGGGCTCCAGCGGGGGCACAGCGGCCGTGGCCATTGGCAGAGGTGTGAGGGGTCGTCGGCTGGGGTGGCCGGGTCACCAGGCGGCTCTGGGCACTGGAATGTGCAGGGGTGGATTCCCGGGGTCCTGCAGGGCTCAAAACAGCGTTGCACGCGAGATACGTGAGGAATGGTAGGCCGGCACACGCGAGATGCGTGAGGGTCAGTAGGGGCCGTAGCGTTGCACGCGGGAAGCGTGAGGAATAGCGCCCGCTCGGCGCACGTGGTAGGCCCAGCAGCACAGGGAGCCGGCGCATGGCTGGAGATGAGGGCGGGCGCCAGCAGAGGCGGTGGAGGCGCCAGGGGGCAGCGAAGACACGCACCTGAGGCTTGCGAGGTCGTCAGAGAGGAGAGGAGAGGCGGGGCCGGTGGCAGCAGGCCTCCGTCGCAGGAGGCGACCGCACACCGGGTGCCTGAGGGCAGCGGAGGGCCTCGCAGGAACGGGACACCAGGCGGTGCACGGCAGGGGAGCCGCCGGTAAGGACGTCCGCCGGGTGGAGGGTGCAGGCTGCTGGCAGGGGTGCAGGGCGCGCCGTAGGGGATAGATAGCAGGGTTGCAGCAGTGGGCTCGGGATGGACCGAGCGGCGGAACTGTGCACGCGAGGGGGTGGTGAGACCACCTCGTCGCCAGTGTAGTGTTCTGCTCAGGGCCTGGAAACAATAACTGGAGACCACACATGTGCTTCTGTAGTGGTCAGTACTCTGCCTGCCACGCCCCGGACTCCGGGCTATTTATTTACTTTTCAACGTGCCCTCCGTGCTAACGTCGGGCTGGACTAACTATCCCACGCTCGTGGGGGGCGGAGACCCAAAGCTCTGCAGGCTGAGGGGCACAAATGGTTGCGCCCAAATACCGCAACACTCGGGGCGGAGCGTGGCTCAGCGCATAGAATAGTGTGGCACAGAGTGGAGTAGTGTGCAGTCTCTAAGACTAGAGGGAAGTGGTGAAAAGTACAGTGTTGCAGAGTAGGTTGGCATATAGTTCATTATTTTTTTATAAAGTGGAATAAAGTGCTGGTTCATAGAGTAGATGGTTTCAGAGTAGAGTGAAGTAGCGTGGAGTGTTGCTCGGTGAGTGGTGCAGAGTAGAGAACAGAGGAGTAGAGTGGTGTAGAATGCAGTGGCATAGAGTGCAATGGTGCAGAATAGATTAGAGAGGCATAGAGTGGAGTTGAAGTTGAAAAGGTTTTATATAGCGCTCTACTACCAAGCGGTTTCTTGGCGCTGCAGACAGAAGCTAAAACTGAGGGTGGAAGGGGGTGAGATTTAAGGAGTATAGGCATGTAGGAAGGGGGAGTCTCTGGTTGGCGCAGTGCAGCACTGGCGACAAACAGGGCCTCTCTCTTCCTCGTCAGGGCTGAGGGTTACCTTCAAGACAACCTCTGCTTACCCTCTAGGTAGTGTGGCTTAAGCAGTCTTAGGCTAATCTCTGGGGCATGTAGGGTTAAACATTTGCAACATTACACCATCACCACTAACCCACCACACAATGACACCAAACTGTATTTTGTAAAAATATATGTTCTTTATATAAATCTCAAGCAGGCTTGTAAATACAGTTGTCAAACTTTCAATAGCGGTTCCAGTTTACTTAGTTGGGTTGCCACAGTTCTTTCTAGCAATAGGCAATCTTAGCGTTTCAAAGCAGTTCTTTTCTTCCCCCAGTTCGATATGATCTGGGGCGGTCTTGGTTAATGTCCTCAGGAAGGCGGGGTGCCTGCTGAAGCCTCAGAGCGCCTTCGGGGATCAGACTGGGCTCGACCGGCCCGGGCTCACGCTTCTAGCGGGAGCGGCGGCAGGTCAGGTCAGTTCCGCTTCTCTCTGCGAGCTGCACGGCTGTGTGCGGCTGGCGGGGGAGAGAGCGGGGGCCCTGGGAGCGCTCCACAAGCGGCTCCGAGAGCTGAGCGAGGCGGAGGGCGGTGCGAGCGAGGCTGGCAATGGCTCGCACCGCGGGGCAATTCAACAGTACCTTTTCTCGCTGAGATAGTCCAGGCGCAGGTCGGCTCGGTGGTCCACGTCGCGGTGTCTTCCTCCCGGGGTTGGAGCGAGCGGCGGCTCGGCTCTGGCTCGGAGGTTGGCGTTGCGGCGCGGGCCGGGCTACAGGGACGAAGCGCCTTGAGACTTCCTGACCAGGAGGGCACACGCAGAGGGCAGAGATCCTCGGCGCAGGCCTCTGTTAATCCAGGCGACGTTCAGGCACCCCACGCAACAGCTGTTCCTCGGACAGCGGCGGCGCGTTCAGGGGCACACAGACACGAAGGGGTGCAAGCAGGCACCGGGCACCACCCTTCTTTACGTTGCGAGCTGCAGCTCGGGGTCAGTCACGGTGTTCAGATCAGCTGGGCTGGTCTTCACGATGCTTCTGGGCCAGGCAGGCGGCAGTCACTTTGCTTAGAGGACGGGCAGCTCCCAGAGCGCTGCTGAGGAGCGCGATGGACACAGCGCGCTCCGCTTTTTCCTGGGGAGGCTTGCAAAAGGAAAACAGCGTCTTCCAGTGGTTCCTGGGTCAGGGGGTAGCGCTCACTGTTCCTGGAGCGCTGGTCAGGGGGCAAGTTCACAGGCAAGCCCTTGGAGATCTTTTAGCAGAGTTTGGCACAAAGTTTCAATAAAGCAAAAGTCTCTTGTAGTCTTTTCTTTCCTCTCCTTTGGCAGCAAGGCACCAGACACAGGCCAGAGACAGCACTCCTCCTTGTAGTCCTTCCAGGTCCTTCTCTTCGGGCAGAGTTTCTTCTGTAGCACAAACAGGATCTAATTTACAAGGAGCAGGGCTCCTACTTTTATACCCAGTTTCTTTTGTTCTAGCAAGCCAGGGGGGCCTCTGCATAACTGCTCCAGTCTCTGAGCACTTGTTGTGGGTACTTCTGGCTTCTGCATTCAGTGTGAGGGCAGGCACATCAGCCGCTCCCCAGGGGGGCGGAGCCGGCATTGTGAAGGCAGGGGCAGCTGGAGCACCTTGTTGACAGGCTTCGGTCCTTCCTGGGCCAGGTGCAGGCTGAGTCATCAGTCGCTCCCCAGGAGGGCGGAGCCAGCATTGTGGAGGCAGGGGCACAGCCTGATGCATCATTCAGGGGAAACTCCCACCACCCACTAAGGGGTCATCCTGCTAATCACTACCTGTCAACTCCCAGCCCTGTCACTCACACACACCAGACAGTCAGATCCACATCCAAGCAGAGGCGGGCTGCAATGGTTAGGCCAGCAAATGCTAACTTTCTAAAAGTAGCATTTGCAAACACAGGATATTAAAATAAACTTTACTAAAAGAAGTATTTTATTATTCTGAGTTCAGGCATACTAAACATTAATTTCTACCATGTTCCCTGAGCCTGCTGGGATTATAGAGTGTAATAATTCCAGCAGCCCAACTGGCCTAAAGGGAACTGGTAGCCTTACAATAGTGAAAAACGAATTTGGCAGTAATTCACTATTAGGACATGCCACACACATCAGGGCATGTCCTACCTTACACTTACAATGCACCCTGCCCTCAGGCCTACCATAGGGGTGACTAATATGAAGTTAAGGGAAGGTTTTAGGGGCTGGCAAGTGTGTGCACTTGCCCAGCCAGTGTGACAGTACCAGACTGCACGTAGGTTCTGCAATGGCAGACCCTAGACACATTTTAAGGCTGCTTCTGTGGGTGGCGCAACCAGCGCTGCAGGCCCACTAGCAGTATTGGCATTCACAAGCCCTGGCACTCCTGGTGCACTTTACTAGGGACGAACAGTGAATCCAATGAACCAATCATGGACATCAATCACATGTACACTTTACAGTAGGGAGCACTTGCACTGCGGCACGGGTTGGCCGTGGCGCAGTGCCCTGAGTAGCAGACACCAGCAAAACATTTGAGGCACAACAGCAAAAAGTGGAGGGAAACTCACGCCAAGGTGCCAGGTCTAACAAGGCAGAAGAAAATTTTCAAAGCAGCCCGAAAGTCCAGATAGGAAGGGATGGATCTAATTGTCAGAGGAAGTGAGTTCCAAAAAAGGGGGGCAAGTATCGAAAACCTGGAGCCACCCGATTTCTTCTTACGAAATCGGGGGACTAGAAGAAGGAACTGGGTGGAGAACCGAAGATGTCTAGCAGGAACATATGCAGTGATCTTGGATCTGATGAAGGCAGGGGCAGTGCCAGCTAACGACATAAAGGTCAGACAACCCAACTTGAAAAGTGAGCGCTCCTTGATAGGGAGCCAATGACGAGTTTTGAGCAGAGGGGTGGTGTGACTAGATTTGTGGAGCCTAAAAATGAGGCGAGCCGCTTGGTTTTGGATGAGCTGCAAACAACGACATTCATAGGCTGTAATGCCCACATAAAGGGCATTACCATAATCTAGTCGGGAAAGGATCATTGCCAAAACAACGAGTTTGAGGGCTTCAGCCGAGAAGTAACGTGAGACTTTACGGATGATTCTGAGGGAAAGGAAGCAAGAGGAGACTACTGCGCTTATCTGGGGGCGCAAGGAAAGGTCCTGGCTGACCTTGATGCCGAGGGTTCTGACAGAGGCAGAGGTAGACTGGGGGGAAACCAAGGATAGGGGGCCAAAAAGCAGAGGACCAAGGGTTGGAGGGACCACCGACAAGAACCAACTCCGTCTTGTCGGGGTTCAATTTGAGATGATTGAGGTTCATCCAATTATAGATGAAAGTAAGAGTGGAATGAACCCTGGAGACTGAGTCGGGAGAAGAGGAGAGTTTGAAAATGAGCTGGAGGTCATCGGCGTAGTTGAACGCCGTGACCTCCATGTCCTGTAAAGCAACAATAAGGGGGTGTATGTAGAGGTTAAACAGAAGAGGGGAAAGGGAGGAGCCTTGGGGTACCCCACAGGAGACTGGGCGGATGGGTGCAAGAAAACCTTCCAGTCAAACTGCCTGAGTTCGGCCTGCTAAAAAAGAGGTGAGCCAGGACAAGGCTAACCCCCGTAGGCCGGCACCTCTGACACGGTCGAGAAGGATGGAATGGTCGACCGTGTCAAAGGCCGCGGACAGATCGAGTAGGACTAAGGCCTGGGGGGAATTAGTGTTTGCACTACGTCTGAGCTCATCAACCACTGAGAGGACCACAGATTCCGTAGAGTGTACAGGACGGAAACCGGCCTGGTGGTCAGCCAGGAGGTGATGAGCCTCAATATAAGTTGAGAGTGAAGAGGTGATATGGCTCTCTAGGATCTTACTCAAGAGTGGAAGGAGCGAAATAGGTCGAAAGTATCCGGTACAATTCCTGAGGTGATGGAGGTGTTGAGCAAGGTAATAGGGGGGGCTGGACAACAAGAAAAGATCTCCCTCAGGATATATGCCGGGCAAATGTCAGCGGGAGAACCCGTCTTAACTTTGCCCAGGAGGGTATCAAAGGCTTCTTCTGAAATCATACGGGAATTGGTCAGGAGAGGAAGGGGGCGGGGGAAGTGAAGGGCAGAAAAACTGAGAAGGTGCTGAAGGGATATTCCATTTTATGGTAATGATTTTCTCAATAAAATAATCGTTAAGGGTGTTACAAAGGGATTGGGAGGGAATGGGTCTAGGCACAACTCTGTCAGAGGCAGCAAGCTCATGCACGATCGTGAAGATCTCTTTGGATTTGTTTGCTGCCTGATTAATTTTCTGAGAAAAATACTCTAGCTTGGCGGTGAGTATCTCTTTTTTGTAGGCCCGAAGGAGAATCAGATGAGAAATCTTGAGGTCTGGGCGGTATCTGCGACGCCAATGGCGTTCAGCCTGTCGAAGTGCAAGCTTCTGGTTTTTCAGGGCATTGGTGAACCATCTATTGGCGTCATGTGGACGACGCGTTCTAATTAGTCTGAGTGGCGCAACTAGATTACAGGCCTCTGAGAGCCAGTTATCAAGAGTTTCTACTTGCCTATTGGGGGACAAATCTGTCAAGGTAGGGGCAGAGGAAGCTAAGGAATGGCCTAAACCATCCAAGTCTACCCTATTCCAGTTGCGGGCATATATATTTTTGAGGAGAGAAGGGGTGTTGGTCTCCCTCAAGGGGGCGGAGAAGGTGATCAGGGAATGATCGGACCAGGCACAGGGAGATATAGTAGGTGTGGAAATTGACAGATTGGCAGACCAAACTTGGTCGAGGATGTGCCCGTGAGTATGGGTGGGAGAGGATATATGTGGTGTGAAATTAAGGCAGTGAAGGGTATCAGAGAAATCTTTGGACATGGTGTCCTCGTGTGGATCACCTGGCCAAAAATTGAAGTCGCCCAGTAGGAGGACAGCGGAGTTGTTAACCACCAAAGTGGCCAGTAGATCCTGTATGGCTGGGATAAAGTGGGGCATGGGTTGAGGGGGATGATAGAAGAGCACAATAGTGAGAGGGATCGCAAGATTCGTAGAATGCACCACTAGAAAGTCAGTTGAGATAATGGGATGGTGAGTAAGAGATTGAAATTGGAGATTAGAACGTAACATCATTGTTACTCCGCCGCCGGTCTTCCCCTTCGGGGAGTGATTCAGAGCAGAGCGGCATAGGGTGTATTGGGTAAGAGTTCAGTAGAGTGGTGTAGATCGGAGTTGTGCAAAGTAGAGTGAAGCTGAGCGAAGCGGCTCGGAGTGGAGCAGCTTAGAGCTGTGCAGCTCGGAGCGGCTCAGCTCAGCTCAGCTTGGAGTGGCGCGGAGTGGCTCGGAGCAGCTCAGTGTGGAGAGGAGCAGCTCCGTACGGAGCGGCGTGGCTCCAGCGGAGCGGCGTGGCTCCAGCGGAGCGGCATGGCTCCAGCGGAGCGGCGTGGCTCAGGGCGGAGCGGCGTGGCTCAGGGCGGAGCGGAGCGGCGTGGCCCTGGGCAGAGCGGAGCGGCGTGGCCCCGGGCAGAGCGGAGCGGCGTGGCCCTGGGCAGAGCGGAGTGGCGTGGCTCTGGGCAGAGCGGAGCGGCGTGGCTCTGGGCAGAGCGGAGCGGCGTGGCTCTGGGCAGAGCGGAGCAGCGTGGCTCTGGGCAGAGCGGAGCGGCGTGGCTCTGGGCAGAGCGGAGCGGCGTGGCTCTGGGCAGAGCGGAGCGGCGTGGCTCTGGGCAGAGCGGAGCGGCGTGGCTCTGGGCAGAGCGGAGCTGTTCTGAGCTGAGTGGAGAATAGAATAGTGTGGCACAGAGTGGAGTAGAGTGCTATGGAATAGAGTTTCACAGAGTGGAGTATCTTGGAGTGGAGTCTCTAAGACTAGAGTGAAGTTGTTAGAAATGGGATTTTTGGCAGGCTAGGGCATGTGTCACAGCCAGGCAGAAACCACCACTCTAGTCAGGATAAGGGAGTGGAGTGGTGCAGGGTAGAGAACAAAGGAGTAGAGTGGTGTAGAATGCAGTGGAATGAATAAATGAATGAATGCAATTCGTATATAGCACATGCTGTCACCCTACGGGTATGCTGGCACTTCAGACTAAAAAGAATTGAACAGAATAGAATAGGTCAGAACAGAAAAATCAGGGAGCGGAGGGGAGCGGAGGGGAGCATGGCTGGGAGTGGAGGGGAGCGTGGCTGGGAGTGGAGGGGAGCGTGGCTGGGAGTGGAGGGGAGCGTGGCTGGGAGTGGAGGGGAGCGTGGCTGGGAGTGGAGGGGAGCGTGGCTGGGAGCGGAGGGGAGCGTGGCTGGGAGCGGAGGGGAGCGTGGCTCGGAGCAGAGGGGAGCGGAGGGGAGCGTGGCTCGGAGCAGCGGGGAGCATAAAATAATGTGGCACTGAGTGGAGTAGAGTGCTATGGAGTCTCTAAGACTAGAGTGAACTGGTGAAAAGTACAGTGTTGCAGAGCAGATTGGCATATGGTTCATTATTTTTATAAAGTGCCATGGCATAGAGTAGATTGTATCAGAGTAGAGTGAAGTAGCATGGAGTGTGGCTCGGAGCGGAGTATGGCTCGGAGCGGAGTGTGGCTCGACATGGAGCGGCTTTGAGGGGCTCTGAGTAGCATAGAGCATAGAATAATGTGGCACAGAGTGGAGTATTGTGGGGTCTCTAAGACCAGAGTGAAGTGGTGAAAAGTACAGTGTTGCAGAGTAGGTTGGCATATAGTTCTATATTCTTTTATAAAGTGGCGTAAAGTGCCGGTTCATAGAGTAGATGGATTCAGAGTAGAGTGAAGTAACGTGGAGTGTTGCTCGGTGAGTGGAGTGGTGCAGGGTAGAGAACAGAGGAATAGTGGTGTAGAATGCAGTGGAATAGAGTGCAATGGTGCAGAGTAGATTAGAGTGGCATAGAGGGGAGTGTTTCAGAGCAGATCGGCATAGGTGAGTTGTGCAAAGTAGAGTGAAGCTGAGCTGAGCGGAGCAGCTCGGACCGACTCACCTCGGCTTGGAGTGGCATGGAGAGGAGCGGCTCGGAGCAGCTCCAAGCAGCTCAGTGCGGAGTGGAGTAGCTCTGTGCGGAGCGGCGTGGCTCTGTGCGGAGCGGCATGGCTCTGTGCGGAGCGGCGCTGCGTGGCTCTGTGCGGAGCGGCGCTGCGTGGCTCTGGGCAGAGCGGAGCGGCGTGGCTCTGGGCAGAGCGGAGCGGCGTGGCTCTGGGCAGAGCGGAGCGGCGTGGCTCTGGGCAGAGTTGAGCGGCGTGGCTCTGGGCAGAGTTGAGCGGCGTGACTCTGGTCTGAGCGGCGTGGCTCTGGTCTGAGCGGAGCGGCATGGCACTCGTCTGAGCGGAGCGGCGTGCCTCTGGTCTGAGCGGAGCGGCGTGGCTCTGGGCAGAGCGGAGCGGCGTGGCTCTGGGCAGAGCGGAGCGGCGTGGCTCTGGGCAGAGCGGAGCGGCGTGGCTCTGGGCAGAGCGGAGCGGCGTGGCTCTGGGCAGAGCAGAGCGGCGTGGCTCTGGGCAGAGCAGAGCGGCATGGCTCTGGGCAGAGCAGAGCGGTTCTGAGCTGAGTGGAGAATAGAATAGTGTGTCACAGAGTGGAGTAGAGTGCTTTGGAATAGAGCCTCACAGAGTGGAGTATCTTGGAGTGGAGTCTCTAAGACTAGAGTAAAGTTGTTAGAAATGGGATTTTTGTGTCACAGCCAGGCAGAAACCACCACTCTAGTCAGGATAAGGGAGTGTAGTGGTGCAGGGTAGAGAACAGAGGAGTAGAGTGGTATAGAATGCAGTGGAATGAATGAATGAATTAATGAAAAGAATTGAACAGAGTAGAATAGGTCAGGACAGAAAAATCAGGGAAAAGAAATCATATGCCGATGACACTCAGCTCTTGTTTTCCTTCAAAACTCTAACGCCCGCAATACAAAAATCTTTTGCGGACGGAATGAGGGCAATATCAGACTGGATGGCCATAAATCGCCTCCAGTGCAATGTAGGCAAGACAGAGGTCATGTTGTTCGGGGAGGCCATACCTTTATGGTCCCCGGAATTGTGGCCCCCGGATTTGAGACCAACACCAAGTCCCAAACAGACCGTAAAAGATCTCGGGGTGCGACTGGACAAAACACTTCTGTTCAAAGAGCACACTAATATAACAGCAGGATCTTGTTTCAGGGTCATAGGACTCCTACGACGTGTTTTCCCTTTTTTATCAGACTCCTACAGGAAAACCCTCGTCCAGGCCTTGGTAATCAGCAGACTGGACTACTGTAACGGCTTGTTGATCTCGGCAAATGAAGAACAACTACAGAGATTACAGGTGGTCCAGAACACCGCTGCGAGACTAGTTCTCAACGCCCACCCAAGGTCTGCTTCACTCCCCCTCTTGGGAAAATTACACTGGCTACCAATAAAGCAGCGTGTGAAATTTAAAATTTGCTGCACGATTCATAAGTGTCTGTTTGGCAATGGCCCCAAATATTTAAAAGAAAAATTCAAGCCCTATAAACCCATGCGTACTCTGCGTTCGAGTAACCAGTAACAGCTTCAGGTCCCAAGAATAAAAAAAACTAGGCAGGGAGGGCGAGCTCTGTCCTACAAAGGCCCCCTCTTTTGGAATTCACTGCCTCCTGCCCTTAAAAGCACCTCAGATTTTCAATCCTTCAAGAAGTCTCTGAAAACATTTCTATTTGTTGCCTGCTAGAATCTTCTTTTACATCCCTCTCTTAGCTCCGAACCAGGTCCGGGCCCTTCTGCTATAGCGAAAAGCACGGAGATACCCCTTCGGGGGTCGAATTCCTGCGCTATACAAAAACACAAATAAATAAATAAACCCTAGAATAGAGTGCAATGGTGCAGAATAGATGAGTGGCATAGAGTGGAGTGATTCAGAGCAGAGCGGCATAGGGTGTATTGGCTAACAGTGATGTAGAGTGGTGTAGAACTGATTTGTGCAAAGTAGAGCGAAGCTGAATGGAGCGGCTCAGAGCAGAGCGGAGTGGCTCGGAGTGGAGCAGCTCGGAGCGTCTCAGCTCAGCTTGGAGTGGCTTGGAGTGGCTTAGAGCAGAACGGAGTGTTGTGGAGTGGCTCGGACCAGAGGGGAGCTGCTCGGAGCAGAGCGGAGCAGCTCAGACGGGAGTGGCTTGGAGCAGAGCAGAGCGGAGTGGCTTGGAGCAGAGCGGAGTGGCTCGGAGCAGAGCGGCACGGAGCGGCTCGGAGCAGAGCGGAGTGGCTCGGAGCAGAGCGGCACGGCCCGGCTTGGAGCAGAGAGAAGTGGCTCGGAGCGGCACGGAGCAGCTTGGACAGTAGCGGCTCGGAGCAGAGTGGAGTGGCTCAGAGAAGAGTGGAGTGGAGTGGCTTGGAGCGGAGTGGCTCAGAGTAGAGCAGAGTGGAGTGGCTTGGAGCGGAGTGGCTCGGAGTAGAGCAGAGTGGAGTGGCTTGGAGCGGAGTGGCTCAGAACAGAGTTGAGTGGAGTAGAGTGGCTTGGAGGGAAGTGGCTCGGAGCAGAGTGGCTCAGAGCATAGTGGAGTGGCTTGGAGCGGAGTGGCTCAGCAGAGTGGCTCGAGAGGCTCCGAGCAGGTGGCTTGGCGTGGAGTTGCACAGAGTGGAGTTGCTCCGAGGGGTTTAGCTCTGTGCATAGTGGTTTGGAATGGCTCTCAGTGACAGGGGTTGGAGTGGCTGGGGTTGGAGTGGTGTGGCTGGGAGCAGCTCCAAGCAGAGTGGAGTGGAGTGGAGTGGAGTGGAGTGGAGTGGAGTGGAGTGGAGTGGAGTGGAGTGGAGTGGAGTGGAGTGGAGTGGAGTGGAGTGGAGTGGAGTGGAGTGGAGTGGAGTGGAGTGGCTCAGGGTGGTGTCACTCTGAGCATAGTGGTTTGTAGTGGATTAGCTGGTAGTGGATTAGCTGGTAGTGGAGTAGCTGGTAGTGGAGTAGCTGGTAGTGGAGTAGCTGGTAGTGAAGTAGCTGGTAGTGGAGTGGAGTGAGTAGAGTAGCGTGGAGTGAGTAGCGTGGAGTGGCTCGGAGCGGCTCGGAGCGGCTCGGAGCGGCGTGGCTGGCAGCGGAGCGGCGTGGCTGGCAGCGGAGCGGCGTGGCTGGCAGCGGAGCGGCGTGGCTGGTAGCAGAGCAGCTTGGAGCAGAGTGGAGTGGCATGGAGCGGAGCGGCTCGGCATTGAGCGGCGTGGCATGGAGCTTCGTGGCATGGAGGGGCGTGGCTCGGAGCGGAGTGGAGCAAAGTGGAGTGGAGCAAAGTGGAGCGGTTCAGAGTGGCGCAGAGTGGTTCGGAGCGGTTCAGAGTGGCTCGGAGCGGCTCAGAGCAGGGTGGAGCGGCGCGGCTCAGAGCAGGGTGGAGCGGCGCGGCTCAGAGCAGGGTGGAGCGGAGCGGCTCAGAGCAGGGTGGAGCGGAGCGGCTCAGAGCAGGGTGGAGCGGAGCGGCTCAGAGCAGGGTGGAGCGGAGCGGCTCAGAGCAGGGTGGAGCGGAGCGGCTCAGAGCAGGGTGGCGTGGAGCAGAGTGGAGCAGCTCAGAGCAGAGTGGAGCAGAGTGGAGCAGAGAGGAGCAGCTCAGAGCAGAGTGGAGCAGCTCAAAGCAGAGCGGGACGGTTTGGAAGGGCTTCGAGCAGAGCGGAATGGTTTGGAAGGGCACGGATCAGAGTTTGTTGGCTCGAGTGGAGCGGCTTGGAGCAGAGTGGAGCATAGAATAGTGTGGCACAGAGTGGAGTAGAGTGCTATGGAGTAGAGCCACACAGACTGGAGTATCTTGGAGTGGAGTCTTTAAGAGTGGAGTGGTGAAAAGTACAGTGTTGCAGAGTAGATTGGCATATAGTTAATTATTTTTTATAAAGTGGCGTAAAGTGCCATGGCATAGAGTAGATTGTTTCAGAGTAGAGTAAAGGAGTGTGGAGTGTTGCTCAGTGGAGTGGATTGGAGTGGTGCAGGGTAGAGAACAGAGGAGTAGAGTGGTGTAGAATGCAGTGGAGTAGAGTGCAATGGTGCAGAATAGATTAGAGTGGCATAAAGTGGAGTGATTCAGAGAAAAGCGGCATAGAGTGTATTGGCCAAGAGTGGAGTAGAGTGGTGTAGAACTGAGTGGTGCAAAGTAGAGTGAAGTGGCATAGTCTAGAGTGTTAAGTCCAGTGGCGGAAAGAGCAATCTTACAGAGTAGAGTGTCAGAGTTCAGAGGCTTATAGTAGAGGCAGTGGCACAGAGAATGATGGTATAGAGTAGAGTGGCGTATAGTGGTGCAGAGTAGAGTATAATGGTGCAGTGGCGTAGAGTGTATTGGTTTTGAGTAAAGTGGTGTCGAGTGCATTGGCGTAGAGTGCAGTGGCTTAGAATAGAGTGGCGCAGAGTGTAGTGGAGGGGCGCAGGGTAGATTGGAGTAACATAGAGCAGAATGGCGTAGAATGTCATAGAGTAGATCGGCATAGGGTGCAGTGGTTAAGAGTGCAGTGGTGCACAGTAGAGTAGTGTGGGGTAGAGTGCATTGGCATAGAGTGTACAGTAGAGAGGTGTCATGTGAAGTGGTGTGGAGTGGTGCAGAGTAGAGTGCAGTGTGGATTGGCGTAGTGTGGAGTGATGAAGATAATAGTGCAGGGGCGTGGAATGAGGTAAAGTAGAGTATATAAATCGTGGTAGAGCACTACCATTAAAGACAACACATCTTCAATTGAAAGGACCATTACATTTGCACAGATATACAGCTTTCCTGACAAAAGTATACAGCGCCCAAACAATATGTGGAAATGTCATCTCCTAGTGTATTGATTTGTTTTGATCATCTTAAAATATTTGTTTCCACCACAGAATTGCCAAAAACGGTGCTTCATTTGTGCTGTCCATATTCCGAAATATCTGCACAGTTCATGTACAGGCATTTTAATTGTGTTTTGTGCTAGAAAAAAATTGCACAGCCTTCCGTTTGGCACATCCCAAGTATCCAGCTTGATTGCTACATAAATCCTCTCATTGGAAGTCTGAGAAAGCAAAGTAAACTCCAAGCTCCCTCTGAAGACAGACCATGACATTTGGCCTATGTCCTTGATGGCACAGAAAATACGACAAGATAAAAACAAGATTTAAAGGTCTGTTACAGAATTTCAGTACTGGTGGAAGAATACAGTAAATCAATGTTTTGGGCAAGGGAAGGGGTGAGCTCAAGCTGGGCAGCCTAAAACAGAGTCAGAAAGTAGGAAGCAAGCAAATGTGAGTTACAATGCCAAGGGTGAGCAATGAGCAGAATGTATTCCAAGGGAAGCTTTCTGTTAGAACTGGGGGTCTTTAGTTGGCAGAGGTAGGTAACTTTAGCCAAAGAAGGACCCTTGCTTCTAGTCAGGGTAAGCCAGAGGTCTTCAAACTTTTGGATGCCGAGACCCCCCTGTCAACATTTTGAAGCATAAGGGCCCCCTCCTGACAAAAACCTGTAGACAGGGCTACTAGAATAATGAGGCAGGTGCGACAGGCTTGACTAAATTGTGTGGGAAGAAAATGTAAGTGATGTTATCTGATGCCGCGTATTTTGGGATAGCATTGCTTCATTATTTTGACATTTTTTACACACAGTAACACTGAGGAACGATTTCACCCCATCAGTACCCGTTTATAACCAAAATACAGCAATTAACACCAGAAGGATTTCTAGTCAACCTTTGAGAAGGGCTTCCACTCTGCAGGAATACATGCTGCCACATTAGAAGCTCATCTGGCCCTGGCCAGGAGAAGCAGGGGTCCCTTAGAAACCTGGCGGTTTTGTGCAGAGTTAAGCAGTTTACCCATGCAGCTTTCCTCTCGCCCCCTCCCTTCCATCCCTCTCTCCTCTCCTAACCCCGGATCCCTCTCTCACTTTGCAGGCTATTTTCTTTCACCCCTTTTTACAATTTCTGAACTCTCCCCATTCAACCTCTCACTTCACCTTTAATCACCTCTTGCCATTCTGTCTTTTTACTGCCCTTATCTTGAACAGTCTCTCACATTTATCTCATGGCCTCTCTGGTCCCGTCACCTCCTGTGCCCCTCAGCACTTCTCATTCACCTCGTTGCTCCATTCAAATTTTTGTCCATTTGTATCTTACACCTCTCCAGTCCCCCCATTCAACTTTCACATCTCCCCTTTGTGCTAACAGACGCCCTCACCTTTGGCTCACACTCACTTCTTGCGTGTCCACACTTCTCCTTGGCAATTCACATTTCTCCTCATCCCTGACCTCTTCAATCAAATTCTCTCACTCCCTTGCTGTCCTCTCTCATCCTCTCATCTTTCCTCACCAAGCATAGGGGTCGGACCCGTATGCTCCTCTCGGCCTTGCCACTCTGCTTATTGTTCCCTAATTCAAGAAGGCATGAGTTGTCTGTCTCGCTGTTTTGGTGCAGGCCGCGCAGTTATGGAACTTGCACCCTCCTTTGCTTCGCTCCACCAAGAATCTATTATCCTTTAGGAAGATATAAAAACCTTTCGTTATGCTCTGTAGGTTACCCCATTTGGCTGGTTCTCCTGTGTTTTTCTCCTTTGCCTACAGGCAGCAGATGATTATTAGCCCCAGGACATCTTTTGGTAACAGTAGCGCACTACAAATGTAAATAATAATAATAGCCAGATGCAGGGGAGTCACTAGATCAGAAATTCAGAGAGGACTAACACTCCCAGCCAGGGCTGGTCCTAACACTGGTCGCACACGGTGCAACAGTCTTTTTTTGTGCCCCACCCCCGTTTCCTCCTTCTCCATGAATTCCTTCGCGGCCACTCACCAACAATGCACCTCATCTCTATATAGCACCTTTCTGACAAACATTTCATTTTTTAATAGCGCTACTCATAGTTTACTCACACTCAGTTCTGTGATCTGCATGGTACAGTTTCTTTTTAGCAGGCTGTTAAAAGAAGAGTCTCCACGAAGATGTAGGTAGATTGAGTGTAATCTTCTTTATTCGATTTACAGGTTTCTTAAGCCACGGTGCGGAGCAGTGTGTTCCCTCGGATCACGAACACCAACAGCTGATCGAATCCACGGGAGCACACACTCCAAGAACATCATTACATTCTTATCAAACACATTCTAAATGAGATGACATGCTCAACATTCCCTTAGGCCCCTTAAGACACCAGCACACTACACAGGCACATTAACCCTCTGCACACTGTGTGAGTAACAAGAGTGCCCATGTGAGTGCACGGTGAGCGATGCAACAGTGCGAGAGTAGGGTAAGAGGAGTGACTGCAGAGTGAGTGACGTGGCATATGAATTTGGGTGCGGGTACAAGTTCAGAAGGGGACGAATGAATGTATGATTACTGATGGGCTTGTTTGAGTGAGTTGCATATTGAGCAGTGAGGGGGTCAGGTGAGTGAAGTGTCACATGAGTGCATGATGAGTAGTGTACTCGTGTGACTGCAGGGTGAGGTATAGGCTTAAAAGCGTAAGTACATTGTGAGTGCAGTGTGATCACTGTGAGTGCAGGGTGAGCGGGCGAGTGGTGTGAGTGCATGGTGATCAGTGTGAGTGCATTGTGATCACTGTGAGTGCACGGTGAATGGTGTGAGTGCAGGGTGATCAGTGTGAGTGCAGGGTGAGCGTGAAAGTGAAGGGCGAGAATGAGGAGCGAGTTGTCTGAATGCAGGATGCATTCCTAGACACTTGAAGTAACTCAGCATGTTATTGACGGCGGCGTAGTGTTTAAGATCTAAGTTAAACTACTGTGGATCGAGGGTGGAGGAAATAAATAATGTGCTGATCCTGCAACAAACTTCCAGTCCTATGGTTAGGGTTGCCAGTAGATTATTTTGATGGCCCAGTCGATACAAAAATAAGCAGTCACCTAAAGCTGTATTTTCAGCACTTATCTGTGCATACTTCGAACAGCAAATATAAATAGAAAGCACTTTTAATTGTGTTCTAGGGCTGCCTCCATGATCCATGACTGACAAAGAGAAAAAAGACAAAAAAGTCCCATAACTAATGCATACATACTTTTGTATTTAAAAGTCTATTTAGTGTCAAGGGGAGGTCTTTGCAGGCTCTTTAAACAAAACAGGCAGGCATTTTTCTTTTGGCAACCCTACTTTATATTCCTTTTCATTAAATGCATTCTCGCACTACAGCAGTAATTGTAAAATACAAATGTAAGGAACAGGCACAGTGGGGGCCCAGGGGGTACTGAAACCAGGAAAAAACTAAGCCTCTGTAACCAGTTTGCAAAGGCATGTAAATATGCAAATGGTCTTTAAAGACCTGTGAAAATCTCGGCCGTGCTGGAGATGACTCCAGACACTGCCCAGCCGAGCACACCGCAGATCGAGTTGCACCTCAGCAGCAGTTAGGCTGAGAGACCCGACGAGGGAAGAGGGGGGCTGAAGCCCTTGGGCCTGGGCAGAAGTATGACTGAAGGCGTGACCCCCTTTGCATCGCTCCACGACCCCCCTGGGGGTCGCGGCCCACAGTTTGAAGAACCCCTGGGGTAAGGGGATAGACACTTTAGATAACCCCTGCTCGCCCCCTTGGTAGCTTGGCACGAGCAGAAAGGCTTATCTCAAACGCAATGTGTAAAGTATTTGTACCAACACTCACAGTAACCCAGTGAAAACACCACACCAGTTAAAAAAAATAAAAGCTCTTTATCTAAACTACGCAAGACCAAAACGGCAAAAACCCAACATGCATATACTTGTCATTGATTTTTCCTGATGATGTGCAAAAACAACTTATAGGTTCTACTTTTGACTTATCGTTAGTTCAAATGTCACAACACAGTTTGCTTTCTACCGACACGCAGTGCGCAAATGGTTGTGGTGCGCTCACCACGTTCGTAGCTGACCTACGCGGTCAGCGCGTGCAAAGTTAAGCCCACAAGTAGATGGAAAAAGGAATCAAAAGGCACAAGGGCGACCCCGGTACTGCCGTCATGTTCCTCGGCAAGTACAGGCTGTCAGAGGGACTTAGAACAGAGGCGGGATGCAGGGGGAGGAACGGAGCAGCTTCTCCGATTACCAGCTCGCTCCCAGGTGACGCACACAGCGGCTCGGAACCGGAGCCCAAGTCTTACCTGGGGGTGCTCCGCTCTCCTCCTGTGCGTCAGACGTCCTGCTGGGCAACTCGATGTCAGCAGTGGCTCTGCGGCTGGGCCACTTTGTTGCAAGGCAATGCTGTAGCCGGACGGGTTACAGCGCTTCTTCTTCCTTCACGATCTCGCGCAACACTCTCGTACCAGCGGTGGTGGCGCTCACTCTCAGCGCTTCAACTTCTCTGCTCACAGAAATCCTTTTGCACGTTGCGGCTCAGGGCAGTGGCAGTGACAGGCACTCGCAGCTCCTTTACAGACAATGGCCTGGGCTGGGGAGTTGCATCAGCAGCGATACGATGATTTACGCTGCAGGGGCAATGCGGTCACGGTGTGAGTGAGTGAGTGAGTACTTTCTTGTAGAGCGCATGGCTACCCTCGGGCATCCCATCACTGTAAGACCAGAGACGTGGGAAGACACTATTGAAACAAAAATGTCTTTAGACGCTTCCTGGAAGCAAGATGGTTAGTTTCATGCCTGATGTTATCTGGGAGTTTGTTCCATCCCTTGGCCGCTTGGAAGGACAGCTGACGACCGCCCATCCGGGCTAACTTCACCCTGGGTACTACAAGCAGATTTCGCTGGTTAGATCTTAGATGTCTCACCGATTGATGGCGACGAAACAAAGGGCCGAGGATGGTAGGGCCGACATTGTGGATGGACTTATGCGCCAAGCACAAGGTTTTAAACATAATCCTCTGCTGGATTGGTAACCAATGGAGCGACCGAAGAGAGGCCTTTGCCGAGCAACGTTTAGGGATTTTCATCAGCAGACGAGCTGCACAATTCTGCACAGATTGCTGAATTTTTATAGGACCTGCTGGAGCCCCCATGTTGACAGCATTTGCATAGTCCAGGCGTGACAAAATCAACGACTGGACCAGCACGCGCCTAGCTTCGAATGGGAGGAGATTCAAAACTTTCCTAAGGACCCTCAACAATCCGTAGCAAGTCGTGGCCACCTTCTTTGCCTGGTATTGGAATCCTAAAGAGGAGTCCAGCCAAACCCCCAGACTTTTTATTTGAGTCTTAGGCATCGGAGCGGGAACCAAACACTGAGGCCACCAGGGGTCCAGATTAATTGGGGCTTTATAACCCAAAAGCATGATGTCCGTTTTGGCCCCATTTAGCTTTAAAAAAGAAGAGGTCATCCATTCCAGGACTTTGGTGAGACACGGGGTCAAGTTGTTGATCCCTTGATCTAGCGCATCGTCCCTCACCGGGGATACGACCAGCTGTGTGTCATCGGCGTAGGTGACAAGTTGAATTCCCCAGGGAATCACCACCCCAGCCAGAGGTCTCATGTATATGTTAAACATGGTGGGGCTGAGTGATGATCCCTGGGGTACGCCGTGACTCAATTGCAGCTGGGTCGATGATACCTCTTCTTCAAAGACAGAAAAACATCTGTCTGATAGAAAAGAATGGAGCCATTTAAGGGCCAAGCCGGAACCCCTGCAAGACATAACCGGTGCAGCAGGAGGGAATGATTCACAGTATCGAAGGCTGCGCTGAGGTCCAATAGGACTACCGCAGCGCAGCCTCCCGCCTCCACAATGCCCCTAGCCGCCTCCACCACCGTCACCAAAGCCGTCTCCGTTCCTTGCTTGGCTCTAAACCCTGTTTGAGTCGGATGTAGTGAACCTGCGGTCTCAACAAAAGAAGACAGGACCTGATTTACATGTTTTTCAGCTATTTTGCTGAGACCCGGTAGCAACGAAATGGGCCTATAATTAGCCAGGTCTTCAGGGTCCCAAACTAGGTTTTTTAGCAGGGCCCTGACTTTTGCCATCTTCCAATTGGGGGGTACTACTCCTGATGCCAGGGAGGCGTTAATGACCTGCATTATCGCTGGGCAAACCGTCCCCGCTACCTGTTTGAGAACCGCCGGAGGCGCAACATCCAAAGGGGAGCCTGATTTCAGGTTGTTGAGGAGACTTTCCACGGTTACACTCACCCCCAGTCAACTGATCTGGGTTTAATCCATCACCATTCTTTAGTTCACTCAGCCACCCCAGTTCAGACATGGCTATATGCAAATCAGTCTGACCCTGTGCTTTGTTCGCCCTAAGTGTGGCAGGGCATGCTCAGACGGGAAAAACAAAGGCGGAAGAAGCAAAATGTTTGGGGATAACCCTCCAAAAAGGGCCATTTAAAACACTTTCTGAATGTCCCCAAGATGTTGTTAGCAAACCGGCTATGACCTAAAAAGTGGTGTCTTACCAGAAAAATATCCCCTCAGTTTCCCTAGTGATAAGAGAGACACTGTTGCTTCTGTAAACTGAAAAGCAGATATGCTGGAAAGCAAATGTATTTGGTATAGGGCTCATCTTCACTTTAGACATCACCCCCTTCTGCTCAATCCATCCGATCATGGACTTGACTCCCATTTACCTGTAGCCAGGGTTGAACTGGCCTATAGGGCAATCTGGCAGTGCCAGAGGGCTGGAGTAACAAACCAGTGTGTTGGTCGGATTTCTTTTTACTATTTATGGGCCTGCTTATGGTCTGCTGGGCCTGGCTCAAAACCTGCCCGATTTACAAACGTGGGAAGCTTTGTTTGTTTAATGATTTTCTAATGGGGGCACTTTTACTTTGGTGTCTGGGCCTATTAATAACAGGCATAGAGGAGGAGTGGTGGGCACTGCTGCAAGGGCGCATGTGGGTATCGGCAGCCGTCCTAGGATGGCCAAACCCACATGCGCACTAAGATGTCTCCAATCTGAGCTGAGTTGCAGACAGCAGGCTTCAGTGGAGCCAGAGCAGCAGAATAGCAGTGATGCGATGGGCGACAGGTAAGTTCTTTTTTTTCTGGGGGGGTTCTTTTGTGTTGTTATTATCATCCTGTTACACCCCTCCCACCCTCGCACCTCTTTTCCCTGACACCAGCCGCTACTGTAGCTGATTGGATTAGCTTCTAAACAATTGACATGTATGTAAGAGGGGGTCTAAGACCTGAAGAGAAGGGGGTCAGTAGAGTTTTTCCTGGACAGTCCAGGTGCCCTGACACAATTCTGATTTTTGGGACAAGGGTCAGGTAATTGCAATAGCAAGGAGTATTGGAAGGTGTGATCTCCTTACACGCTTCAGAAGATTGAAAAAAAATAAGCAATTTATTCTGTTTCCGTCAGGCAGCACCAGAGCAGTTCGGCTGCATGGTCCCACCAGAAGGGATAGAACAATCAAAAAGACCCTATCCAGGGGCGTCAACAGAAGTCAGTAGGGAGGAAGAACAGTCATTTCGTACTGATAACTACTCCAAAGCCAACCCCAACTTGTGGGGGTACTTACACTGCTATGCGCCCAGATTCCTAAAAAACCCGCTTTCCTTGGCAGAAACACAGAACACCCAATCGTGTGACCCACCTAGGTCTATCACAAAACTCCACCCACAAGGTGTGGGATCACATTCTTATCAGAAAAAATGTGTGAAAAACAAGTGACACCTCACGGAAACACCACCAATGGGGTAACTGGTATGTAATTTCCAGACAAGCCCCTGTCTCATCATCGGTAGTCACTTGATTCTCAAAGAAAAAGAGGAAAGTGTCCAAACACAAACAACACAAATATGTGACAAAATGTGAAGAGCAGAAACAGTCTGCTGGTGACAAACATACAACATAAAAAAGTGCATAAAACACACAGCAACCAGTTCCCTTAACTAACTTTATTCATAGGGAAAAAGTTTAGGTGCTGTATCATTAAAAAGGCTGGTAGCTAGTCATGCATACCATTACCTAGTGCCAGTGCCGACATGTTTCACTGCCATATACTTTAAGGCAGTTTCATCAGGGCCGCACTATATGCTGCCACTCCACTTTGGACACTCGTTCTTTGTTTACTGCCAAGGAAAAAGGTACAATTAAAAACATGTAAACCCTACGATCAATGAATGTAATGTAATGACCGTGTTAAGTGTGTAAACATATTTACCCATAGACCACCTGGTTGATCATACCGGTTGCCTAAGGGATGGACAAGATGTATGGAACTCCAACCGTGAGATCACACCTTCCCTTTAGCCAATAGCTTTCTAATGGGAAGAACAAGGAAAAAGATCGTGAGCCCGGGGACAAGCATAAGGGCCCACTTGTACCGGGTTCACAACACAGAGTCACACCACCCTACAATGCTTGGACTGGTAGGTAAGGTCATGTCCTGTATTGATAAGTCCTCAAAGCCAACATAAACAGCAACCACTTCGAGCAGGCATCCATGGCTGCAGTAAAATATTCTTTACTCGATTACAATCTGCAAACGCACATTGAAATGTGCATCCCAATTCTAGGTGCATAGTAACTTGTATTTAATGTCTACAAGTCGCTAAGGTAGGAGTAAAAAGCTAGCAAATGCGTCAAAAAGCCCTTAGCAGTGAAAATACACCAGCCCCTGAAACGAATGCAGCAACTCGTATTACGAGACCGGACACACCACGAACTTATAGCCAAAGTAACAGTTCGTTCTGTGTGGGTAGCTCTACGCGTAGTAGCCGCTAATGCAACTCGCATTCACTCTCCAACCTCACTGATACTTCTCACCGTAAACGCTCAGTCGGAGCGTATTATCTCGTCCATTCAGACCCCGTGCGCCCAGTCGACTGATAACCACCGGCGGTGGAATCTGCCCACTGCCGCTAGTCACATGACAGACACGGCACTTCGGGCGGCCATCTTAGAGTGGCAGGAGATGTAGCTGCATGTATTGGCCCCAAGCTAAAACCAATGCCAGTCGTAATGTGTAGACCCTTAAGTTAATGAAAACCTACAAACGGTAAACACGAGCCTTCTCCCTTCAGTAAGAAAGTCAAATAAACCCATACAAACAGAAACGCCGGCGGCGGCCATATTAAGCTAGTCATAATGTGACTCTACGTCAGTGTATTGACAATATGCTCCACAGTTGATAAAAAATGCTTAACAAATCACGATTCTCATTATACCTGCTTACAAAGGGGATGGCAAAACTGTGTCACTCCACACCAATCTACCCTCTAAGCATAGACTTATGCAATTACAAGTACCATGTGTCATACCATATTACATAGAAAAACTCTCGGACCCAATGACTCATAACCTAATCTTGTTCCATTCAATAATTTCATTGAGCCCCCGTTGGTCTGTTTGTTCACTATAAATCCAACGGGCTTCCTTTGCAAGCAAAATTCTTTCTGCATTCTGGGAGGTACCCTTCACCTTCTCTAACACTGTCCAGGTGAATGTGTGTTTCTCTGTGAAACAATGTTGCACTAACTTGGTTGTTAATTTGCCTGCCCTTATAGTGCTTTGGCTTTCTTGCACTCTCACTTTGATTTTGCGTGATGTGAGACCTATGTATTGTAGACCGCATTGGCACATCAGTCTATATACCACCTGAGTGGAATTACAGTTGCTAAACTGATTGAGGAACCATTCCATTCCATTCCTTTCCTGAATTAAGGGTCACACTCATGCTTTTCTTGGTGAGTGGACACACAGAACAAGATCCGCAAGGATAGTGGCCTTTAGGGACAGTAGATGTAATACTGTTAGGTTCAGTGGGGACTCGAGAATGTACAAACTTGTCTTTCAAATTGCCAGCTCTTTTAAAAGCAAATCTTGGGGGCGGCATATGGAAATCATTGTTCGAAAGTAATGACCAGTGCTTTCTGATGGATTGTCTGATTTTAGTAGCCAACGGGTCATACGTCATCACCACCGGTACACATTCATCCCTCTGTTTGGCAACTTTTTCCAGAAGGGCACTTCTGGGTGTATTGACAGCTCTCTTCTTGGCTTGTCTGACCACCTTGTTGGGATAATTCCTTTTCGCACCAGAAGGGAGACAGGGTGGGGAGAAGGTCAGGGGGCACAGGGTGGAGGTCCTACCATCGATAATGTTAAGTAAATGTAGCCTTGTATGTGTGCGTGTGTGTGTGTGTGTGTGTGCGTGTATACGTATCTATATCTATCTATATATATATATATATATATATATATATCCGAGTTTCCAAGTTGCTCCAAAGGGTTGCGGTCGGCCCCGTGGGAAGTGGCGTGGATGCCGGCAGAGCACGCCGGAACTTCAATGACTAAACTTCGTCCCACAAATCACCACGCTCTCAGACAGCAAGTAAACGCCAGAGATCAGCAGAGTCCAAGGGTGTTTATTGACACCTTACTGGTGTCAATAAACACCCTTGGACTCTGCTGATCTCTGGCGTTTACTTGCTGTCTGAGAGCGTGGTGATTTGTGGGACGAAGTTTAGATATATATATATATATATATATATATATATATATATATATATATATATATATATATAAATCTCTCTTCAACCAAAACTCCTCACCATTTCTTCACCATTCAACCAGAGTTTCCACAGGCAATTATATCCAAAGTGCTTTATTTATTACACCATAAGTGCGGAATATATATATATAATATACGCACACATTTACAAGGCTACTCAAACGGGACAGACCAGATATAGAAGACTAAAGGCTTTCGTCCTACTTTTATTTCTAGCGTGTCCCAGTTTTTGCTTCTCAAAATCTGGTCACCCTAGCCTGCACTTTAATATGAATGAGAGAGTACCTGCACTTCTGAGCACTTGTGCAGTACTCTGGATATGGAGTGCCAGCACTTTTATATTTCCATTTAAAGCACTGCAAACCTCTTCTAACTGCATGTGAGAGAATGACTTTTCATTGTTCAGTGAAGAAGACGGACACTGTTTGGCTGTGTTTGCAGTCATGGGAGAGTCCTGCATCTTCCACCCCCACGAATCTCCAGGCCAACCGCTGTTTCCAGACAGGCACATGTGGAGCAGACACAGCTCTGCTTCGAGTAGGGTACTTCACTGATTAGGGACACTGTATTCAGCCATCAAATTTTCACCTACAGGTCATTGATTTCAGGATCTGAAAGAAACACGTTAGTTAGATTCCTTACCTTAGAATATCCCCAGGCGTCAGACTGAATTTCGTAAAGTTTTCGTCAGCAGTACCCCTGCGCGTCGCTAGGTGTCGTCTGCGGCTCCGCGTCCGGCATCGGCGTTGTGATCGCCGGTGATGTCAGTTCTTATTTTTTCAGCGCCAGCAAGCGCGGATCCGGGAAGAGCTAGTACCCTTAGTCACTTTTTGACTAACTTTTTGGTCTCTTTTGACTATCTTTTTTGAGTCGACTTAGACGCCTGGTGCCAGTATGGATGCCCAGGTTCAAGCCATGCGACGCCTGTCACCAGCTGATATCGGTTACCGATCCCCACCGCCGGTGTGTCTACCGTTTAGGGACCGACAACGACGACAAGTCGTGCCCCGACTGCCGGGCCTTGACCTCGAAAGCTAGGCGGGAGCGCTCCCGTAAGCTTCTCGAGCTCCGGCAGTCGGCCCTGCGCTGCTTAAGGTCCCATCGAGGAGGAAGTCGAGGGACCGGTCGCAGAGCCGCAGCCATCGCCGCTCGTCGAGTCATCACCACTCGTCGGGCTCCAAGTCTTCACATTCAGGTAAGTCGAGGCATGGTAAAAAGAAGTCGAAGAAGCGGCATCGCTCTTCTGACTCGCCTCGCCAGTCGCGCAACTCGGCCTAGGGTTCGGGTGGCACCACCCGTGCGGCTCCGTAGCCGCAGGAGTCTCGTTCAGCCCCACACCCTCCAGTCCCTGGGCTTAATGCGACTCCTGGCGAGATTTGAGATTTCCTCGTGGCTATGAGGACTCTCTTTCCGCTGTCGAGGCCTGCCAGTGCGCCTTTGGGCCCCGCAGATCTGACTGGGGGTCCTAGTGTGCCGTCTGCTTCAGCCCCGGCGTCTTCGGTCCCGGCGCCGCAGGACCCCCTGGGATCTAGGCCTGGATCCCGGTCGACGCCAGTCAACCTCACGACTCCTTCGCTGGCGCCGACCCCTATGGTGTCACTCCCGGCGCCGTCCTCGGACGACGCTGTCCCTGGTTTCAGTCTGGGTCCGATGTCGGAACGGCACCGCTGGGTGCCGTCTTCGGCGTCGATAGGTGAGCACTTCACGTTCGACCCGGCTTTGTCCTTTATGCCTGTTTATCAGGACACGGATGAAGGGGAGGACTGGGAAGGGTCTGAGGACCCTCTGGCACAACAGTGCTAGTTAAGTCCGGACTGGGCAGATGAGCTGGGGGAGGCTCTTGACACATTGCCTGACACTGGTTTCATCTCTCCTCTCTCCGTGGCTACGGAGGAGGGTGCTACATATATCGTGGTGTTGCGCAAGGCAGCCAAGGCCTTGGCTCTTGAGCTCCCTGCTGCGGCTGTGAGGACTAATCTCCTCACCAAGGTGCTTCAACCACCAGTAAGCTCTTCGGAACCTATGCTGCCGTTCAATGAGGCCCTCATGGACGTTCTGATGGGCACTTGGTCCAGGCCCTCCACAGTGCCCCGTGCGGATCGGAGGTGGCCCGACGCCACCGCCCGGCTCCGGGCGACCTTTGCTTTCTGTCCGTACACCCTACCCCCGAGAGTCTGGTGATCCAGGCCTCTACGTCACAGACCGCATTCACGACTCCTCCCCCGGATCAGGAATCCAAAAGGCTTGATCACTTTGGGAAGAAACTGTTCTCCTCAGTCAGCTTGGGGTTGCGGTCCATTAATACTGCATGCCTTTTGGGCCGTTACACCCACTCGGTGGCGGACGTGCTGCCTCAGTGTCTGTAGGAGGCCCGTACATGGCTCGCCCAGGCTCTTGCTGAGGGGCTGGATGCAGCACTGTATTTCATCAGATGTGGACTTGATACCACGGACTCGCTAGGCAGAGCGATTTCCACACCAGTGGCGATCGGTCGCCACGCCTGGCTGTGGTCCACCAATTTTTCAGGGGATGTCCAGAACACGCTCATGGACATGCCCTTCGATGGCTGTCGCCTTTTTGGCGACAAAGTAGACCGTGCGCTTGAGCGTTTCAAGGACTCCAGGGCTATGGCCAAGTCCTTGGGCCTGTTGGGCCAGCGCCAGCAGACTTCTGCTTTTCGTCCTTTTCATGGCCAAGGAAAGGGCTCCCCCACACATTCGTCCAGCCACAGGCCGCAGAACCAATCTCAATGCAGTCGCTGACGTGGTAACCGCCGTGGCGGTGCAGGGGGGGACAGAGGCTGGGTCAGTCCACATCCACTCCCGCAGCATCCGCCTCAAAGCCTTCCTAGTCCGAGCTTTCAGGCCCATTCAACGCCAGTAGGAGGCAGGGTTCGCCATCACCTGCTCCACTGGTGTACCATCACTTCGAACAGGTGGGTGCTGCAAATCGTCCGAAGGGGATACTCCCTCCCCTTTGAGGCGGCCCCTTCAGCCATGCCACTGCAGTACCACCGCATGTTGGGGGATCACTTGCAACTTCTGCAGGAGGAAGTTACGGCCCTCTTGGCCAAGGGGGCCATCGAGCGCGTTCCTGGGCCAGAAGTAGGACGTGGTTGCTATTCCCACTGCTTTCTGGTTTCCCAAGAAGGGCAAAGGGGGCCTACGCCCAATCTTGGACCTCAGGAGCATCAACGGCTTCCTCCGGAAGGAGAAGTTCAAGATGCTGACTTTAGCTCAGGTCCTGGCTGCCCTAAACCCTGGAGACTGGATGGTAGCGTTGGACTTGCAGGACGCCTATTTCCACATCCTCGTCCTGCCGGACCACCGGCGCTACCTGCGGTTCATGGTAGGCCACGAGCACTTTCAGTTTACCGCGCTCCCCTTCAGCCTCACCAGTGCCCCTCGGGTGTTCACGAAAGTGATGGCAGTGGTCGCAGCTCATCTGTGCAGATTAGGGGTTTCAGTCTTCCCCTATCTCGACGACTGGTTGTTGAAGGCGGTTCGCCCCAGACAGTCATCTCCCACCTCCAGACTACGGCCAATCTCCTGCACTCATTGGGGTTCTCCATCAGCGTGCCGAAGTCACACTTGAGTCCCTCTCAGAAGCTCCTCTTCATCGGAGCGGTTCTGGACTCTGCGCAGTTTCGGGTTCATCCTCCCGAGCAGCGGGTTTGGGATATTCAGGCTCTGATTCCAATCTTTCGGCCTTTATCCAGAGTTCCGGTCAGGTTGACACTGCGGCTCCTGGAGTTGATGGTCTCCTGTATCCTGCTGGCACGCTACGCCAGGTGGCAGATGCAGGCTCTGCAGTGGGACCTGAAGTTCCAGTGGGCACAGCATCAGGGCAAGCTGTCCGACCACATCCTTATCTCGGAGGGCACTGCGACTCAGCTGCAGTGGTGGCTCACGGACCGCGATTGGGTCAGTGGCAGATCTCTCTCCCTTCCCCAACCGGAGCACACAGTGGTGACGGATGCGTCCCTCCTGGGATGGGGGGGCCACATGGGAGAGGTGGAGAGCAGAGGCCTCTGGTCTCCGGCGGAGTCCTGGCTCCATATCAACCTTCTAAAGCTGCGGGCGATCCGGCTTGCACTGAAGGCATTCCTTCCCTCTGTCCGGGGAAGTGTAGTGCAGGTGTTCATGGAAAACACCACCGCCATGTGGTACTGCAACAAACAGGGTGGGGCCGTGGACCCTTTGTCAGGAGGCTCTGTGCCTCTGGACATGGCTGGAACACCAGGGCGTTACCCTTGTGGTTCAACACCTGGCAGGTTATCTGAACGCCAGGGCGAACTTACTCAGCCACCTGTGCATGATGGATCACGAATGACGTCTGAACTCGGACTTGGTGCAAGGTCTCTTTCTGCAGTGGGGAGAGCCTTAGTTAGATCTATTTGCCACCGAAGAGAACGCACAATCTCATCAGTTCTGCGCACTGGAATTTCCAAGGCGGCACTCGCTCGGCTACGCTTTTCATCAGGAGTGGAGTTTCGGTCTGTTGTATGCCTTTCAGCCTATACCACTTCTGCCCAGAGTGCTGAAGAAGATCAGGAGCGACTGGGCCCAAGTCATCCTTGTGGCTCCGGGCTGGGCACGAAGATACTGGTATCCCGAGCTACTCAGTATGTCAGTCGATCCTACGTTTTGTCTCCCTCTTCAGGAGGACCTTCTGTCGCAGCAGCAGGGGACGGTCCTCCACCCGAACCTGTCCAGTCTCCACCTCCATGTGTGGAGATTGTGCGGCGACAGTTGAGGCCATTTGACTTGCCTCCTGAAGTCTGTGATGTCATTCTGGCAGCCAGGCGTCCCTCCACAAAAACGGTATTGGCCTGTAGGTGGAACAAATGTGTGGCATGGTGCACAGCAAAGGCTGTGGATCCACTCTCTGCCCCTCTTTCAGAGGTTCTCCTTTCTTCTTTCTCTTGCCCAGCAGGGCTCTGCTCTGGGCACTATCAAAGGCCATTTCCGCCTTCTTGAGGCTTCCTTCTCAATAGTTTCTTGAAAGGCATCACGCACATGTTCCCGCCTGTTCCTATCGTGATGCCTCAGTGGGACTTGAGCCTGGTTCTTACTTATCTGATGTGCGCTCCCTTTGAGCCACTTCATAATTGCCCTCTCTGTCTTCTGACTCTTAAAACTGCTTTCCGGTTGCCATCACCTCTGCCAGAAGAGTGAGTGAGCTCCAGGCTCTTTCCTCTAAGCATCCTTTCCTCTAAGTCCATCCGAACTAGGTGGTTCTTAGGACTCGCCCTTCTTTTCTGCCTAAGGTTGTTACTGCCTTTCACATCGGCCAGTCCATTACCTTGCCCACCTTCGTTCCGCCTCCGCATCCCTCGAAAGAGGAAGAGAGGCTCCACCGTCTGGACCCAAAACTTGCGCTCTCCTTTTACCGAAACCGCACACAACAGTTCCAGGTGGACGACTAACTCTTTGTTGGCTACGTGGGCACTAAGAAGGAACGGGCGGTGCACAAGCGGACCATCTCTCGGTGGGTCATTTTGTGCATCAAGGTCTGTTATTCCTTGGCTAAAAAGGATCCTCCTGTGGGGCTGCGTGCCTATTCCATTCTGGCCACGGTGGCTACTACTGCCCTGGGTCGGGGTGGGGAGTCCCTTTGCAGGACATTTGTCAGGCAGCTACGTGGGCCTCGCTGCACACGTTTGCAAAGCCCTACTGCCTGGACAGCCAAGTCCGGAGAGATGGCTTTTTTGGCCGTTCCGTTCTCCAGGACTTCCTGGTGTGATCTTGGTTCGCAGACCCACCACCGGTGTTGGTATTGCTGGGGTATCTATTCTAAGGTAAGGAATCTAACTAACGTGTTTCTTTCAGATGCACAAGTTACTTACCTTCGGTAACATATATCTGTAAGAAACATTAGTTAGATTCCTTACCATCCCATCCCATCCTCCCCGTCTGCGAACCGATATCTAGGGTTAAGCTATCTCCCTTTGAGGGCCCTAGTTTCATGGCACCAGTGTCGGTTTCTTGCATGGCTCTGCGTTCCTGTCACAGAAAGCTATGTACAGAACTGATGTCAGCGCGTGAGGGCGGCGTTTAAGTACTTCGACGTCATCCCGGCGATCACGACGACGGACGCGGAGCCGCAGACGACGCCTACCGACGAGCAGGGGTGCTGCTGACGAAAACTTTCCAGATCCAGTCTGACGCCTGGGGATATTCTAAGGTAAGGGATCTAACTAACTAATGTTTCTTACAGATATATCGTTACGGAAGGTAAGTAACTTGTGCTGTTAGTTCAGTCGAATCAATACAACACTACAACACCCACAACGCATTAGACTATCATATCGAATCCCAGGACTGAAACTGTGCCTGAAATGACCTGGAGAGAAGGGGTCAGTCAAGCTTTGATGCTAAGGTCTAGGAGTTCCTCGTCAGTCATTGAATCTATTGAAGTGCGCAGGCCTTTAAGTGGGCCGGGTCTCACCGGGTCTGATCACTGGCAATTTTTTAAGGGGGCCTTGAATCGGGCCTCTATCGGGCTCTGTTTTGTGCCCTCGCAGTCCGTTTTTTCCCCCAGACTGCAGTGACAGCAGGCACATCGATGTGCGCGTGGTGAGCATTTTAAGGGGAAGGGAAATCCTTTAAAGAGAGTAATTTGGTAAATGGATTTCCCTTCTCTTTTTGAATCTCAGGAGCAGCAACATTGTTGTGGTGTCACCACCAGGTCTTTAAGTGGAAGGGTTTTCAATATTCTATACAAGCCATAGTTGCTGCTTATTAACTTATGCAACTAGCAACCATTGACAAAGCCAATAGTCCTGACTTGTAGGTATGATGTGACTTGTATCATGTATCTGGACGCAAATACAAGTAGGGCGGCACACTGTGCTTACATGTTTTTAAGCCACGACCTTAATTACATTGACACGTCCCCCCCCTCGCTTCCCCCACCCCCAGTTTTTTCATCCCACTTAAAGCCCTGGTAGTCCGTGATAGTGAGGTTACACGCTGCTGACGCAGACTAGTCAGGCTCTGTACCTATAAACACGAGCCAGCCATTCTTTCGAGGAATAACCTCAGCACATGACGTAGGTGGAAGGCCATCCATCTTGTGAGAACACAATGAACTGGCACTGTGCTGAGACGTTGGCTTTGCCACTGAGGCACAGGTGTGCCTCTATAGCAGTCACCCATACATGAGTGGTTGAAAAGCACCAGAGGCACAACACAGCACGTAGTGTTTTGAAAAATCCTATTACTGATTTAAAATAGCAATGTTTAGAAAAATAAAAAGAGTGCTTTACCCAGAAGACATGGTGTGGACGGTGATTCTTACAATTGTGTATTGCATTAATTGCTGGTGGCTATCTGTCTATTCAACGTGGGACATAGTCGAGGCACTAACTAATGATGCACTATATATTTACTCTGGTATTCATTAACTCTAGAGCATCAAAGTATTGTCCATTATTGGAAAAGACGGAGGTCGACTCTGTCCTGTAAAGTTTCCTCAACTCTTTTAAAGTGTTAAAAAATGGGGTCGAGGTCATATTTCTAAAACCCCTGAATTTAGGCGCTATAAAGTAGAATTCGAGGATATGCACTGAAGACTAGCAGCTGGAAGGAGATGTGGCGTTAAGTCAGGGCATGTCATTATATTCTTTGTCAACATCATATAAGGAGATATGTCAATAATCACGTAAGTCACGTGCATACATGCAATAAAGTACCGTACGTCATGTGCATATATGCAATAAAGTACCCGTTCAAAAATCTGCAGCATCATGTCCTTGCAGGAAATAACCTAATCGTGTTCCCTTTTAAATGACAGCAGGTAGTAATAAGTCCGCAGCTGAAACAGCATCTGAATTTGAGAAAAACCTGGGACAGGAGCAGAGCCTTACAATAAATGCAGATTGACGACAATCTCTTAATGGTACATTCACTACAGGGAACACATTTGCATTCTGACGAGACATTCTCAGCTTTGAATTTATGAGCAGGCACACAGTGGAAGTGTAAACAGTTTTTTAAATTTTATTTTTTTCCTGGTCCCCATCTGGACTCTGGAGCTCGAAAAACATAAATACAGATTGCCAATTTAAACCTGCCTTGTCCTTGCTGCATCAGCAGCTTACATAATGGAGAAAGGGCTTTCATGCTGGTTGTTACGCTTATGAAAGTAGTGAATCTTAGCACTGCCTCTGTCAGCAGCTCCCTCACACATTATTCATGGCCTTTTAAAATGAATATCAGGGAGTAGAATGATAGCACAAGGAAATGTTGCTCAAAGAATTCAGATATATTGAAAGCAGACGCGAGTATGTTCAATAACTAATGTGTGTTACTTGCATTATTAACAATAAAACGATTTAAACATAAAATGAATTTCACTGTTTTATTTTGGAAGCCAGTGATCTGCAAGTGTTCCATGTGACCATATGGTAATGCATGTTTTATGACACGGTTAGAAACTACTGTCTCTTTGGAAGCATAGTATTAGAATGACTCTAAGCTCCTCAAAAACCGAAAACCTATAGCGGGAATATCCATCCATGGTCCACAGGGCCTGCATATACATCCTAGAGTTACAGATTACCCACATCCGATACATGTAGTTAAATGTACAGTTAATCAAACTAACAATCTAATAATTATTTACACAGAACGTGGCCTTTCTAAAATCTGGTATGGTGTCCGGCTTATGCACCGACGGTGGAGACTCCTTGCCTATGGCATCAGCCATAGGTGGGGAATACTTTTTCTGGAACATGCTACAATTCCAGAATTTCATTAAATTGGTTATTTGTTTCAGCTCAATAATATGCTTGATTTAATTACCTTTGGCAACAGCAACATATGTAAAACCAATTGGTCTCACATTTTGGGCTTTGTAAATCATCTTTGCTGATGTTGTTTAGTACTGGCAAAGAAAAAAAATGTTTGTTACTGATGCAGATGTGCATTAACAAAAAACTAAAATCAAGGCCCAGGGCAATGACGAATGTGTGCATGTATCCTCAAGCATTCACACATATGTGTGAAGACACTACAGCTACCACAGCATGATGACGTGTGTGCATGCCTCACCACACATACGTATTTGATGCTCTCTCAGGATGCTCTAACCTTGTGTGGAGGATCCAACATGAGTGATGCTGTTTTCTTTCACTCGATGCCACTACCAGTGGGCACATACGCAAGGAAATGAGGCCAGTGGTAGAAGTGAGGAAAGGGAAGTGCTTGGATTACTTACTGGAAATATTCGTTGCTGCTCGTCCAAGTCTTTCTCGTCCCAGTAATCACTTTATTGAGGCAGACGGCCTGCCCATTATATGTTTCATATTATCAAAATTGGAAGACTAGATTGTAGTCTTTTCTCTATTACTTCCCTTCACCCCATAAATCCCACCCTGCATTCAAAATTGTTAGAAGGGGCGATCTCAGAGGGCCAGGTTGTGCTCCCCCAGACACCCCAAGATCCACCCAAGATCCACCTCTTCCCCAGAACCTGCCGAGTCTTGATCGTGAGGTCCTCACCGGGGAGGACTTCGGGTCTCGGATCGTACACACTGAGGTCACACCACACTATGAACAGACACCACACCGTTGGGTTCTAGTAACAAGTTCTTTATATAGGCAATAAACGAAGGAAGCACTCTTATATACACAGTGGTCGAGGGACCACAAAGTCTTGGAGGATTCGGGAAGGGAGAAGTGGGACAGTCTTTTAGTCTCTGGGTCCGTACGAAGCGTACCCTACGCACAGCTCTCAATCCTCGAGCCGGGGGGTACGGGATGATGGTCGTACTGGCTGCCTCACCTCCGTCGAGTCGGCTCGGTCGTGATGGTGGTCTCGATGGTCCAGCCGGACCAGAGGACTCCTCGAGCCGCGACAAGGTCAGCAGGGCTCGATCTGGAGAAGGTCGTGAGGAGCCGCGACAGCGTCAGCAGGGCTCGGAGGGTTGTAGGTTCAAGCTTGAGCCGCGACAGCGTCAGCAGGGCCCCGATGGTACGAGTTCAAGCTCGAGCCGCGACAGCGTCAGCAGGGCTCCGATGGTACGAGTTCAAGCTCGAGCCGCGACGGCGTCAGCAGAGCTCCGAGGTCTTAGAGAGGACGAGCCGCGACTGCGTCAGCAGGGCTCCGATGGTTACAAGTTCAGCTTGAGCCGCGACAGCGTCAGCAGGGCTCAGGTGGTTCAGTTCCTTAAAGCGAAGAAGGAGCCGCGACAGCGTCAGCAGGGCTCAGAGGTTCAGGATGAGTCTTCTTAGAGTCAGCCGCGATCAGATCAGCAGGCTTCAGGTCCAAGATACAACTGCCCGCTAGTTGTCGGGCGGGCCCAGTTATAGTCCTTTTGCTCTTTGATCTCCGGACCCTCGCAGGCAGAGGTCTCCTGCCCCTCGCAGGCAGAGGTCTCCTGCCCGGGGGGCTGGTCGTTGGCGGGGTCCGGCGGTCGGCTCTTTGATCCCTTTGGAAGATGGGTCCGGGAATTCCCAGACGCCCAGCGGGTCTGGAGCCAGCGCTCGGGGAGGCCAGAGGTGCGATCGAAACTGGCTCACAGGGGAGGGCCCAAGGTGTGACAGATACCAGCCCCTCAGGGGAGGCCGGAGGGGCCATCGAAACTCCCGGGCTTATCTCACTCGGGGAGCCCTTTACCCCCCATCCGGGACTGGCGCGCCTTTGGAGTCTGGGTTTCGCCGGGGCCGGGGTCACGCTAGGCCCAGGGAGCCAGGCATGTCGGGAAGGGAATATGGCGTCCGGGCCTTGTGGGGCATGCAAGGTTAGGCGCTCGGAGCCGGACATGGAGCGGGAAAGGCGGGCCTGGTCGAGGTTCTAGGGGGCTCTAGGCTTAACTGGAGTAGGTCGACCAGGCTCGGGGTGCAGGCTACACTAACGGGGAGGCTGCGCAGGGGACTCGGGGTACAGGCCTACGCTCACAGGGAGTGGAGGGACAGAGATGAACCACGCCACGAGGCCGGGTCCAACACGCGTCCCCCCCAGCTGAAGGCGGGGAGAACTACCCATCCTCTTGGGAGTTCTCTTCGCTGAGGCGGAAGAATCGGGACAGGCCGTCGGCGTTGGCGTGGTCAGAACCAGGCCGGTGCTCAACAGTGAAGTCCATCCCCTGGAGGGAGATGGACCAGCGCAGCAATTTGGGATTCTCCCCTCTCATCTGCATTAGCCACCGGAGAGGTCGGTGGTCGGTCTGGACCCGGAAGTAAGTACCGAACAGGTAGGGCCTCAGCTTCTTCAGGGCCAAAACCACCGCGAAGGCCTCCCGCTCGATGGTGCTCCACCTTTGTTCTCGAGGGAGTAGCCTCCGGCTAATGAATGCCACTGGTTGGTCTAGGCCGCTCTCGTTCACTTGGGACAGGACGGCTCCGATGCCATGTCCGGACGCGTCCGTCTGAACTACAAACTCTCGGGAGTAGTCGGGGGCCTGGAGGACTGGGGCAGTGCACATGGCGTCTTTTAAAGTTTCGAACGCCTCTTGGCAGGCGGAGGTCCAGCTGACTTTCTTTGGCTGGTTTTTGGAGGTTAACTCCGTGAGGGGGGCCACGATGCTGCCGTACCCCTTGATGAACCGTCGGTAGTACCCCGTGAGCCCTAGGTATGCCCGCACTTCCGTCTGGGTCGTGGGGGCCTCCCAGGCCACGATTGCATCGATCTTGGGCTGGAGGGGGGCTACGAGGCCGCTTCCGACCTGGTGCCCAAGGTAGACTACGGACCCTTGTCCGATCTGGCACTTGCTCGCCTTAATGGTGAGACCGGCCCTTCTCAGGGCCGTCAGCACCGCCCAGAGGTGCTGGAGGTGCTCGGGCCAGTGGGAACTGTAGACTGCGATATCGTCCAGATATGCAGCGCTGAACTCTTCCAACCCCGTCAGTACCTGGTTCACCAACCTCTGGAAGGTGGCGGGGGCGTTTTTCATCCCGAAGAGCATCACCCGAAAATGGTAGTGACCATACGGGGTGGAAAACGCGGATCTTTCCTTGGCTCCCTCGGTGAGGGCGATCTGCCAGTAGCCACTGGTCAGGTCGAACGTGCTAAGGAAGCGAGCAGCCCCGAGGCGATCGATAAGCTCGGGGGATGGGATGCGCTTCAGTTCTGGTGACGGCGTTGAGCCCGCGGTAGTCCACGCAGAACCTCAGTTCGGGGACAGCACCGGGGGCGGCTGCCTTCGGAACCAGGACCACAGGCTAGCCCATGGGCTGTCAGAGGCTTCGACCACCCTGAGAGCTAACATCTTTGATACCTCGGCCTTGATGCAGGCCCGGACTTTGTCAGGGACGCGGTAGGCTCTGTGCCGTACCGGTGGGCTGTCCCCGGTGTCCACGTCGTGGACGCACCAGTTGGTGATGCCGGGGGTGAGGGAGAAGAGGTCCGAGAACTGTCCCAACAACTGGCGACAGTCCTCGCGTTGCTCGGGAGAGAGAGAGGAGGAGAGACTCACCCCCTCTATGGAGCCATATTTTTCTTTTGCGCAGAGGAGATCGGGGAGAGGCTCCGTCTCCTCTTCTTTCCCATCGTCCGTGGCGAGGAGCAAGCTCAACTCGGACCGGGCGAAGTGGGGCTTGAGGCGGTTCACGTGGAGGACCCTCTGGGGGTTCCTGGGGGACTCTACATCGATGAGGTAGGTCACCTGGCTCTTACGTTCCACCACCTTGAAGGGCCCTGTCCACTTGTCTTGCAGGGCACAGGGCTCCACGGGGGCCATCACCCAGACCTGTTGTCCGGGCTGAAACTCGGCCAGAGTGGCATTCTGGTCATACCACCGTTTCATTTCTTCTTGACTGGCCTCGAGGTTTGCCTCGGCCAGTTCTCTGAACTTCCTCGTCTGGTTCCGGAGGGCCAGAATGTATCGAAACACATCGGGAGGGGGCTGTGGAGCCGCTGTCTCCCACCCTTCCTTGACCAGGCTGAGGGGCCCCCTGACGGGGTGCCCGTAAAGGAGTACGAAGGGGCTGAACCCCAGGGACTTCTGGGGGACTTCGCGGTATGCGAAGAGGAGACAGGGGAGGAGGACGTCCCACTTACGCCTCAGGGGCTCTTCGAGACCCATGATCATTCCCTTGAGGGTCCGGTTGAATCGCTCCACCAGACCGTTACCCAGGGGGTGATATGGGGTGGTAAATTTGTACGTCACCCCACATTGTTGCCACAGGGACTTCATGTATTTCGAGATGAAGTTGGTCCCTCGGTCGCTGACGACCTCTCGGGGGAATCCCACCCGGGAGAAGATGGCCATGAGGGCCCGCCCCACTACGGGGGCGGTCACCGTTCGGAGGGGAATGGCTTCGGGGTAGCGGGTGGCATGGTCCACCAAGACAAGGATAAAGCGGTGACCCAAGGAGGTCCGGGGGTCGAGGGGCCCCACGATGTCGATTCCCACCCTTTCAAAGGGGGTACTGACCACGGGGAAGGGTTGGAGGGGAGCCTTGCGCTTCCCCCCGCTCTTTCCGCTGGACTGACACATGGGGCAGGAGTTACAGTGGGCCTCCACATCGGAGCGCATGCCCGGCCAGTAGAAGTGTGTGACTAGGCGGTGATATGTTTTGTCTTGACCCAAGTGTCCCGCCAGGGGCACATCGTGGGCCAGGTTCAGGAGGAAGCCGCGGAAGCGTAGGGGTACCACCAGCACTCGGCCTGACCCTAGCTCGGCGGACTTTTGTTCGCTATACAAGAGGCCGTTTTCCCAATAGACAAAGTGGGAGCCGGACTGGTCACCGGCGGCCTGGGCGGCGGCCTGCTGCCGCGGCCCAACCAAGGATGGACAGGAGGTCTGTTCTAGGCAGAATTCTTCTCGGGACGGGCCTCCTTCCTGGCGCCACTGGGCCAGCTCAGGCAGGTCGTCCAGGCTCGGGGTCGGTTCGATGCCAGGGCCGAGGGGACCTGCGTCGGGGGGAAGCCCTCTCTGGGGAACAGCTCAGGGGTCTCAGAGGGTTCAGGGACCTCGGGGTCCTCGGGGGTCGCCGGTGCCGCCTCTACAGTCGCCCCTTCGGGGGTGGCCCTTCGGGCGGTCATCGACCGGGTATTCACACAGGCCCACTCGGGCAGGCCCACCATCTCCAAGTGGGTCCTTTTCTCAACCCGCTGCCATGGGGAGCTCTCTAGATCGTTGCCGAGCAGGCAGTCCACGGGCATGTCTGAGCGGACCGCCACTCGTAACTCTCCGGAGACGACCCCCCATTCGAACGGGACTTGAGCTATCCGGCAGGTGCGGACGGAGTTATCAGCTGCGATCACCCTGCAGGAGATGTGGGGAACAATCTGGGCTTCGGTGACGAGGTGCCGTTTGACGGCGGTGATACTGGCCCCAGTGTCTCGGAGCGCCCCTATGTGATGGCCATTGACAGTCACCTGCTGTCGGCATTTCTCGGTGTTGTCGGGTAGGGGGGCTCCAGGGACCATCTCCAGATCATCCAGGGAAACTAACATCATAGCTGCGGGGTCAGCTCCCTCGAACTCCTCTTCTCCCTCTTCTTCTAGGGCTACTGAGGTGATGTAGCGCACTGGGGGCCCTGCAGCGGCAGGCTTCTTGAACAAAGGGCAGCGGGGGTCATTGGCATAGTGCCCTGGTTGCTGGCAATGGAAGCAGGCTTGGCTGACTCGGGCCCTGGCTTAGCTGGGGGGAACCCTGCGCGCGCTGTGGGAGGTGAGGTGCCGGGCTGGTTTCTGGGGGGACTGCGCGGGGACCCTACCTGGGATCCCCTCTGTCTATTCTGATTCCCCCCTCCCCTCTGGCGAAACGATCCCTGTTCATTTCGGGCAGAATCTCCCCCGGGCCCCCGGGGGACTCTGGTGCTCACCCAGCGATCGGCCTCGACGGCCAGCTTCCGGGGGTCAGCCAACTTGCTGTCCAGGAGGTGCTGTCGGAGTTCCACAAAGCAATTCAGGGACAAATGTTCATATGCAATGATGTCGATGAGCCCCTCGAAGGTGGATACGTTGCTGCCCTTGATCCACCCTTCCAGGGCCCTGCTGTAGAAATTGACATATTCTACCCATGTGGTGCCCGGGATCTTCTTGCATTCTCGGAAGCGTTGGCGGTACATTTCTGGGGTGAGCCCGTACCTTGTGAGGAGGGCCTCTTTCATGTGGCTGTAGGAGATCTGTTCGGCAGACGGTAGGTCGAGTAGGGTGTCTCTCCCCTCACTCAGGAATCGACCCCACAGCCCGGCTCCCCAATCTTTCTGCGGAACTCGATGGGAGGTCATGGCGACCTCGTAGGCCTTGAACCATTGCTGGATGTCATCGTTTTTGTAATATTCTTTGACCACATCCTTGGGGATGTGGACCTTGGGTTCCACTGGGGGAACGGACTCTCGGGTTGCTGCTGTTCGGTTGTCTTCGTTTTTTAGTTCTATTTCCAATATGCTGCGCTCGTGCTCCAACTGGAGCTTCTTTCCGTCATGTTCTCGCTGGAGTTTCTTCTCCTCCAGTTCTCCTTGCAGTCGCAGCTGCTCGATGGCTAGCTTTTTCTCGGCCAGCTTGAGTTCTACCTCCATCTTCAAACGGGCTAGTTCTAGCTCGTGGCTTCGGTTGTGTTCTCTGTCGGTCATCTCTTCTCAAGACAGACCTCTCTCTGTGCTGTGAGTCCGCGTCGGGGACTCTGCTCTTTCTTGCTCTGGGGCGTGGGTTTCGATCCGGGGGGCTCCCCCTCCATCGGCTTCTGTCGGTGCTGGAGGTTGGGCTCCAGTCTCCATCCAGGCTGTTAGAGCTTGTTGAAAGTCCTCTTTGGTGTTTAGTCCCGTTGTCGGGATTTGGCGATTTATGCAAAACTGCTTCAGCTGCCGGTGTGTTTAATCTCCCAGAAGTTCCATCTGGAAGGTGGTTTCGTCGTTGGTGATGCTCATGGTTACTCTTCGTTCGGGTAGTGTGTCAGTGCTGTACGATCCCTAGACGTAGGTTCTTATCGCGACGCTGCCACCAATGTTAGAAGGGGCGATCTCAGAGGGCCAGGTTGTGCTCCCCCAGACACCCCAAGATCCACCTCTTCCCCAGAACTTGCCGAGTCTTGATCGTGAGGTCCTCACCGGGGAGGACTTCGGGTCTCGGATCGTATACACTGAGCTCACACCACACTATGAACAGACACCACACCGTTGGGTTCTAGTAACAAGTTCTTTATATAGGCAATAAACGAAGGAAGCACTCTTATATACACAGTGGTCGCGGGACCACAAAGTCTTGGAGGATTCGGGAAGGGAGAAGTGGGACAGTCTTTTAGTCTCTGGGTCCGTACGAAGCGTACCCTACGCACAGCTCTCAATCCTCGAGCCGGGGGGTACGGGATGATGGTCGTACTGGCTGCCTCACCTCCGTCGAGTCGGCTCGGTCGTGATGGTGGTCTCGATGGTCCAGCCGGACCAGAGGACTCCTCGAGCCGCGACGAGGTCAGCAGGGCTCGATCTGGAGAAGGTCGTGAGGAGCCGCGACAGCGTCAGCAGGGCTCGGAGGGTTGTAGGTTCAAGCTTGAGCCGCGACAGCGTCAGCAGGGCTCCGGTGGTCTTAGAGGTCGGGCCGCAACAGTGTCAGCAGGGCCCCGATGGTACGAGTTCAAGCTCGAGCCGCGACAGCGTCAGCAGGGCTCCGATGGTACGAGTTCAAGCTCGAGCCGCGACAGCGTCAGCAGGGCTCCGAGGTCTTAGAGAGGACGAGCCGCGACAGCGTCAGCAGGGCTCCGATGGTTACAAGTTCAGCTTGAGCCGCGACAGCGTCAGCAGGGCTCAGGTGGTTCAGTTCCTTAAAGCGAAGAAGGAGCCGCGACCGCGTCAGCAGGGCTCAGAGGTTCAGGATGAGTCTTCTTAGGGTCAGCCGCGATCAGATCAGCAGGCTTCAGGTCCAAGATACAACTGCCCGCTAGTTGTCGGGCGGGCCCAGTTATAGTCCTTTTGCTCTTTGATCTCCGGACCCTCGCAGGCAGAGGTCTCCTGCCCGGGGGGCTGGTCGTTGGCGGGGTCCGGCGGTCGGCTCTTTGATCCCTTTGAAAGATGGGTCCGGGAATTCCCAGACGCCCAGCGGGTCTGGAGCCAGCGCTCGGGGAGGCCAGAGGTGCGATCGAAACTGGCTCACAGGGGAGGGCCCAAGGTGTGACAGATACCAGCCCCTCAGGGGAGGCCGGAGGGGCCATCGAAACTCCCGGGCTTATCTCACTCGGGGAGCCCTTTACCCCCCATCCGGGACTGGCGCGCCTTTGGAGTCTGGGTTTCGCCGGGGCCGGGGTCACGCTAGGCCCAGGGAGCCAGGGATGTCGGGAAGGGAAGATGGCGTCCGGGCCTTGTGGGGCATGCAAGGTTAGGCGCTCGGAGCCGGACATGGAGCGGGACAGGTGGGCCTGGTCGAGGTTCTAGGGGGCTCTAGGCTTAACTGGAGTAGGTCGACCAGGCTCGGGGTGCAGGCTACACTAACGGGGAGGCTGCGCAGGGGACTTGGGGTACAGGCCTACGCTCACAGGGAGTGGAGGGACAGAGATGAACCACGCCACGAGGCCGGGTCCAACAAAAATGCTGTGAATGCATGAAAGCTATTGCCGGCTGGATGTCCTCAAACTGCCTGAAACTAAACGCAGGCAAGATGGAGGTCATCATTTTCGGCAATGACCCTAACATCTGGACCCCTGACTGGTGGCCTGAAGAAATGGGAATACCCCAGGACCCTACTAGGAAAGCCAAGAACTTAGGGGTGATCGTGGACAATAAACTTACTTTTGGGGATCAGGTTAGCAGAGTTGTTTCAACAAGCTTTTATCTCTTCAGAGTCTTGAGGAAAATAAAATTCTTTCTACCTGAGGATAGTTTTAGGATGGCAGTCTCAGCTGTACTATTGTAATAGTCTGTATCTGAATATTCACAAGAAACATCTATACAGACTCCAGCTGGTGCAAAATGCAGCAGCCAGGTTGTTAACCGGCACACCTAGGTTTATCTCTGTTAGGAAGGAACTTATGCAGCTCCACTGGCTCCCAGTGAAACAGCGTGCACAATTCAAAGCACTTTGCACGGTGTTTAAGTTTCTGACACGCAGGGGCCCTGAATATCTGTGGAAACACCTTCAATGGTATGTCCCCGAGAGAACGCTGCGATCCGCGGAGGCAAAGCAAGTGGTTGTCCCCCGAATAAGAAAACCCAATTGGGGTGGCAGAAGTTTCATTACTTGTGCTGCTAAATTCTGGAACAACCTACCACTACATCTCAGGAATTATACCGAACTCCTCTCCTTTAGGAGGGGGATGAAAACAGGGCTGTTTTCCGAATAGCCATTTTATTTTTTGATAGCCAGTTAGGCACGGCTCAGCGCCTAGACACCTTGGGGTAGAAGTGCGCTTTAAAAGCTTATTAACATAACATAACATCAAAGCTTTAAACAAGCATCCCACTTTTAAGTGATCTTCAGGGCAAAGTGGAGGAAGGAAGGTAGGTAGACTGGGCTGAGGAGGACTTGGAAGAGGAGTAATGAAGACTACCAATAAATAATACGGGCATTACCTTCCCGTCAGTCTTCCTCTGGCAAGTAACTTATTGAGAATGTACTAAAGCTGACAGAAGTACACGTACAACTTGGGATGTTTAGCCAGAGTTTTTTTTCACGAACTAAATAGAAACAGGTTCCAACACGTCGGTACAAAAATAAAGTATCTTTGTCCTGAGATACAAATGGGTAATAATAAGTTACAAAAGTATTTGATGTAGCCGATTTTGCAGCCATACCCATCTCCTGTAAATGTACCCCTTTTGCTTCTGCCTAAAATGAAGCTACATTTCTTGATGATTTACCTTGGATTACTTTTGGAATTTCCCTTCCCATAGATCTATATATTTGGCAATGGCTAGCTTTCATAGGTTCCTTTCCCTTTGGACCTCCAAATGGAACAAATAATCCAATACACTGATTTCTTTTTTTCTTTCCAAACGTACTGATATGGATCTTTTAACATTAGAGGGTGTGAAGCTCCTGTTTTCCACACCCAGACAAATTTAGAAGGATCCATTTTTGATTCGCATGGAATTGGAACAAATCCTGGGCTTGGTCTAAGAACTATCCTTTCACGAAGAATCTTTAAATTAAGATGACTAATTACATGGGAATGTATCCAGCTGTAGTCTCTACTAGAAAAGCAGCTTTAGGTGAGGGCCACTGCAAATGAAAAGATTGAAAGGATGTCCTTGTAACCCCAGTAAAATTGTGGGAAGATCCCAAGGGGGTAAAGGAGAATGGATGTTTCGCCTCTTGTCTCCAAAACTTCTAATAAGCCTGGAAACTAGGTAATTGTATCTCTTTTAGAGAACCTCAAGGCTCTCTACGGCCCATTATAGTTGATCATTGGACATTTCCTGTACAAGTAGCTAAACCAAATTGAAAATCATTTCTAAGAAAACCCAGAAAGCATTACAACATTTATGATTGTGTAGGCCCTTGTCTGTAGACCAACAGACAAAATGGTTTAAGTGTTTTACCTAACTAGCAATATTAGAGGGTTTTCTAGAACCCTAAATGTCTAAGCTACTTCACCTTAAAAACCTCTCTCTTGAACTTCAGGCCATGAGGTGAAGACAGTTAAGAGCCTATTGGAATTGGTGAGGAAACTGTAGAAGAGATGTGTTAGACTTTGCATCCTTAGCATGGTTTACCCAGAGTTTTTGCTTTCAGACCTCTTGTTTTTAGGTCGAGCCTGTCCCATTCCGCAGGAATGGATAGGATTGAATTCAAGTGCTCGATCGGCTAGTGAAACCACTGGCGTTTCTTCACAGTGCATGTGAGGTCACGTGGCCACAAAGCGGGTCACGTGACCACACAAGCACGCGCATCTCCCTAATCTGCCTGCCTCCTTGCTCGCATTCACGCCCCAGGCTCTCCCACCCCCATACGGCTTCCCTCCTCGCTCGCATTCACGCCCCAGGCTCTCCCACCCCCATCCGGCTTCCCTCCTCGCTGGCATTCACGCCCCAGGCTCTCCCACCCCCATCCGGCTTCCCTCCTCGCTGGCATTCACGTCCCAGGCTCTCCTACCCCCATCCGGCTTCCCTCCTCGCACTTAAAACATCTCGCGCGATGGCTGTTGATCCATCTACGCAGACGGCATGCTCCCTTCCAACATCTCGCTAACACAGCGATCACATCGTTCTCTCTTATACCATTCCACATTCCCACAGGGGCAACGGGACACTCCGACAGCTGAAAAACAACACCAGAAAGAAAGCTGCCCCGCCCATCAATCACCCTCCCACGCCAGCAGCTCTTCCCGCTCCGACCCCCTGCTCTCCGCCCCCTGCTGCATCTACTTTTTTTTCTTTTGCTTCTGCGGCATGTATGGGAAGTCTCTCTCATCGCACAGCTGCTTCATCTGCACGATTGAAAACAGGCAGGTTCCCGTTTCCTGCTCCTGTTGCGAGCTCTGCTCCTATCTGAACGCTTTTTTTTATTTATACCATTCCACATTTATCATTACTGCTCATTGGGCAGCTTTGATGCTACCAGGACATTCAGCGCTTGCCCTGTTCAGAAGCATGGTGGCAGGGTGGGATTACACCTATTTAAATCACATATTGGCAGCTACATGGTGCTTGCACTGGTGATACTGGCATCAAGGATCATTATTTTTTTTTTTAGCACTTGTGTGTGTTTTAAAAGCGTGCCATGGTTTCAATGCGCGATGGCATTGCACGGGCTTTTAGCCACAAGTTGAACGTGTCATTTTACATATCCCGGTACATTCAGTTTCGGATTTCAAGGGGAACTAAGTTACATGTTCCGATCGTGGCTCCACACAAATGGTAACATTCTTGACTTCAGACATGCCGTTAGTGGGAAACGGGTCCAGAGCGCTACAGTGATAATCTGTTCGTCTTTTTCATCATTGCTCAAGCAGTAAAGATGTTGACATAGGCTTTGAATACAGGCCGAGTTCTGAATATTACTCGGAAGGAAAGGGGTAGATATAAAATTGCACAATAATTCCTCACATGGACAACATATTTAGCAAGACGGAATGTTTCAGGTTGAATGCTAAGAGCAGACGTGTCCCTGTTTTGCATCTTTTGGGCTCTTAATAAAATAAAGAACAAGCATTGGAAATGCAATAGGTCTCGTTTTAACGCAAATTTAAGCTATAGGCCTTGTAAGTGACAAAGCCTTTTATTTATGTTCTAAAAACCAGAACGCAAAAATAAAGGGCATTATCATTTACAATGCTAATAGTTCAGACTCGCGTAATTGCGAGACCTATTGCATTTCCAATGCTTGTTACTGTTTTGGCTGACTTTATTTTTGCTGGCTTTAGGAATCTGAGCAGTTTACCACTGCTAACTAGAGCTAAAGTGCATGTGCTCTATACTTACAACATGGTAAAATTGGCTTATCCACAATTGGCATATTTAATGTACCAATACGTCCCTAGTAAAGTGCCTCACATATGCGCAGGGCCTGTGAATGAAATGGTATTAGTGCGCCTGCAGCACCGATTTTGTCACCCACTTAAAGTAGCACTCTAAACATGTTTTGGGCCAGTGACTGCAGAGCCTGTGTGTGTAGTTTTAAACTGCCATGTCGACCTGGCTGGTTAACCTCCTTGTCAGGCGCAAACCTTCCTTTTTATTTATTACACGTAAGTCACCCCAAAGGTACGCCCTGGACAGCCCATGGGCAGGGTTCAGTGTATTTAAAAAGTAGAACATGTAAAAGTAGGACATGTTGTCAAGAGACTAGACTCACAGAATGAAACTCTTCATGCCTCACAGGTGGAGAATTGACACATAAATCCCAACTCCCCACTCAGACTTCCCCAAGCTTCCACTGTAATTGAAAACTGAGTGAACCCCAAAGGGGTAAAGGGGATGGGGATAGAGTAGAGACTGCCTCGTCTAGTTCTTCTGGTTCACCTTATGACCTCCGTAGTCTTCTTAATGGATTTTGAGTGAATATGGAGATGCTGGGTTCACTGCAATCATAAAACACAACAGTTACTTTCTTTCTACTTTAGCTTATATGATTCACTACTATTTTATAAGTATTTATATTCTCAGACATTGCTCTTACCCACTAGACTAAGGCTTTTGATTATTTTATTTTTAAAATTGAATAAAAGAACTTTGAGTAACTTAGTTTTCTTCTCAGAAATTATTAAAACCTTCTTCAAATAACTTCTTTACACACTCATGCCATCTTCTTGTAACCTGTGTTCATATGTCATATATATCATAGTTTATTGTATGTGATTACTTAAAATCTGTACAAATTTCAAAATAATTTAAAAAAAGGATATAAATATATCTTTACATACACGAATAATGAAAGCATCCAACAATGTTACCTCCGTAAAGCTAGGGAATATGCAATTTTTTAAAATCCAAACGACATTGATGATACCCCTGGGTTATTAGCTAAAGTGCAGGTGCTGGACCATCGGCATATAATGTTATATTTGCGTTACAAATACATTTCCAAAATACATCTTTTTCGTAGCAAATACCGTGATATTACTTCAAACCTTATGATCAGTGTTTTAAAAGACAAAAAGCTGGAAAATTAGCAGGCCCTGATTGGAATAGCAAGTTCCTGGAAAAGTGCAAAATTATACAGTAACATTTAAAATGTATGTTAAAAGCAAACTTCTGAGGTCCTACTGATTAAATTATCTCTTAATAAATTTTGCATTAAGTCCATTTGTTACATTGATGAGTGAGCTAAACCCATGCCAGCGTTGTTCATACATTTTTATTTTCCTCCAGATTAACTTGCTGTAAAAGTTTCCTTACTTCTGCCAGATATTTTACTCCCCCGCAGGCCAAGATTATAGAGGACCCTTCCATCCAGTGAATCTCGGCTTGCCTGCACGTGCGAATGTTCAATTCATTAAAAATGGGTTTTAAATACTGTCTCCTCAGGTCAATAACTGCTGGGCATGCACATAGCAGGTGAGTTAGTGTTTCTTTAAAAGAGCCACATAATCGACAATGCGCTGCTTGTTGGTAATTTTTCCAAGATGGCTGTAGGTCTTTTGAATCGTGCAAGCTTATCCGATAGTTTGAGAGGCTCTTTTTAACTCAGTGCTAAAATGAGCTGCTCAGTAAGCTTGAGGCTTTAAAGATGAGCAAGAATTGATCACGGTAACCTGTGTTCTTTATCTTTTAACAGTTTTCAATTTACAATTGGTACATTTAACTTTTTTCTCTTTTACACAGGCACTACTACTTGCATGTCCGCGGTCAGCAATTATTCAGGTACTACTTAAACGTCTTTTCCCTTAAACTCCAAAAATCGTCTTAAGTTCTCTTTTCGTTCTTTTCTGCTTGCTGTAACTGTAGGAAAGTAGGATCTGCTTTCATAGTCACTCCCACTTTTTGCTGGTGTCATTATGTTTTTTGACTAGTCTAACTGGGATCCTGCTAACCAGGACCCCAGTCTGAGTGCTTCTTCCCTAAATTGGACATGGTGGGTACTTAGGTCCACTCCAGGTTGGCTACCTATGTACCCTGATAAGTCCCTAGTATATGGTAAAATGTACCCAGGACATAGGTACACCGGGGTCCCTCATGGGCTGAGGCATGTATTATGCCACCCACGCTGGGAGGCCTCAGGGTAGCAATTGCGCTATATAAAATTCCACCTCATTCATTCATTCACAAGAGACCCCTCAGATAGTGACTCCAGGCCAGCCATTGCAGCCTGTGTAAGCTGGTGCTAGAACCACTTGCAACAGATGTTGGTTTTATGTGTAGTGACCTCCGATATAGGGAAACCTATAAGTCACCCCTAAGGCAGGCCTTTCTATCCTGAAGGCAGGGTGTTGGGTCCTAAGTGTGAGGGAGCCCCTGCATGAGCGGGGCACCCTACAACCTTTGCAGTCCATTTTCTTGGGTTGTAAGTGCATCACCCATTACGATATATAGAGTGGCCATGCGTCATTATGCGATGACCATCACTAAAATAGCTCTAACAAACCCTGTCATGTTTGGTATGAAACATTTTGGAATCCTAAACCCACACCTTAAACGGCTCCTCCGGGAGGCCCTTGGTGCTCCTACTACTAGTCTCGCAGTTCAGACAGCAAGCTAGGGCTGCTGACAACCAGAGACATGTTTCTGACCTCCTGCTGCTGAGCCAAGCTCGAGCAGGGGAAGGCAGAGCAAAATATATCCTATCACAGGGAGGTATGACCACCTCCCAGACAGGGTTTAGTGTATTGGGGCAGGGCGGGGGCACTTGCCAGCACTACTGAGACTGCTTGAAGGGCACATTTGGTGCCCTCCTTGCATACTCCAGTTCAAACCAGTTAAGGGAACCATTGCCTTCTGCTCTTGCATGAAACTGGACAAAGGTCATGGGAGTATCCTCTCCACTGTCCAGCCCCTCTTCTGGGAGGGACCCTTGAACCGTCCTAGCCCTTTCCTAAGGGTACTAAGGGCTTACCTGTGGGTAGGTCCTGAAGAAGATCAGCAAAAATGGTCAGGCGATTTAATCGATGTCTCTTCAGTAATTTTGCCCGGCGTTAAACGCCTCTAATACCTTACAAAGATTATCAAATAAAGAGGCAGGCGCTGGAGACAGGAAGACAGGAAACACGTTTTATTCCGACGGAGCAGAACACATCAGATCGGACAACAAGGTATCGTCTTGAGGTGCTCTCTGACAGCCTCTCTGAGACCTGGTCTTTTATACACTGGTTTATGACATGTGACCGTTCTTTATTACAGCAAAGACATTGTGAAGTATGAGGATGACATCCCCGGCACCCCCCCAGTTCCGGCCCACTCCAACACATGACTACAGTAGAGGTCCTCACCCCCTATACAACAGGAGGGGGCTATCACGCAGCTGAGTGTTTCGCCGATTCCTTTGGAATGTGTGCGCCTGATCGAATCTCAAGGGGTGGGGAGGCCATGATCAATAGTAGCTCCTTTGAAAAGGGTCGAGTGCATACAGTAGTGAGCAATAAACTGTATCCTCAGGCCAAGGGATGACCAGCGGTTCGTACAGACAATCGGGCTCAGAGGAAGGGGTCATCAAAGGAGAGGTATTCATGGAAGGAAAGGATCAGTGTGATCAGTGTGGATAATCGGAAGGAGGTGTTGGTCAGGCGCGGGGTGTGATTCCTAGAGACAGAGTCATGTGGAAGAGGAGGGTTCATGACTTACGCATGTGGATGCGGGGTCAGCCAGAGTGCATGGGGAGGCTTGCAGGGTCAGGGAAGTGCGCTGATGATCGATCGTGAACAGGGAGATCATGGTACCTAAAATGGCTGTCGTGTATGTTCATACGTGGGTCTGAGGAATGGACAAGATGGCGCAGATGATGTTTAGTTCACGATCTAAAATTCCACAGTCCTCCCTTTTAACATGTCTCGCCAGTTTGTCAATTCGGATCTATCCCCATAAGACCACGTATTTCTATCTCATAGAGGGGACTCATGTGCTCAGTTCTGAAGTCCAAAGTCTTAGGGCACATATAGTTAGAAATGAGTGAACACAAAGGTGGCAGACATTGAATACCTAAGCAGCATCCACACAGTACTACAAATGGTATCAGTATAAATGTAAACAATCTCCATCCCCAGTCCTTCAAAGTGTCCCAAAACCAGCTTCCAAGCGACCATCCTTCTTGCTCTTGGTGAACCTCTGAGGATAGTCTGTGGAGGTGTTCAATTGCTTTGTAGACTGAAGGCGAGTTATCTGGCACATAGGTGCAACAGCTGGAGCCGATGATGCGGCATGCTCCTCCACGGTCGGCCAGAATCACATCTAGAACAAGGCGGTTTTGGAGAGCCACCAGGCGGACTGCCTGAAGCTCAGCCGTGTTGTTAGCAAGGATGCCAGCCGTGATGTTAATGGTTGTTTCTACTGCCTGAGTTAGGTGTCGGATAGCGCGGCTGTTTGCCATTGGTCCCCACAGAGGAACAAGTCCCTTTGCTGCATCCAGGAACTGTGCTCCGGTGGAGTCGGCTTGTTCAACATCTTCGGCGCGCTTTTGCCGGTGGTGGTAGGCTGAGGCCACATACGTGGGAGGAAGAATGAAGGCGATGTAGCACGTACCCCTCCAACCTTTCGGGAGCCAGGTGTAAGCTTTGGTGCCACAAACAAAATACATATTCGGAGAAGCAACAAAGGAAGGAGGATCAACTGAGACCAATGTTCTGGTGATGCGGCAGGAACTGTGACCCACCAGCTGCGTTCCCTGGCCTTCAAGACACACGAGTCCTGTGACGTTGATGACAGACAGAGCCACGGTCAGGGTGGCAGCTGTTTGCTTCCGCAGGTGGGAGAAGGTGGGTCTGGCTGGATTGTGGAGTACTTGCACTTCGACTCTTTCTTTGGCAGGGATGTTCATAAGGAAGGCGAAACCTGAGACCGCAGGACAAATGGGGGCAGACGTTCTTCCTGTTTTGTTCAGCCAGAACCCATAGTAGAAGTGTGACACTGTCTGACCAGAAGCGGTGTTGTCCTTGTTGCTCTCCTGCAAGAGGATCAACCAGGCGAGGCAGGAGCCGTGAACTGAGAAAGGAGAAGGGATGAAAGGTATAGAGTGTTCAGTGGCATGCGGGAGCAACCCGCAGATCCAGCAGTTTGTGGCATTTGTAGCAAGGTTGTGCTGGTGCAGCAATTGCACGAAGGAATCGTTCCAGAACTCCCTACGCCTCTCTCGGAGCTGAGGCGAAAGGGGGATCAAGTGATGCTCTTTCATGGTGGTTGGCTGTACAGTGGCCAGCAATGTCTGGTGAGCGGGTGAGCTGTCCTCCAAGATCCAGAAGGAAGTCATGAGGAGGAGGCAAAAGAGGAAGACAATGAAGAAGGCGATTGTCTTTGATTTGTGCAAATTGTCAGTCTTTGGGTTCCTGTAGTGGGTATTTCCTGTTGCTTTCATTATCTTCTTATCGGGCGCTTCCATCATCTTCTGATCTGGCGCTTCCATCATCTTCATCTTCAAGGTGCTCGGTAGTGGGCAGAACCACAGACTTCGTTTAGCTTCTCTCCGGGTAACCCTTGGTTGGTTTTGGGTCACCGTTCTGAGATTTTAACTTAGTCAGTGGCCTACTTAGCCGAAGCTCCCTCCTTTCGACGCAGGAAATACCCTTCCCGGGATGGCACAGTGGGATCAGAGAATTTTGCAAGTTCAAGTGCCTCTGTATCAGGATAGCAGTTCAGTGATGGCCGGTCTTTGTTCAGGAGCTCTTCTTGGGTGTCGACGTTTTCTGTCGTGGCCAGGGTCGAGGAGACTTTCTTGCAATGATGGGCATGCAGCCAGTGCTTCTTTCCCTCCACTCGAAGAGCCGTCCGAGTGGTGATCAGTACTTGCCAGGGGCCCGTCCACCGGGGTTCCAGACTCTTCGCTCGTTGAAAGTTCCGGACTAGGACGTAATCTCCCGGTTGGATATCGTGACCGGGGCCCCTGGAAGCATCGGGGATAGCCTGCTGCACCTGTTGATGAATGACAGTCAACGTTTTAGTTAATTTGCACAAATAATCTGACAACAGGACGTCGGGGACGTCGTGAATGGAGGTTGGCTTGGGGGCAGTCCAGAGGTTCATTGGTCGTCCAAACACCACCTCGTAGGGGGTCAAGTGGTGCTTAGTGGGAGTGGAGCGCATCAATAGCAATGCCAGTGGGAGGGCATCTGGCCACTTAAGCCCTGTGGTGGCCACTATTTTTGATAGTTTCAGCTTCAGTGTAGCATTGTGTCGCTCAACTAGGCCAGCGATTGGGGATGGAAGACCGCATGGAACCTTTGTTTTACTCCCAGCCCCTTCAGGATTAGTTGGATAACTTCAGCTATGAAGTGGGGGCCATTGTCGCTCCATAAAATTCTGCAAAGGCCGTAGCGAGGGAAAAACTCTTTCAGTAGTACTTTGGCAGTAGTCATGGCAGTGTTATCACGGGTTGGATAGGCTTCCACCCATTTGCTGAAGGCGCATACAATGACTAGTACATACTTCAAGCCTTGGCATCTCTCCAGCTGGATGTAATCCATCTGAAGGACTTCAAAGGGGTGGTCGGGGGTCCCAAACCCTCCCCGGGGTACCACAGTTCCTTTCCCGGGGTTGTGTTGTAGGCAGATAAGGCACTGCTGGACCAGGCGTTTGGCTGAGTCGGGGATTTTGTTGTTGTGCCAGACTTTGGAAATGAGTTCAATCATGGGGGCAGAACCTATGTGTGCAGGGGAGTGTGCCATAGTCAGTATGGGGATCAAGTATGAGTCAGGCAGCAACCATTTGTTTGTGTCTTTTGTCCGCCAGCAGCCTTCGTCGTCCTTCAAACCCACCCGTGCCCACTCAGTCAGTTCGTGAGGTGTGCTGGCCGACTGGATGTCCCTAATCGTTTCCCTAGCGTCAGTCCATTTTTCTGCTTGCGACCTGGTCACATACATGCGTGTCGTCGTCCTATTCTCAGCTGTGGTTCGGGCAGTGATGTCGGCCAATGCGTTTCCCTGTCCAACTAAGTCCGTCACCTTCTTGTGTGCCTGGCATTTGATCACTGCTAATCGTTCGGGGAGGAGAACTGCTTCAATCAGGGCGGAGACTAGATCTCCGTGGAGAATGGGTGTGCCATGGGACGTCAGGAATCCCCTTTCCCTCCACAAGAGCCCAAAAAGATGAACCACCCCGAAGGCATACTGGCTGTCCGTGTAAATGTTCGCTGTGGTTCCTGCCGCTATGATACATGCTCGTGTGAGGGCAATTAGCTCGGCCGCCTGTGCGGATCGTTGTGTGATGCGGGCGGTTTCAACTACTGTTCGGGCTGTCGTCACCGCATAGGCAGCTGAGCTGGTGCCGTCTGGGAGTTTGATACAAGAACCGTCTACCCATAGTTCTCCATCAGGGTCTGTAAAAGCAGTGTCTCTAAGGTCAATTCTACTTCTGGTCTGTTCGTCCGTGAGGGTCACACAGTCGTGTATAGGGGGCACATCAGGGTCATTTTCAGGCAAGGGCAACAGTGTAGCAGGATTCAAAGTCGTGCATCTCTTAAGAGTGATATGGGGTGCAAGCAGAGTCAATTCGTACCCCGTCAGTCGTGCACTAGTCAAGTGTTAAGTCTTGGTCTGGTTCAAGAGGGTGTCAACTGCGTGGGGTACTAACACCGTGAGAGAGTTCGAAAGTACAATTCCCTCGCTCTGACGGATAGAGACAGCAGCAGCGGCTACTGCTCGGAGGCAGGCAGGTAAAGCTCTGGCGACTGGGTCAAGAGTGGCAGAGAAGTAGGCACAAGGGCGTTGTTTGGAGCCGATGGGCTGAGTTAGAACAGACAATGCGCATCCCTCCCTTTCGTGAGTGAAGAGAGAGAAGGGCTTGGAGTAATCTGGTGTCCCTAGGACGGGTGCCGAGCAAAGGGCATCTCGCAACTCCTTAAAGGACGCTTGGCATTCGGGGGTCCAAGGGAGCGAGAAGGGAACATCTTTGGCCAACAGGGAAAGTAGGGGTTTTATGATGAGACTGAAATTTGGTAACCACTGTCGGCAAAAGGAGGTAAGGCCCACCAATGAACGGACTTGCTTCTGTGTTTTTGGGATGGGGGTGTCTAGGATGGTTTGGATTCGATCGGGTGTAAGTTTCCTCCCTTCTTTGGACAGGAGATGGCCTAGGTATGTTACTTGAGGTTGACAGAACTGCAGTTTCTTTTTGGAGACTTTGTGGCCATTCTCCGCAAGAAAGTGCAAGAGTTGGATAGTGGCTGCGATTGCAAGAGGAGTGGTGTCGGCCGCCAAAAGGATATCATCGACATATTGGATCAACACCACTCCATCTGGTAGCTGGACGGCGTCCAGCTGTCTTTTGAGGGCCTGGCTGTAGATGCTGGGACTTTCAGTGTAGCCCTGGGGAGCTCTACAAAATCGATACGAACGGTTTTGTAAAGTGAAGCCGAAGAGATAACGGCTGTCTGGATGGATGGGGATAGAGAAAAATGCATTCTTGAGATCAATAACGGTGAAGGTGGTGGCAGTGGACGGGATGAGGGTCAGAATGGTGGTGATGTCTGAGACTACGGGGTACTGTGGTACTACCACTTTGTTGATTTCTCGCAGGTCGATGATGAAGCGGTACGCTTTCTCATCTCCCTCACCTTGCTTCTTAACAATGGGTAGGATAGGGCTGTTGCAGACATTACTAACCACTTCCTCTACCACTCCTGCATCTACCAGGGACTGAATAATCGCTACCAATGCCTTCTCGCCTTCGGGCGATATCCGGTACTGTGGGAGTTTCGGGAGTATTGCATCTGGTCGAACAGTTATGTGTACAGGATCGATCATCATTCGTCCTACATCCGAGTCGTTTCTGACCCACAGGTACAGGGGTAGGGTGTCAAGCAAGGTTAGGTCAGCATCAGTGATAGAGTACATATGTCGTGCGGGGCAGGATCTGGACATGCTTGGGTTGTCGTACAGGATGACTCTGACTCCATCTGGGGAACACCTAATAGTAGCTCGGAAATGTTTTAGTAGATCAATACCCATAATGGCGTCAGGGGAGTTGGAGGAGAGCAGAAATGTTGTGTCCGTGGGGTTGTTTCCTAGGTCAAAGGAGATAGGTACAGACAGGGGGTTAGTGGAGGGCGTTCCATCGAAACCTATCGATGTAATGTGTGAGCCAGACAAGGGTGCCCTTGGAATCAGTCGTTTTGATAATACACTACGTGTCGCTCCAGTATCTACCAAAAATGGAGACTTTGTACCCAGGACCTTAGCGGTGACGTAAGGACCTTGCTGGTCAACACAGAGCTCGACTGGATCCCTCCCTCGCCCTTGGCAGTCCTATGCAAAGACGTGAGCATTGTCGCAGCTGGACTGTTGGCACTGATTCTGTCGGGGGCGGTCAAATGTGTTCGGTCTGTCAGGTTGGTTACTGTTGGTGTCGTGGGTGTGTCCTCGTCCCTGCCCTCTTGTCCTGGGGCCATTTGCCATATCCCTTGTCTCGTTATTCTTAATCGTTTCTCGGAGGACCGGGCATTGAGACTTCCAGTGGCCAAATCCTTTGCAAAACGCACACTGGTTCTCATCGAGGTCTGTTCGTGGAGCGCCAGGTGTGGGCGTGCGGTCTCTAGGGGGTGGATTTCTAGGGGCATTTGACCGATAATCTCTCCTATACTGCTCCCTTCCTCGAGTCACTCCCTGTAATTGAGCAATCATCACTCGTTCTTTTAAATCCTTTTTCTTTCTCTCAGTTGCCCTCTCGTTCTCGTTCTTTTGGTGTTCGTAATACTGAGCCATCTGAAGGATAGCTGCAGGTTTTGAGGCCCCCCAACTACTCTCGCTTGTCTGTAACTTCTGGGAGACCTCTTGTAATAGCCCCTTTACGTAGTTTTGCACGAATAGGTGTTGTCCGGTTGCGGTGGTCATGTCTTGGCCACTGTAGTCGGAGAACACTGTCTCAAATCGGGAGAAATATTCTGATACGTCTTCCTGGGGTTTCTGACGGCAAGCCGTGACTATCGACCAGTCTACCTTTCTCTCTGGGATCAATGTCTTTAACTTCTGCACTATTTTGTCCGGGAGTTCCAGTATGTCTTTTACAGGTTTCCTACCGGGCTCTCGCTGCCTATCTAGTTCACCGAGTTGATTCCAGGTATGTCCGAACAGATCCGTGTGGTTGGCCTTCCGGATTTGCTTCCACACGTCAGCCGGCAGACATAACCCAAAAAACAAATCAATGTCCGCCAGAGTCATTATGGTTGAGCCCAAGGCTGTACTTAGTTCGGTATAAAAGGCTGTCGGGTTCTTTCTTAAATCGGGCAGGGTTTGCCTAAAGGTTAAAATATCTTGTCGATCCCATGGTTGATAAACCCAGTTGTACACAACCCTCCCTTTTGCATCTGCGAGGTTAATATCGTCGTTTGTTCCCTGACCTCTTGGGGGAACCCAGTAGGGGGCGGCTTCTCTGATAGGCATCATAGTGTTGGCTACTTCTAATGGGGGCTCATCCGGGACTGAGACTGTGAGCTTAACCTCTGGTTTCTGTTCAGTGATGTGGCGGAAGACCTCAAGCGTTTGCATGAAGAGGTCCGTCACGTCATGCTCGGTCCCATCTCCAACATCGATCCTTCTATATAGAGTCGTCAGCTTAGCAGGACCCTTAGTTTGATACCTATCCTCATATGCGTTCAGGGTGTGGAAGCTGAACCGTAAAATGAAATGCCGTTTGTGGCTACCAGCATGTGAATTGTACATATCCATCGCATATTCTTCGCTCTCTTTCCGTTCTACCAGTGTCTTTGCTATCTTATCAATCCCATCCCGCTCATCTTTGCTCAACCTATTCGGTCTTGCCGTTAGCTGCTTGCTAGTCTCGAGTTCATCTGATGTTGTTACCAATGTGGCCGGTGCGAGGGCCGTAAGAGCCGGGGCACTAGCGCTAGAGTCACCCTCGCCCGTGCTCAGGACTGGTAGGTGCTGTGCCAGTGGCTGGCAGGGGGCATATGGAGGGGGCATGTAGATGATCGGAGGACCTAGCATTAACTCGTCGTTTGCCCGTTGTTTGGAGGGCATATCTGGGTAGAGCGTAGAGGGGGTCCTAACAGGGCATTGGCCTGTCGACCCTGATTCTTGCGTTTGTCTAACTTCCTCTCTCCTTTTTATCTCTTCATCTAGTTCCTTCGCTGCCAGGTGGGCTGCCTTTCGTAATTCTTTCCCTATTTTTGTTTCTTCTCTTTTTCTTCGTTGCTCTGCTTCTTTGCGCCACATGCCGATACTATCGAGCATAGTGGGTGTTGCCTTATTTATTCTGACAGCTGCTTCTAGCGCTTTTATTTTATGATCATCAAAGGAACCTATCAGTGGCCACTGATTTTTGGGGTCCCTTTTCGTATATTTATGCCATAGCTTACTATAAGCTATGGCGACTAGTCCTTGTTTAGTGAACATGTCCTTATTAGGGGTGCCTTCCAATGGAGCTGGATGGTTCATCTCTAATAAACGGTCCGGGTTGATCCAACTACTGACCAATGGGGAGAAGATAGGCATGACGGGTTACAACGGGGACAAAAGTCTGCACTACCTATCCTTCACTACTTCGCGAAGACTAGACAGAATATTTCTATTCTACAGTATTCGCAAATAGGGAATACCCAAAGAGAGAACCAATATCGAACAATTAATGTTCGTTCAATCAAACAATCAGTGGCGAGAAAGAAATAGGCGCGACGGGTTACAACGGGGGCAAAAGCCTGCACTACCTATTCTTCACTATCCGCAAAGGAGGACAGAATACTTTTTACCTTTCCCCGTTTGTAGACAGAGAATCCTCGAGAAAAACAATCCTCGAACAAACAATGTTCGGGCAAACAATCAATCAGTGGGGGAGAAAAGATAGGCACGACGGATTACAACGGGGGCAAAAGCCTGCGTTACCTACCCTTCGCTGCATGCAAAGGAAGAGAGAATACTTTTATCCCTCTCAGTTTGCAGACAGAGAATCTCCAAGAGAACCAACAATTCGAAGAGTAATACTAGTATTTTCAATCAAACAATCAAAATATTTCTTAGTCTGTCGTGTTACACGACCTTACCCGGACCGTATGGACAGTTTCTCGTCTTCCGCTTCCAGCGCCCGATCGTCCTCTACTCTCTGCTGCTACCGTGGCACTCCTGATGGTTCCCAGTCAGGACCGAAGATCACTCGGGGAGAGGTCTGCTCGGAACCAGTGAAGTTCAGATGATCGGCTGTCAGACGAGGGTCTATTGGACAGGAGCTCTTCCGATCGTTGCAGTCGTTCACTCTGTCGTTGGGACCTCTCCCACCGGATCCACGTGTCGCTGATGGGCCCCACACGTTGGGACGCCAATTGAAGAAGATCAGCAAAAATGGTCAGGCGATTTAATCGATGTCTCTTCAGTAATTTTGCCCGGCGTTAAACGCCTCTAATACCTTATAAAGATTATCAAATAAAGAGGCAGGCGCTGGAGACGGGAAGACAGGAAACACGTTTTATTCCGACGGAGCAGAACACATCAGATCGGACAACAAGGTATCGTCTTGAGGTGCTCTCTGACAGCCTCTCTGAGACCTGGTCTTTTATACACTGGTTTATGACATGTGACCGTTCTTTATTACAGCAAAGACATTGTGAAATATGAGGATGACATCCCCGGCACCCCCCCCAGTTCCGGCCCACTCCAACACATGACTACAGTAGAGGTCCTCACCCCCTATACAACAGGAGGGGGCTATCACGCAGCTGAGTGTTTCGCCGATTCCTTTGGAATGTGTGCGCCTGATCGAATCTCAAGGGGTGGGGAGGCCATGATCAATAGTAGCTCCTTTGAAAAGGGTCGAGTGCATACAGTAGTGGGCAATAAACTGTATCCTCAGGCCAAGGGATGACCAGCGGTTCGTACAGACAATCGGGCTCAGAGGAAGGGGTCATCAAAGGAGAGGTATTCATGGAAGGAAAGCATCAGTGTGATCAGTGTGGATAATCGGAAGGAGGTGTTGGTCAGGCGCGGGGTGTGATTCCTAGAGACAGAGTCATGTGGAAGAGGAGGGTTCATGACTTACGCATGTGGATGCGGGGTCAGCCAGAGTGCATGGGGGAGGCTTGCAGGGTCAGGGAAGTGCGCTGATGATCGATCGTGAACAGGGAGATCATGGTACCTAAAATGGCTGTCGTGTATGTTCATACGTGGGTCTGAGGAATGGACAAGATGGTGCAGATGATGTTTAGTTCACGATCTAAAATTCCACAGTCCCTAGATTCTTTGTGGGGCAAGATTCAGATCACATGCCACTTCAACTTCGACCGTCTGGACCCTCTGGACTTAGCTGGACTTCGCTTTGGGAACCGAGACTGCACCGGGGAAGATTCCTGCTGCTCCTGGTCTTGTCATCCTGCTGGACTTCTGCAATGTCTGCGTCCGTGCTCTATACAGGTTCTTCACCAGGCCTGTGGACGGACATCCAAGACACTAGAAGGAGTCTCCCTTGGAGTGAAGAAGTCACTCCCCTGCATCTACAGGCACTCCAACACAACTGACCGGTCTGCTGATCCTGGGCTCCCATGGACTCTGAAAGGCTCTGTTGAAAATGACAATATGTATGTACATAAGCGGCGTTCATTTGTGTTCACTGTACCCCTTGTTGTAAGCAGAACGGATATCGCTAAAACACTGACTGTGTTATCCCGCTAGCATAGACCCATGCACACACGTACACGACAGCCATTTTAGGTATCATGGTCTCCCAGTTTGCGATCGATCACCAGCGCCCCTTCACTGACCCTGCAAGCTTCCCCCATGCACCCTGACTGCCCCCGCTCTCACATGCACAAGTCATGAGCCCTCCCCTCCCGCATGACTCTGTCTCTGAGAAATCGCACCCCGCGCCTGACCAAACCCCTCCTGTCCCTCCATGAATACCCCTCCTTTGATGACCTCTTCCTCTGAACCTAAATTATCTACATGGACCGCTGGTCATCCCTTAGCCTGAGGATACAGTTCATTGCCCACTACTGTATGCACCCGCCTCTCTTGAAAGGAGCCACTATTGATCATGACCACCCCACCCCCTGAGATTCGATCAGGAGCACACATTCCAACGGAATCAACAGCACACTCAGCTGCATGACAGCCCCCTCCTATTGTATGGAGGATAAGGGCCCCTACTGTAGCCACGTGTTGGAATATCTTCATACTTTACAATGTCCTGATTGTGATGAAGGATGTGTGTGTGTCATAAACCTGTGTATAAAAGACGAAGCCTCAGAGAAACTTGTTAGAGCACCCCCCGAAGACACTATGCGAGTGTCCCAAATGACAGGCTCTCACTCATGAGTAATAAACTCTGTCCTTGTTTTCCTGCCTCCAGCGCCCGTCTCTTTATTTGGTAATTATTCAAGATGGAAACGGAGAGTCGCCCTGCACCAGCAGCCTGGGCATCGGGTGCGATATGGGCTGACTTTTCTACAATTGGCGCCCAACGTAGGGCATCAGCGACATAAGGTCCGGTAAGAGAGGTCCAGACGATGGGGTGAACATCTAAAACATTGGAGTATACCTGCCTTGAGAGGGCCCTCGTCCGGCTGCCGATTGAATGAACTTCACCGATTCCGAACGGACCTCTCTCAAGTGACCTATTGTCCTGACTGGAATCCCACAGGAATGCTGCGGTAAAAACATGGAGAAAGAGACCGATCGGGCGCTGGAAAAAGGAAGGCGAAGAATTGTCCACATGGTCCGGTCCGGGTAAGGTCGTGACACACGACAAATTGCGAAATTGATTGATTGATTGAAAATACTAGTATTACTTATTGATTGTTTCTGAGAGATTCTCTATTTGCAAACAAGCACAGAATCGCCATACTCTGTTTAGTCTTTGCAGATAGTGAAGGATAGGTAATGCAGACTTTTGTCCCCATTGTAATCCGTCATACCTATTTTTCTCCCCATTGATTGATTGATTGAATCGAGCATTGAATTGTTCGAAGTTGGTTCTCTTAAGGATCTTCTCTGTCTACAAACGGGGAAGAATAGGAATATTCTCTCTCCCTTTTCAGATAGTGAAGGGTAGGTAACGCAAACCTTTAACACGTCGTGCCTATTTCGTTCCTCATTGATTGATTGTTTGCCCATACATAGACTGTTTGGGAATTGGTTTTTTTTGGAGGTATTCCCTGTTTGCAAATAAACGTAGGAAAATCTTTGCAAGTAGTGAAAGGGTAGGTAATGCGGACCTTTGTCCCCCGTAATCTGTCATGCCTATCTACTCCCCACTGATTGATGCACCAGTCACACCCGGACCATTTACTAGAGGAAGGTCATCTGGCCCGACCAGAGAGCCCCCCTAGTGAAAAGGACATATACAATAATAACGAAGTGATCACTGTATCCTGTTAACAGAAACTTTAGCATGAAACAACCTGGAAAGAAAGGAATAGGAAAACGAAAATCAGTAGGCCACTGATGAACTTTTATTAAATAACGAACAAGGAAACGATAACAATACTTAATGATAAAACCTATGACTGTCCTAGAAACAAGAAACGTTAGAAAAAAGTCCGTAATAAGAAACCTGAAAACAGTAAGGGAAACCAAGCGTGACATTGCAACGGTCACAAGGCAACGAGGCTTCATTGCCCCTCACTGCCCCAAACATGTCTGTCCCACCGCCTGCCACGCCCAAATAACGGCAAACTGGGAAAGATACAAGTCAGCAGACATCCGCCCCCATTCTGGAAACTTCCAAAGTGCAACAGGTTTGCGGCTACGCCCAGCCGGAAACAGCACATATAGGGCGGGTCCTGCTGCCAACCGTCGGCCAGGAGATCATCACGTAGGGTGTAGCCGGAGGAAAGGCCGAGGCCAACGGGACCCGGCCAGGGGGATTGCTACGACAACCCTGGAGAGTTGCAGGGGGGGGAATGTCCGTGTCCTCGACCCTCCCCTCCCTCTCCCAGTCCGGCCACCATCAACCAGAGGCCGAGGCCGACGGGATCCGGCCGCGGTGGCGGTAACACTGGAGAGTTGCAGGTTCGACCCCCCTCTCTCTCTCCCAGTCTGGGCCAGCATCCATGGAGGGCCTGGGAGTGGAGAGGCCACTGCACGAAAGGCCCAGGAGAGGCACCACACGCCAAGGCCTGCCCCACCGGATGAGCCAAGGAACCCGTTCATGGGGCCAGAGCAAAGGGCGTCCGGCCGCCATCCACCGGAGGCCCAGCCCAAAGACGGACAGGACATTTCTTTTTTCTTCCATAATGGCTGCAACAACACTGGGGGGGGCAATGTCTTGCACATGCCTCCGACCCCCCCCCCGTCCTCATCGCCTGGTCCGGCCATAACAAATGTCAAGCGAGACGCCGTGGAGTGCACTGGGAAGGAGAGCCGGTGCGAACAAGCCTCTCCCGCCTCCCCAGGTGGAGGCTTCCCAGCTGCACCCTCAGCGCTCCAGGCGCCCGGAAAAGGGTTCTTCCACTGTGGCGATGCTGCAACGCCTCGCCCGGCAGGGTGGAGCCCGTCCGCTCATTTGACCCCGCGATCGCCGGTAGCTGCCGAACTTTCAAAATGGCGATCGACCTGGCAAGAGCGGGCCCAGCATGAAGGAATGGCCCGGTCACTTGTTGACTCCACCACCATAGTTCTCCACAACCTTGAAGATTCTAGAGGAGCCGCGGGAGTCCCCGACCCCCGCAAATACCCCCGATGGAGAATGACTGCCATGATTGCCCTCGGAACGATGGAAATGTAGCCGCAGGACGTCGGCGCTCCCATGCTGGCGCCAGCCTCAGTTTGAATGACTAGAATCCTGCAGACCACAGTTCGGATCAGTTCCGGTGAAAGCACAGTATGACCCGGTAGGAAAATTGTTGCACCCCCTCCCCTTTTTGACTGATGGTTCAAACCACCGATCCCTTCTTTTGCCCTTTAACGGAACTTTGGACTGCCAAAGGAAGCTCTGGGCCAACCACAAGTTAGTAGAGATTTAGACTATGCTTGGTTCTGCCTGACTGCACCCAAAATGGCGCCGATGCAAATGAAACTTTCAACTCCTTGTTGTACCCCGATTTTTCAGCCCTGGTGTCATGAGATATGTATGAAGGTTTTTTTTTAACCACATGAATTGATATAGGATGTGTACTGATTACATGTTCGGACAATTAATGGATTCAGGATGTGTACTGTCAGTTCAGGAAATGAATTGATATGGGATGGGTACTGGTTATAGGTTCGGACAATGAATTGATATTGGATGGGTACTGATTATGTGTTCAGACGGTAAATTGACATCAGATGGGTATTAATTGAACATTCGGGCAATGAATTGTTGTTTAAGTTTTGCACATCATGATTATTGAAAGTTGGAAGCCCAACACTTATGACACTCGCTCACACTGAAGTCTCGACATGATTTTATTGCGCTTTTCGCACTTTTATTATGAAGTAAACGACCACTGACTCCACTAAAGTTTTTACTAATAAAGTATCCCCGTATCTACAGTTCCAGCCTGCTCCGTGGCCGGCCCACGGGGTTGTAGGCCCATATTTATGCACCGACATTCTTATTAAAGATTTTTGGAAAAAGCAAACGTAGTTGTCACGTGTGAATTGGTAATTTTCGAATAAATGACCACTGTTTAAAGGATTAAAAAGTATAGTACGTAGAAATATTGCAAAAATGAAGGGTCCAAGTTTTCGTTGTGTGCGTCTTTCCTTTTTGGACAGCCAAAAAGCCACCGCTAAAGATCCTGGTGTCTTAGCCTATACTTTGTGTGCTACCTGTATAAAAAGAGTCACACTAACGGTCCACCCGGGCTTGAACGCCCAGTTGGCAGGGACTGCATCCCGTGGAGATAGGCCGAGTATGCAGTAAGTAAAAGCCTTTCTGGGTTTATGCACGCTAATGTGTCTATCAATATAGCCTCTGCCCCCTTCTTTTTCCCTCTCTCTGCAGGTCACATCGGAATATCGGTCGATGTATGAAAACGGCGATCTAGTGGACGAAGAGACGGGAGAAAGGGTTTGATTATGGTACCTAACCGCAACAAGCAAACCATGACTATTTTCTCTCTCTGAACTTAGCACCTGGGAGGGCAGCCTGAAGGGGAAACCACAAAATATAACTTCGCTTGGCACCCCGAATAGTACAACTAAAATGACGTGCGCTAATGAATAAGCATCCTACAATTAATTAAATAGGGAAAGTTTAAGGAATATTTTGAGGTGAGGTACATTTAAAATCTACTGCATCCTTCTTCGCACCCTCCTAGACATGTAACTTCAAGCTGCCCCATTGTTCTCCAATTGACACCAACTGTTGTCTCAGCCTGGAAACGCATTTGCTAAAAATGAATCGAAAATACCACCGTGAGCATTAGCCCGACCAGGTCGGTTCATGACCAATTGCCAACGGCGTAAGTGTGTACAATCAAAGCCACCAGTAAAAGGCAGCCAACGAATAAAAGAGAAGAAAAGGGTAAAAAGAGCTTAGGATGATAAGGATGCGCAGCATACAGAAAAGGATAATTTTGGCCAATAACTGTTTATGTGTTGTCTTGGATCTTTGTATATAATACCTGTACTGTCTCCCCCGTCTGAGTTTGTGTGTACGTGATGTATGGATCTACGTCATCCCTCTGCCTGTGTTTCCGCGTTATTTAACCCCTGTTGTTCTGTGTTGTGCGCGCACTGAATGGTCCATTATTGTACACGTCTCTCTCTCTCTCCCTCTCTCTTTCTCTCCCCATGTCATACATGTACCGAATGGACCATTTAGGGTGCGGGCTCTTCTCTCTCTCTCTCTCTCTCTCTCTCTCTCTCTCTCTCTCTCTCTCTCTCTCTCTCTCTCTCTCTCTCTCTCTCGTTTCCTCTTTTCGTGTATAATGACGTTGTGCCCCTCCGGCACAAAACATTATTGGATTTTCCTCGAACGCAAAGGTGTTCAGCAAAATTGACCAAAACGATTGTGACTTGCCATCTTACTACCTCTCCTTTCTGCAAAACGATAGAACCCGAGTTGGTAATGAAGGAAAGGACAGGTAAGACAACGGATGTCCCCTAATCTGGCCTTCTATGGGGGGACAATAACGTCAATGGCCTTCTGTTTCTCGGCTCGTTAGAAATACGATCCCCAATGCCCCGATTGTCCCACCCCCCTGCACCTAAGTGCGGATGTCCAGAGTACCCCACTTCTCCCCGATCGACCCCAGCTCTCTGTCCAAAGCACCCCTTTCCCCCGATTAACCCCAGCTTCATGTCATCTACCCTTGAAAGCGAAATTGATGACTTTGATTAAACGTTCACTCCCCAAGAAGAGCATGTTGCACGTCCACCCCCTCCCCCTTCTTCATGACGATAACGCCCCACTTACAAGAGTTAGCCGACCCCGAAGGGAAATGTAAAGAGTATCGATACTTGGGTTAAAGGGAAGGGCGAGTCTCTACATAAGGACTCGATTTTGAGTTTGATATAACACACTGCGTATAAAGGTCCAATTTCTCTCCACGTACGTCACGAATGAGCACCGAACAGAGTTATGAATTCCATAGCAATGCACTCCTACAGACTCCATAAATGACAACTTCTGACTGTGACCGATGAACTTATTGCCCACCTACATAGGATTGGGGACGGAATTGAGAGGTATAAATGTCTTCTCCTGCCAGTTTTTCTAAAACTTGTTTTCTACCCATTCAAAGATCCAATTACCGGAGGAGAGGAGCTGGACGTGACGCACAGCCTGGCCACAGATCATGGAACACGTGTGACCGCACCCAAAGGTGGAGCCGCAGAGCAATGAGACGCGGGACGAGGCATAACTTTCAAACTCAGCAGATGGAGGAATGAAGGGCTGCCTTGAAGCCCTCGACTCGCTGACCCACTCGTGCCTGAAGTCCCCCGTCCCCTTTTGAGTCCGACTGTTGGGCTCGCCTGCTCGTTGTCCTTTGCTCCCTTGGTCCCTTGGTATGTTCAAAGATCTGGCCCCACTCCGCCCTCTCTTCCCTCGATTATTCAACAAACTCTTTCATATAAACTTTGACTATGGACTGGGATTTTGCCACAAAAAAAAAAAAGAAAGACACGCAGGTGCCCAGCATGAGGCACCCCTAAGAAAATAAGTTAGGAAACAGGACTGTGATCTAACAGCAGAGGACTGATCGCACCCTGCAACGTGTAAGGATGAATCCGAGCTGGACCTATAGCTCCACCACCGGTGCTCAGCAGCGCCAACAAAAGAAGACGGACTCTGTTAAAAGACATTGCGACAAAGACCATCCCCCTTTCCAGAACTTTCTACTCACCCCTTGACTAATTGCTTGTATCGAATTGAATCCCTCCCTCAACCATTTTGTATTGCCTTTTAAAATGTTTCATCGGTCACTCATGTATTTAGTTTTTCAAACGTCTCTTATAGTACTGACAAGACCCGAAGGTATCAGAGCACTTTCTACTGTATGTTGATGCCACCGGAGAGAAAGTCGGAACATGATTCTATAATGTGTCTGAACGTTTCCCTTTATTAACCCCGACTAAGTATTATACCAATCTCTAGACTTGTATGAAGAACACAACAAATATAAATTCACATGTACCGCATTCTATTTATCGTATCGACCGTATACAACTGAACTAGCTTATGAAAAAAAGCGGCGACTGTTGAAAATGACAATATGTATGTACATAAGCGGCGTTCATTTGTGTTCACTGTACCCCTTGTTGTAAGCAGAACGGATATCGCTAAAACACTGACTGTGTTATCCCGCTAGCATAGACCCATGCACACACGTACACGACAGCCATTTTAGGTATCATGGTCTCCCAGTTTGCTATCGATCACCAGCGCCCCTTCCCTGACCCTGCAAGCTTCCCCCATGCACCCTGACTGCCCCCGCTCTCACATGCACAAGTCATGAGCCCTGCCCTCCCGCATGACTCTGTCTCTGAGAAATCGCACCCCGCGCCTGACCAAACCCCTCCTGTCCCTCCATGAATACCCCTCCTTTGATGACCTCTTCCTCTGAACCTAAATTATCTACATGGACCGCTGGTCATCCCTTAGCCTGAGGATACAGTTCATTGCCCACTACTGTATGCACTCGCCTCTCTTGAAAGGAGCCACTATTGATCATGACCACCCCACCCCCTGAGATTCGATCAGGAGCACACATTCCAACTGAATCAACAGCACACTCAGCTGCATGACAGCCCCCTCCTATTGTATGGAGGATAAGGGCCCCTACTGTAGCCACGTGTTGGAATATCTTCATACCTTACAATGTCCTGATTGTGATGAAGGATGTGTGTGTGTCATAAACCTGTGTATAAAAGACGAAGCCTCAGATAAACTTGTTAGAGCACCTCCCGAAGACACTATGCGAGTGTCCCAAATGACAGGCTCTCACTCATGAGTAATAAACTCTGTTCTTGTTTTCCTGCCTCCAGCGCCCGTCTCTTTATTTGGTAATTATTCAAGATGAAAATGAAGAGTCGCCCTGCACCAGCAGCCTGGGCATCGGGTGCGATATGGGCTGACTTTTCTACAGCTCAGCAACACAGGTGTTGGTTCCACTGGAACAGAACCCATGGGCACCACGTTGACTTTCTGTTGACAAGGCTTGTTGGCTTTCTCCTCCAGAGATCTTCGGGCTCCAAGAAGCTCCAACTTCAAGCAACTCCTACAGCCAAGATCTTCGTCTTCACCACTTCCTCTGCACCAAGGGCCTTCTTCCGCTGCTCGAGGTCCTCTTGCGACTCCTGTGCCTCCGGCCCGTGGGTCCTCTTGAGGGTATTCTTTGGCTTCAGTGGGCTCCCCTGCTTACTTGGGGCCTGCTCTGAATTACCTGCTTGTAGTGAGTCACTTGGATCTTGCTTGTCCAGACACGGCACCTTTTTGCCGAATATGTTGCTTGCCACTGCCAAGGCTTGTTGGTGCCACTGCCGGACACAGACCCCTGACATCCAACTTGGGACAGCTTTTACATGGCTCCTGGTCTTCCACAGTGTCACCTGGTTCGCACAGCTGTAGCTTCAATGGCACAGTCCACCTCTCCTGCATCTCCGACATTGGTGGTCATTCGCCTTCCGTGCCTCCTAGTCACTCCTGAGTAGCATAGACTCGATCCCCCTCTACTTGCAGGTACCTCTCATCCTAAATCCACCTCTGGGCTCCACAGGACTCCTTCTCCAGTGGCATCTTTCCTGAAGTCCTCCATTGTGGTCTACGGCGGTTACCGACGTCACTTAACATCTATGCAACCGGCTTCCCTGGTGTAGGTATCCTGGTATCCTGGTTCCTGGGGTATCCACAGGTGGGGTGCATCTCCATCCTTCCATCTTCTATGGGGTTTCTTCAGGGTTCACTGGGAAGGGTCCTTCTTCTTTAAAATTGCAACAGCAACTTAACTATTGACTAACATTGAGCTCGCTGTCGTGTTCCCACTCTGCACACAACCTCTGTGGGGTTCCTAGATACTCACCTTGGGTGGTTCCTTGGGACCCCAGCTCTTTCTCCATCTTCTGGGTCCGTGCTGAAAGTAAACGTGCCCAAACACAACAATATCCCCAAAATAAATGAATAAATAACTCCTAACTCATATCCGACTGTTAAAGGGCTAAATAAAACAACGTGTTGGGGTACGTTTATTCTCAGCATGGCATGATGTTGCCCTCTTTAATTGGTCTCCATCTGTAATGGTATTGAGTAGTTAAAATAACAATGGTAAAGAATGCCCTCAGAGTAATTACTAGTGGTTCCAATTCCAATACATGTTTTAATTTATGATTATTTTTTTTGTTGCCTAAATATTAGGCAGAACACGGGCTGGCGGTGAGCGGATGTATATTGCCTCATGATCCTTAATCATCTCATGACCTATTGGAAGTCATCCACTTGTCATAAAGTACCCCCATAACCTTTGGAAAGCCCATAATCAACCTAAAAAGCTGTTGAGTGATTGGGACAACCCAATGATGAATCATACCATCAAGATTAGTGGGTGAAGGCTCGTCTTAATTTTTCTAAAATTTCCTGATGACACAGACTATGGAGAATAGGGGTCCCCTCACTAGAACAATTCTTGGGTCCAATCCTCTCTTCACAGGTAGCTGTTTTGCTTGTTTTACTATTGCTTCAGCCCACCTGACACATTGCCTGACACAAGGCAGGTGCCCTAACCAAAAGGGCTAAGGATTGTCTGTTGAACGTCATTGCAATACCTTGGAGCACTTCCAGCTGGCTCGCAGACTGGGGAATCCATTTGGAGAAAACAGAGCAGGCCAGCACTTTGTTTAATAGAGGTAAGATTGTTACAGCTTCCAGGGCCATTCAGTAACTTGCCTCTCTGCAAACCACTCTCGAGGCTGCTGGGACGTCTCCGGGCACAACATGCAATTGTAAAATTCTTTTTGACGACTCGGAGCAAGTTACAGTATGAGGCTGAGTACTTCAGAGGTTATCCAGAGCTGCCGACCTTGGAACTGCGGAACCAGGTTCAAGTCTCGGATTTGGCTCAACATCCTGTGATCCTGGGCAAATCGCTTAATCCCTCCTCGCCTAAAACACCAAACCAAAAAACTGTGCCCTTGTGTAACTGGTGCACATATGAAGCGATTCACTACCTTCGGGTCAAGTTAGCGCTATATAAAACTAAAGACAAAAAAAATAAATCTGTGGAACAGCCAACATGAGTTTCTAGTTAAGAAGGCTTACTTTAAAACAATAGGTTGTGCAAATGGAAAGCCTAGGAAAATTCATTTTACTTGCAAAATTCTCCCTTAATTTCAAGTAGCAAAGTGTTGGAAGTACCCAAGGGGTGGGCACAGTTTGTAAGAGCCCATTACAAATGTGAATTCTATTACAGGACCGGAGGATTCGGATTATGCTTTCTTTCTTTTACTGTAATCACAGCAGCCAATGAAAAGCATTCATTAGTAACAAAACTACATTGTCCATGATGATTTGCATCAGTCACGCCCTTTCTTTTCTGCTCAGAGCAGAGCGAAGTACTTCCTCGCTTGATATTGCCTTTATTGCATTATTGTAATCATCGTGCTTGATAGCGCGCTTTGCGCTGTATTATTTTGGATTTTCATGATTTGCTAAAATGTATTTATGCCGGTTATTTGCTTATTGAGCATTGTGTGCTTATATTATTTGTTGCCTTAGTTGCAAATTGGGGAAAGCGCGCGTTGCGCGCAGAGATGGGTCTCTGTCCAGGTTGCCAGCGCTGCTGTAGTGTTTACATTAATACTTGTAATCATACAAGCGCGAGTTCAAGCGCGTTCACTCGCGCTTGACTCGTGCTCACCTTCATTCCAGATGCACAACGACAGTACGCTACTCGCGCAAATGTTTATATATAAATACTCCTCGTGACATGTTATTACTCAAATGTAAGGTCTCGCTATGTCATACAGTTATAACATGTATTGTACAGTATAACTGTCACTGTGGACAGTTACTGTTTACTTTATGGAGCTTACAGTTGTGCTCAGGGAATGCTCCTTTACTTTACCAATAAACTTGGTGTTTTAATCATAATCCTTGTGGAGTATTACCCAACAATTTGGCGACGAGGACGGAGCATCCAGAACCCAATTAGGAGCATTTCCTGGTTGATTTATCCATAATTTTACTTTTACTACAAATTGATTTACCATTGAGTCTAAACAAACGGAGTCTACAGATTCAAACATTCAGCGCTGTTACCTTACGGAGAACAACGAACGAAGTCTAAACAGACGGAGTCTACAGATTCAAGCATTAAGCGCTGTTACCTTACGGAGTGCGTCCTTGCTGCTGTCTGCTGTCTTTCTCTACGGCCGTTACATTGCGGAGGGCATCGTGACAACTGTTTTACTCTACAACTGTGAGTGATCTGTCTGCGCAGCCACGCATGAGCGATTTTGGACGGAAGCGGTTGTTCCTCCGCGCCTGAGAGTGGTTTGTTTGCGCAACCGCGCATAAACGATTTTGGGCGGAAACAGTTATTCCGTTTCCTCTCAGACGCTACTCTCCGTCTAATGTGAAAATAAAAGAGGTGACTTCGAATCCCTTAATCTACTTCCTACAAGGCAAAATAAACAGCAATACTTAGCTTGTCGAAGACAGCTTGAGACACTCCAAAAGGTACTGTGAATAATACAGAGCTACGCTCGTTTTCTTTTTTTTTCATTTGAATTCATCTAACAACCCATTCTTAAACTTTGACATAATTTTAAACTTTGACATAAATTTTTGAATATCTACCTATCTCATTACACCACTATGTGTGCCCAAGGTTATACCCTCTCACCACCACAAAGTTATTGGTCAGCTGGTGGCTCCCCATGTATGCCCTGGATAGAGTGGAAAGCTTACTTTTTAAACTATATAGAAACATTAGATGCAAATGGAAAAATGAAAGCCCCAGAGAAGAAAGGTATTTTTCTACACTGCCTAGGACCAGAAGGATTAAAAGCCTTCAATCAACTACCTGCATCACAAGCAAGTGGGGACATGAATGTTTTTGATAAAGCCATATATGATTTTGATAAATATTGCTCTCCCAAAGTATGCATTGGAATTTCTAGGTATAAATTCTTTCAGAGGAAACAGTTAAATGAGGAGACTGTTGATAATTTCATTTCTTCTTTAAAAACTTTAGCGTTAGATTGTAAATTTGGTAATTTACAAGAAGATTTTATTAGAGATCAAGTTGTTATGCATTCCAGTAATGACACCATACAAGAAAGACTGTGGATAAATGGTGATGAAAACCTAGATTTTGTAGTATCCATAGTCAGGAAAGCGGAACTTTCCTGTAGGAGTGCGCAACAAGTTAAAGAAAAAAGCACTTCAATTAGTAGAGAAGTGGTTTCAAAAATTAATCACAAATATGATAATAAAAATAAAGATTTCTCTAAGAAGAAACAAACACCTTTCTCAAAAGGAAACTCTGAAGATCTTAAAGGTAATTTAAAGTGTTTTAGGTGCAATAGTAAATCTCACCTTGCCAACAAAATGTGTCCAGGTTTGAAACAAAAATGTGCGAATTGTGGCCTAGTGGGACACTTCACTTCTGCCTGCAGAAAAGGTAAAATTAATCAAAAAGTGAAGTGTATTGAAGTAAGTGACAACAGTGATGATGATGATTACACTGATGACTCTAACAAGTGCTCTTATATTTTGAACATAAAAGATTCTGCAGTTCTAAATGTAAATGACTCTATAAAGAAAAAACCTTTATGTGACATGGTCATTGGGGGTGTAAAAATCAACATGTATGCTGATTCCGGATCTCCTTATTCTATCGTATGTGAGTCAGTCTGGAATAAATTATTTGTACCCAGACTAAGCAGTCACTTAGAGAAGAGTGACATCAATCCTGAAGGGTATTCTGGTGGAAGAATTGATATACTAGGATTCAGAACCTTAGTGTTCAGATTTAAAAACAGAAAATGTATCACCAAATTATATGTTTCAAAGAAAGGCCCCTCAGTGCTTAGTTGGTTTGACTGTGGTAAGCTAGACATAGTACTGGATCCTAATAGTCCTAATCCAGTGATGTTAATTGATGAACAAAATGGAATATCTTCTCTAATGTTAAATAAATTTCCCAATGTTTTCTCCAAGGACATTGGAAAGTTAAACAATTTTAGGCATGAAATTCGTTTAAAAGAAAATGCTTGTCCGAAAATACACAAAGCTAGAAACATCCCTTTTGCTGTCAGGGATGAAGTTAAAAAAGAACTAGATACTTTAGTAGAGCAAGGAATTATAGATAGAATTGAATCATCTGAATGGGTTTCGCCCATAGTAGTCGCTAGACGGACCAATGGCAGAGTTAGGTTATGTATTGATCTTCGCCATCTTAACAATAATATTATAGTTGATCAATTCCCTCTTCCCCGCATCTCAGAAATGTTATCTGTTGTTGGTGGTTCAAAATTCTTTTCTACTATTGACTTGTCTGCAGCGTATCATCAGATAGAACTAATTGATAAAAGTAAAGATTTAACTGCATTCATTACACCTTTTGGATGCTTCAGGTTCAATAGGATGCCATTCGGTTTAGCATCCGCAGCAGCAATCTTTCAAAGAGTTATGCAAGACATTTTAAAGAATTGCAAAAATGTCATATGTTTTCAGGATGACATTTTAATATTCAATGAAGACAAAGACAAACATATAGCTACTCTAGAGGAAGTATTAAGTGCACTTAATTCACATGGTCTTACCATTAAGCATGAGAAATGTAAATTTGGTGTTCATTCAGTGAATTACCTAGGACATGAACTCTGTGAAGAAGGTATCAAACCTAAACCATCACTTTTGGAAGCCATTGAGTCCGCCCCTCACCCTCAATCTAAAGATGATGTAAGGTCCTTTTTAGGTTTAGTCGAGTTTTACGCTAGATATGTGCCAAATTTTTCATGCAGGACATATAATATAAGACAGTTGATTAAAAACAGAGTTACCTTTGAATGGACGGATGAGTGTAAAAAAGAATTTTGTGATGTGAAGAATGCTATCTGTTCTGCAAATGCACTCACTTGTTTTGATCCTTCCTTACAAAACATCATAACCACTGATGCTAGCTCAAAAGGTTTAGGTGCAGTGTTTACTCAAAAGAATAATAAAGGAAAAGAAGTAATCGTTGCACACGCTTCCAGAGCACTTACAACTGCTGAAGAAAAGTATTCCACTATAGAAAGAGAAACTTTAGCATGCGTTTGGGCTTTGGAACATTTCAGAGTGTTTGTATGGGGTAAGGAATGTACTCTGAGAAGCGATCACAAACCTTTAGTACGACTTCTCACCACAGAAGGTATGCTACGAGCTTCAGCACGCATTGCACGCATGTCTATGCGTTTACAAGACTTTATTTATATTATACAATATCTACCTGGTAAAGACAATGTTTCTGCTGATTTTTTATCTAGAATGCCCTTACCCATTCAGGAAGATTTACATAATGAATGGGATGATTTTCAAATAGCCATGATTCATGATGAGGGTCCTATTCCCATTGATCAAGCTTTGTGGAAAGAGAAATTTGAAAATGATGAAACTTTAAAGAATGTTGCAGATTATATATCTAGTACTTGCCTGGAAAAAATTGTTTAAATTCAGAATTGAAAAGTTTCTGGGAAGTAAGATCAGAACTTTCATTTTATGAGAACATAGTTAAAAGAGGAGAACGCATTATTCCACCAGTTGAAGTGAGGAAAATTATAGTTTTACAGAGTCATGAAGGACACAATGGAATGGTCAGAACCAAACAACAAGTCAAACAATTATTTTGGTGGCCAGGTATGGACAAGTTCATTGAACGTATAGTTAGAAATTGCATTGTATGTGCGAATTCAGACAAATCGTTAGTTACACTTAAACCTAATATGGGTGCACACACCATTCCTAACAATCCTTGGGAAACCATTGCGATTGACATCATGGGCCCCATTGGTTGTGAATCTAAGTTTATCATTGCAGCTATTGATATTTTTTCAAAATGGCCAGTTATCAAAATTGTTCAGAAAATAGATACAGATTCAGTACTATGTTTTCTTGACAGAATTTTCATTGAAGAAGGTTTACCAGTAAGAATCATCTCTGACAATGGTGTACAATTCAACTCAAAAAAGGCAAATGACTATTTTACAAGACTTGGGATTACTCATTCCACTACTTCTTTATACAACCCTAGTGGGAATGGAGTGATAGAGAGATTCAATAGGGTTCTTAAAAGTGCTATACAACTTACTGATAATGATGATAAGAAGTGGGAAATTGAAATATTTAAAAAAGTTTGGATGTATAGAACAAACATGAATTCCATGACTGGATATTCTCCTTTTGAAATCATGAGAGGAAGAGTTCCTAGAACTAAAGTGAACCCGTCATGGTTGGTCAATTCTACTTCTACAAATATTGACTTAAACAAGGTTAAAGAAAATCTTATTCGTACTCATTGCATAAATAAAAAATATTTTGATGAGAAATGTGGTTCAAAAAAGGATCCAATAGTTAAAGTAGGTATGATGGTAAAAGTAAAGAAACCATGGAAAGTTAAGAAAGGAGAAAGTGTATTTATGGGTCCTTATAAAGTTTCAGAAATATTAAAAAATTCTGTGAGATTATCAAATAACAAAGTATGGAATCTCAGCAGAATTGCAATCCTAAAAGCTGATGAAAATGTGTACTGTAAAGATTCCATACCTAAACTTCCTGATTCGTCATATTTAGATGAAGATTTAGATATAGATATAACTAATGACAATACAACTGTAACTCAAAATTGTTCAAATGCTTGTAACAATGATCCCAACACTGACATTATACCTTGTTGCTCAAACAATAACATTATCAGTCAAAGTACTGATGTCCAACAAGATATTTCTCTACCCAAGAGAATTACAAGAAAACCCAAATGGTTATCAGATTTTGTTGCTTATATAGTGAAGAAAGTTTAAAAAAAATTTATCTGTGTTTTTTTTATAACATTTTTCAATCTATAAGGAGGGAAGGTGTGTAGTGTTTACATTAATACTTGTAATCATACAAGCGCGAGTTCAAGCGCGTTCACTCGCGCTTGACTCGTGCTCACCTTCATTCCAGATGCACAACGACAGTACGCTACTCGCGCAAATGTTTATATATAAATACTCCTCGTGACATGTTATTACTCAAATGTAAGGTCTCGCTATGTCATACAGTTATAACATGTATTGTACAGTATAACTGTCACTGTGGACAGTTACCGTTTACTTTATGGAGCTTACAGTTGTGCTCAGGGAATGCTCCTTTACTTTACCAATAAACTTGGTGTTTTAATCATAATCCTTGTGGAGTATTTGTAGTGTAGCTCCTATTTTCCCAATAGGCTCTGCGCATTGGAATAGTGCCTACAGCAGTAAAGGCCTAGGCCAGACGTTAACTAGGTCTACTACTGTCGATACTAGACTTAATTTTTGGGTTTGCCAGCTAAGCTCAGAGTTCGCTAGAAACTTTCTCGAATGTTCAAGGAAGGATTAACTCCCCTGATTAGACAAGAAGGGATTTAGTTTCTGACAACCATAGAACATGACAACTTTGCTCTCCCCTAATCAAGAGTCAATCTCGAGAGTCGTGTGAGCACAAGGCAATTATTTTACTCAGTCAGTACGTGCATTCTTAGTCTCATCAGAATGTAGAGAAAAGGAAGAGACGGGCGTGTTCAATAAAAGATGTTATTTATTGATCAGTCTCTTTTCTCGTACAAGAGAAATGGATCGATATTATTGCAATACTTATAGTTAAGTAAAGTGCATACATTAGAAGCAATAGTATAAAATAATACTGTAAAAACATTGATATGGTTTCTGAGCCATATGATGTTTAAAATGAATAAAATATATTTACATATACATATACATTTGACTAAACGTACTCAACTGGTGTTTCTAAATACGCCTACCCCGTGTACCTGACCTAAGTCTAATGCGTGGGCGGGAATAGAAAGTTACAGTTTAGTTTAAGTTTGTTTTTGCCAAGTGAATAACTAAAGAATTCTCTAGGAGGGGTTATTCAGTTCTGTACCTGGAATTTAGGATGAATGAGGAATGGTATCTCTTTCTCTGCTCTCGATATTCCAGGCTGCCTGCGAGGGCTGCCCAGAAGCGCCGGTGCTGGGTCTCTCGGCTTGAGATAGCAGCGCGTCTCTCAGCGCGTCAGGAAGGCGGGGCTGCTGCCTGCGGGGTCTGCTTCTGCTCTCGGCTTCGGCAAGTATGGCTGCTCCGTCTTGTCACCACGCGTGTGTTTGCATAGGGCAAGGTCGGCAATATTTATACCTTAAAGGTGCCGGGATTGACGTAAGGATGGACATAGGTACGTCAATAAAGATGTCATACGACTTGCTCGTTAGCACATTCTTTACTAAAGTTCTCTGTGAAATCAAAACAATGGCCGCACGGATTATCCAGGTTGTCATAGGTTTGATTTGTTATGAGAACGTCGTATGCCTTATCAGGGGCTGGAGGAATATCGCTTGTCTAATTAGATCTCAAGCGTTATGACCTAATCAGATAACACGTTCCTGTGCCGTAGTGTGACTGCGTCAGATAACGGTATCTGCATCATGGGGAATTTCTTGCCTCATGGGCTGACTGTTAGTTAACTAGCTAGGTAGCTTAACCAGAATAGGGTCAGGAATAGGGGGATCGATTCAGAACCTATAGAAATACACGACACCCACTCCACGCTAACTATGGTCATATCTACTAATCTATGCATAGTATAACATAGTACAACATACTATAGAGTATAGTGTATACCTTACCACCCCAAAATACATAAATGCATTTCGAAATTTTCAAATATACTGAAAAATTGCAGTCATATATATTGTATGCACTTAAGCTATGAATTAAATGCAAAAGTAAACACGCATTGTTATGCATTATTGCTTGTTGGTATATGAGAAATACACATGAAATGGCTCTTAATATGGCTATACAGAAAAAAGTCGAAACCATTTCATCACATAAAATCTATTGCGAACATACCAGCGGGCAGCTAAAGTCTATAAAGTCTATAAAGTATCTAAAATAGAAATCTTAATTCTCTAGGAATAGTCTCTTACTTTAAGCAGAAAATCAGTGTCCCGGGAAAAAAAATATAGAGAAAAATATTTTAGGGGCTTGCTGAAAAAAGTTGCTGTCCGTGAACTGGATTGTAATTGTTCATGTGACTTTATTTTTAAAGTTGAAGGCCGAATTCAGGGAACGCCGTGTGCGAGTTTACTCAAAAGTCTCTATTTCTGTTCCGGAGAGAACATCATATCATTCAGGCTTTCGAAAAAACTGTCAACAGCTTCATGGGAAAGTTCCTCTAAGTCGGAAATAGGTGTAACCATGCATTCATGCGCATGATTGTCTGCATTGACATTCTGATTTGCATTGCTGACAGAAGGTCGTACCTGTTCGATGCTGCTTTCATCTTGAACTTCACTACTCTTCAATCGCAGTGGTGAAGATTCCAGGAATGCCGTCATCAGAATTGGCAGCCTTTGAGGGCAGCACAGTGCGTGAACCTTGGTAGGAACCAACAGTGTATCTGCATCCACCGGCGCATCCGATTGTAGCGTCAGACAGGTGTCTAACACGCATTCTTCTCCGCATAGCAGACACCTTAGTACAGGTAAAACACACCTTTGCCACATTGGTCGAAATGATAGAAACCAAGTCATGTTTAGGTCTCTAAGCCGGGATAGTCCCAGGATTTTTGATATCCGGTCCCGGTATCCAATGGCTAGGATCGTATCTTCCATTGTCGCGAGAGTTTGATCTGTGACATGGGTTGCCATAACGAAAAATAAGGACTAGGAATAGGATTCCTGCAATTAGTCCTAGGATCAGGGGAAGTCCGCCAAAAATCGAATGGACGAAGTCTGGAAAAATACCCAGTATGGCTTTGAATGGTGTTAATGCCATCGAAAATACTGTCTTAAATACCTTTGAGACCCCTGTGGTATCAGAAATATTTAAGATTTCGCTCAGGATTTCCGCGAAATGTACGGGGGAATTAGTTGATAATAATGTATGTATCTCTGCAGTCGTCCTTGCGACTTGTAGATCATACGTTTCTTTAGAGGACGTGAGCCTTGTAGGCGTCTGAAGAAGCACTGTTTTCATTCTGCTTAAAGTGTCTATTCGAATAGAAGTAATTTTCAGACCGGGCCATGCCCTTGCCTCCCTGTCTGGAAAGGAGCTGGGAAACAAAGAACGTCCACAGCACTTGACCTTCGCCGTCGTAGTGACGAGATAAGGAGTCCCGGGCATAAGACTACAGCATCTGCGGTCTACAATAAGAATGTAACTCCCATTATAGAGTCTTTGAAAGAATGGTTCTATTTCAGTTGCAGGTGCGCCTTGCTGGTGACATGAAAGGTTGTATGAATTCCCTTCACAGGCTCCGTGCAAACTAATACCGTTACACAGAAGCGTGCCGCTTAGTGACATAGCACAATTGTTGCCACTAAGAAACACTTTCTGTCCTTTGTTACTGACACATGCATGTGAATAGGGCAGGTTCCATGTTGTTTTAAGGTACCCCTTTCCCAATTTCTCGTACATGCCAGCCTGTATATATTTTTGGCAGTATTGAAACCTGAAGGTTGAGATTGGAATATTTATGATTCCGTGGATTATCCATTCACTGACAGGTCGTTCTGACATTGTCAACGGTAATCTTTCTAGTTTTTCAATGCTCAAGATTGTATAATCAGCACCCTTCTGCGCCATACCGATCTGTCTATCAGTAAGGTTAAAGATTTGGAATAGTGACGTTGTGTTGATTAAACGCCAAGGCACATAGCCTGAACGCAGATTTTGTAACGTCCAGCCAAGCTGTACAATAGAACGCAATTGTGACTGACCATGTTGTAATAACAGTAAGTCTTGCGATAATATATCGATTGCTGAAGACACAATGCTGTCCAATGAAAAAATTCTGGAGGACAGAGTCATTAACCCATTGTCCACTACAGAAAGTGATTTTTCCAAATTAATACGGTCAATTTCCCGTATTCTTTCTGCTGTCTCAATTTGAGTAACCTTCCAGGCCTCATTGTATGCTGCATATACAGAGGCTGCTATGAAACGCTTATGACGCTGTTTGCGTGGTCCCAGTATGAAATCACGCAAGTCAGCACCATCAGTAAGTAAAGTTAGGTGTTGCTTAATTTCAGGCAGTGTGGAAGTTTGTAGCCATTGAAGGCATAATTTGCCCACACTGTAGGTTGTTATTATCCCTGGGTGATGTCATTGGGGATATCTAGGGTCTGGCCTGTTCATTTTGAAACCCTGTGTTTTATTCAGGAATCTATCTTGACAGTTATTTGTATCTGTGGGCCAGATCAACCATTGTTTCCAATCAGGATGTGTTCTGTTTTGGTTAAGTATATGGTTCATGTCTATTTCTTCATCTGTTTCAGAGTTATTGCTAAACATTGTTGGCTTTGGAATAGACAGGTTATTTAAATCTTTGATTTTGGCTAAGCCAAGACAGGTGGTTTGTTGAACGGTGTCATTTAAAAATATAATTTGTTCTGGGATCATGCAGGCTCTAAACAAAGCTTCTAAACCCTGTACTTGCCATTCTTTTGTGCCCCAAACACTTTTCAAATCAACATGTTTGTCCCAATAATCAAATCCAAAAGTATTCATTTTTTCAAAGAAAGAATCTGAATATATCAATTTTGTGTTGGTTATCATGGTTTTCATCCCTGTCTTGTTTGACAATTTGTAATAAAATGTTTCAGCATTAGTTATGTTAAAACCTGAAAAATATGAATATTTGCCATACACGGTTCTAGAGCTCCCTTTTGGAGGTGTAGCACAATGTTCCCATTGATTAAAATTTAAAACATTTCTAGGTTGTGCAGATTTATGCAAGAAATGGTTACCATAATGGTTATAGCAGTACATGCTGTCATAATTTGTAGAACCCTGCAAATAATCATGTTTTGTAAATTTAGCAGACATTACTAAGTCAGACATCATATTGTTTATACTTTCAAAGTCCCAATCATCAGCAAATGAGTTTGGTTTTGCAAAGTCACTCAAGGAGATCTTGATTTGGTGTGGATATTTCAGGATCTCGACCGGACCATAAATTTCATAGTCAGTGTTGTCCCAGGCTACCCCACCAGATATTGGAATTGCTGTGAAGTTGGCTGAAGAAAGTTCTGAAGAAAGTTCTCTTTTCTCGACGTGTGAAGATGTGTGTGGTTTGAGGACCAAGTTGATGTTCTGACTTGCTGTGTCCATTTTAGCATATTTTCCCTCAATGAAGCGTCCCAAGGTAAATACCATGATGAGCCAAAGTATGAGGATAAATGCACCAAAACCCACCCAAAATTCAATCCATGGAGAAACCAGATATGTTTCTTTTAGTTGTTTCAAAAGTTCCTTAGCTTTGTCTTTAAAGGATTTTGATGATGGCTGTGTCTTTTGTTCGCTGAAGCCTTCAGAGGAATCATCGAAGTTGATGAAGTAACCGGATGCAGTTCTGTCAATTGTTCCAATTGGTTCAGGATTTTTGTTTCTCGCATTTTCACTTGGTACTTCTGTATAGGTTGGTGTGTCTCTGCTAAATGTCTTTATTTGGGTTTTCAGAGGTCTAAGTTCTATTGCATTGTTGCATAGTCCTTGTTGTTCTTCCGTAGGCGTTTCGAATGTGATGAGCCTCTTTGATAGGACCTCTGTACTGGTAGCAAACCTTGGTGTTCTGCTACTTATTGGGAGTCCACTTGGCCTACTGTTTGTTATCGGCCACATGTTGTGGTTTTACCAGGTCGATGGATACAACTCGGTTCTCCTTTTTTCCAGCAAGTGGCGGTAGTACAACTGATCTTGTCCCGTTGACAGACAATACAGGAACTGCTTTTCTGTAAGAAGGCCCAAATTCCTTCTTTACCGCGATCTTCTCCCTGACTAGATCCCCGACTTTTGGAATCCAGACAGGTCTTGCTGGGACAGGTGGTGATTCTTCAGTGGTCGTTGGCTGTTCTTTCAACTGTATGTTGCTCAGGTCTTTTCTTGTTTTGTTTAAGTCCTGCAAAATAGCCAAACGGTCTTTGACATCAAAGCTTTTTTCTGTTACCACTGAAGTCTGACTATCAAGGTCAGAGATCAACATCCTAGTTCCGAATAATAATTCGTACGGACTGAATCCCTTCAGAGAATTTCTTGGCAAGTTATTAAGACTACGTTGGACACTTATTAGATGTTTGACCCACCCAGCTCCCGAACCTAATACCTTTGCCGTTATAGATTGCTTTATGTCACGGTTTTTTCTTTCAACAATTCCGTTCCCCTCAGGGTGAAATGGACAAGAGTACCGCAATTGCACGCCCATGCTGACCATGGCCTCCTTATAAGCCCGAGAGCTAAAAGCAGGACCATTGTCCGAATGCAGAATGCCAATTGCGTATGTGCCGATAAAGACTCGCAAATCTTTTATAACAGTTCTGGCGTCAGCCGTTCGCTGGGGCCACATCCATATGAATCTCGTGCATGAGTCCACTGCGACCAAGATATATTTATAGTTACCATCCCTTTGTAAGGGACCGCAGTGGTCTAGATAAACACAGGCTAATGGTTTATCCGAGATTAGAAGGGGCGTCTGTGCTGGACGTCTCACAGTTGATACTTTCATTTTTTGACATATTTCACATGCTAGAACATAGTTCCTTGTTTGTCTTCTCATTTGTGGCCACCAGTATCTCTGTTTTAATAATGATACAGTGGCTGAGACGCCAGCATGGGTAGAAGCAAGCCCTTCGTGTGCCGCTATTATCAGTCCTAACCTATGTTCCATGTTTGGAATTGCCCTATCCCCCACTCCAGGGATTCGAGCAAAAGGAACATTGTTTGTATCAGTTATGTATGAGTATTTTACTGGAAAGCCTTTAGGGAGTGGTTCTATCGAATCCTTTTCTGAAGCGCTGACAGCTTGTAATATTTCGCTGTCTATTTTTGTTTTTGACCGGGTGACGGCAGCTACGGAAGCCGTTTGCACAGCTGCCTTCGCGGCCTCATCAGCCAATGAATTCCCTGCAACGTGAACGCCATCACGTTGATGACTCAGTGTATGTATCACGTGAGTCTTTGGTAGTTCTTTTTGTAAAAGAGCTACCTGTTCCCAGAGCATTTTATGCTTGATTGTGCCACCTTTCGCATCCTTGAAACCATTCTGAAGCCAGATCTGCAAGTATTCATTATAAGATTGAACGCAATAATACGAATCGCACACTATGAGCGTGGGGAATTCTCGATCGGTATTTTCAAGCGCCATCTTGAATGCTAGTAATTCAGCTCGCTGAGCTGTACAATCTCCTAGAGATTGTGTTTTAGTGAGGGTTGGTTTAAATTTCCCTTCGTGCCAACGACCTTTAACAATCGCGCACGCAGCACTGTAAGCTTGTTTACCCCCTACTGCGGGTTGTGCTGATCCGTCTGTATATATTATACAGCCGTAGTCATCTAGAGGCAGAATTTCGGTTGGCGGAGGACATTCAAATTCATATTGGAGAAATTCTTGTGTTTTTAAATAAGGATCAAATTCGTACATCACGTCTGTTGCAGCAAGAGAGTTAGCCCATTGTATCCATCTTGGATGGAGTGCTTTAGCATTTGGAATGCTTGCCTTTGTTACCGCCTCTAAGGCTGGTATTGGTGTCACGATTATTATTCGTTTACCTTGTGCCAGGGCTCGTTCTTTCGCTATAGCTGTCTGTGTTGCTGTAAGAATTTTTTCCGTTGGGCTAAATTTCACTTCAGCCTTAGTGTACAAGTGTGATTTGAATGCAATTGGTACCTTATCTCCCTCATTAGAGGTTAGGTATGTGAATCCGCATCTCCCTGGGATGACTCGGATCACAAGGTTGCGTGTATTATCACGGGTTTCTAATTTTGTTTTTATTAGCATGTCTGTTTGTAAGGATCTCAAAATTTCTGTGTGTGCTTGAGTCCAACTGGATCTTTTAAAATCTGGTTTAATTAGATCGTAAAGGGGTTTGACCCTTTCTGCGTAATTTGCAATATATGTTCTTCCGAAATTTAGGAAGCCTAGAATTGACTGTAGGTTTTTTAGTGTTTTAGGAGCTTGGATTACGGCACATTTCTCTAGGAAATTGTCTGCCAGGCTTTTGCCTTCACTTGATAACTCATATCCTAAGAATAGGACCGTCAGATGGGCAATTCTGGACTTTTTGAAGTTGAATTTGTAACCCTCTGCAGCGAAACCAAGTATTATGGTGTTCACTCTTTTCAAGTGAGTTTCCAAGTCATCATCTGTTAAGTAAATGTCATCGACATAAGATAATGCTTCATCATCATATAGTTGTAGTAATTCTGTTACTCTTGCTGAGAATACCCCCGGGCTGTTCTTGTACCCCTGGGCTAACCGACAGAATTGTTTTTGAGTGCCATTTACTGAAAATGCAGTTAAATATCTGCTCTCTGGTGCTATGTTTTGACAAAAGAATCCGTTGGAGATGTCCAAGGTTGTTTTGTATTTTTTGCGCACTATGTTATTCATTAGTGCAGCACTGTGTGAGTTTTGCACTGCAAAAGTTTTGCAACATGTGTTAAGGTGTCGGTAATCCAAAACTAGACGGTACGAATTGTCTGGTTTGGAGACCGGAAACAAAGGATTGTTCATTTGTGAGGTGCAAGTTTCAATCACCCCTTGGTATTCTAGCTGATCTAGTATTTCATTTACTTGTTTTTTAGCTTCTTGCTTAATTGGGTACTGCCTTTGTGCAGTAGGTTGTGATTTTAACTGGACTTTGTGAGGAGGAGAATCCTCATCCCATCCTACATGATTTTTATATAAAGCAGGTGCTAAGGCCACTGCCCACTTTCTAGCAAGTGTATATTTTTTATGAATCGGTATCTGATTCGAGAAGGCAGGCATAATTACTTCTTCGCCATGAGGGCACTCCCTGACAAACTCTGGTGGCCAGTCTTTTTCAGCTAGAAGGATGTCATAGCCTTTGGATAGGTTATCCCAAAATAGTCCCCTTATTTTCCTAGTCTTATCTCCCTCTATACGTAATGTTATCTCGTATATTTTGTGGGGCTTGCTAACTCTGGTATCTGCAGTTTCCACTTGAAGGTATTCATTCGTGTCCACTGTCTCCAGATGATTCATAAGGACTTTGCGAGCTATGCTCACCTCTGCTGCGCTGTCTAGCATTGTCTGAGCCCATTCTCCGTTTTTCAGTTGTGTCCTCAGTATTCTCGGCATTGTTAACTACCTTGATACTGGCTACCTTCTTTTTTGGAAATTGTGATTTCTTTTTCAGTTGAGCAGGTTCCTTGTCTTTGGACTTGGCGTGCTCTTCTGATCGTCCTCTTCTTTCCGATTTCTGCGAGGAATTCTGAAAAGATTGAGAGGGACGTGTATCAATGTCTTGATATCTATCAGGTTTTTTAATATTATCCCTATTTCTAAGGTTATATCTATTCCCAGAGGGTTCACTCTGAGGTGACCTTTGTCTTGGGTTTGGAGATTTCTCTCTTCGCCTAGGAGACCTTCCTCTGGACTGGAATTTCTTTTCTTTAGGATTGGATTGTTTATTTCCATCCCAGTTCTTTTTTGGTGAATTATTATTAAAAAATATTTTTTCAGGACTTGTAGTCAGTTGCGGTTTTACTGGTATTCCACCTAGACTATCTCTGCCTAGTTCTTCATAGGATTTTTCTATGATTCTGGCAATTTCAGCTGGTTGGTCTGCTATATCTGTCTCTTTTAACCTCTGGCGGATCGCCACGTTTGCTGCTTCACCCTTTATGTTGGCTAGTAATATAGCCGAGACCTGCTTGAAGTCTTTCAGTAATTTCATACCAAGAGTTAAAGCAGGTTCTGGACCGTATTCATCTTGAATTTGTTTTAGCACATCTGGTATCACCGAAATGGATGGGACACCGTGCGTTTTTGTGTAGATGGAAGCAAAGACTGTACCCCAAGTGTCACAGTCCTCAATGTGTGGTGCGATTCCCATTGGGAGACATATAGTCAGAATCCTGTGTTTTTCTAATGGGGTGGTGTCAGGAAACACCGCCTCTATTTGGGTAATTTTCTGTGCCAACCAGAATGGTATTTGTTCCCGTTTAGCTGGAACTTTACCTAGGCAGGATTGGATGTTCTGTGGTGTAATTTTATTTGTGTTCCCCTGGTGAGGGGTCAGCTGTGGAAGTTTAATCGCTGGCTGAATTGTTGAAGTCCGCATTACATACTGAACTAATTGTCTATGAATTTTTAGTAGTTGTTTTAGCTGTATTAATAGCTCTGCTGCAGGCATTCTTTCGATGTCTGGATGTGGTGTGTATCCGGCTAGGACCGGCCACGTTGCTCCTGGTCTTCCTAAAGGACCGAGCCTTGTAATGTGATTGTTATGTATTAGGGCGCCATCAAATAAGAGCAAATGCTCTTGGAATTTGAGTGGTACTTCCACCTCCTCGAAAGGAGTGTACTCATTAGGAGGTTCCTCTACTTTGTAATAGTGGAAGTACTTTGTTACAGCATTTGCTGCTGGAAAATTTATCCATGTATAGTATACCTCTGTCTGCCGATATTCGTGTGCCTCGATTACGAATATGACTGTGCCACCTCTAGGTGTCAGTCCATTTTCTATAAGTTTTAGAGTTATAGCTCTCCTTTTGGCGACCTGGATGAGTATTATATCCGGGTCTGCATCGAGTGCTGTAGTATCAGCTGCTGCTATTTCAGTAGCTAATCTAATTGCCTCTCTTTCTTCATCACTCTCTGTCATTTTACCGACAGGAAGCTTATGTCTTTTGTTTGCAGATCAGGTTTCTTTATGGAACAAAGATTAGATGCACAATATTTTGGAACTGTTTTATCCTTCAACGTTGACTAGACCAAGAACCATACATAGGAGTTCCCTCCTGCGAGGTTTTGGAGGATATAATAACCTTTCACCCACTCCAGACGTCTTTGGAGTATTTGGGAAAAGGGGTCTGAGTGAGAAAGCACGACTGAGTTACTCTAAATGTCTTACGTTAGTTTTATCGCCCTTTCCAAACGCGTTGGGCGCCATGTAGTGTAGCTCCTATTTTCCCAATAGGCTCTGCGCATTGGAATAGTGCCTACAGCAGTAAAGGCCTAGGCCAGACGTTAACTAGGTCTACTACTGTCGATACTAGACTTAATTTTTGGGTTTGCCAGCTAAGCTCAGAGTTCGCTAGAAACTTTCTCGAATGTTCAAGGAAGGATTAACTCCCCTGATTAGACAAGAAGGGATTTAGTTTCTGACAACCATAGAACATGACAACTTTGCTCTCCCCTAATCAAGAGTCAATCTCGAGAGTCGTGTGAGCACAAGGCAATTATTTTACTCAGTCAGTACGTGCATTCTTAGTCTCATCAGAATGTAGAGAAAAGGAAGAGACGGGCGTGTTCAATAAAAGATGTTATTTATTGATCAGTCTCTTTTCTCGTACAAGAGAAATGGATCGATATTATTGCAATACTTATAGTTAAGTAAAGTGCATACATTAGAAGCAATAGTATAAAATAATACTGTAAAAACATTGATATGGTTTCTGAGCCATATGATGTTTAAAATGAATAAAATATATTTACATATACATATACATTTGACTAAACGTACTCAACTGGTGTTTCTAAATACGCCTACCCCGTGTACCTGACCTAAGTCTAATGCGTGGGCGGGAATAGAAAGTTACAGTTTAGTTTAAGTTTGTTTTTGCCAAGTGAATAACTAAAGAATTCTCTAGGAGGGGTTATTCAGTTCTGTACCTGGAATTTAGGATGAATGAGGAATGGTATCTCTTTCTCTGCTCTCGATATTCCAGGCTGCCTGCGAGGGCTGCCCAGAAGCGCCGGTGCTGGGTCTCTCGGCTTGAGATAGCAGCGCGTCTCTCAGCGTGTCAGGAAGGCGGGGCTGCTGCCTGCGGGGTCTGCTTCTGCTCTCGGCTTCGGCAAGTATGGCTGCTCCGTCTTGTCACCACGCGTGTGTTTGCATAGGGCAAGGTCGGCAATATTTATACCTTAAAGGTGCCGGGATTGACGTAAGGATGGACATAGGTACGTCAATAAAGATGTCATACGACTTGCTCGTTAGCACATTCTTTACTAAAGTTCTCTGTGAAATCAAAACAATGGCCGCACGGATTATCCAGGTTGTCATAGGTTTGATTTGTTATGAGAACGTCGTATGCCTTATCAGGGGCTGGAGGAATATCGCTTGTCTAATTAGATCTCAAGCGTTATGACCTAATCAGATAACACGTTCCTGTGCCGTAGTGTGACTGCGTCAGATAACGGTATCTGCATCATGGGGAATTTCTTGCCTCATGGGCTGACTGTTAGTTAACTAGCTAGGTAGCTTAACCAGAATAGGGTCAGGAATAGGGGGATCGATTCAGAACCTATAGAAATACACGACATATTACCCAACAGCTGCTGCGCTTTAATTTCTGAAAGGCGCGCTACCCAGCGCGGGAGTACCTGACCGCGTTTGCCCTGACCGTTTTTTCGGTTGCGCGTCCTGCGCGCTGGTGTCCTGAGCTTCCCTCATCGCCCGTCAACACCGCAGGAGCCGTGTAGTTTACGGCGATGTGCGCAGCCCAAGCAAGCCCATTGGGCTCCTTTTGGGCTCCATTTGGGCTTGCGTTGGGCTACGCACGTCGCGATCGTCCCGAAACTGTACATTTTATCGCTTTTAGGCGGAGAGTTTTGCTGGAGCTGGACGCCTGATCGGCAGCAATAGACATCGCCTTGCAGGAGTGAGCACACGCTCCTTATAAAATAATTTTGGCTCCTACACCTATTACAGGCTGCAACAACCTGACTACAGCTTTGCTGAGGTGGCTTGGAACTCTTTTGAAAGAAATTTAGTGTGCAAGTGGGCTGCCCCCCCCCACATTACTCCTCCAGTTTCTGATCTATATTTATCTTCACCACTTCATATTGATTTAAGTTGGAAGAGTGGGTGAGATATGAAGATGATGAGGAAGATGTTTATTATGAGGGACAACAAGAGACTGTCCTTGAGGATAACATTGTAGAGGCTCTGGACGCTTCTGTCCAATCCTTAGTGAACAAGGCTATAGAGAGCACAGTACCAAACACTGTTTAACAAGCATTGGCGGCTGCACTTAAACCAATTACTAAGCAGCTTGATAGTTTTGCCAAACGCCATGGGTTCATTAAAGATAAAACCGAGCTTGATAACCCTCCAGTTAAAGACGCAGCAAAAGAGTCAATTGCTGCATGCTAGTGCGTTAAGTTCACTACCCCAAACTCAGGTTGGGGATCATGGGTATTCCACATGTGGCAAGGTGAAGAGCACACAAAGGGTTTATGCGGATACAGATACCACCTACACAGACACTGATACTACCACAACCAATGGATGAGGAAGCCCCTCCCAAGAAGAAAGCTAAGAAAGTGGCTTCATCTGCTCCCGAAATTCCACCCAATACTCCCTTTACCTTCAATCCTCGCGATATTGTACATCCCCGCTCTTCTGACTGGGCTCCGGCCCCGGAGGTTACCGAATATTTACACAAGAACCTTTGCAAAGGGTTTGATAACGAAATCCGTAATCGGCTCCGGTCAGTGTTCAATCAATATCTCATTTACAAGCATTTCAAGATGGAGGGGATACATATTTTGATGGATCTGCTAAAACAAGTGGACTGGATGGTCAGACTAGATCTCAAAGATGCCTACCTATCCATTCCCATCTTTCCACCACACTGACATTTCCTTCAATTTCAATGGAAAGATCGATGGTTCGAGTTTTTGGTATTTCAGGCCTTCCTCGGCACCAAAGTGATGAAGTTGGTGGTGGCTCACCTGTGAACAAGGGGTTCACATTATTATTTATCTGGACAACATCCTAATCATGGCACAGAGTCCAGAGTTAGTTTCGCATCACCTCCAAATGACGAGGTCTCTCTTGCAGAGTCTAGGGTTAGTAATCGACCACCCCAAATTGGCTCTGATCCCGTTGCAAACAATAGCTTTTCTGGGTTTTGTGATAGACTCCGAGACGACCCAATTTAGTCTCCCCAAAACGAAATTGAAGGATCTCAAGAAGGAGATTACGGCAATCCTCAACAAACAAGAGGTGTCTCTCAGAACCATTGCCAAAGTAGTGGGATTACTAGCATCTTTCATTCAAGCGATTTTCCCGGGACCGCTGCATTACAGAGCCCTGCAGAGGCTAAAAATACAGCATCTACAGAAAGGTCTGTCTTACACGGATCTGGTCCAGTTGTCACAAGAAGTGAGAGAGGAGATGCAATGGTGGCTGGGCCACGTGGAAGAGTTGAATGGCAGAGCGATATTCGGCTCACAGCCCGAGGTTACCATTGAATCGGACCCCAGCCGTTGGGGCTGGGGAGCGCGCTGTGGAGATATTTCCACAGGCGGAAGGTGGTCTTCCCAAGAACTATCACTACATATCAATTGTCTGGAACTCCTAGCGGGTTCCTTTGCGATTCGGACTCTATCTCCCAAGCAGACCTCATGTTGTATCCTTCTCCGGATGGACAACATTTCAGTGGTGAGGTACATCAACAAGTTGGGAGGCACAAGATCGTCTCTACTAGTAGAGATTGCCAAGGACTTTTGGCACTATTGCCTGAATCGTCAGATCACAGTAATAGTGGAGTACATCCCGGGCCAGTCCAACCTGATAGCGGACTGGAATTCCAGACACCTCCGGGATTACAGCGATTGGCAATTACTACCAAACATATTCCAGTGGTTGCAGGAACTTTGGGGTCCTTGCCAGACAGACCTGTTTGCTTCCAGGCTGAACCGGCAACTTCCCAGTTTCTTCAGCTGAAGGCTGGACCCAGCAGCAAAGGCGACGGATGCCTTCCTTCAGGATTGGTCTGGAGCATTGAATTATGCGTTTCCACCTTTCCTTTTGATTCTCAGGGTGACATCACACATTTTCAAACAACAAGCAGAAGTGATTCTAGTAAGATCTGTGGAGATCGCAGCCCTGGTTCCCGGTGTTGCTGGAGGTGAGCTGTGATCTCCCCAGGATGCTTCCGTGGTCGGAGTCTCTACTCCTGGGCCCTCACAAGGAACAACATCCATTGATCCTATTGGGGCAACTGTCGCTGATTACATGGCGGCTTTCCTGCAACAGTGGGAAATGCCGGGATGTTCGGACACAGCTACAGCTTTCATCAAACAGGCTTGGGCTCCTTCAACTAGGAAACAATACTCTTCAGCCTGGAAAGGCTGGGTGGGTTGGTGCCTGGAACGGCACCTGGATCCCGTGGGGGCAGGCTTACCCCATATCGTAAACTTCCTTTCGGATAAGGCAGCCGAAGGCTTGGCTTATCGTTCGGTGAACAACTTTAGATTGGCCATTTCTGCAGGCCATTGCCAGGTAGATGGGAAACTGGTCGGTATGTACCAAATGATATGTAAACTTCTTAAGGGCATAAGAGTGGCTAATCCTCCTAAACCTAAGCATTTGAGTTTATGGGATGTGTCCTTGGTCATTTCCCTCTTTAAAAGTTGGCCAGCGAACAATCCTCTATCTATGAACCAATTATTTGCCAAATTGGCTATGCTTTTATGTTTGTCAGCTTGTAGGCATTCATCGGACGTGCGGGCTTTGAACATTACCGGTAGAGTATTCACTCTGGAAGGAGTTTCCTTTACTATCACAGGACGTACAAAGACTCTAGCAAGACATATTGACTTTAATGCTTTTCCTAGCAATGACAAATTATGTGTTGTGCAATGTTTAAAAACCTATGAGGAATGTACCCGTTCTCTGAGACCAGAGGGTTCTACTCAACTTTTAATTGCTTTGCAAAAACCCTTTAAGCCTGCATCGGCTGCTACGATAGCCAGATGGCTTTGATATGTTCTGAAAGAAGCAGGTATTGACATTTCAAATGTTTGGTGCACCTTCTGTGCGAGGTGCCATGGCATCTAAATCGTATATGTTGGGTTCTAACATCCAGGACATTATGGGTTGTGCGGATTGGTCATCTGAATCAACTTTTAAGCAGTTTTATCATAAGCCGGTGGGAGATATAACATTTGTTGTTTTTGATGAGCATTAAAGTAGCATAATCCGAAGCCTCCGGTCCTGTAATAGAATTACAAACTTGCTAGCCTTCGTGCCAAGAATTTTCAATTCTATTAAGGACAGGGAGGCGAGGATTATCCCACCCGGCTATGTTACAATATCATTGTACATGCTTACCCACACGTTTATGATGTAATGTTGAAAATGTTCACAATAAACAGAGATTACGTGTTGTTCATGTTTTTCTTCTAGGCGCAGATAAGAAATCTGAATAAGAAGATTTTTCACGTTGAAGTCTCTATATGGACCTTAGTTTCCTGTTAAACTTCCATGTTGGAGGGTGTTATTGGATCACTTTTGTTGACTTATAGTGGACTTTTACAGTTCGAGCATAGAAAGAGGATGATGGGACTGTGTTGATGGCTCTTATTGGGGGCTAAGAGGGTGTGACTGATGCAAAGCATCATGGACAATGTAGTTTTGTTACTAATTGAATGTTTTTCATTGGCTGCTGTGATTACAGTAAAAGAAAGAGAAAGCCTAATCCTCGCCTCCGTATCCTTAATAAATTTGAAAATTCTTGGCGCGAATGCTAGCAAATTTTTTATTCAAAAGGAAGCAAGAAGAGAAGGCGTGTTGAGTCTGTCAGTTTAAGCACATCCCCTGGTTATGAAAAGAAATACCCGGTGACACTGTTGATCTGCACAATATCCTGGAGCCTTGCGAGGGTGTGAGGGACCTAGCACTGGGAGCCCCCCAAAGGCTTGCGGGAACCCAGAATAAGGGACACCAATGTGCTTGAGTATCACCGGTTATATGGGTAGCGTCAGGTATAAAAAACAAGCATTGGAAATGCAATAGGTCTCGCATTAGAAAAGTAGGAGCTATTGGTCTTGTAAATTATGTTTTTTTTTGTGTAGTTTTTTGAAATAGCTAAATTGATAGCTTTGTCATTTACAATTCCAATAGTTTTAACTTTTGTGAATGTGACACCTATAGCATTTGGAATGCAACATGATTTGTATTTACGTGACTTTGATGGCAGCTCTTGTTGTTATGCCACATTTCTAGAGAGCAGGGGAGTGCAGCAGGGGATAGAAGCACAGCCCTGCAAGCTGAGCGTCCTCCCATCGCACACCCATCTGTGGCTTGAGTGGTGTGAGGGTGAGGGGTGTGTGGGTGAGGGATGTGAGGGTGAGGGGTGTGAGCGTGAGGGGTGTGAGGGTGAGGGGGTGTGAGTGTGTGTGATGGTGAGGTTGAGTGAGGGGTTGTGAGGCTGAGTGTGTGTGACGGTGTGTGTTGGTGAGGGTGTGTGAGGGTGAGTGAGGGTGTTTGATGTTGAGTGAGGGAGTGTGAGTGTGAGTGTGTGGGTGTGTGAGGGTGTGAGGGTGAGGGTGTGTGAGGGTGAGTTAGGGAGTGTGAGGGTGACTGAGGGTGAATGAGGGTGAGGGGATGATGGTAAGGGTGTGTGAGTGTGAGGGGTGTTGTTGGTGAGAGCTTGCGAGGCTGAGGGTGGGTGAGTGTGTGTGAGGGTGTTTGAGGGTGAGGGTGTGAGGTGTAGTGAGGGTGAGAGTGTTGTATGGGGAGTGAGGGTGTGTGAGGGTGAGGATGTGTGAGGTTGAGGGGGTGTGAGTGTGGGTGAGGGTGAGTGAGGGGGTGTGAGGCTGAGAGTGTGTGAGGTGTAGTGATGGTGAGAGTGTTGTGAGGGGTGTGAGGGGAGCGAGGGTGTGTGAGGGGGTGTGAGGGTGAGGGGGTGTGTGTGTGAGTGTGAGGGTGAGCGAGTGTGTGTGAGACTTAGGGTGTGTGACGGTGTGTGAGGGTGAGGGTGTGTAAGGGTGAGTGAGGGTGAGAGAGGGGTTGTTAGGCAGAGGGTGTGTGACGGTGTGTGAGGGTGAGGGTGTGTGAGGGTGAGTGTGATTGAGTGTGAGTGAGTGTGAGTGAGTGTGAGGGAGGGTGAGGGAGGGGGTGTGAGGGTGTGGTTGTGTGACGTTGTGTGAGGGTGAGGGTGTCTGAGGGTGAGTGAGGGAGTGTGAGGGTGTGTCAGTGGGTGAGGGTGCGAGTTAGGGTGTGTGATGTTGAGGGTGTGAGGGTGACTGAGGGTGTGTGAGGGTGAGGGGATGAGGGTAAGGGTGTGTGAGTCTGAGGGGTGTTGATGGTGAGAGAGGGTGAGGGGGTGAGGGTGTGCGGTGTAGTGAGTGTGCGAGTGTTGTGAGGGGTGTGAGGTTGTGAGTGGAGCGAGGGGGTGTGAGGGGGTGTGAGGGTGAAGGGGTGTGAGCGTGTGTGAGGGTGAGGGTGAGTGAGGTGGTGTGAGGCTGAGGGTGTGTGACGGTGTTTGAGGGTGTGTGAGGGTGAGTGAGGGTGTTTGATGGTGAGGGAGTGTGAGTGTGTGGGTGTGTGACGGTGTGAGGGTGAGGGTGTGTGAGGGTGAGTTACGGAGTGTGAGGGTGTGTGAGTGGGTGAGTTTGAGAGTTAGGGGGTGTGAGGGTGACTGAGGGTGAATGAGGGTGAGGGGATGAGGGTAAGGGTGTGTGTGGGTGAGGGGTGTTGATGGTGAGATTTTGCGAGGCTGAGGGTGGGTGTGTGTGTGTGAGGGTGTTTGAGGGTGAGGGTGTGAGGTGTAGTGAGTGTGAGAGTGTTGTGAGGGGTGTGAGGGTGTGAGGGGAGTGAGGGTGTGTGAGGGTGAGGGGGTGTGAGGGTGAGCGGGTGTGAGTGTGTGTGAGGGCGAGGGTGAGTGAGTGGGTGTGAGACTGAGAGTGTGTGAGGTGTAGTGAGGGTGAGAGTGTTGTGAGGTGTGTGAGGGGAGCGAGGGTGTGTGAGTGTGAGAGGGTGAGGGTGTGTGTGTGTGAGAGTGAGGGGGTGTGAGGCTTAGGGTGTGTGACGGTGTGTGAGGGTGAGGGTGTGTGAGGGTGAGTGAGGGTGAGAGAGGTGTTGTTAGGCAGAGGGTGTGTGACGGTGTGTGAGGGTGAGGGTGAGTGAGTGTGAGTGAGTGTGAGTGTGAGTGAGGGTGAGTGAGGGTGAGTGAGGGGGTGTGAGAGTGTGGGTGTGTGACGTTGGGTGAGGGTGAGTGAGGGTGTGTGAGGCTTATGGTGTGTGACAGTGTGTGAGGGTGACAGTGTTTGAGGGTGAGTGAGTGTGAGTGAGTGTGAGTGTGTGTTAGTGAGGGTGAGTGAGGGGGTGTGAGGGTGTGGGTGTGTGACGGTGTGTGAGGGTGAGGGTGTGTGAGGGTGAGTGAGGGAGTGTGAGGGTGTGTGAGTGGTTGAGGGTGAGAGTTAGCGTGTGTGAGGGTGATGGTGTGAGGGTGATTGAGGGTGTGTGAGGTTGAGAGGATGAGGGTAAGAGTGTGTGAGGCAGAGGGGTGTTGATGGTGAGAGAGGGTGAGGGGGGTGAGTGTGTGAGGGTGAGGCTGTCCGGTGTAGTGAGTGTGAGAGTGTTGTGAGGGGTGTGAGGCTTTGAGGGGAGTGAGGGGGTGTGAGGGTGAGGGGTGTGAGTGTGTGTGAGGGTGAGGGTGAGTGAGGGGGTGTGAGGCTGAAGGTGTGTGACGGTGTGTGAGGGTGATGTTGTGTGAGGGTGATTGCGGGTGTGTGAGAGTTTTGGGGTGTGAGGGTGATGGTATGAGGGTGTGTATGTTTATAAGTTTTTTTTGTTGTTTTTTTTTAATATGTGTAGTATTAATAAAAATGTGATAGAGCTTCCCTTTGTAATTGTCCTGGCTTATGTGTATCATTTTATGTAATTAAACTGTGTGTGTGTTTATATTAATATGTGTAGTGTTATGTGTGTTTTTAATTGTATTAATTTTAAAATGGCCGACGCAATGCGTCACCTTGACGCTACCTAGGTCAGCGTTCTAGTTTTTTTTGTGTTGTCACTGTTTACGTTTTATTGACGTTTATTTGTAGCCAATCGGAGCGCGACGTTTTTGACGTGGCGTTCCGATTTGCTTACGTCAACGGTGGAATTCCCCAGAAGATCGAGAATGTTGGTGCGCGGAAGGCGTGTTCTTGTTCGTGTGCTGTTGCTGCGTCGTTTGACAGGTAAGATTTTATTCCTAAGTGATTTTTAATGTAATGTAATGTAGTATCTATAGTATGTTTAAATTAACGAATGAATAGGAGTGTATTTTTATAACTGGTGACATTGTTTGTTATCGATCGTAATATTTCCATCTTTTTTTTATGTAATTCTAATTAAAGGCTTGTTTTTAATCGTCGATATGTAATGTATATGTTTTCGAAAACTGTAATGTAATGTTTTATTAGCTGGTGTTTGTTATTTGACGTACATGAACTGTTTTTTTAACTTTGAAGGTCTTTTTTGTTTCGGGTATATTTATGTATGTTGTGTTTGCATTGTTTTTTTCCTGTGATGCTGAAGTTGCCTGATTATGTTATTGAGTTAATCGATGTATTAAAGGAAACTTTTTGTATGTGCTGAATTTATTTTCCATTTCAATGTATTAAGAGGATGCACATTGATGTAATGTCTGTATTTTATGCGTTTTTTTAAAGAAATGTTTTATTTTCCAATCCCTGTTTGCATATTTGTGTATTAATTGCTGCACTCTCCTTGCGTTGCTTTAAGTTTGCATTTTGGAATAGCTGCAAGTGTGTAATCCGCTTTTTACGTATTTATGAAATTGTTGCTTAACACTATTTATGTGTGGAGTTGGATGGTGGAGTTGTATTTGGAGGGTAGAGTTGTAGGGTGGTATTGTAGTTATAGGGTGTAGTTGGAGGGTGGACTTTGACGGTGTGAGTGTGAGGGTGAGTGCATGTGAGTGTTTTGGAGTTTGAGGGTGTGTGATGATGTATTAGAGCGATTGAGGGTGACTTACAGCATGTGTTTGTGACAATCCTACCTTGTAATGCGCACTTGTCTTGTTCCAGCGTCGTTTGACTGGTAAGTTTATTCTTTAATACTCAATACATAAATATGTGAACAAATTATCTATTGTATAGATGTTGTTGTTAATTTCTGCGTCGTTTGACAGTTAAGTCTAACTAGTAATCGAATATAGATTATTTTGCGGTACTGCACACTGTAATGGGAAGATGTCCAAGGAACAAGATCGCTCAAAGACTTGAAATGTCTTGTCTTTCAGGAAGTAGATGAGCAATTTTAAGGCCAGTCCCATAACACCTGCACAGTTAGTTCTTTTAATGGTTCACCATGTTGAATGCTGTGCTAAGGTCGATAAGTATAATGGCTGCTGTGCCACCTTAATCAAGGAGCATTTGTTACACCTCTACTACTGCCAAGAGGGCGGTGTTTTGTACTGTGTTTTGGTCAAACCCCGATCTGGGTGGGATATGAGATGTTGTTTATTTCTCAAAAATCAGATAGTGTAGTTATGGACGGAATATGTGCCCGTCCATTTCCACAGTATGTGTGACTTTGTAGTAGTGTATGCAGTCTATTTTCTTATCCAAACGTGTTTATTTGTTTTTAGCTTTCTACGTGTTAGATCAGAAAGTGTATGTGAACTATCTTTGATGTATGCAACAGTGAGAATAAGGGTCTTGCTTCCAATTTATGGACATAAGGGGAGACTTGTTTGGATGTTTTTGTTTTTTTGTACTTCCCTAGATGTTTGTGAACAGTTGCGTGGGCAAGGGGCGTTGTTCTCCTTGTCTTGTTCCAGCGTCGTTTGACTGGTAAGTTTATTCTTTAATACTCAATACATAAATCTGGGAACGAATTATCTATTGTATAGATGTTGTTGTTAATTTGTGATCTATATAGATAGTTAGATAGGTATATAGGTATGAGGGCGATAGCTAACAACACATGCAGCATCACTTTTCAGCGGCCTAGCAACACTTACCAACACAGCCGCATCAATTATGAAACAATAGTATCATTGTGGTGTTGTTGTTTTTTTCATGTGGGGATGCTGAGTGGTGTTGTGATGGTGCTGAGTACTGTTGTATTTTGGAGTGTTGGTGTGGTGCTGTGTAGTGTTAATGTGGTGTTTGCGAGTGATGATGTGGTGCTTGAGAGTGATGTTGTGGTGTTGTTGCGTGTTGTTGTGGTGTTGCTGAGCGATGTTGTAGTGTTGCAGTGTGATAATGTTAATGTGCTGAGTGTTGTTGTGTTGGTGCATTGTGTTAATGTGGTGTTGCTGAGTGATAATGTTGTGTTGATTCGTGGTGTTGGGGTGGTGGTTAGTAGTGCTGTTGTGTTGTTGAGTTGTGCTCTTTTGATGCTGTTTGATGCAGTTTTTGTGTACGGTGTTCCTGTGGTTGTGCACTTAGCACCACCAAAACACTTAGTGCAACAGCAGCATCAGTCAGAGCAACACCAGCATGACTATGCAACACGTGCAGGATGACTCCCCACCACCCTATCAACACTTAGCAACACACCAGCATCACTCATTCCTACCATATTTTCACTCTTCATCACCTCTGCATCACTTAACAGTATAACATGAACATTTTGCATGACAACAGCATCACTGTCCACCACTGTAGCATAATTGAGCATGCTTAGTGATGCTTGTGTCTGTTATTTTTTTGTGTATGTTTGTTGCTATTGGATGTATCTTACGCGTGTGGATGTTTTAATTGTGTGGATGCATGATGCTAGTGTGTCTGTTGTTGTGTGTGCCCTGTGTAAGCTTGCAGGGATGGACTTCTTTTGTGTTTGCATGGCGTTAAAGCAAGCATTAGCAGTTGTTGTGTTTGGCTGGCAGAAGCATAGTATGATGTTTGTAGTGTGTGAAAGATCCTGAGTGCGTGAAAGATCCATAGTGCGTGAAAGATCCAGAGTGCGAGAGATCTAGAGTGCGAGAGATCTAGAGTGCGAGAGATCTAGAGTGCGTGAAAGATCTAGAGTGCGTGAAAGATCTAGAGTGCGTGAAAGATCTAGAGTGCGTGAAAGATCTAGAGTGCGTGAAAGATCTAGAGTGCGTGAAAGATCTAGAGTGCGTGTAAGAAACAGAGTGCGTGTAAGAAACAGAGTGCGTGTAAGAAACAGAGTGCGTGTAAGAAACAGAGTGCGTGTAAGAAACAGAGTGCGTGTAAGAAACAGAGTGCGTGTAAGAAACAGAGTGCGTGTAAGAAACAGAGTGCGTGTAAGAAACAGAGTGCGTGTAAGAAACAGAGTGCGTGTAAGAAACAGAGTGCGTGTAAGAAACAGAGTGCGTGTAAGAATCAGAGTGCGTGTAAGAATCAGAGTGCGCGAAAGAAACAGAGTGCGCGAAAGACACAAAGTGCGAGAAAGATCCAGAGTGCGTGAAAGACGCCGAGTGCGTGAAAGACGCCGAGTGCGTGAAAGACGCCGAGTGCGTGAAAGACGCCGAGTGCGTGAAAGACGCCGAGTGCGTGAAAGACGCCGAGTGCGTGAAAGATCCAGAGTGCGTGAAAGATGTTGAGTGCGTGAAAGATGTTGAGTGCGTGAAAGATGTTGAGTGCGTGAAAGATGTTGAGTGCGTGAAAGATGTTGAGTGCGTGAAAGATGTTGAGTGCGTGAAAGATGTTGAGTGCGTGAAAGATGTTGAGTGCGTGAAAGATGTTGAGTGCGTGAAAGATCCAGAGTGCGTGAAAGATCCAGAGTGCGTGAAAGATCCAGAGTGCGTGAAAGATCCAGAGTGCGTGAAAGATGCCGAGTGCGTGAAAGATGCGGAGTGCGTGAAAGATGTGGAGTGCGTGAAAGATGTGGAGTGCGTGAAAGATGTTGAGTGCGTGAAAGATGTTGAGTGCGTGAAAGATGTTGAGTGCGTGAAAGATCCAGAGTGCGTGAAAGATGTGGAGTGCGTGAAAGATGTGGAGTGCGTGAAAGATGTGGAGTGCGTGAAAGATGTGGAGTGCGTGAAAGATCCGGAGTGCGTGAAAGATGCAGAGTGCGTGAAAGATGCAGAGTGCGTGAAAGATGCAGAGTGCGTGAAAGATGCAGAGTGCGTGAAAGAGACAGAGTGGGTGATAGAGACAGAGTGGGTGATAGAGACAGAGTGGGTGATAGAGACAGAGTGGGTGCTAGATGCAGAGTGGGTGCTAGATGCAGAGTGGGTGCTAGATGCAGAGTAGGTGCTAGATGCAGAGTGGGTGCTAGATGCAGAGTGGGTGCTAGATGCAGAGTGTGTGAAAGATGCAGAGTGTGTGAAAGATGCAGAGTGTGTGAAAGATGCAGAGTGTGTGAAAGATGCAGAGTGTGTGAAAGATGCAGAGTGTGTGAAAGATGCAGAGTGTGTGAAAGATGCAGAGTGTGTGAAAGATGCAGAGTGTGTGAAAGATGCAGAGTGTGTGAAAGATGCAGAGTGTGTGAAAGATGCAGAGTGTGTGAAAGATGCAGAGTGTGTGAAAGATGCAGAGTGTGTGAAAGATGCAGAGTGTGTGAAAGATGCAGAGTGTGTGAAAGATACAGAGTGTGTGAAAGATACAGAGTGTGTGATAGATACAGAGTGTGTGATAGATACAGAGTGTGTGATAGATACAGAGTGTGTGATAGATACAGAGTGTGTGATAGATACAGAGTGTGTGATAGATACAGAGTGGTTTGTGTATAAAGACCTAAATCTAGATAGAGGTGTGGCAAAATGGTATGAGCTAATGTATGTATGTGTTGAAAATGTATGCTGATGAATGATAGAGATGCTGGATGTTTTTTGTATAAATACCGAAACCTAGACAAAGGTGTTGCGAAATGGTATGAGCTGATGTATGCTGCTGAATGGGACAGAGGCTGGATGAATAGGATTTAAAACAATGTATCCAAAGATAGAGGTGTGGTTAAATGATATGAGCTAATGTATGTATGTGTCGAGAATGTATGCTGTTGAATGATAGAGTTGCAGGATGATTTGTGTCTAAATACCGAAATGTAGGCACAGGTGTGGCTAAATGGTATGAGCTGATGTATGCTGCTGAATGGTACAGAGGCGGGATGATTAGCATTTCAAATAATGTATCCAATATATGATGTTAAATGAGAGATTTGGTGGATGAATTGTGTGTAAATCCCGAAATCTCGACACAGGTGTGGCAAAATGGTATGAGCGGATGTATGCTGCTGAATGGGACCGAGGCGGGATGCTTAGGATGTAAAATAATGTATCCAATATATGATGTCGAATGAGAGAGATGCTGGTTGATTTGTGTGTAAATAGCCAAATTCATACAAAGGTGTTGCGAAATGGTATGAGCTGATGTATGCATTGAATGTGATCAAGGCTGTATTGCAGTGGCTGTTTGTGCACAAGTATTTTGTACTAAAACTTATACTTCCCTACAGTGACTTAAAGTTGTTCCCTTATGATGCAAGCATGGAATGTAGAGTGTGAATGCACCCAATATATGATGTTGAATGTGAGAGAAATTGGAAGATTTCTGTATAAATACCTAAATCTAGTTTGAGGTGTGTCTAAATGGTATGAGCTAATGTATGTATGTGTGAGAATGTATGCTGTTGAATGATAGAGATGCTGGGTAATTTGTGTGTAAATTCCGAAATCTAGACACAGGTGTTGTGAAATGGTATGAGCTGATGTATGCTGCTGAATGGGACAGAGACTGTATGATTAGGATTTAAAATAATGTATCCAATATCTGATGTTGAATGAGAGAGCTGCTGGTTGATTTGTGTGTAAATAGGGAAATTTATACAAAGGTGTGGCGATATGGTATGAGCTGATGTATGCTGCTGAATGGGTCAGAGGCTGGATGAATAGGATTTAAAATTTTGTATCCAATTTATGATGTCAAATGAGAGAAATGCTGGTTGATGTGTGTGTAAATATCCTAATTTATACAAAGGTGTGGCGAAATGGTATGATCAGATGTATGCTGCTCAATGGGAGAGAGGCTGGCTGATGAGGAAATAAAAGAGGTAGCACGTCTTCTTTTATTTCTTTAGGCTGTATGTTTGAGGCTAGAGTCTGAAAGTATCTAATGTATGCTGATGAATGGGAGAGCAGGTGTGGCAAAATGGTTTGAGCTGATGTATGCTGCTGAATGGGACAGAGGCGGGATAATTCGGATGTAAAATAATGTACCCAATATATGATGTTGAATGAGAGAGATGCTGGTTGTTTTGTGTGTATATAGGTAAATTTATCATAAGGTGTGGCGAAATGGTATGAGCATAAGTATGCTGCTCAATGGGAGAGAGGCTGGCTGATGATTAATTAAAGGAGTTAGCACGTCTTCTTTTTTTCTTTAGGCTGTATATTTGAGGCTAGAGTCTGAATGTATCGAATGTATGCTGATGAATGGGAGAGAGGATGGTTGATTATTTCGAAAGACGTAAAGGTTGACAAAGTTGTGGCGAAATGGTATGAGCTGATGTATGGAGCTGAATGGGAGTGAGTGTGTCTTTAATTGTATTTGTAGATAAGTATGTTTAATGAAAGCCAGCACCCCCTCCTATGACTGTAAGTAGTTAATTTTTTATTGCTTGCGTTGTTTCAAAGTTTTATAATGTAAGCATAGAGGCTAGAGTCTGTAAGTATCAAATGTATGTTGGTCAATGGGATTGAGGCTGTATGTACCCTAAGAGAACGTAAGTCGTAACTTGTAAGCTTTAAGTCTGTGTGCAAAATGTAAACTATAGGAGTTTTGTTAAAAAAAGCGTCCCGTTTCCAGTGTTTTTTTTTCTTTCAGTGGGATGTGGTTTTTTTTGTTGTTGTTGGGGTTCTAGGGCTAACAACCAGCTCGCATCCTGCTGTTCAAATTAGCATATCCCAAAAGCAACTTCACAACTGATTAGAATCTTGACGACGGCGCTTAAAGCACTCTAGCATCCTGTAGTTTTGTTTACGAAAGCCTTGGAGTCTGGGGCCTGTGTGTTTATGTAAATGGAATTGAAGAGTGGTCCGAGCGGTACAGACGTATTGGTGGGTGTTGTGGGGGTTGGGTGGAGTGTTTAGTGAAGTGGATGGGAGAGAGGCTCTGTGTTTGTTTCGTTCGTAAAAAGCAATCTCCCTTATGACCCAAAAGACATACTGTACATTTTCGCATGTATTTATTGTCCCCAAGCATTGTAAATGTTATAGTAACGTTATTCCAATGATGGCAACATCGGAAATTTTTATTAGGTGCAAGCCTAGAGATACAATCCCCCAAATTTCCATAGCACGCTGTAGAGGGAGGGTGAGAAATAGTAGGCCTGCTGAATGGTGGTGAGTCTGTGTCTTTTATTAAGTTTGGAAAATAGAGGAGTGCAGAAAGCGTCCTGCACTGTCCTATGGCACTCCAGTGAGAGAAGAAAACTTCTTCAAGTGAAGGTTCAGTAGGTAATTTCAAGTTCATAAATGAAGTGACGTGGTAACATCAATGTTCATGGGTGCAATTTATTCATTCAAAAGGTCACATATTACTTCATAGTGACAACGTTAGAGTACATTGGCTTCATATTGTATCTTTCCATAGTAAAGGAATCCGATTGCATAATTAATATCCCTATGCATTTCGGGAAAACCCTTCGTCAGGGGCCATATCACAATCTAAAAGTAACAGAAAGTTGACAATATATCAGGAAGGAGAGCAGCCTCCAAAGCAAGTAACAACTAAAAAATACATGGCGTAAAACGGGGGGGGCAACCGAGGTCTGTGAAGGGAAAATAAGTAATTATGGAACGTGTGCCTGAAAAGCATTCAAAAAATAATAAAGACCCAAAACAAAGGAGAAGGTGGAGATGTCCAAGATCGGACAGTGAAATAGTGCCAAGGGTGCACGATAGCTATATTCAAAGGAGCGGAATACTGGTGCGAAATCACCCAGGTGAAACATGTGTGTCGTAAAAAAGTTAACCGGGATCAAACACGAGTGCCACGAAAACCAGGAGTACATCGATAACATGTAAAAACAGATCATCCAAGTGAAGCTGACATTATGTTGATGTGTGGTGAAATGAGCCGCAAGGGGGGCTTTTAGAGTCTTATTTCTTATGGTGCTCTTGTGTTCGGTCAAACGTGTTTTGATTTTTCTCTCAGTCTTGCCCACGTAGGGTAACCCACAGGGACATTTCAGCAGATAGACAACATTTTTAGAGTCGCAGGTGGCATTGGTCAAAAGTTTAATGGTTTTGCCAGACGATGGATGATTGATGGAGTTCCCAGTGATTATATTGTTGCAATGGCCACAGTTCAAACGCGGTCTTGTGCCATTATACCGGATAGACACATCAGTGGATGTAGTTTCCAAAATGTTCTTAATATTTTTCGCTCTCTGGTATGCGAACAATGGTCTGTGGTTGAAGATGCCTTGAAAATCAGGTTCATATCGATTCATATCCCAGGTTCTCCACTTGATGCACTCCCGCACAAACTTTGGAAGGCTTTTAGGGAAGAGCTGTTTCCCCCTTCCAAGCAGTCTGCTGCCAATCTCTTGACTCCGCGCAGGTCCCAGACAGTTGGAAGCTGGCGGTCGTCTCCCCATTGCTGAAAAAAGAATCACTGGACCCTTCTTGCCCCGCTAATTACAGACCCATTTCATTACTTCCCTTTCCAATTAAGATCTTGGAAAAGCTGGTCACGAAACATCTGTCTAGTTTTTTGGAAGTTAATGCCTGTCTGGATGCGGCGCAGTTTGGGTTCAGACCAGCACATGGGACTGAAACAGCCTTGGTGACTGTTTTGAGTGACCTTCGTTCGCGTGCAGACCATGGACGAGCAGCCTTTCTAGTGCTGCTCGACATGTCAGCAGCGTTCGATACGGTCAACCATGCCATCTTGACCAGGAGATTGGAGGAGGCTGGTGTGTCGGGCCTGGCTCGGGATTGGTTGGTATCCTACCTGACCAACAGACATCAGGTGGTCGCCTTACCCCCCTTCAAATCTGCCATCAAAAGGGTTGGGCAGGGAGTTGCCCAGGGCTCGGCCATCAGCCCTATTCTCTTCAATCTTTACCTCCAGCCACTGGTCAAGCTAATTAAATCATTTGGCATTTCAGTCACCAATTATGCTGACGACACCCAGCTCATCTTCTCCTTTGAGGGAGAGAATGCGGTGTCTCGGGAGACCTTTCATCATTGCATGGTCACTACGGCCACTTGGCTGAGTAACAACTCGCTGCAATTTAACAGCTCTAAGACGGAGGTGCTGAACTGCTCAGCGGACCGGGCCCCTCGACCATTACCTCAGGATTTTTGGCCAACCTCTTTTCAAGGCACGTCAGCTGCAGCCACATCAGTTCGGAACTTGGGCGTAACAATGGAACCGAACCTTCAACTAGATGGTTTCATTGACAAAACAGTATCCACCTGTATGGGTTTGCTGCGGAGCTTGTGGAAGATTCTTCCCCTGCTTCCTGCCCATGCGAGACCAGAAGTAGTGCGCAGTGTCATCTTGAGCAGACTCGATTACTGCAATGCACTGCTTCTGGGGGCACCTTCCACAGCAATAGGCAAGCTACAACGAGTGCAGAATTTTGCGGCCAAGTTAGCACTTTCCCGTCGACGCTCTGACTCGTCTTCCAAGGCACTCAGTGACTTGCACTGGCTCCCCGTCCCTAAGCGGATCGAGTTCAAAGCTTTATGCTTGGTCTTTCGGGCTTTGCATGGATTGGGGCCTTTACCTCTACAGGAATTGTTCTCCTGGTATACTCCTACCAGAGCCCTTCGATCAGCTTCAGCTCACTTGGCTGTTGTTCCCAAAGTCCGAAGAAAGCGAATGGGCGGCCGCTCTTTTGGCTTCACGGCATCCAAACTGTGGAATGACTTGCCACTGTCGCTTAGGGGCTCAGAAAACTTTCTGTCTTTTAAAAAAGAATTAAAAACATACCTGTTCCCTAGACTAGTATAGCTTTCCTCCTTTTGCTGATAAGGCTCTAAAACTGTGTTCGGGGATCTGCTTGATCACAGCGCCAGGATGCCCGTTGGGTGACAGTAGCGCTCTACAAGTGGGTTATACATACATACATACATACATTCTTGAGAATGATGTTCTTAATGGCGATGCTTTTGGTGGAATATTTAGATACAAAGACAGGTCTCTGATTGCTGTTCGGTTCATGGTGAAATGTCAATAGATCTTGACGATTTTTCTCAGACATGCGTGATCTGGCGGTCAATAAAGTAGATTCAGGATATCTACGGTCTCTGTATTTCTGTAAGATCCTTTGTTCGGACAACTCATATGCCGCAGATTCTGAACAAATTCTTTTGGCCCTTAGCAGTTGCGAGTAGGGTAAATGCTTTTTCAGGGACGAAGGATGACAACTTGTGAAAAATAAAGCATTGTTCCTGTCAGTCTCTTTCACAAATAAATCAGTGACTAGTTTGTTGTCCTGTAAACTCACTCTTACATCCAAGAAAGGTAAACTGGTAGTACTGATGGTATGGGTGAATCGTATGTGATCATCAAGGTTGTTAATGTAGGTTAAAAACTCACATATCTCTTCTGGTTGACCAATCCAAATAAAAAAAATATCGTCGATATATCGCCACATTGTTAGAATGTTGTTGACCCATTTGTTGTTGTTCAAAATGTGGTCCAGTTCCATGCGATGCATGAAAAGGTTAGCGTAGCTAGGCGCTGCGCAATTGCCCATGGATGTCCCTACGAGCTGCAGGTAATAGTCATTGTTCCAACAGAAATAACTGTGATACAGTGTAAATTAAATGAGTTCGAGAATGAGAACTTTCAAGTCATCATCGATGGAATGGTTTAATAAGAACGATTCGATGGCTTCAATACCCCTGTTGTGTGGTATCGATGTGTATAAAGCACACCCGTCAATGGTAACCAAAGTGTATGTTTTGTGAGCTCCAGGGACACTTGTTGGAGGCGATTCAAAAAATCAGTGGTGTCACGTAGGTAAGTCGACATATTCTTGACAATATCCTGGAGATAAAGATCAATGAATTTGCCAGTGAGTTCGTGAATGGAGTTCCTGGTCGATACAATAGGGCGGAATGGTGGTTGGTGTAGATTCTTGTGAATCTTTGGGAGCATGTGAATGCTGGGACACTTAGGGTGAGCCTGAGTTAAATCACTTCACTTGGATGATCTGTTTTTACATGTTATCGATGTACTCCTGGTTTTCGTGGCACTCGTGTTTGATCCCGGTTAACTTTTTTACGACACACATGTTTCACCTGGGTGATTTCGCACCAGTATTCCGCTCCTTTGAATATAGCTATCGTGCACCCTTGGCACTATTTCACTGTCCGATCTTGGACATCTCCACCTTCTCCTTTGTTTTGGGTCTTTATTATTTTTTAATGCTTTTCAGGCACACGTTCCATAATTACTTATTTTCCCTTCACAGACCTCGGTTGCCCCCCCGTTTTACGCCATGTATTTTTTAGTTGGTACTTGCTTTGGAGGCTGCTCTCCTTCCTGATATATTGTCAACTTTCTGTTACTTTTAGATTGTGATATGGCCCCTGACGAAGGGTTTTCCCGAAATGCATAGGGATATTAATTATGCAATCGGATTCCTTTACTATGGAAAGACACAATATGAAGCCAATGTACTCTAACGTTGTCACTATGAAGTAATATGTGACCTTTTGAATGAATAAATTGCACCCATGAACATTGATGTTACCACGTCACTTCATTTATGAACTTGAAATTACCTACTGAACCTTCACTTGAAGAAGTTTTCTTCTCTCACTGGAGTGCCATAGGACAGTGCAGGACGCTTTCTGCACTCCTCTATTTTCCACATTCGAATTTTGAGTCCCTACCGGCCAGAAGGGACCCAGCTCCTAGGCACCCGAAGATTTAACACTCGCGTGTTTAAGTTGACTTTGTTGATCATCCTTAGAGGGCGTGCCGCCTTCCCAAATCATTTGCTGATTTTATTAAGTTTGTACACAAGTATGTTTAAAGTAAAGCTAGCCATCCCTCCTGTGCCTCGAAGTTGCTCTCAGTTTTGTGTTTGTGGTGTGGCGAAGTGGTATGAGCTGATGTATGCTGCTGAATGGGACAGAGGGTGGATGCTTCTGATTTAAAATAATGTGCACGTTTTTTTTCTTTGTTTTGAGCCGATGTATGTGAATGTATCGAATATATGATGTTGAATGAGAGAGATGCTGGTTGATTTGTGTGTGAATAGGGAAATTTATACAAAGGTGTTGAGAAATGGTATGAGCTGATGTATGCTGCTCAATGGGAGAGAGGCTGGCCGAAGAGGAATTAAAGGAGTTTGCACGTCTTCTTTCATTTCTTTGGTCTGTATATTTGAGTGTAGAAAGAAAGGGGCGATTTCCAAAAGGAGTTTGCACGTCTTCTTTTAATTCTTGAATGTGAGCACGGCTGTATTGCAGTGCCTGTTTGTGCTCAAGTATTTTGTACTGAAAGTTATACACCCCTACAGTGACTCGAAGTTGTGATGCGAGCCTAGAGTATGAATGTATACAATGTATGCTGAGAGGTGGCCAGGAGGGGAGAGACGGCCCGGCGGGGATTTCAGTTTGAACTCGTTTGTTTTTGTGGACTGTATGAGCGTGCTAGAAAGAAAAGGGAGAGGGGGCCATGAGGGGAGAGACGGACCGGCGGCGATTTCAGAAAGGAGTTTGCACGTCTTCTTTTAATTCTTTAGGCTGCGATTTTTGTGGACTGTATGAGCGTGCTAGAAAGAAAGGGGAGAGGGGGCCAGGAGGGGAGAGACGGACCGGCGGCGATTTCAGTTTCAAGTTGTTTGTTTATTGTGGACTGTATGAGCGTGCTAGAGAAAGGGGAGAGGGGGCCAGGAGGGGAGAGACGGACCGGCGCCCGTCAAAGCGAAAGCCGTGGCAGTGAATAAATTAGGGGAGGAGAAATGCCTGAGGCACAGCGCATGCTGGGGATAGCCGTGGGAGGGAGCCTTGACGCTTTCATGTGCACGCGCTTTTAATGTCAATGCGCTTGCGCATTGAGGTTAAATTTCACGGGCACTGCAAGGAATCGCCATGAAATCGCGCAAGTTGGTTAAAGTCTGTTTAAGCCCCCATAGTCTCGCAAGCTCAATGCGCATGCGCATTGACAGGCGAGACCTAAAGAGTGTCCCACAGTTGCATGGCATTCACTTGGGAGGGAGGAGAAATACCTCCTTGCGGCCGTGAGACGTGTGAAGCAGGGGGCGGGGGGAGCGGATTCCTTTGAAGTGAAGCTTCACTTCAAAGGTGTGGGAGGAGTGCGGCTGAGGGAACAGACGGCGATTTGATGATGTGCACGTGCATTTTAGGTCAATGCGCTTGCGCATTGACCTAAAAGCCACGGGCACAGTACCAAATCGCCCAGTTAGGTAAAGTCTGTTTAAGACGCTATAGTCTCGCAAGCTCAATGTGCATGCGCATTGACAGGCGAGACCTAAAAAGGGGGCAGAACTTGGCCACTACAAGGTCGGAGAGAAAGCGCTGCGAGTGTCTCCAAACGTTTGAAGGTGGAAGGCGAAAAGGATAGAAAAAGAAAGCTTAAGTAGCAAGTTTTTAGCAAAAATAAAATGGCTTAGACGAGCATGCGCGAGGGCTAAAGGCTGCAAGAGTAGTGCAGAGTGGATAGGGGGGCGGGGCAGTGAGGGCCAGCAGCTGAGGGGCGAGGGCAGAAGTTGAAGAAACATCGGTTTTGTTACAAGTTGTCTCGGAGCTGGAATAAGACTGAGGTTGAGATACACAGGGGTGGGGGGTAGTTGAATTGTTAGAATATGTTTTCGTAAAGTTGTATCAAAGAAAACCATCACCTCAGTGTCGATCTTTTCTGAAATTAGTTTTTCTGTGTGGGGAATCACCGTCTCCCCCAAGGCCCTTGATTATTAAAAGAGTATTTGTTAACTGTGCGAATTGTGCAACTAGAAGTCTTCTGTTGTCGAGCAGGGCATAAGTCCTTTAAAAAAACAAAGTGGGGCGATTAAACAAGTTAGGCAGTAGGTTAGTGACATCATAGCGCATGACATCACGGCGCGTGACGACCGCATGTGAAATCATAACCTCACAGGAAGTGACATCATAAGAAGTGATGACTGATCTTAACACCTCAGGCTTGTTTACCAGTTCTGTCATGAGTATATTTAATCCTATTACAAGAGTTAGCAAGTGAGATTTTGTGCCAGGGTTGTGCCCAAAAGTGGCAAAACCCCTACACAAAATCTGGACCTCAACGTATAAATTTTTTTTAAAATACTGTCACAGAGAAAATGACAGCAAGGATAAATTTGGCAGTAAATCTGTTCGGCTTAATCAGTTGTAAAGTCTGCATTTTAAAATTACTTATGGGGTTAAGGCTCCTGCTGCAGAGATCTTTGTACACCCAGTAAATCTCACAGAATAATTATAATGTTAAAATAACTTGAGGTTAACTCATTTGCTGGAGAGATCTGTGTTTTTTCAAATCACAGCTTTGCATCAAAGTAGCATTGAGGGTTAATGTGTCTCCTGCAAAGCACATCAAGTAACATTCAGATGACGTATTTGTATGTACATAGGTAAGTGGGTTACTACTTTGAACATGCCGATCCTTTTGTTACTTGCAGTTTATAATTTGCGATCCTTCTAATATAGCACAGTGAACTTTTAAGGACATGTGACTCCTACACCTTGTAACCTTCAATGTCTTATGTAAACACACCATATACATTAATTTACACACAATGTATTTTCAAGTTATAATGTTTACATGATGTAAATTGTTCTGATACCCTATGTTAGGACGAGTAGCAACATTTTAAAAAATAGTGGTATTTAAATTGTTATTTGTGTAAATAGTGGGACAGACCAACACATCTGACATTTATTTATTTATTTATTTATTTATGGATTTGTAACGCGCCGGAATCACACCCGAAGGTGTATCTCCGCGCAGTACTGTAGAAGGATACAGGTCCAGGCTGGCGCTAATACTGAAATAAAGTTGTCTTAAGACTTTTCCTGAAGGCTTGATGGCTAGAGCACTGTCTGAGGGAGAGGGGGAGGTTGTTCCACAGACGCGGACCCATAACAGAAAGAGCGCGACCTCCCTGTCTGGTCTTGTTATGTCGGGGAATCTGTAGTAGCAGCTGATTACTGGACCTTAAGTTACGGGAGGGGCGATGATGGACAAATTTTTCGGCCAAATAGTGCGGCCCTAGGTTATGGAGACTCTTGTGCACCACACAGCAGGTCTTAAATTCCACCCGTTTCCGGATAGGGAGCCAGTGGAGCAGTTTAAGAAGGGGCCGAGATGGTGTTCTGGGGGGGGCATTTGTCACCAGGCGTGCCGCGGTATTCTGTACAACTTGAAGTTTGTTCAGCACTCCTTCATTGGCCGCTAAAAGTAGGCCATTGCAATAGTCCAGGCGGCTCAATACGAGGGCCTGGACCAAGGTCTTCCTTGTGCTGTCAGGGAGAAGAGGAAACACTTTCCGAAGGAGGCTGATGACATGAAAGCAAGACTCCACCGTGATGTTGGCATGGTGTGCGAGAGTGAGGTCATGGTCCAGACGGACCCCCAGATTTTTCACCACCTGTTTAGGGGAGGGGGCCTCTCCCAGACTTGTAGGCCACCAGTCAGGGGTCCACAGGATTTTTGCCTCCCCGAACAGCATGACTTCCGACTTTCCCACATTGCACTGGAGAAAGTTCCTGGCCATCCAGCTGGCGACCGCAGTCATGCCGTTCGAGAAAGCTTGCCTTATCTCAGGGGTAAAGGTTTTAAAGGTAAACAGCAGCTGCGTATCATCAGCGTAAGAAATGGGTAAAAACCCAAAAGACCTCATGATGTTGGCCAGGGAGGAGACATAAACGTTAAACAGCGTAGGGCTGAGACAGGAGCCCTGCGGGACTCCTCTGGTAATTTTGGTGGAGATGGAACTAAAGGAGCCCATATTAACCTGCTGGGTACGCTCTGCAAGAAAGCTGGTGAACCACGCCAGGGCAGATTTCTCTATGCCGATCTCCTTTAATCTGGTTAGGAGAATGGTATGAGATATGGTGTCGAATGCTGCGGACAAGTCCAACAGCACCAACACCACAGATAGACCCCTGTCCAGAGACATGCGTATAGTATCAGTGACAGAAAGAAGAGCCGTCTCGGTACTATACCCAGGTCTGAACCCTGACTGAGAATGGTCCAGACAGCCGGTCTGTTCAATGAAGCTGGAGAGGTGGTGATTGACGTGTTTCTCCATCAATTTGCCGACAAACGGCAAAAGGGAGATGGGCCTCAAGTTGGTCATATCCGACCAAGGGATGGAGGTGTTTTTCCTTATGGGCTTGACCAGGGCCTTTTTCCACTCCAGAGGGACCAATCCTTCAGAAAGAGAGCGATTGATCACCGTCTGAATAGTGGTACTAAGAGCATTCCCAATAAGATGCATTACTCGGGCGGGGACAAGGTCCGCCGGGCTGCCCGATTTAATCGTCCCAATCAGAGAGTTGACTTCATCCAGACTGATCTCAGGGATAGAGGTTAGTACAGAAGGGCCAAATCCAACTGCTCCGAGCTGAAGGCTGGGAAAGGGATCCTTAATATCGACCGTGGTGGTGGATTGAGCAATGTTTTGGTAAATAGCGTCGATCTTATTGGCAAAAAACCCAGCTGTATCATCACACAATTTTTGGGACACCGTCTCTGGGCTGTCACACGCGACAGGTTTGGTAAAGGTACAGAGAACCTGGTACAGTATTTTAGGGTCATTACCTGCCTCAGATAATTGAGAGACAATATGGTTTTTGCGGGCAGCTCTGATATTTCTATGGTAAAGTCTCAAGGCCGAGTGATAGCGAGATTTGTCTGCTACATTCTGAGAGCTTCTCCAGGTCTTCTCCAACTTCCTACATGCTTTCTTTTCAGCACGCAGTGAGTCAGAGTACCATAGTTCCTGCCTGCGGTTAGACCGCTGGTTACAGAGTCTTAGAGGGGCAATGAAATTAACAGCAGTGTTCAAGGCAACATTGTATTTAGAGAGGGCCATGTCGGGGGTGTCCGAGGAAGAGAAGTCCGGGGGGATAAAAGCTTCTTTAAAAGTTTCTGTGGACACCTTGCGCCACTGCCTGCGCCATAAAGGGAGGGGAGCAGGTTGGGGGTGTTCCTCTGTAAGGGTAGGGAGGGAAAAGCTAATCACAAAATGGTCGGTCCACTCCACCTGTATGGGAGGGTAACAGGTCAGAGTGTGTGAGTTAGACAGGATTAGGTCAAGAGTGTGACCAGCGCGATGAGTCGGGCCCTGGTTGCACTGTTTGAAGCCCAGAGTTGCTAGGTCAGCCAGCAGAGTATGGGCTTCTACATTATCGACCAATTCGCTGTGAATATTAAAATCTCCGAGGAGTATAAAATTAGTCCCTATACTAATATGTGGGGCCAGTGTCTCCATAAGGACAGTAGAAGCATCTGTGCAAGGGCCCGGGGGACGATACACCAATGCCTCCTTCCAGCTGGCCTCCAAATTAGAACCAATTTTAAAGACCAGAATTTCAATGTCCCTGGTACTACATTGGTCTAGAATGGTGACGGTAAAGGTGTCCCTGTAAATAATGGCGACCCCACCGCCGGTCTTAACAGGGCGGTCCAGCCTAAGTATCTTGTATTCCAAAGGGATCCCCAATGTGATTGCAGGAACCAAATGGGGTTTGAGCCAGGTCTCCGTACAGAAACAGTAGTCAGGTAGGGCATTCTTACAGTGCATGCGTATCTGTTATATCCAGGGACTGAACAACCTCAAACTCATGCTTCTTAAGGACATGTGAAGTGATAAGCTGTGTGCCTTTGTTTCCTCTCCATTGGATTCAGTTGTGAGGCTCGAAATAGCTCACAACCAGGATACTCTAACAAAAGGAGTCCTGGTGGCCCTTTAACATTTGCATTTGTTTTGGGCTAGTTGGAATTTAAAAAAAAGAAATCCCTCTTCCTGCCTGAACGTTGCTGCTCGGAATGAAAGCATATAACGTACAGGCACTGCTGAAAGTGTCCAGGTGTCTGACACCTACACTGGGATAAATTCTGCATATTTTAGTGGGGCCCAGCTTCTTGGCATATTGGAGAGCGTCCACCCTGCCAACTTCTTGGGAGGGTGGACAACGTCCACCCTGTGAAAATAGTGGTTGGATACCAACGACCCGCGTGTACCCCAATTTGTGCCCTGCCGTCAATAGAAGATACTCAGATTTAAAAGGCAATAGGAACGTAGAGAGCAGGTGTTGGTTTGTCCAAGCATTCACTAAGGCTATGGAATTCCCAGCAGTCTGAAGCAAGGGTGGCTTGATGGTTAGGATACACTTTTGGTGCTCGCAGCATTATAGCAAGGGGGCCATGGGCCTAGGCAAGGAAAATGGCCCCTTTATCTGCTGTTGGGCTAGTAATACATTAGCTATCCGGTTTCAATGGGCCCTGGGCACTTCACCAATGGTAGCTAAGCCCCTGGTAGCTCGATTGCCACAGCACATAGAGCAATATGTGTATAGAATAACTTCTTTTTCATGAATTCAATACTGTGGGCATGCTTATAGTCCCTTGACAATGGCCACAGTTTTCATACAGATCCATAGGCGCTAGGGCTGCAGCACTACCGCAGCACCCACAAAATAACTGTGCTGGAGTTCAGAAGATTAATGAAGACTAAAGATGCCATTTAATTTTCGTGTTATCTTTTAACATTTACTGTAAGTTTAAATACAAAGGTCAAATGTCAGATTATGGCTTCTGATAAATTGCAAAACAAAACACGGAGAGTAGGCAGTTCCTCACAGAGGAAGGGGGTCCTAGGTTTATTGAAGTGTCCAGATAAGTACACTAAACGTAGGGAGGAAAAGGAGGGGAATTCCTCCTTTTGGAATAAGTGCCCGTATACACCCAGCATGCTAGGTGTCATGCGTCATGCTCCTCGTCAGGTCGGCGCTGCAATACCTGATGGGCACCCTATGAGGGGCTCTTTAGCGGAGATCTTTTATTCCTTGCCGTATATGGATGTGGGGGGGACTAAAAAAGGGGGGGTTGTGTATGTGCGTGGAGTGGATCACTTGACTATGTGAGGAAAAAAACAGATAGTAGGAGTCCACTCAAAAGAATTTTAATGGAACTGGCTCCTATCCTGATTATGTGGCGCGTCCCTGTTGCAATGTCACAGGGTGTTGCGCTCTACTTGGTGGTCAACATGTTTCTTGCCCTTATGTCAGATGGACGGCAATTCTTCAGGACCAGATCTAACCGAGTGATCTACACTAAATGTGGTTGTCTGGGTGAGTAGCAGAGACCACACACAGTACCCTACGTGTAGTACCCGTTAGGTGGATCAGCCAACCCAAATCGGGTAGCTGGCTTGAAGCAATGACTCCCGGCATCGAGAGACACTCAGAAATGTAGTGTCATGTATGCTCCGCAGAACCGTCGGAAGACCTACCCCAACCAATGCCGGGAACTACAAATGACAAATAGCTGCTTATTCTTTTAACAAGGAGATTGATGTTTACATTCTGACTACAAAGTGACAGGATTTTGTTAAAAATTGAACTATGTGACAATCTTGCTGGAGAAAGGAGTGTGAAAGAAAAAGCTGTAGATGTCATTTTTTTCTAATAAACAATATCATTTAAATACCTATAAATTAATTGTCTGTTCGAAATATATCGCAGTTAGGGAAGCAAAAAAGTAACACTTTTTGATATTCTGAAGTGTGATGGAAACAAAGATTTTAATGGGATCAAAACTAATCAAGACGCTTCACTTGGTAATATGCAAATTGTAAATATTGCCGAAAACCAAACCCCTTCAAGCTGATCCAAAATATTGCTCACTTGGGGATTCTGAATGATATGGGTGGCAAACGGGGTGAGCACACGCTGGTAGGACTGGGCACATTTCTGGCAAAGATGGATATTGGGCATTGCTGCAAACTCGAGCTTCTGCCCAAGTTGTTCGGCTGACGGTCATCAATTGACTGGCTAGCCAAGATGGAAGAACTCATATACAGGGCCTGGGGTTGCTATCTTTAACACACCAAGATAATGGGAGCTTGGTGGGAGTACTCTGTACTATATACCCTTGCTGTTATGCATAAGCTTAAGATGTATATGGCGCTGGGAAGCTGCATGCTTACAGTTTAGTTTTGGTGCTGTTTTAATGTCACACAAAACTCAGTTTGTTATAAAAAAAAATAATTCTGATACAGGATTCCAGCAAACTATTGTCCGTGCACGATCTAGATTTACCAGTCAAACTCCATGTCTGAGCAAATTTAGTGGCCATTTCAAGGGAAAGTGTGCTGTAAATGACAGCGAACTACCACATCAGGCTTTAGTGATATATTTGCGACGGTGTTCTCCAAAATGCACCACAGGCTACATACAAAACCCTTACCACTCCCTGCTGCGTAGGTGTGACTCATTTGTTATACTGGTTCTGCACGTGATCCTTGGGTTTTTCACAGTCATCAACATTGATGGCAGCACACCCACTCTGAAAATTGTTCTAGCAACACTGTATAAATCTGGGCTGGCCATGGCGCCCCTATCTTCCAGGATTAATAGATGATTCAGAAAGACCATTACTATACAATGACTGATATATGCCTCCTCTAAGAGAAACTGTGCTTGGGAAGCAGGTAACAAGGCTATAATTTCAGGTAAGCTGGACTATCTTTACCTGAAATGCCATGTAACATCATCAATTTAATTTCCTCTGTCCAGTAAATCCTCAAAAGGGAATCTTTACTGTTTTAATTTTTTTATCCTGTGACACATCAAACATTCTGGTCCAAATTCTTAGAATTCCTTACCTTCTTTTTACTAAAGTTATGTCATGCAGCGCCATTCTGAAGGCGCGCTACCCCTATATTTTGTACAGCAGTTGCTATAACACATCACACGGATACAAATACTGAATTTCTTTCTGAAAAATAAATCTGCATTTATTTCATCACTTGCTTAGGTCATCTTCGAAGTGGCTCAAAGCTTAACCGAAAAATAGGTCGCAGACCTATTTAACGGCATTGTGTTCAGTAAAAAAAAAACGACCAGGATTATTTAGTGTAGACAGTTTTTTTTTGTAGTTTTTTTTTATTGGCATTTACAAAGACATACAATATCAAACTGTAATTAACATACAGATCGTTGCACAACAGCATCCATCGTCCAGTTGCGACTATACAGTGTAATCCATAAATACAATTATCATTAGTGCAGCTGATACATTCAGTTATTCAACTTTGTGCGTTTTCAGGTATTCTATTAAATATTTCCAATAATCTCTAGGTCTCGAGCCTGCAGGTAATTCTTCTTCATATGTTTGCAGGGTGTCTCTACAGTACACCAGATCTTGAATACAGTGCTTAACCCTCGGAGCCTTCCTACTAACCCAACTCAATGATACTCTGCGTTTGGCCAGCAGTAATGCAATGGTGCAAAATGTGCGCTTGACAGCGCGTACTTCGGGCACCAGACCCAATAGGCATGTACGAACATCACATACAATAATTGTATCTACCATGTTACCCAACATCTGTGTGATCTGCTCCCAATAATCCGCCACTGTTTCGCAATACCACACAAGGTGTATAAAATCTGCATTTTCAGCATTACAACGTTGACACCTGGAGTCCATACGTAGTCCATATCTGCAGAGCCGCGCAGGAGTATAGTAGGTCTGATGAAGGTATTTAAAATGCAAGATACGCAAGTTCCCATTGGGTGTTTGCAAGCCTGTCAATGTGCAAGCTGTGACCCATTCTTCCTCTGACAAAGGGGTAGCTAGACATACATTCCATTTCTCCCATGCACTGTGCCTAGTGTCTGCTATATCTTCCTGCAGTTTAACATACAATTTGGTTACCATGTGGTTAGGCGTGGGAGGGGTGAGTAGCAGTTGCAATGATGTCAATTGTTGTGGCTCCGCAGGGTAAGAGGGGTAGAGCTTCTTTATCGCCCCTGCAGTCTGTGATACGTAAACCTAAACAGTAGTGTTTGATTGCTAATGAAGGAAAGGTCATCTGTCGATTTAAACACACCATTGCAGTATAAATCTCCCATGGTGTCAATGCCCACTTGCTTGAGTAAACCCATACCCACCTCTTCCTGGGTCACTGATATGTCTGGATGGTAATGTAGTGGCAGTGCAGGAGCATAAAGCAGCATCTTGTGTGCCTTACGGGCCATTGTGCACCAAGCATTGTTCATAGTGTCTATAGTATTAATATCACGATTGTGAAGCGGGGGTCTTTGGTGGGTTATGACTGCAGTTAGCGGAATCGGTAGTGCATCACCTTCTTCAATTGCAACATGAGTGAGGAAAGGAACTCTGTGATACCAAAAGTGAGCGAATTGTGCTAGCGCGCATAAATAATACAACAAAAAATCTGGGACTTTAAACCCACCTTGTGAGTAAGGTAACGTTAGTGGCGCATTTCAATCTGGGCCTGTATACCCGCCCATATCAAACGTAGCGGTTATCCTGCGAAACACCTCTCCGGGTGGTTTAATGGGGATATTAGTAAAAAGATAGAGAAGTTTTGGCAGAATGACCATTTTCACAATGGCTAAACCATCAGCCAAGGACAGTGGTAGATGGATCCACCTCTCTATCTTTTCTTCCAACGTGCTGACCGCCCTACCATAATTCGCGCGAATGACTATTTCTGGGTCCCGGTGATACCAGACTCCCAAGTATTTCTCTGGTTCCGATTGCCACTCTAACGGGTAGTCTGTCGGATGCGGGTGAGTAGTGTCCGTCATTGGTATGATTAGTGATTTGGACCAGTTGATTTTGAGTCCTGACTGTTGCCCAAATTTGATATACTCCCTTAGTAGTGGGTTTAGATGTTGCGCAAAGTCTCTAACATACAACATCATGTCATCTGCGTATAGTGATACATGCAAAGGTTTTTGTGGGAATTGAAGCGCTGAGTAGTGGTGCCCCTTTCTTATTTTACAAGCTAATGATGGCTCAAGCGCAATTGCAAATAGCAGGGGGAACAGAGGGCAACCTTGTCTTGTCCCCCGTGCTATAGGTATAGTGTCAGATATGTATTTGTTAATCTTGATGGGTGCCACAGGCGCTGTATACAATACTTGAACCCATTGCAGAAAAATAGGGGGGAAACCCATACGCCGTAAAACCGTATGCAGATATGGCCATTCTATTGAATCGAAGGCTTTAGCCCCGTCCAGCAGAATCGCAGCAGCTTTGGTACTAGGAATTAAATAATGAGATAATGCAAAGAGCGTTCTAGTATTGTGAGCTGTCGATCTTGATGGGATAAATCCTGATTGGTCTGGCAGAATTAGGTTGGGCATCAGTGGCTGCAATCGGGTGGCGAGTAATTTGGGCAAAATCTTTGTGTCTACGTTAATTAGGGACATGGGTCTATAAGAGTCACAATACTCTGGATCTTTATTTGGCTTCAATAGGGCTATTAACAGGGCTTCTCTCAATGTTTGCAGTAGTAACAATTTACCGTGGGCATCCCCATACATTTCCACCAGATGCGGAGCTAATTGATCAGCAAATGATTTATAAAATTCTCATGTAAACCAGTCAGGGCCCGGTGCTTTCCTGTTAGGAATTTAATAACCTCCGTAACCTCTTCCACAGTGATCGGCAGTGACAGATAATCTCTTTGCGCATCTGATAGCCATTCTATCGACACTTCTTCCAAGTAGTTCCTAATTTCCTCCGGCGAGGCAGTGGGTTGTGAGGTGTATAACTCCCCGTATGTGGACATGAATTCTCTTAAGATACCTTTTGTATCATGTTGCAGGGTTCCCTTTTCATCCCTAACCGCCTGGATTACATGTGGTGAGCGTCCTGCACATTTTTTGGCTGCCAATGCCCTTCCTGGTCTACCACCTTCAGCGTAAGATCTCGCCGCCTGACGTTTCGTAATATATTTAAGTTCGTCTTCAGCATATGTTTGATATTCTGTCAGCACAGACCTGATGTCCCCTAAACTCTTTGCGTCTTGAGTGTGTTCGTACTCGTGTTATAATGTGCGTAGCCTGTCCTCGTGGAGGGAGATTTGTTGTCGAATATCTTTTAGAATACCAGCGTTGGTGCTTATGCAGACCCCTCCTAATTGTGGCTTTGAAAGCTTCCCATAACAGGCCTGGGTCCTCAGTGGTGGGTGCATTTAGCTCAAAGTATTCAGTGATAGCTTTACTAATGGTGTCGGTATATACGGAGTTGAGTAGTGCTTTCGCATTGAACCGCCAGCTGTGAGGGGGCGGCACATAATGCGGTATATATATTGTGAGTAATACTGGATTGTGATCGGACAATGTCCTGGGGAGGTGAGACACAGACCTTGTACATTGTGATATGTCAGTTGTGCCTAACCAATAATCTATACAAGACTAGCTATTGTGTGCAGCCGACGTATGTGTAGCCTCCATGCGTGCGGGGTGTCTCGCTCTCCAAAGGTCAATGAGCCGCACGTCTGCTATAATATCGTTCAGTTTGCTTAATGCTCATTTGTGGGGTTCTATCGACGCACCAGATCTGTCCAAGGCGTCATTCAGCACAATATTAAAATCACCTCCCCAAATCAGTGGGATGTCTGGTAAGTCATTGAGTTTACGCCAGATATTGTGGTAGAAGGAAGGGTCATCTATATTGGGACCATATATGTTTATTAGAGCGAGCCGTGGTCCCCTCAAGATCCCTGTTACCATAACATAACGCCCCTCGACATCTGTGACAGTATCTTCTACATGGAAATTCAAACCCTTTCTAAACAGTATGAGAGCCTCCCTTGAATAAGAGGAATATGCAGAACTGGGTATTGATTCCGCCCACCGGTGCCCAACACGATTAGTTGCATCAAGGACAATGTGCGTCTCCTGTAAGAAGGCTATGTCAACCTTCAGCCTATCAAAGTAAGCTAGGATTTGTCGTATCTTTTTCGGGTTCTTAAGACCTCTAATATTCCAGGTCAATACATTTAAATATCTGGGTTGTAGTTTCTCAGTAGACATCTCTAACTCGGAATACCTGTTGTTACCTGGCGTACCATTTGCAGCATGCACGTTTGATATTCACTACAGAACGATAATAATAGTACATATTGGAATGTCACTCTGGATTCCAGCGGCGCTTCTCAAGTGCATTAATCTGTAAAACAATTCCCAACTCCAGCCCACCCCCCCACCACCGACTTCAGCATCCCAACTATGCCAAAGACATATCCCTACAACAAAGAAGAACATAATCAAACCCTGTCGGGGAACTCCCGTTTGGGGGTCCACCAAATGCACACTTATGCACTCAACATAGTGGATGTGGCCAGGTGTACAATAGTTATGCAGACTGAACATTGCCTGTGGAATATGAATTGTACATCAGGATTGGCAAATGTTTTTTTCATAACATATAGAACGTTACAACACTGAGCTATCCTCGTAATTACATGCAGACAGCATATCAAACGATAATGTTAAACATAAGTTTGTAACCGAGGCATGGGGCAGCAATTCTTTCATTCAGAACAAGACTCACTCCCCGCTGAATGCCCCGAAGAGTCTATCTGTGGGTCTCACGCTATCTGTGGCGGAGTGTCCCGCAATCGCAGTATCATATGTGCACTAAAGCAGATTGTCTACCCAGTGGTACTTTGTCGAGAATCACAGTGAGAAGCAACGCAGTTCCAGCAAGGATGAAGCACTCTTATCTCGTGCAGGTGGCTGTCAGGTTACCAATGCACTCTTACCTGCAAGATCTTGTTTTCTTACCTGTAAGGTGCTTGACTTTAGTTTCGCAGACACGCTATGAGCCAACCTCCTAGAACCCTTAAAATATAAACAGTATTCAGATTTTTACACTATGGCTGCACTATAGAAATCAGGGAGGAGGGCTGGACTTGGGCGCTGTATTTTCCTGTTGTCGACCTGTGAGGCAACAAGAAGTATCTTTTACGACGTGAAAATTATGACTTCACAAGTTATCTAACTCTGTACGTCCTATCAAATAAGTCTGGCAATCCAGTCAATACGAATGTCCTACCTGCGAATCTACAGGAATTGGCGCCCTAGTTGTCGTCGTGTGATGGGTTTGTTCTCATTGACAAAGTCTTGTATGGATGTGTTTGACTTTTAAGGAAGAAGATGGTGTCCGTCTTTTGAGGAAGATGGTGTTCTTCTCTATATGTATATGAGAAAAAGAAGTATGAATTTTCCAATTCTTTTACAGAAAAACCTTTCTCAAGTTATGGTTGTACATTAGGTCCTTTCTTTCTAAAATCACTTACTTGAGGTAAATAGTTGTCGAGTCCATCACACGAATGTGAATTTTAAAATATAAAATACATACATACAGCGTTAGCTCATTCTCAGTAGCCTGACGGGTTCCAGTACTACAGCACGTTCTAACTTTTCCGTATTGCAAAGGCGTGTTTATACTCTTTGCCGCCTTATTTTGTAAAACCGAGCTCTTAAAGAGTTTTCGATGGCGCCCCTATCACTCGTGGCTCACAACTCTTTCTTACTTCATGTCCTGCATCTTGACTCAAGCTGCAGTCTATCGGCTCCTCACTGAATTTCGGCAATTCAGTGAGGCGCCGATAGACTGCCGCTGGAACCCTTCGGGCTACTGACAATGATCTAACGCTGTATGTGAGAGAGAAAAAAAGTGATGAATACAGCGTGACAAGGAGAACGAAGGATTTGATGATTACGAAAGGCGCCCCAACATTTTGATGTGTACTAAGGAACATGCATAAAATAAAGAGGCTAAGGATAACCTAAGTACAGCCTGGCATCTCGAGCAGAAGCTCAAATAAAAGAAGAGCTGTTTGCATTACGGCCAGAAAACTAAGGAAGCCCCGATGAGAATCTGGCTGAACAATCCCCTAGATTCGAAACGCATCGGCATAATAAAGGAGTGTAATATTTGGAAATTAAACTCTGGTTTTGAGAAAATATTTGGTCAAAACTGCTCCTACAGATTGAAAAATGTAATTTGAACTTAAAATGGTGGTGTAAATAATTGTGTAAGTGTTTGTGAATGTTGTATAGATTCAACGCTGGTACTTCTTTTCATATATAAAGTTAGTTAAAAAGGAAAAGAAAGATTCAAACTGAAAGGTATAAATAAAATACCGGTGCAAACAAAACAAAGTGTGTTTCACCAAAAGTATGAATAATGATAGCTTTAAAAAAATTGTGGGATAGGTAATTGTGATGTTTAATGATTGACTAATCTTGGAGCATTTTGCAGGTTAGCAAGTGGTTCCCAGGAATGCTCTTCAGAACCATACCCCTTCCAATCCACCAGATAGAACAACTTGCATCGAATCCTTTTTGAATCTAGTACCTTTTTTTACTTCAAATTCTGGTACTCCATCAATATCTATGGCTGGGGGAGGCAAGTTAAGTCGTGTTTGTGGATGAAAAGGCTATACTAAGGAAACGTGGAATACTGGAGGAAAATGATACCTAGATGGTAGTGTCAATTTTACACAAACAGGATTAATTACTTTTTGAACTGCAAAAGGTCCAATAAAACGTGGACAGAATTTTTTACAACTTTTGATGTGCAGATTTTTGGTAGACAACCATACCTTATCTCCTATGGAATATATTGGTTGTATAATGTGATGTTTATCAGCTTATCTTTTCTGGTTTTCTTTTGCTTGAGCCAAAGTATTTTGTGACTTTTGTTGAATGGAAATTAGTTCATGTGCGTATTCTTTTACAGATGGAATTGCTAGAAGAGAGTTTTCTGGTTCAAAGGTGATTTTAGGATGAAACCTATGAGTACAAAAAAATGATGACATCCCTAAAGAGGAGTGATCCATGTTGTCATAAGTGAATTCCATTGCCCATAGTATCTCTGACCATTCTCTTTCACAAGTAGCCATCATACAACGTAAATATTGTTCAATAGTTTGATTTGTGCGTTCCATTAAACCCCATCTGTTTGTGGATGGTAACTTGACGAGGTGCGTACTTCCATGTTTAATGATTTTCCTAGATGTTGCCAGAAATGAGAGACGAATTGAGCACCTCTATCGGAAAGTACAACTGAGGGAATTCCATGTAATTTAACTACTTCTTTCAAAAAGATTTGAGACAATTCAAAAGCAGTAGGCAATTTTCGTAAAGGTAAAAATTAGCCATTTTTGTGAAATCATCTAGGACGGTCAAAATAGTGGTGAATCCAGTCTTAGTACATGGTAATTCTACAATGAAACACAGTATGCCATGGTTGTGGTGGTATTGGTATAGGTCGTAATAACCCACTCAGAGCTTGATGAGGTGACTTATTTTGTATACATGTGGTGCATGTTTCTACATATTGTTGAATATCCTTAAACATGGAAGGCCACCAAAACATTTGTTTAATTAACTGTCTTAGTAATCCCCGGATAAACTGCTAATGGTGTGTCATGATGGGCTTGCATGATTCGATGTTGCAATTGAGATGTTGGTATATAGATTTGTTCATTCATGATTAGCAGATCGTCCTTGCATTGTAATAAAGGATACATTTCTTGCCATTCAACTTTCTGTTTTGTCTTCATTTCTTTTTTTATGTCCATGATCACATCTGAGCCGATGATACCCACTTGGAAACATTGTGAAGGCAAAATTAACTGTGATGAATTTTGCAGTATACTTGAGTCTTCAGTCATTCCAATGCGTGATAAAGCATCTGCTTTGTTTTCTTTTCCTGGCCTATAGGTTATGATAAAATTATAATCATTTAAGAACAGAGTCCAACGAAAATGACGAGCTGATAAGGCCTTGGCTCATCGTAATGTCTGTACATTTCTGTGATCTGTATAAATCATAATGGGACGACGAGCTCCTAACAAGTAATGTCGCTATTCTTCAAAGACAGCCTTTATGGCTAATACTTCTCTATCTGAGATGGCATAATTCTGTTCAGCAGGGGACAATTTTCTAGAATAGTAAGCTAAGGGATGCATTTGCCCAGTATTCAGGTGTCTTTGAGACAAGATGCCTCCGATGGCAAATTGTGAGGCATCTGCTTCAACTATGAATGGTTGGGATGGGTCCGGATGCATAAGAATGGGAGCTGAAGTAAACCTTTTTTTTTAAATCACGAAAGGCTTGTTCGGCTTTATTATTCCATTCCAATTTCGTGTTTTTTCTTAACAGCAGCGTAATTGGAGTGATAAGTTGTGAAAAATTAGGGATAAATCGTCTATAAAAATTTGCAAATCCTAAAAAAACTCTGGATTTGTTTTACAGAAGGACTGAGCCATGTACAAATAGCTTGAACCTTTTTTGGGTCCATTTCAATTACAGAAGGACTGATGATACCACACAAAAAATCAACTTTGGTTACATTAAACATACTCTTTTCCAATTTTACATATAAGGAATTTTTTTAAAGCTGTTGATGAATTGCTCTTACTTGTTTTACATGTTCTTCTGTGGTTTTTGAATATATTAGAATATCGTCGAAATATACCACGCAACAGATATCCAGGAATTCTCTTAAAACTTAATTTATAAAAAACTGGAATGCTACCAGAGCGTTGCAGAGTCCGAAGGGCATTACTTGATATTCATAAAGACCAAATTTAGTTCGGAAGGCGGTCTTCCATTCATCACCCTCACAGACTCGCACTAAATGATAAGCTCCACGTAAATCCAATTTAGTATAAATGGTTGCATCTTTTATTTGGTCTAATAATGTTGGTATTAATGGTAAGGGATATCGATTCTTTATTATCACATTGTTGATCGTGCGGCAGTCGATACAAGGTGTAATTCTCCCCCTTTCTTCGGTATAAAGAAAAGGGGCAAAGAAACCGGTGACTTGGAGTGTCTTATGAATCCATTAGCAAGATATTCATCTAAATAATTTCGCAAATGTTTATTTTCAGATTCAGTCAATGCATAGATCCTACTACATGGTGGGGTTGCGCCTGGGGCCAAGTCAATACGACAGTCGTAATCCCTGTGTGGTGGTAGGGTGTTTGCCCTTTTTTGTCAAAAACGTCTAGCAGATCCTCATACTCTTGAGGAACTCCCTCCAGTATCAATACGTTCTTAGACTCCATTGGGAAGTCATAGCCTTGAACTAAATGTTCTGTCATTTGGTGTTATAGGCTTTCTGAGATACAATGCTTAGATTTGAACAACAGTCTTTTGAGACCAGTCAATTAGAGGGTTATGTAAGACTAACCATGGGATTCCTAAAATGAAGTGTAACTGAGGGGCGTCTATTATGTCAAAGAATATTTGCTCACTATGTTTTGTGGAACATGTCATGGTAAGAGACGCTGTATGATAAGTTATGGGACCTGAACTTAATTCTTTTCCATCTACAGCTCTTACTATTTCTGGAATTTTCTTTGGGACAGATTTTAATCCCAAGTCTTGCATTAATTGTACTTCTATGAAATTGCCCATGGCTCCTGAATCAATTAGATCATCTATGGACCAAGATCTAGTTTTGTCTTCAAGTGATTGTAACAGTATTCGAATGCTAATATGACACTGAGAAACTGTTGGATAATGGAGGCCAAGGTAGACTGTTTACTCGAGAAACCGACCTCATCGTTTTTTGAGCAGCCTAGTTTTCCGACTACTGTGAGATAGCTATTTCACTTGTCTTAGTCCTTGTTTTTGTAGGCCGGTTGGGACATTCTTTTACAAAATGTCCAGCCTTCCCACATTATAGACATTGATTCAACTTCCTCCTTTTTTCTTTCTCTTCCTTAGAGAGAGGGCCTCTGATGGTTCCAATCTGCATAGGTTCTCCCAAATATGTTTTGCGGACCGGTTCTGATTTATTGTGAAACCTTTCTTTGAATTGAAATACTCTATGATCGCTTTTTCCTTTCTCACCCCTGCGCTCAGATAAACGATGATTTAATTTTACCACAAGATCTATAAATTATCCACAATCTGTTGGAGGGTCTAGGATTTGAGTGACCATGTCTTTGAAATCGTCCCAAAGCCCTCGGTAAAATAAAGAAACCCGTTTTTCTTCAGGCCATTCTGCCTCAATTACAAGTCTGTTGAAAACTGAACTATAATGTAACAAATCAGAGGAACCTTGTTTAAGATTTAATAATTTGTGATCTGCTGACTGTACGAAAACATGTTTAGCGAATAATTTCTTCATTGCGTTTTCAAAACGCCTGAGGTTATAAAGGATTGGATCATCCCGTTCTACAAGAGGCACTGACCATAAAGCCGCATCCCCTCCTAAGTATGATAGGATAAAAGCTACCTTGGATGAATCATCTGGAAAAGCTGATGTTTTAGCTACAAAATGGAGATGGCATTGGTTTAAAAATATCGTGAATTTACTATTATCCCCATAAAATCTGTCAGGGGGTGCCAACGGAACTTGGACTGGGGTTACTACTTTAATCTGTGCAGGCAAAGCTTCTGTTCCACTACTCTGTAGCGTTTGCATAGGTGGTTGAAAAGTAGGTGGTGTTAGTATTGGTTTAGTTGCTGAGGGAAAACTCCAAGGCTGTGATTTAGTTGCCTCAGATGCAGACATATTAGCTTGTAAAGCTGAAATATGTTTACGTAATTCTGCACTCTCGGCCTTGATGTCTGCCAAAAGAGTGGCAATTTGTTGCAACAAAATCTGGGATGATTGGTCTAAAGGGTCTGGGTGAAATAATTTTTTAACCGTGGGCTTAGCCTTCTGTCAGGTTACCAATGCACTCTTACCTGTAAGATCTTGTTTTCTTACCTGTAAGGTGCTTGACTTTAGTTTCGCAGAGACGCTATGAGCCAACCCCCCAGAACCCCTAAAATATAAACAGTATTCACTGTACACTATAGAAATCAGGGAGGAGGGCCAGACTCGGGCGCTGTATTTTCCTGTTGTCGACCTGCGAGGCAACAAGAAGTATCTTTTAGGATGTGAGAAGGATGACTTCACAAGTTATCTAACTCTATACGTTCTATCAAATAAGTCTGGCAATCCAATCAATACGAATGTCCTACCTGCAAATCTACAGGAATGGTCTTGGCGCCCTAGTTGTCGTTGTGTGATGGGTTTGTTCTCATTGACGAGGTCTTGTATGGATGTGTGCGTCTTTTAAGGAAGATGGTGTCCGTCTTTTGAGGAAGAAGATGGTGTTCTTCTCTATATGTATATGAGAAAAAGAAGTATGAATTTTCCAATTCTTTTACATAAAAACCTTTCTCAAGTTATAGTTGTACATTAGGTTCTTTCTTTCTAAAATCACTTACTTAAGGTAAATAGTTGTTGAGTCCATCACACAAATCTGAATTTTAAAATATTAAAAGGGACCAAGATACAAAACATCCTACTATTCAATTACAATTGCTAAATCATAAATTCTAAACATGAATACTGCAGTGAATGCCCAAAACACAAATGTGTCTTTTCCTTGAGTCTTTTTTCTATTGTAGAAAAGAGGTTTCCAAAAATTGTCTTTTGATTCTTTGCGCGCTTTTGCTTTTACTTTCTTGCGTTAGGTGCCTTTTGTATTAAAGAATCAAAAATGTACTTAGCTTCTCTTCTGTTTTCTGTCGTTACAGGATTCGTGGATGTTCTGGAATCATGGAGGCCTCTGAAGTCCATGGAAACCAGAATACCTCAGGTAAGTGCAGATATCGTTGCAATCTCAGACGAAAGGCTAAGCGCCTTCCAGAACTCTGGTGTGGCCTTTTATAGCTGAGGCACACCCGAACCGCGCCCTGGACAGCTGCTACATTGTACGTGCTTTCAGACGCGAGACAACGTGCAGCCTGAACCAAGCTTTCCCTCAGCTGCTTTTCTCAGGCGCGTGCAGCGCGATGAATGTCCTCTGTCCACCAGCCCTCAAATGTCCCCAAACAATGAAGTAAATATATGCATGAAGCAGAGACGGCAAATATCGTTCGCTTTGGCAACCAAGTCTTTAACCTGAACAAGTCACATGCAAACAAGCATTGGCAAAGTACACGTTCCATCCCCTAGAATAAACGAGCAAAGTGACATACATTCATGCAAGTATTGATTAAACACATATTCATGTCCAATTGTCCACAACACGTAGGCCTACACAATTCTGGAGTGCAGGATGCACTGAGGGGTGCTTTATGTGTTTCATTATGGAATCATGACAGTGGCTTCCTTTGCTTGATCTCCGAGACGACTGCAAGTTAGAAATTGTAGCAACAGCCCAAAGTTCAAGGTAATTCCCGCCTAATAATATAGAGCAGTGTCAGTGCCATCTCAGGGGGCCCTGTCGTCGCCCCCAAACGATTGGATCTACAGTGCTGCACATACTTGACTTTAAAGTTCCCTCCAACAATATTTTACTCATTTTTGGGCTTACCAGTTTGTGACGAACAGAGACACAGGTGTCCAACCCTCCTGAGTAGTGTTCATTCCGAGTCCTGGTTCTGCTCCGCACGTTTCTGTTCACGTCGTCTTTGATTCAGTTTCTTTAGGAAGTCCTGCGCTGCCTTCGGAGTTGGAAGAATCATGGAGCGGCCATCTTGCATTACTTTCAGCCGAGCTGGGTAAAGCATGGCGTACTCTATTACAAGCTCAGGCAGTTTCTTTTTTGCCGGGTTATACTCTTTACGTGCCGGTTGGACTGTCATGGTAAAGTCTGGGTAAAACTCCAGCGCGTTTCCCTGATAATTTATTTGCTGTTTCTTCCGGGCCAACCTCAAAATGACATCGCGGTCCCTATAATTGAGAAGGCAGACGATGACGGGTCGTGGAGGCGCGCCTGGTTTCGGTCTCGGGGCCAGGGATCTGTGTGCGCGCTCCACCAGTAACACTGAGAAAAGATGTTCTGTGCCGAAGATGTTGCGGATCAGCTCCTCCACGTAATTTTCCATCTTCCCTGTATTTGTGGATTCTGGAATTCCCGCGATCCTGATGTTTTTGCGGCGGGATCTCGCCTCCAAATCTTCTGCTTTATTTTTTACAACATCCAAGAGTTTTTCCATTTCAGCGCATTTCTGGGTTGCAGCATGTGATTCATGCTCCAGTGCAGAGATCCGGGTTTCAGCTTCGACGAGGCGCTCCCCATGTTTATCTAATTTTGCCACCATGCTGTCAACTCTCTGGGTAATAGTGTCTAACTTCCCATTTATATCCTGTTAACTTTGCTGAATGGCCTTTAGCACGGTTTCCATGCCGTTAGGTGCCACCGTTTCACTGTCAAGTTCAGTATCGGAATGCGCCGTTGCCCCTTTAGTGTGCCTTTTTGTTTCAAATGTGAGCTTGGCCTGTTGCTTATCTGGTTTCCCCATTTTTCCCGCTTAGTGGCGCCACTGGCACGGTGGTGGAAAACAGGACTTCCCGCGCCGATAAAATGCAGACTATCGTGAGTAGACAGACAATTTCGCCTAATCATAGGAGCTCATGGTTTTCTGCCTTCCCTTAAGCAGTCTACCCCTCACACCAACACAGTGGGGATTGTTTTGCCAAATGTGCTTCAACTGGTGTGGCAGAAGCCTTCTTGGCAAAGCTGAAATTCCTCACACCCGCCATGCAGGGGAGATAGGGAGCATTTTATTTTTGCTTTGGAGAAACGTAGTAGGACTTTATCTCTGCAAAACAAAAATGCATGGCCCTCCCACACTGGGAGTTTTGTCTCAATGCCTGGGGGAACAGTTTTATCGTTTCCTGTTCAGGAGTTAAGGTTTACTCAGGCGGCATCAAACTTGAACCAAAATTAGCATAGTCAAAAGGTCTTGCCTATTGAAAGAGTTTGCAAACCTTTTTAGGCTTTGAAATGCTTCATGCCAATTTTGTACAGCATTGGTAAAAGGAAAAGAAATTCTTTCCAATGCTGCATAATGTGCATGCATACGCCATGACGCAATGCCCTTTTTTTGTGCCCCTCCATGATAACGTATTTATGCGCATGCATCACGACGCATGCGCACAAATACGTCATGCTGTGTTGAGCATTTTTTGCTTTAAATTTACCATTCCTAGATGGCAGATGCCCTTCTAGAAGCTGTAAATTAAAAATATATAAAGTGTGTGAAAGTGCATTTACTGCAATGCTGAGGCCAGTAGCAAATTGAAGCTGCTGAGCCCTCCTAGAAAGTAAAACAACTATTGAAAAAAAAAGAATGGGTCTTGGAGGGGCTGGGGATTAATGGAGGAGCCATGGGGTGGGCAGGGGTGGGGCTGGGGAAAGCAATGGACCAGCTGGGAAGCAACAAAGGGAGCACAAGGTGGCAGGAATGTGAAGGAAAAGTGGCACACGGAAGAGGTGGAGCAAGCAAAAGGAAACATTATTTTCCTGAATGTAAGCAGTAGAAGGATACAAGCAGTGCTTTAAATGTGCCGGTACTCACCGGTACTGAGTACCGCCATTTCTTATTTTTTCCGAGCCGAGTACCGGCACTTCTCCACTATTAGGCAGAGTAGCGGTACACATGGTTAGATTGATGAGTTGGGCACTAGACTGGTGCCCGAGGCCGGAGAGCCAACAGCATGCCCTTTTTTGGGAGCATGTTGGCCGTTTGCCGCCTGTCTATATTATGCAGCTGTAGCAAGCTGCCCGATGGGGCCTGAGTGGCCTATTTGATGCCTGCCGCAGGGGGAAGAGGGCCTTTGCTCCGTTTCTTCCCAAATGGAAGCTTTCATTGTCCTCACCATCCCCCTGCCAGGCATCGATGCTGGGTCGTGTTGTTAATGTTTGGGTCATTGGCGAGGGGCTGTGCCTGAGTGGCCGTGGAGGAGCCCAGGTAAAAAGGGCCATTTTCACCCCATTGGTCTCCCCCTGGGTCAGACTGTCTTTTTCCTGACGCACTTGGCCATTCAAATCCATCCCCACCCCGCCCGCCTGCTGGGACATTGAGTCCATGATGGGTGGGTATGAGGTGCTGAAGACGGCCTAAGCTGCCCCTTGGTTGCGAGATGAGGTGGGAGGAGGTCAACTGATCTTCCCATCGGAGGCCAGTATTGTTGTTCACCATACCTCTACCCTGCTGGAATTTTCACGTGCTTAGTGCCCAGCAGTGTTCACTGACTGCCACTGCAAGCTCTACGGCCCTGGGACCTTCCACCGTGGGGAGAGGAGGGAGAATGGGAGTGAGTGAAGGTGAAGAGTGAGGGGAGAGGAGATGAGTTTAAAGTAGGAAAAGATAGAGAGGCAGAAGGGGTAAGCGCAGATAGAGATAGGGAAGAGTTTCAGACGGCTATGGAAAGCAGAAGGAGGCGCGGGGTGAATTGAGTGTTGGAGGGATCGGAGGTTAGAGATGTGAAGACAGATCGAGAGTGTATGTTTGTCTGTGAGAGACAAACAAAACCAGATAGGAAGAGAATCCATAGGTATTTGAAAAGAAATGTGTGGTATGCTTATTTGTGTGTGTGCACTCCTGAATATATAAGGATTCCGGCAAATGCAAGAAAGTAGACAGATTCAAATGATTATGATATGAAGAAGCTATTATTACAAAACAAAGAAACATGAACATTTGCTGTTTGGCCTTCATTTTGTGTAACAAGCACATTTTGTTTATATGGATACATTTCTCACAAGTTTTCTTCTGTCACGCAACTAGTGTAAGTGCCAGAGTCTCTCCCATCCTAGACATTGATTATTAGCCTGAAAGTGATAATAGTACGGTTGATGGTGATAGAGCAAGATTTCGCATCGCGACTTGCTCGATTCATGAACCTCGAAACCGTTGTAACCTCGTAACGAATTGCACGTTTTACTAATATCTTTTATTTTCGATATATATGTATGATAGAGAAGCTTGCTGATGTGTTCTACTAATACGATTAATCCGTGTCCCTAAAATGGCCGCTGCTTGTCTTTCCGCTTTTGCGCATGCGTTAGTCACACTCTCTACGTAGATGTAGTTCTGGAGGGAAAGGGTGCGCATGCGTAATACGCAGCTTTCGTGATAACGTGGTGATGCCCGTGCAGTTGCTCTCGTATCCATGTATATGTTACTAATGTCTAATTGCATAGTATATTTTTCTGATGATGAATCTGAAGTGCAAAGTCATGACATGTAATACAAGCATTTATTTCTATGTTTTAATTTGTTTTCGCTTACTTTTCATGTATCACGGGAAATGGGGGTCCAATTGGGTCATGAGCCATTTTGAAGGTCCTTTCTACGCATGCTCCAGAAGCAAGGCCAGAGGCAAAGCTTGGACCGTGGAACTCAGCCAGCTGGCAGCCACAGTCGAGAGGCTCCTGGGAGCACTACCTCTGACCCAGGAGGATGGAGAAAATGTTCCTATGTTGTAACAAATGTATAAGTTTTCATTGTATTCCGTGCGACTTCTCGTGGGAACCCCAATCTTGCTAGGCGGCACCCTAGGATGCTAAGTAGGGCTTGTAATAGTCTGTTCTGATTGGTGTGTTAACCAAATCCTACCTTAGGACCAATCGAAATTTGGGGATTCTGACACTTTGCAACATTGGGGGGTGGTACCCTGTCCCAAAACAGTATATCTACCCTGGGTTCACCTAGGGAAATCGTCCGACTTGTCTGAGTAGCTGACCTGTCACTGACCCAACGCACTCAATAGGTGACTTGATACAGAGGAGCTGCGGAGCTCTCTGTCCAAAATTTGACCATAGACTCTGAAGGTTTTACTGAACCTTAAGTGCTGGCGAAGCACTTTGCTGGGGAATTCGCTGACCCAATCGGGGTCCTGATCGATAGCTGCAGAGAGGGTGGAGCGCAGGCGTTGCTTCCGAACTGCGGGTGCTGGTCGTATCCTGGTGGTCCTGTCCTGATCCTAATCTGAGGGTTTCCTGTCCTGTCCTGGGGGTCCATTTCTGCACCTGCTGTCCATTGAGGGGTATCCTTCCTTGAGGGTTTCCTGTCCTTAACTGACCCGTGGCCAGGGTTTGGTTTTTCACACCAGTCTAGGTAAATATCGCTCTAAATCTCTTGAAACTGCACCTTTCTATTTTTCTGTCTTTGCTTCAATAAAGACATACCTTTGCACGTGAATTAATTTTCCATGCTTTCTCCTGCAACCATTGCATTTCATAAAGTCATTTGCATTTTGATTTCATAGCGTGTTCCTATGTTACCCTACCTTTTAGAAATCATTTTCTGTATTGCAGTTTGCAATTTCCTGATATGGTCTTGGTTTTTCTCTCGTAAACTGGCTAAAAGTAACTCAGATTTATAGCGTGTTCACTTTGCCCCCTTATCTTAGTTTTCCCTCTCCCTTAGCGGGTTCCCTGTCGCACGAGCACTCTCCTTTGATAAACTGTATGACTGCCCTTTTATTTGAACTTCATATAAACTTTATAAAACTTCTAGTTGTCCGTGGTCATCTTATGAAAAGTAAAGTTATATGATATTTGCTGCCTTTCCTTTTACAGCTAGCTCCCTGACCCATCGTGGTCATAGGTACCCATAACGGTGGATGGTAAGTTGGGTACACTGGAAATAAATCGAAAGGGAACTCACAATTATTGGTAGTAGATTGTGTGGGCACCTGATCAATGTATATGATAAAGTAAAGTATATGGGCCCGAAGCCAGAAGTGGCGAAATTATTGGTCGGGTGACCCACGATCTCTAGCAGTAATTTTCTGGTAGCATCGAGGATGGTTAGGGAATAGTTAAAGGTTAGGCAGGACTAGTTAGTCTAGCTAAGTCGGAAGCTGCTAGTATATTGATGCTGCTACAAGAGTAGGCACTTCGGGAGGACTGATCACCCACTTGAAATGTTTGCTTTGAAAAATTATGAAATGTTTTAAACTGTTTTTCTTATTGTTATATTGATATATGTATTAACCCATTAGTTCGTAATTGTTATATGTTGTTTGGAAATCCCCGGGGAATTGAATAGCAAGTGGTGAATAGAATCCATTTGCTTTGAGGTCGCTGGCCCAAGGAAAGTTGGTGTAGGTTAGGGAGAACTGGAAGCACTAACTAGGGACTTTTCTGAATGTATGTTTGAATAAATGTTAGTAACGAGGTTCATTGGCAAAATTCCTACTGTGGCATAACCTAGTGAGGGTCGCATCGGAAGAGTAGCAGGTTCATCGGAGCTTGGGTGAAAGCAAAGGGGCTCGCTGGGGAAACCTTAGTCTCGGATATATCCCGGTAAAGTGGATGAGTCTAGGGGAGTAACGGGTTCTCCGATGCTAGAGTGAAGGGTAGACAGAGAAGTTCTATCCGTAGTGAGTGAAAAGTAAATGGAAGTAGTTTACTTGCAGTAAAACAAATCTTTCCTGTCTAGACACTTGAGCACAGTGGCGAATGTGTATTCGTTGTAAAATAACCAAGCACTAAGCACTTTAGAAAGTAAGAAAGTTTCCGTTACCTTGTGAAGGAGGGAGTCAGTCGCGAAGCCGCTCTGACGTCACTCCGTGCCGCGCTGGGATTGGTAGACGCAGCAGGCTGGTAGTGGAGCTGGAATTGTAAGGGAGGGGTGAGCGCCGGAGCGTGGGAACTGTCTCACGAAGGGGCCGCGCACCCATTGGTCGAAAATATTTGAACTCGTGCATTTTATTGGCCGCACGAAAATAAAAGACGCATTCGGATTGGGAGTGACTTGTAAACAAAGCCGCTTGCAGGAATCGTATGTGGCACTCGTATACTCCGGAGACTAGACCCGATCCCAGATCTCTAGGGTTTGGAAGAGATCAGTGGAAGACTAATAGATACGACATTATGTACGGAAATAAGAGAAAGTTGTCCCTTGTAAATAAAGTAAAGAATTATTTCAAGAAAGATAAGCAGATTAAAACTAGAGAAGGTGTTGTAATTCCACCACCAAATACTCCCGCATCTTTCATGATGTTCGATAGAGGGTACAATACCTGTGTATGGTTGGAAAATTGGGCAGAATACACGAAAGATGACGGAGTATTGGCGTTTCCGTTAGACGGAACCTTTAACAGCAGAATTCTATTCAATTTGAGAACCCGAATGAATGATTTACATCCCAGACCTAGATTAACGCAGTACGAAGCACTAGAGGAATGGGAAATCGAGGCTTTCGAGAGGGACAAACCCAGAATGGATAAAGGGTTAACTAAGTTTTACCCAAAGTTAAAACAGGAAACCCGAGCCAAAAAGATGAAACAGTGGAGACAGAATATGATTGTTGAGGGACTGTTTCCCATGATGCCAGCAGAGGATCCTCCTGGGGGGGGGGAAAGGACAGAGAAATCCAAACACTGGGGGCCCCTCGGAGAATCAGATGACGAATTATTAGATGACATATGCATGAGAAGTCCGCCTCCTTATAATGAAGGACACCGACCTTCAAGTGCAGGGGATATTCCCCGGAGACCTCTACAAAGGGAAGAGGTCATGTCCGCAAGTGTAGGAGGGGATTATCCAATTCCTCCTTATACTGAGAGTCTAGGACCCGTAGAAACCAGAAGTATTTACCCAAGGAGACCAATTGGTGGGGAGATGGGATATTCACGTGAAGGAGATTTTTGCTCACGTCCCCCCTACGGAGGTGAGGTGAGGTCTTTAGGTTCAGGAATGCCGTTATTAAAGCCACAGGATGAGGAAGATCCGAGAATTCTAGGCACAGGAAGTTTGTTCCCAAGACCTAATTATGGCGGAGGACCGAGTGAGACACATCCCACTGCCCCGAGTTATGCTCCCACTCTAACCCCGCAGGTGTTACATGACAAATCTTTGGACAGGTTATTAGAAGAGAAAGAGCGAGAAGCGCTAGCAAAGCAGAGAGCTGAGATAATACAGAAAATGTCACAGCTAAATACAAGTCCTGAAGCCTTAACGATCCCAGTAACTATCGGACCAGTGGTTCCGCTGTACGGGGACCGTCAAGGGACTCCAAACCCTCCAGTCATTACTCCCGTTATAGCACAGCCCAGACCAGAACCCTTAATTGTAGATGACCAGACAAGTGAGTGCGAGTCGGAGGTCTCGCTGCTAGATCTGCCCATTAGGAATACCGGGAAAAGGATACAGAAAAGACATAATCCTTTTAATGCAAGGGAAATTCAAATGGAATCGACCTCAGGTACTAAGAGTGTCACATTGGTGACTCCTGAAGAAATCGAAAGATGGAGTCAAGAATCTGAAAAACAAGCGTCCCCAACGAGACCTTTAGATCTCTACAAGCTGAGAATAGAAATAGAGGAATTAATGGCAGGAAACGTAGGATTAGACAGATTAAATACCTACTCCGAAGACGAAATGTTGTTTATCTGCAAGAGTCTCACCCGAAATACCCGAGTACTTCATGAAAAACTGACAGACACTGCTGCTAGCATGGGAATAGATATTTCAAAATCGAAACCGCTGCAGAAACCCTACAGAGCAGATTTCTCAGACAAGGATTTGGAAAACTTGAATGTTTCAGGGAAGAAAGCACAGGTCAAAGAGCTATTGACAGTATTACAAAAATGGGGAGATGTGGAAAGATGGAAAGCCAGATGGACCAAGAAAAAGGATGAGGCCAGGTCTAGGCAGGCAACTCCCGAATTTGTTCTAAAAGAAGCTGACAAACCAGAACAGTTATGCCCTATGCGTGAAGTACCAGGTGGAAAATATGTACATGTTCCATGGTCCAGACAGGATATTGTATCCTTTACTAATGATTTCCCGAAATTACGAGAAAAACCCGTGGATTGGTATAGGCAGGTAGAAAGATTCGTAAAAGTGCAAAAATGCTTGTGGAAGGACCTGGATGGGTTTTTCGACATAGTGGTCCCTGTAGATCTGTGGACCGAATGTAAAATAGCCATAGCTTGGCCTAGTGAGGAATACCCGAGAGATGAAAGAACAGGGGAACCATCGAAGGAAGTAATGAGAAAATATGATCAGGTAATTCAACATCTGAAAGCAAAGGTGCCAGCAAAGAAAACTGATTGGACCAAGATAGATAGAACCACGCAAGAAAGGGACGAGACAGTGCATTCCTTTTATGAAAGGCTGTTGCAGGTGTTCAAAACATACAGTGGTATAGATAACATCGAGATGAAGGATATGACACATTTTATTTACAGGTTTGTAAACGGTTTAAGACCCGAAATTTGTCAGTGGATAAAGGATAATAAAATCTGTTGGCATACCAAAAAGATAGATGAGGTCCTACGGTACGCAAAGTACTGTGAGGACGAGATGGCAGAAAAGAAAAAGGCTCTCAAGGAGAAGGTTATGTGGGCTCAAGTAAAGCTCGCAGAACAGCAGGAAAAGCAGTTAAACAAGATGAACAAAACTACCCCGAATCAAGGTCCTGGGGGTGGGGGTGGAGGAAAACCCTGTCCTAAAATGAGTAGAGAAGAAGCCAAGAAGAAATTTCCCTGCCACCAGTGCGGAGAAATTGGACATTGGCGAGACGAGTGTCCCTATTTACAAGATGATAATGCCCTAACACCTGATTTAATTCCACAGACGCAGAATGAAAAACAAAGAAAGACCCAGCAGCAGGTAAAAACGATCCAAGTGCCCAGAGCGCCAAAACCTATTTTTAAGGGAAAATCACCACAGGGGGATGATGTAGAAGTCTGGGGAGGGAATGAAAATAGAAATGCAGCAACTTCGCAGTATTTGTTGAGTGACACTTTCTTCTGTGACGACCAGTACTGACGGGGCCTGAGAGGGGAGGACGAGGAGTGCGTACTTGGCGCCTCCTTGCCGGTAGACCAGTCGGGACCATACATTGAAGGAAAGGTTGATGGAAATGATGTCACCTTTCTGTTGGACACTGGTGCTACCCGTTCTACTGTGAGAACAGTGGACGTTCCAAACCTACCCCTCTCGGGAGAAGCCATCCAAGTAGTGGGTGTATCTAATCAACTGATTAGTACACCTGTTACCGAGCCCATGGAGATCTCAATTGGAAATTTCAAACAAATGCACAGATTTGTTGTCTGTGATACCAGTCCGGTAAACTTACTGGGACGTGATTTGCTGTGCAAAATGAATTGTACCATCTTTTGCACACCAAAGGGCGTCGAAATTCAAACTCCAGACAAAGACGGTATCTACAAGCTTATGTTAATTAGACCTGACTCAGAAATAAAACGACTGACTATACAGGACTTACCTGAAGAACTCCAGCAGACAGTGAAGCCAGAAGTATGGGACTTTACAGGAAAGGATGTGGGATTAATAAAAAGCGTAGACCCCATACAAATAGCCATGAGAGAAAATGCAGTGTACCCCAATACCAAGCCTTACAGAATGAGTGCAGAAGTGAGAGCAGGTGTTGCCATTGAAATACAGAAATTACTATAAGCAAACATAATACAGAAAGTAATGAATAGCCCATGCAACTCACCCATTATGGGCATCAAAAAGCCTAATGGCAAGTACAGAGTAGTTCAGGACCTAAGAAAGGTAAACAAGATAGTAGTTCCTTGCTGCTCTATTGTCCCGAACCCAGCAGTGATCCTGTATCAGATTCCGTGGGATGCTGAATGGTTCACTGTGATAGACCTATGTCATGCATTCTTTTCGATTCCCTTGCACCCAGACAGCAAATTTCTTTTCTCATTTGCCTTCAACAGTCACATGTATGTCTGGAATAGGGTCCCCCAGGGGTACACAGAGAGCCCCTCTATCTTTAATCAGATCTTGAAAAAATGTCTTGAATCTTTAGTCTTACCTGGAAAGTCCGTTTTGGTCCAGTACATTGACGACCTAATAGTGGCGTCCAAAAGCCATAGGGATTGCGTGGTTGACACCATTGCCCTACTAAATCACCTGAGTGAAAAGGGACACAAAGTGGCCCCTGAGAAATTACAGTTCTGTTCGCAATCAGTGAAGTATCTGGGACACCAGATAGAAAAAGGTATCAGAAAAGTCACCTCAGAGAGAGTCAGAATAATTCAAAATATGCAGTTACCCCGTACTCAGAAAGAAATCAGAATGTTCCTCGGAGTTGTAGGTTACTGCAGGCAATGGATTGTGGGATTCGCAGTCCTTGCAAAGCCCTTGATTCAGATGACAAAGAGAGGAGCAAAAGACCCAGTGGAATGGAATGACGAGAGCTTAACAGCTTTCACAAAATTACGAAATTGTCTGTGTACAGCCCCTGCTCTAGGGATGCCTGACTACTCCAAGGAGTTTGGCCTATTCTGTGACACTCGTGACAATTGTGCATTGTCAGTCCTGACTCAGGAACATGGCACGACCAGAAGGCCTGTGGCATATTTCTCTGCCACATTGGATCCAGTGGCTGCTGGATTACCTGGATGTCTGAAAGCAGTGGCTGCAACATGCACCAGTTTAGAACAAAGTGAGTCCATTATCATGGGACATCCTGTAACTGTGTATGTTCCACATGCAGTTGTGATTCTATTGACCCGAACCAAAACTCAGTATCTCACCCCTAGTCGGCTGACTAAATATGAGAGGATTCTCATGGGTGCTGCAAACATTGTCATCACCAGATGCAACATTTTAAACCCTGCCACTCTACTCCCTGAATCAATGGTAATGGAAGGTAAGGGAGATGATGAGCATGACTGTATTGATCTGACAGAGTTCAGTACTAAACCTCGCCCAGACATTAAAGAAACTCCTTTGCCTGTGCATGATGAGGAATGGTTTGTGGATGGTTCGTGCCTGAGGCATGAATTAGGGGGCCTAAGTGCTGCCTACGCTGTGGTATCGTTAACAAAAATTGAAGAAGCGTCCTATTTATTTGGAATAAAGTCTGCACAAGTAGCCTAATTAATCGCTCTGATTAGAGCATGCAAATTGGGAAAAGACAAAAGAATAACAGTGTATACTGACAGTCAGTACTGTTATGGGGTGGTGCATGACTTTGGCCAGTTATGGCTACAAAGAGAATTCCTGACTTCATCAGGTACCCCCATTCGAAATGGAAAAGTGGTTCAAGACCTTTTAGAGGCAGTTCAATTACCAAAAGAATTGGCAGTGGTCAAGTGTATTGCTCATAAGAAGGGCCTTGACCCTGTATCAATGGGAAACGATTTTGCTGATCGAGTGGCAAAACAATGCGCCATGGAGCAGATGCGAATAAATCCGAAGCGGGGTGGGACTGGAAACAGCTGCCAACTTAGGATGTTTGAAGAAGTGCCTACCTGGGATGAAGTGAGAGAATGGCAGCATGTGGCGCCCTGGGAGGAGAAAGAGAAGTGGAAGGAAGAAGGTTGTAAACCAAGACGTGAGGATGGTGTCATTGTGGGCCCGAATGGTATGGCTGTGTTACCCAGACAAGGATGTATGACGTTACAACGCATACTTTTACCACGCATACCTTTACAACGCGGTTTTTACCACGCATACCATTACAACGCATAGCGCTTAGAGGTGCTGGATAGTGGTAAGTATAATTTTCTATTCCAACTCCAGTCCCCGTGGACACTAGGGAAGGTGTTGGATAGAAAATTAAACTTATTCCCTATCCTAGAGCCCCCCCCAGCGCAATGCGTTGTAATGGTATGCGTGGTAATGCATGCGTTGTAATGGTAGTGCGTTGTAAAAATTTCGTTGTAAACGTTACATACCCCCAGACAACTACTTGCCCCAATGGCCAGACTGATACATGAAGGATCACACATTGGTAGGGATGCCATGATTCTGGTATTTCAACAGACTTGGTACAACAAGAAATTCAGGAAGGTAGCAGAGTCCCTTTGCCAGAGGTGCCTGTCATGTCAACAGTTCAACGCTGGCAAGAGAACAGAGGTTGAACTGATGAAAATTGGGAGATCAGGGGGTCCCTTTGTGAGAATACAAATAGATTTCATTACCATGCCCCGTTGTGAGGGAAAGCGATATGTCCTTGTCATTGTCTGCCTGTTTTCAAAGTGGGTGGAAGCTTACCCTGCCAAACAATGCGACGCCCTAACAGTAGCCAAGTTATTGCTGAGAGAGCTAGTACCGAGGTTCGGGGTTCCAGTCTTTATTGACTCAGATAGAGGCACCCATTTTCAGAATGAGGTTTTGGCCCAGCTTTGCAAAGCGTTTGGGATCACACACAAACTGCACTGTGCATATCATCCAGAGGCTTCTGGAGTGGTAGAACAAATAAATGGCACCATCAAGAATAGATTGGCGAAAATATGTGATTCTACTGGCCTAAACTGGATTAAAGCCTTGCCTCTTGTTCTGATGGGACTCAGAAGCATTCCAGATCGGAGAACAGGCCTGAGCCCCCATGAGATTTTGATGGGAAGAGTGATGAGACAAGCATGGGTACCAGGATACAAACTGTTAAGCATTTCTGATGATTTGGTACTTGAATACTGCAAGCAACTTTGTGACCAAGTGCGTTCTATCTCTCGCCAGATTGGGGCAGACGCCATCGCCAACCCGACAACACCAGTTCACAAATTGGTCCCTGGTGACTGGGTTAAAATAAAGAAGCACACTCGTTCAAGTTGCCTAGCACCAAGGTGGGGGAAAAAGCGGCAAGTAATCCTGGTAACGACGACTGCTGTTAAGTGCGCCGGCGTTCCCAAGTGGATCCATGCCAGCCATACCCAGAAGGTGATACCTGACGAGGAGCCTGGAGCAGAAGGTTGTCCAGCTGAGGGGTCTGCAGATGTTGGTCCTGAAGTAGCTGACGACAGACGACCGAGCACCAGCCCAGCTGAGGGTCCACAGACGTTGGCTCGGAGGTAGCTGATGACGTGCGGCCAAGCACCAGTACTGCTGAACATCCAACGGAGGCTGGTCCAGAAGTAGCTGAAGACGAGCTGCCGGAAATCTGGCCAGAAGATTGGATACCAATAGTCGATCTCTCTGGAGATCCACTCAGAACAAGAGAGCGAATAAGAGAAGACAGAGAGTGGAATAGTGAGGTTGAGCAAGGCACAGGCGAAGACCCTCAGATCATTGAGATTCACATCAAGTCTGAGGACGAAGAAGAAGGTCAGACAGGGACAGATCAGGTGATTGACACACCTCCACAAACTCCTGAAATTGAAAAGGGACAGACTAGAAAAAGTGTAATAGTTCGAGCAGAAGAAAATCAAGGGATCGAAGTGCTTGAACAGGATCAGTTAGAATTAGAAGAACGTGTTCAGGACAAAGAAACAGAGACATTTGAAAGCCAAACGCAAATTCAACCTGAACAAGGCCAGCTTAGTAACCAGGCAGAAGAAGTAGATACAAGACCTGGGACTAGTCAGACAGGTAGGGAAGAAACAGAAACAGAAGCGCAACCGACCAGCGAAAATAAGAGAGCATTAGTAGAAAGCAAAATCACAGTGCCAGCTAAGAGACTAAAGAAAAAGAAGCACATTGAGCCAAGGTATGTTAAGAGACTGAAATTAAGAATAAAAACAGTCCAAGAGAAACTTGCAGATCTAAGAAGAAGTCCCCGTATTGCAGAAATACCCGAAGATAGCTCCAAGAGAAGAAGTGAGCGAATAAAAAGACAAAACGAAAAATATCAGGATCCGGAGTCGACCTACTTAATTTTGGAAAATTTTGAGGAACTTGATATCACTGACGAAAGTGACGAAGAACAGGTTGCTGAGTACTCGGAAGAAGAGGAAGACGAGATCACCTGAGGTTGCACAGAGTAAGCTAGCTGTGTAAACTAACAAAGAGGGGTTGAGAAACTTCTTCTGAGCCAAAATGTCTGAGTCAAGAACGAATGGAAGGCCTAGTTGCAGTTGTTGCAAAACATGCTGCAAAGTATGTATATGTAGTATAGTTATAGTTGTATTAGTTTGGATAGGACTAACAGTTTTCATTCCCTTTATGGTTAGTAAAAATACTAATATGTCCCCTACACAGATCGCTGACACTGAAGAACAGACAACACGAAGTGTAGAAAGACGTGAGAAAGCACTCAAACAAACGAAACGAGACTTAGATGCATCAGATGAGGAAGGACTACACTACCACGGAGTTAGGAATCAGACACACTCAAATGTTTTCGCAAACTTGTTAGTGCATTATGTAGAAACTATGGAAATAGAGGATTGTTATGTCTGCATGAAGCTACCTACCTCTGTAGCTGAAGGCGTGACATACCATCATTTGCCCCTGACATATGGAATTTCCTGTAGTATTTTAGCAAGCTTATTTTACAAAAGAGGACCGTTACAGTACTATTACTCTAACAATGACGTAATCTTTTCTGAACTTCCCATTCGTGGAAATCTGAATCCTGTTCATACCAAAAGTGATGTGATACGTTATATGGGAGACTACTTTCTGACTATAGGCAATATAGACATAGCTGAAGCACATAGAGACAACTTGACCTGTTCATTGCATGAACAAGAGAAGATATTTTTAAACATGGCAGAAAAGAGAAGGGAGAGTTTCCAAAGAAAGGCTAATGACAAAAAGCAGAAAATACCTAAATGGGCTGAGAACATGGAAAGCACCTCAACTGGCGAGGCAGGGCCTGCTCTGTTGCTGGATTTTGAAAAGAAAGGGAAACTCTGTCTTCACCGCGAGAAGACTGATTATTATAATAACATTTTCATTGGTTCCAGTCAATGTGAACACAATTACAAGGTAATTGGAGGTTGGGGATTCAAAAATGGGTCAGAGCCTGTGTTTCCTGGAATTTATTATGTATGTGGAGACAAGGCTTATTTCAAATTGCCGGATCACTGGTATGGAAGCTGCTACTTTGGCATTGTCTTCCCGAAAATATACCATGTGAATGAAATTGCTGGAAGCAATGAAAACACTAATGGCTTAGTGCGTAGTAAAAGAGAAAGCGTAAGTGAAATAATGGGTAGTATTTTTAGTGCACTGATACCTGGAGTGGGAGTGGTTCTGAACACTCACAGAATTTGCAAATTGTCCACAGTAGTGGATGTGCTGTCTACTGATACCGCTCATGGATTTCTGCTGGTCAATACCGAAATGGTTGCGATCAGATCAATGGTTTTACAGGACAGACTTGCTCTTGACACCTTATTAGCAAAAGAGGGCGGAGTCTGCCGGATGTTGAAGGCGCAACATTGTTGCACTTACATTCCGGACAAAAACGTGCAGCTCAAAAGATATGTGAAAAACATTACTAATTTGGAAAGGGAACTTAAACCACTCGAGGTTGACCGTGCCTGGAAGAGACTAGTTGATGGTCTCTCAAATGTAGGTCACTGGTTTGCTAACTTAGGTAGAAGCTTATTGTACTGATGCCAATTGGAATTATAGGTCTTATCCTATTTTTCATATTCGTCTGTTGCAAATGCCGAAGACATACTAAGAAGTATCAGGTGAATGCAAGAGGAGTGAAACGGAGTGCGGATGAACTTGAATTGGAAGAAATGAATAATCAGATTTACAAAAGGGTGAAGAATTCTCACCCTACCAAAAATGAAAAGGAAAAACTGAATCGTATGTTGGAAGAGATAGAGTTGTACAAAGTGTGAAAGAAAGTTGGCATCTGGTTCCATTTATGTGTGATGATAGTAAATATCATCAAAGAGGGGATTGATAGAGCAAGATTTCGCATCGCGACTTGCTCGATTCATGAACCTCGAAACCGTTGTAACCTCGTAACGAATTGTACGTTTTACTAATATCTTTTATTTTCGATATATATGTATGATAGAGAAGCTTGCTGATGTGTTCTACTAATACGATTAATCCGTGTCCCTAAAATGGCCGCTGCTTGTCTTTCCGCTTTTGCGCATGGGTTAGTCACACTCACGTGACTCTACGTAGATGTAGTTCTGGAGGGAAAGGGTGCGCATGCGTAATACGCAGCTTTCGTGATAACGTGGTGATGCCCGTGCAGTTGCTCTCGTATCCATGTATATGTTACTAATGTCTAATTGCATAGTGTTTTTTTCTGATGATGAATCTGAAGTACAAAGTCATGACATGTAATACAAGCATTTATTTCTATGTTTTAATTTGTTTTCGCTTACTTTTCATGTATCACGGGAAATGGGGGTCCAATTGGGTCATGAGCCATTTTGAAGGTCCTTTCTACGCATGCTCCAGAAGCAAGGCCAGAGGCAAAGCTTGGACCGTGGAACTCAGCCAGCTGGCAGCCACAGTCGAGAGGCTCCTGGGAGCGCTACCTCTGACCCAGGAGGATGGAGAAAATGTTCCTATGTTGTAACAAATGTATAAGTTTTCATTGTATTCCGTGCGACTTCTCGTGGGAACCCCAATCTTGCTAGGCGGCACCCTAGGATGCTAAGTAGGGCTTGTAATAGTCTGTTCTGATTGGTGTGTTAACCAAATCCTACCTTAGGACCAATCGAAATTTGGGGATTCTGACACTTTGCAACATTGGGGGGTGGTACCCTGTCCCAAAACAGTATATCTACCCTGGGTTCACCTAGGGAAATCGTCCGACTTGTCTGAGTAGCTGACCTGTCACTGACCCAACGCACTCAATAGGTGACTTGATACAGAGGAGCTGCGGAGCTCTCTGTCCAAAATTTGACCATAGACTCTGAAGGTTTTACTGAACCTTAAGTGCTGGCGAAGCACTTTGCTGGGGAATTCGCTGACCCAATCGGGGTCCTGATCGATAGCTGCAGAGAGGGTGGAGCGCAGGCGTTGCTTCCGAACTGCGGGTGCTGGTCGTATCCTGGTGGTCCTGTCCTGATCCTAATCTGAGGGTTTCCTGTCCTGTCCTGGGGGTCCATTTCTGCACCTGCTGTCCATTGAGGGGTATCCTTCCTTGAGGGTTTCCTGTCCTTAACTGACCCGTGGCCAGGGTTTGGTTTTTCACACCAGTCTAGGTAAATATCGCTCTAAATCTCTTGAAACTGCACCTTTCTATTTTTCTGTCTTTGCTTCAATAAAGACATACCTTTGCACGTGAATTAATTTTCCATGCTTTCTCCTGCAACCATTGCATTTCATAAAGTCATTTGCATTTTGATTTCATAGCGTGTTCCTATGTTACCCTACCTTTTAGAAATCATTTTCTGTATTGCAGTTTGCAATTTCCTGATATGGTCTTGGTTTTTCTCTCGTAAACTGGCTAAAAGTAACTCAGATTTATAGCGTGTTCACTTTGCCCCCTTATCTTAGTTTTCCCTCTCCCTTAGCGGGTTCCCTGTCGCACGAGCACTCTCCTTTGATAAACTGTATGACTGCCCTTTTATTTGAACTTTATATAAACTTTATAAAACTTCTAGTTGTCCGTGGTCATCTTATGAAAAGTAAAGTTATATGATATTTGCTGCCTTTCCTTTTACAGCTAGCTCCCTGACCCATCGTGGTCATAGGTACCCATAACGGTGGATGGTAAGTTGGGTACACTGGAAATAAATCGAAAGGGAACTCACAATTATTGGTAGTAGATTGTGTGGGCACCTGATCAATGTATATGATAAAGTAAAGTATATGGGCCCGAAGCCAGAAGTGGCGAAATTATTGGTCGGGTGACCCACGATCTCTAGCAATGGCTTGGCTCATTCAGGGTTTTAGCTGTTAATCTGAGCATATGGAAAGTCTGATACCACTATCCAGGGCAACGCAAGGGCAAAATGAATAACCAATAGAAGTGTTTTGTATCATCTTGTCTCACTTGCCTCTAACCCCGCCAACTAGCCACGCCCCTAGCTCAATTTAATGAGTACTTGCACTTATTTTTTCCCATTTAAAGCGCTGAATACAAGTCTTCCAATCAAAAGGATGGTAAAGTCAGGGATGGTACCAAATAAGTAAAGGGAGGAAAGGGACAAATGCAAGAACAGGTAGGAAAGCCATTGAACAAGAAGCAAGCAAATAACCTTTACAAAAACGCCAACCAATGATAAGTAATGGGTTGACTAAAGGCACACTGTGTGTATTTGTATTGTACATTATAGGTCAATCAACTACAAACTACTAAACCCTGTCACAAGTAAAAACTTTATCTCAAGTGTAGGAAAGTAGATTATTATGGACTATGGTTATGAGATCTCACCATGTAATATTGTCACAATATTTATCATATCTAGTTGGGTTTCTTCAATAAAAACCTTAATTCAGTTCCTTGTAGTTGTAGCAGAGAGCAGTCAGGCTTAAACAAAGGAACACATTCATAGCATTTAGAAGTACCTAAACAGTTAATAAGTGAGAAGCAAAATACAATAAAATTCTGACAACTTATAAAGCAAATGTATGTTTATCTTAAAATAGACACCAGAGCGACACATCTATTGAGGGAAACCATGGATATTAATTTTCAAAGGCAAATTTTTAAAGAAGAGTAAATCAATGCAATTGGTTGAGCAGATCTTAACCAAATGGCTGGTACGGTTAGTTCTCTTAGCTTGGACGGGCCACAACAGGGTGGGGGCCAGGTAGACCGTTACCTGTCGCTCCCAGCAGTCTCAAGGTCCTCCTTTAGCGCAGTCCAGCCAAAAAGTGATCCAGATGCAGGATGGTGAGGTGTTGAAGATGCTGAAGAGACAAACGTGATGGGGTGAGTTTCCTGGAGCCAACCAGGGTTCACGAACATCAGGACACATCTCCCAAATTGCAGCAGGGGAGTCCAGTGCTGGTCCAGCGGTTAAATACAGGTAAGCACTTCTTCATTTCAGACTTTGGCTACAGGTCCCAGAGTTGGATACTGAAAAGTCAGTACTCTGTCACCCAGGTGGTGTTCGGTGTCCAGCATTGGTCAGACGTTCCTGGGTAGCTGGGCTCTCAAGGCATGCAGGGTTCTTTAGCTTTTGGTAGTCCAGAAGCATAACAGAAGGCAAGCCACCTAGCCCTTTGAGTCACTTCTTCTGTTGTGGCAAAAGTGCAGCACATTTACACAAGTGATCACAGTAGGCATAATTCTTTTTGGGTACAACGTGCAGTCCAGTCTTTAGTGCAGTGTCTATTTGCTGTGATCAGGGGGCACCAGTCTTTCTTTTGCCTTCCTTCCAGTCCTGTAGTAATCCGAATACTGTGGGTCTGGGTTGCCACTTTTATGCCATCTTCCCATTTATGGGAGGGGATAGCTCACTTGCCAATGGGGCAGTAGTTCCCATGAGGCAACCCTTCACACTTTACATCACTTTTTGGAGGTGTACCCAAATCCAAGTGCAAACCTTCTTCCCCTGTTAGGAGCCCTGGGCATACCCCTGAGGTGTACCCAGCATAAACGTCAACACCTACTGAACATGCCACAATGAGTTTTCCACCTTTAGAAGAGATACCAGCCTGTCTGCCTATTCTCAGGTGTGGGCAGGCGAAGGTGTGATCAACATTTGCTTCAGTGAGGCTGTAGCCTCTTTGAAGCAGACCATCTGTGGACCCCGCTCAGTAGTCCTCCTGCTGGAGGAGGCCACACCTCCTCCTATGAGCAATTCTTTGTTCTCTGTCCTCGAAGCGCTTCACTCTTCCTTACAGGAGGCAACATTTTAGCTTAGGTGGCAACTGCTGCAGACAGACAGGAAAGGCTAACAAAGGTTTTTGAAACAAAGTGGTGACTTCCTAAAGGAACTTTTTAAATAAAAAATTAGCTTATATCAGATCTAAAACAAAGAGTCTGGCTTAATATAATAATTCATCCGATACTTGAAGTAGTATCTTCGGTGGTCCCAAATGGAAGTTCGCACGTAGTGCAGTGGCCTAAGATTGTTTTAACATGTTTGTCTTGTGGTGTTGTAAATGGTATTTGTTTGTGTACATTTATGGTTTTAATTAACCGAATAAAGTGGATTTGACTGACTGACATTGGGAAGTGAACCTCCATGTTACGCAGCATAGGCTTGCTGCAGTGAAAAAGGCAATGTCGTGTTTTCACTGTCGGTGATTATAGAAAAAGAGGTCCTTTCCTACACCAGGTCAGTGTCACTTTTTTGATGCTGATGCAACTTGTGCAGCCTTTATAGAAAATGATGCATTCTTTATTCAGCTCAGCAATAGGACAAGCCCGTTTTGTAATAGTGCAATAGTGTTTATTTCGTCTGCTAGCAGACTGCTCAACGGCTTATCATGTAATATTTTTTACATTTCTAAAACGTTAACACATTATTCTAGAAGTATAGTGATGTGTTTCTAGAAGAGGAAACATGCTAACAAAAATGGAATACAAGATTCCACCTATGAAAGGGCCTATTGTGATCTCGAAAGATAAGTGCATCCTAGAAAGCCACTAATTTTTTGGGTTGATCATAAGGTATTATGGCCAAAATAACTTAATAGAAATCTTCCTGGATCAGTACGCACTTTCAGAAATTCATGTTCTGATATTTCTGAAACAGATGAGGAGCCTGAAAGTTTTTAAAAGAGCAATGTTGAAGTGTTTCTGCGGCAAGCAGAACAGGACTGCAAATCCGCCCACTCGTAGCACACGGTAGAATAAAATCATAGCCCTTTTTGTGTCAAGCTGGCCAATTGCATGTAATTACAGTCTTCTGTCTTGAAATTCCCATCTCCATGGTTTTGTGAGCAGGGCTGGAATTAGAAATCGTTTCCTCTGGGATCCCACACATTGGGAGTAATAAAATGGAGGCAGAGTCATTTGCATTTTAAGGGCAACAATACAGTGAAAAAGATTACTCTGCAAACAGTTGCTGGTTAATTGCCATTCTCTCCGAATTCCTTTTAAATTAATACCTTCAACACAGATGCAAATACGCATGCTAGAAGTTGTCACCCGCCCGACCGCGAATACTCCTTCATGTAGGTATCTCTGCGTCAGTGTGTACTTCCTTGTTCTCTACATCTTCAATCAATATCAGAAACGGCTTTCTTGTCCAACTGCTGACTCCCTACATTAGTCAAACATCATAAGTACCATCAACCTAGGTGGACAAGTCGATCATATACTCACCCTCCATGTATTTTAAAAAAGGTCGCCATATGGCCACGAAGTTGTCTCTTTCTTGAGTCACATGTGCAGAAACTCTCTCTACTGTCATTGTTTCCCCAAACTTCCAACATCGTGTGGAATAAATAGAGCTCCGTTTTCATTGGTGTGCTATGGTCACTCTAGCAACCCACAGCAACTGAGAAATTAATGTCTGTGTTCTAAAAGTAAATAAAAATTCAGGCTGCAGGATCAGCCTCCCTGAGAATCCCACAAATTCTATAACAGAAGCTAGAATTTCCTTCGAGAAGGTCTGCAGCAAATGGTAGTCGCACTGTATGCGGATCAGTTTTGCATTTATTAAAAGATCTGATTTGCCTCCATGAACATCGAAGAAATCAATCATAGTCCGCAATCGCTTCTCAATTTCTGGAAAGATGATCGCACTCCTGCTGGTTCAAATTCGGGGTTGAAATGTATGAGGGTAAGTTGAAATGGGAAGGATAGGAGTCTACGTTTTTGTGCTATTTTACCCCAGGCATCTAGTAAAGTACTTATGTTGTGACTATGATAAGCATTTTGTGGTTTGTCCCTACTCAGCAGCCATATTATATTCCACAATAATCTTAACTTGGGCACTCATTCCACATATACCTAATGTTTATTGATTTCTAATCTGATCAATTCGCAACTGTGCAGCTTTAAAGTAGTTGAAAATATTAGAGAATACCAAACCCTTTATTTCCCTTGGGGCAAATAAGCATGGCTATCATGGAATCTTGTTTTCCTAGGTGGCCGATCTGCCACCCAGCCAGGAGATCTGTAAATCTTTCCTTTTATGCCAATAATTCTCTATACTCCTCAAGATAGTTGGGATATTGATTGTGCACAGGCTGCTCATGGAGAGCATCCACCAAATAATATATCAAATTGTTTCTCCAGTAATTTTATAATGTAATGAGTGTTTTTCTTTTTTTTTTTTTGCAGGACATCGACCTCCTCTCTTGTCAGGTTAATAAGTAGCAGTTCCTATTTGCTTTATTTTGTACCCCTAGCCAGGCCATATTCACCTAGAATCATCAATAGCGGTGGCAGCGAGTCTTCCGGATTTTTCAGGGAGAGCCGCACATTGTCCACTAACAGCAATTTTTTGTGGTCATTACCCCGAAATGTGCTGCATGTGATGGATTTAGGCCCAGATCTCTGTACTGGGGGTGTATGTTTGACATTGTATATCATTCCGTCCATCAATTGTCTTTTTGCATTTGCTGTCTTAAGTGGGAAGGGTATGCCCGGACATGGGTCCCGTGCTCACTACGCCACTGGATTCAAGCTAGCCTGGCTGATGAGGCGTGATGCCCTGAAACCGGTCCCAGGATGCTTGTTTACGGTCCAGGGAGGACCTGACCTGGCCTGGCAGTTTGAGCTGGACTGTTCCCATGGGAACAGGGCCAAGACCGATTTGCATATGGCTGTGTCTACACTGGAATGGCATGGTGTGCAAAAAACAATGGATTTAGGCCCATATCTCCGTACTGGGGTGAATGTTTGACATTGTACAGCATTCCGTCCATCAGTTGTTCTTTTTGCATTTGTCGCCCTCATTACAAGTGGCACTCATACCAAGACATAGTAGGGTGGACAGTAAACGTTCCAATCTTCTACCCTGAGGAGTTACAGTGATCTGGAAAATGCATCGTTTGCCCATCCCATACCTTATTGATAAATGTTTGCCGCATTCCAAAACGTCTTACTTCAGCTATAAGTGTCTAGCTCACCCGGTCAGCGGATCTTCTGTGCATCTAGTGCCATCAGAATGGATCTTAATCTTGTAGATTCTGCCTTCTGGACAAGATGGGGTAGCCTGTGGATATTGTTGAAAGACCATTTTGTAAAAATAAAGCTAGCCTGCTCTTCCTGAATCAAGGAGGAAAATAGCAGTGACAGCCTATTCGCCAAGACTTTCAAATATATTATAACATATACATTCAGTCATGTATTGGGTCTATTGGGTGCAGCAGCACTTTCCCTGGTTTAGTGATGACCATTTGTGTAACCTTGTTCATGGACGGAACCACCCAGGGATTGCCCAGAAACAAATGCAACACTTCTTTCATTAATGAGGCAAGATTAGCGGAGTTGTTTCTATAGTTATCCTATGCAGCCTGTGTTCCTGGTATCTTCTTCAGCTTCAAGCCTTTAATGGCTGTTGTGATTTTATCACCCCTCATCTGGAACTATAATTCTTTTACTTGTTGTGGCGTGAGTTTAGGAATATCAAATAGTCTAGAAACACATTCTGTACCTTTCCTTCCTCATCCTCACCTGCACATAAAGTTGAGCAGTACAACTGTAACAGAGAGGTTACACTAGGAGAGCATGGTAAATAGAATAACTTGCATCTAGATTTTCTTAGGTAGGATGAGTGCACTGCATACCTTATTTACAGCAAAACACCGTAATTTCTAGGAGTCAAAAAGGCTGTGTTCCTATCAAAAGTCTGCATCAACTCCTGCTGGGCCCAGGCTCGATATCCCCTTTCAGTAGAAAGTGTGATATGGCATTGGCATCTCTGGCAGGCAGTACCTTGCTTGCGATACTCTAGGTGAAGGACCTCTCCTGGCAGGTGGTAAAGTAACACTTCTTGTATACTGTACCTTATCTAAGATGGCATTTTCAATGTCACCCTTGGAATGCTTGACATAGCCAAAAAGCATCACAATGCTAGTTTAGGAATCATTCCTCTATACATATAAGGTGAAAATGTGACAATTCAGACAACACTGTTTTGGTTATTGTTCTTTGTTTGACGTTGAAAATGAGATAACAAGGCACATATCCCAGACTCATGTCGCACCAGGTGTTTTGTTTATGTCAATGTCTAAATGATTTGACACTTCCACAGTTCTTGGAAAGATAGACATGTTGATGGTTTTGCAGGAAAATGGAGTCTGAAAATTCCTGCTGCTAAGAATGTGTACCATGCAGATAACAAAGTGCATGTAATGTAAATAGGTCAGTGGGTTACTGCTTCTGTAAGAGAGCTTCTTTTTAGGTTTCGCCTGGCGTTGCAACTGAGTAGCAGTTGCTCCGCCCAAGGCGAAATCTCATGTTCCTACATTGGGCTTTGGTTCTGCCTCGGTCTCTCATTGGCTAGCTCCATAAATGGAGGCTAGCCATTGGGAGACAGAGGCTGTCAATCACGTTTTCTTGCGAATACGCGATACGGGGGCGTTTCTCTGTGTTTTTTTCAGTCCCGCCCCTTTGTCCTGGGCCGCGCTGTCATTGGCTGCCGGCCCGGGACACCCCGTGACGTCATTCCCCGGGCCGCGCTGTGATTGGCTGCCGGCCCGGGACACCCCCCTGACGTCATTCCCGGGCCGCGCTGTGATTGGCTGCCGGCCTGGGACCTGACTTGTTTCTTGCAGCTTCCTCTGCGCCGGACTGCGCCCCTGCAGCTCATCGGGGAGCGGACATGAGGATGTATGCGGCTGCGTGGGGCACCTACCCCCTCTGAGGGGCAAGACCAGTGCTCGGGGTAGGGGTGCTGCAGGAAAAGCCCCGGGTCTAGCGCAGGGACGCGCTGCCTGCTTCCAGCTCCGCGAACAGCTGCGTCGTCCTCCAAGCCCCTGCACTGACGGCTCCATCTGGGGGAGATAACACCAAGGGAAACACCCAGGATCGCCGGCGCTGAGTGTTTTTTCCCCCCCACCAACCACCTTTGCCTGTTTTTGGGGGGCATCGTCAGGAAACGGATTGCCTTTTCTGACAACGCTGTAAACATGACGTCTCCAGCCAGGTTCAAGAAGGACAAGGAAATCCTGGCAGAATATGACGCCCAAGTCAAAAGTAGGCGCCCGGACTGTGCTCTTCCTTGCTTGTGCATCTTTCCTGGGGTCCCGGCAGCCCCAACTCTGGTCATTGTAAGACGCCCTGTGTAGGATACTACTGTATTGCCCCTATTTAGAAGCTTGCGGGGAGTGGGGGTGCGGTGCTCCTTACGTTTTTTTTCAGTCATGCATACTGTTTGCTTTGCAGATTTCGCTGCATCTAGTCATGTATTTTGTGGTGGCTGCAGCAAGTGTGTGCTGTTTTAAGAAGCTGCAGTGCTGTTTCTTTACATGTTACAACTATGCTTTGGCATATCTTTGGGCGTATAAGAAAGGGTGCATTGTGTGCGTTGCGAATCCAAAATATGCTCAGTTGTTTGTTTTTTTCGGTGACATTTTGTTGTATTAATGGATAGGTCCTGGCATGCCTTAACCAATAACCACCGCGTTTTTGTTTCTTTTTTCTTTCTTTTTTTGGGGCGAGGCGTTTTTAAATGTGACGTCCTCAGGCTGAGCAGCCTGTTTGCTGGGAGGCTGCTTGACGGGTGCCTCCTGCCGGGAGCATGATAGGACATGCTGTCTGTATCTAGGCCAGGAGCGCAGCATGCATATTCATCCAGCAGGCGAGGCACCCCGTTCTAGAATCCTATTGTCTATCACGGAGGGAGGTAGGCTTGTCTGGGAGGGAGTTCTTCAAAAGGGGTGGGCGAGGTCAAGGGTCACCTATCTCCTTCCTTACTGCTGTTCAATCTATCCCATCATGACAAACGACCCCATGAGATATTTGTTGGTGTTGTTGAACAGCGGAAAAACAACCCCCTTCACCATCGAGCCTTCTCACATTCGCCTGAGAAGTTGTGTAAGGATAGGATCCCAGCCGCGCTGTGGGAAACGAACCATTCTCTACTGGGTGAGACATTCTGTATTGGGGTGCTCTCAGCGGCCGGTCTCTAGGACGAAACGTGCAGGTTGCTGATGTTGCATCATGCTAAAACGTACGAGCATCCTGCTGCCCGGAATTACGTCAAGTACCTGACTAGGTATAGCAGGCTCAAAGTGCAAGCTGCAAAACACCAACGAGCTGTCTCTTTCAAGAGATTTATATATGTAGAGATTTATGTATGTATTTATTTATTTATGGTTTTGCATATACTTACACGAAGGTGTCAGTGCGTCTTACAATAGAATCAGTTGCATTACATAAGGACTTCAGAGTACATGAACTACATATAGGATACGAAACAGAGGCATGCGTCTAAACTCAAAAAGAATAAACAATAACCAACACCCTCACATAAGAACATGCTTAAAACGATCCCTACAAATGAAAAGTGATTGTAAGATAACTGATTTATAATATGCTTTTCTGGCATAATTCCAGCCAGAGTAACACAGTGTGTGGGTGAAAGAGTGGTAATTGCACTGCTTTTAGCAAAATTGAAACATCACCGTTTTTCCATTTTATGCAAACTGCAAGGACTTCCCGTCCATGCTGGCCCTGGAGGGTGCGTCCCACCGGGGGGAGGGGGGCTGTGTGTGTCTGTGGCTCTGTGTATGTGTGTGGCTCTGTGTGTGTGTGTGTGTGTGTGTGTGTGTGGCTCTGTGTGTGTGTGTGTGGCTCTGCAGGTATGTATGTGTGTGGGACTCTGTGGGTCTGTGTGTTTGTGTGTGGCATTTGCGAGAGATTAAGCTATTGGCATTGTAAATGACAGTGCCATTTATTTATCTGTTTTGAAAACCAACACATAAATAAAAATGTTGTCATTTACAATGCCAATAGCTCTCACTTTTTCAAAGGCGAAACCGTTGCATTGTAAATGCTTGTTTTTACTTGTCGTTTGTAAGTCAAAATTGTAATATAGAACATTGAGCTATTAGCTGTCATGAAAGAGCTGCATGTAAACTACAAGGTATATGTTAGAGCTATATGTTTTTTTGCCCAGTCTTTCATTATCCTAATTGTAGGAGAGTAGGGTCAGCTTTCCTATGGTCACCCCACATTTTGCTTTTTGCTTCACTAGTTTTCGACTTAATGTGGCTGTGGGGCTGCTAATCAGACTCACGGCCCTGCTGTTCTCTCTCTAAATTCCCACCATGTACTTTAGGTACATCACCAATTGGGAAATGGGTCACTCTTATGAGTCCCTGTACAGTGTACCATAGGTACCCAGGGCATAGGTGCACCCAAGGCCTACCAGGGGCTGCAGCATATCTTATGCCACCCCTGGCTGGCCATCCAAACTGCCACAACTGGCTGATCACTCAGCTGGGGCAAGGTCATGTAATCACCCCTTGCTTAGGTATAGTATTCCTATATCTACCATGATATATAGACACATATGCACCTATAAGTCACTCCTATGGCAGGCCTTAACAATCTTGAAGGCAGAGTGCTTGTTTTTATGTGAGATGAGGTTCTAGCATGAGCGGAGCCTGTCTGCAGCTTTCGGAACCATGTCCTTATAGCTGTTCTATGATATAGCGGTACAAAAGGGGGTGGTGATGGACGGAGCATCTGAACCAATCAAACACTCACACCCAGTCAACAGATCTGGGTTTAATCCATCACCGTTCTTTAGCCCACTCTGCCACCCCAGTTCAGACATGGCCATATGCAAATCAGTCTGACCCTGTGCCTCATGGTAACAGTCCAGCCCGAACTGCCAAGCCATGCCTTCCCTGGACCGGAAACTAGCTTCCGAGGACCGGTTTCTGGCATTACAGCTGTCTTCAGCCCGGCTTGCTTGAATCCAGTGGCAAAGTGAGCAAGGGACTCACGTCTGAGCATACCCTGCCAACTTATAGCAAACAAAGCGGTACAAAAGGGGGTGGTGATGGACGGAGCATCTGAACCAATCAAACACTCACACCCAGTCAACAGATCTGGGTTTAATCCATCACCCTTCTTTAGCCCACTCCGCCACCCCAGTTCAGACATGGCCATATGCAAATCAGTCTGACCCTGTGCCTCATAGGAACAGTCCAGCCCGAACTGCCAAGCCATGCCTTCCCTGGACCGGAAACAAGCTTCCGAGGACCGGTTTCTGGCATTACAGCCGTCTTCAGCCCGGCTTGCTTGAATCCAGTGGCAAAGTGAGCAAGGGACTCACGTCTGAGAATACCCTGCCAACTTATGGCAAACAAAGCGGTACAAAAGGGGGTGGTGATGGACGGAGCATCTGAACCAATCAAACACTCACACCCAGTCAACAGATCTGGGTTTAATCCATCACCGATTCCGGTCCAGCAAAGACATGGCTTGGCAGTTCGGGCTGGACTGTACCCATGAGGCACAGGGTCAAGGCTGATTTGCATATGGCCATGTCTGAACTGGGGTGGTGTGGAGTGCAAATAAACGATGGATTTAGGCCCAGATCTCTGTACTGGGGTGAATGTATGACATTGTTCTGCATTCTATCTATCAACTGTGGTTTTTGCAATTGTCACCCCGAGTGGGATGGGTATGCTCAGAGGTGAGTCCCATGCTCTCCACACCACTGGAGTCAAGCTATCCTGGCTGAAGACGGCTGATAGCCAGAAACTGGTCCTAGGATGCTTGATTCTGGTCCAGGAAAGACATGGCTTGGCAGTTCGGGCTGGACTGTACCCATGAGGCACAGGGTTAAGGCTGATTTGCATATGGCCATGTCTGAAATGGGGTGGTGTGGAGTGGAAAAAAACGATGGATTTAGGCCCAGATATCTGTACTGGGGTGAATGTATGACATTGTTCTGCATTCTGTCTATCAACTGTGGTTTTTGCAATTGTTCTATGATATAGCCATACCATATACTCTTAAGTGCATTATAATCCTCGCGGTTGATTGCTAACTTTGGTTTGGCTTTATCAAAACATGTCGTGTAAGGTGTCATACGCTTTGGAATACTACCCCCTCGCCAGTTCTTGCGACGGGGGTAACATTCCAGCCTTCTAGAGGGAGAAGACATGTTGTTCCTACTAATCCCGGTTAAAGTTAACCAGAGCCACAGCATCACAAAATGGATGCTGCTGCCACAGACACAAGTCTGACCTCCTGCAGCTGGGAGTCCTTCCAGCGAGGGAGGCTTGGACAATAGGTTTCCTGTCTTGGGAGGTGCTAGCACCACCCCAGACAGGCCATAGTGTATTGAGGCAGGGAGGGCTGAATGAAATGAGACACTGCCTGGGGCACACAAGGTGTCACATGCATAGTCCTGTTCACCGGTGCTGGGGCACTTCAGCCCCAGCTCTGGCGCGAAACTGGACAAAGGGAAAGGGGTGTAACCACCCCCTTCCCTGGTCCCACCCATAGGAGGGATCTAGCAGGTAATCCAGCCCCTAAATTGGATATATAGGTAGGAGCTGAGTCCCAAGACTTTAGATTTATCCTGACTGAAACTTGAAACGAAACTCTGGACCTTCGACGTTCTACCTGAAGATAGAAGACTGAAGAATCTCCCTTGTGGTCAAGGAGTGACCACCCTGTGCAAGCAGGCACCATCAAGCGATCAACGGCTTGTTTTGTCGACGCTCCCGCCGGAGCCCGAGCACAGAGCCTGACAAGACCTGGACTTCCAGACTTCCAACAGCCCGATCCACAGTCACAGCAGAGCTGAGACCCGTGGAGGCGACGAGAGACGTGGGACCGGCCATCTTGGAAAGCCAGCAAATTGCTTTCCGTGCAACTTCTGAGGCACCCTCGAAGTTGTGCATTGGGGATTAAGAAGCCCCAGCCCCGAGCACCAACTTCACCGAAGATCAGCCCTCCACACTCCACGAGTTCTGCGTGGGGCCCTTCTGCATTTTCCTGCTTGACGCGTCTATCCGGTCACTTGCCCGTTGGCTAGTGGCCTCTGTGACGACAAACCTTTGAATTTACAATGCTGGTCTGGTTGCTCCAGACTGGCCCCTGCTTCCCTGAAAAGGAAAAGCCCATCAGACCTTGCTGGTCTGACCCGGAAGCCATCTTCAATTCCTGTGTGGGTTGCCTTTGCCAAGGCTTGTTGATGCCAATCCGGAAGCCGACACCGCTGACAGCGAGAGCCTTCGTGGGACAGTCCGTATCCAGCTCCTGGTTGTCGTCGACACCTCTTAGTCCACATGGCTGCAGAGACAAGCTTCACGACATCACCTGATTGCTTCGCGACATCGCCTGGTTCCTTTCTGGTTCCATCCTGGTCACTGGCTAGTGACCCAGACTCTGTCCCCTCTGCTTTCAGGTACTCTTCATCCTCGATCCGCCCTTGGATCCAACCGGACACTTCTCTCCTGGTCGCCTGCAGCATCTTTTTTCAAGGCTCCATAGGATTCAGCGACGAAACCTGACACACTTTGGCACCTATGCACCCGCTTCCTGTGGGTGAGGTAACGCGAGTACTTTGTTGCTCCTGTGGGTATTTACTATCCTAGTGTCTAACTTTCAAGTAGCTTTCTCCTTGTCCATCCGGAAGTGACCTAAAAGAACTAGTTTCCTTTTCTTTTGTTCCCATTCTAACTCTATGGTAACTCGCGAGTGTGTAAAGACACTGCACACGCATCCCGTGGGCTCCTGCTCCCTATCCTTTGGCAGTACAGCGTAGCCCCAGCGATTCTCCAGGCCCTAGGCCTATCCTTTGTTTGTGACGTGGTTCTTATACCACTATTTTAGTATATGGTTTGAAGTGCCCCTAGGGCATTACTGTATTTTGTGCAACTTATTGTATGTTAATTAAGTATCTTGTTATGTGCTTGTGCCTCTGACCTCATAAAGAGTTCAGAGGATTAATTTAGTAATAAATACATATATATTTTCTATATATAACCTGTGTGGTGTCCTTTCATTTGGTATTAAAGGGATTGCATATGGTAAAACAGCTGGCTTCACATGCCCTCTTGAGTTTAGCCTAAGACTGCTTTGTCCATTCTACCACTAGGATAGCTGGTCTATAAGGTTGGCTTTACAACCATCACCATAAGGGTTGTTTGGACTGGTGCAAGGTGCTCACTAGAATAGTGAACATCATATACCAGGCCAACTTCTCACACTAATCTTGCCAAAAGGGTACATTTGGGTGGAAAACAATTCTCGTTATTAAAAAGAACCCCTAACAATGGTGTTACATTTTAAATTCTGAATTTGTGCTTATCCAGAATAAGGCCTCTTAAGCTATATTGCCTACCAGTATCGATGATATGTTACTCCTACACTACATCTTGTAGTCCGGTCTGATGTCAAATTTCCTATGGACTGATTTACACATCTATGATTGTCTCGGTCCAATGTGTGTGTGATGTAAAGTGCTCTGATACCTTACACTGGTATGAGTGGTGCTATAAAACTAAATTAATCTGAGAAACAGTGGTTCTGGAGACTTGCGGAGCACTGTTAAAGGGCGGTGGTGAGGAAATCTGTGCCAGAGGTGGTCAATGGGGGGGGGCGCCAACAAACATTGTCGCACAGGGTGCCACCAGTGTTAAAGCCGGCCCTGATGGCGGTCACCTGGTAAAATGTGCATCTGTGCTTTCCATTGGTCCCGGAGTGCCGTGCCTTATGAGGGAGGTGTTGTGTAGTATTAGCAAAACCCATAGTGGAATGCGGGGAGCGTGGCTACACGGTGCGCGTCTGTCTGTGACCCGTCTATAAGATATGTAGGCATTCTCTGCTCAGAATTTATAAACATCCTAAAATAGCACAGATGGTTAATGTACTTGTTTCAGAGCATAAAGTATAGATCATATTTGAATGTTGTGTATGATAGGTCGGTGGGGTAGTGCTTTTGTGGTGGTCATCCATGTGTTGCTCAGTGTTAAATGATTATTAGTATAATTCGACAGATGGATACACCTTAAATTCTTACTTGGTATGTAACAGGCTACACTTCTTAGGCACAGAACTTGACCGTGACAAAAGCCGCTTCCAAAGTAGAGTGGCTGTTAAGTAGCAAAAAACTTGCTAGTGGCCATTGCCAGCACTTGAGTCGATTGGAACAACCTTTAACTGTCTTTACTTCCGACACGCTGACAGACGTTTCCAAAGGATGGATCATTGATACTTAGCACTTTAATGTTTATCTAATATTGTTTTATTTCTTTACGGTGAGTTGTTACAGGCCTGAACTTTGTTGTTTACTTGCTATGCAGTGCATTTAGGGTTTTATGCCCACAGCCTCAGTTTAAAGTACTGTGTCAGTTTCCTCTTACTGGTGTTTTTAAATGATGGATTACTGGCACCTAACACTAGAGTGTTTTTGTATCTAAAGCGGTTTCATTTTGATGTGTTGTCCTAGGACGGATATTTCTTGCTTTGAGCATGGCAGCTACTTTGTAGTTTATCTGCTACGTAGTGCATTTAAGGTTTTACAACACTACCTCAGTTTAAAAGTACTGCGCAAATTCACCCTTACTGGTGTGCTAATACTTATCTTAAACGATTAATTATTACCCTGGTCATTTCAACTTTCTTGTATTTTAACTTTCATGTACAAAGTATTATGTTTTTTATTAACTGTATTCAATATTACGTATTTACTTAGTTTGCCTACTTTCAAATTGTGAAGTGGCAGGCTGCATGTATTTTTTGCTATGATATGCTCTGAGTTTTGCATCAAGCTGTTAAGATCCAACTGTGAACCTTTGACTTAAAACTACTCCAAACCTTTTGGACAAACGGTGCTGCTGGTCACCACTAAAGTGTCCCAGGCCCAGCCGTAAAAAATAAGTTGGAGAGTTCGCCTTAACACCCTGCAGGCGTAGCAGTTTGTGCTCTGGTCTTTGCAAACTGAACAGTAAGATTCCAGACATGGTAAGATTTGCTGGAATCCTGCCCTGATATTGGATCTAGAGCCGAGATCTGATTGGATCCCCTTATGTTCTAGCACTGGTTGGATTGCGATGCAACGGTCTCAGTTTCATCATGCAGGCAGCAGTTGGTAAACTTTCCCCATGAGTCATCGAAGGCTGCTTTGCAAGCACTGCTGTAAGCAGGTGCCAAGATTGTTGAGAGCTGACAGTGCGGGTTCTTCAGGGAGTTTTGAGAAGGGGTAGAGGCATGTGTTTGTGTCTAATTCGGCCCCAGTTACAACAATATCACCAGGAAATAAATACCTCATACCCTGTTGGTTCAAACAATAGCTCATTCCGTTTTGATAGTAACAGCTTCCTATTCATATAGTACTTTCAAGCAAAGCAACTTGTATGAAAACATGTTGTATGTAGTATTATTAATATTGGTTAACCTATTGAGCTGTAGTACAGCCTGCATGCAGGGTTACAATGCTCAACTATTACAAATAAGAGACAAAGGGAAAAAAATACTATGAAATACATAACCATTTTCCTATTTAAGTTACCAGAGAGAATGCTCCCAAGGTCAATACACAAAATAACAGACTGGAAACTTGGCCATTACCAACAATGTGGTACGACTTAGTTACGTTTTCTTTTACAGAGTGGTTACTACTCCAACAGAAGGTAGAATGCTTTACAGTGATGTTTTGAGTAAAAACAAAACTTTGACATGAGCTGTTTATGTTATATCAAATACTATTACACAAACATATATAAAACAGTACTTGCGTTTTAGGTTATATTAATGGAAGGTGGGCACAGATTTAAAAGTACAGAGTTATGGTAAAATATAAAGAAAAAGATATCATGTTATGCCTGGATAGTAGTAAATATGTGTCATCACTATCGACTAGTGACAATGTAAGGTGTTTGTCTTTTGGTAGGGGTGTGCAGAGAATAGATGAGGGTGTTAGATGGGTTGGTTTTCATACTGTGTGTGTGTGTGTGTGTGTGTGTGAGGGTAGATGGTGAACAGTTTCTGATTAATATTTCTGAAGGATTCTTCTCTGCACAGAGTCCTTCTTACCTTCTGAATTTCCTCAGGTGCCATACTTGATCTGGAACGTTTCATAGCACTGCTCCCACACACAGGCCAATAGCACCATCAGCCTCTGCGGCAACCTCACCGCTTCTTTACGTGAGGGGAATGAGCTATATAAAGCACTCCACCTAACATTCATTGGTGTTTCACCAACTCCAAAATTGTTTTTCTTTAATTGTGTGCTAGAGAAATATCTCCTCTTAAGGCCACAGCTTTAAACCATGCTGTGACTGCACAAAGTCGTTGTCGATCACAGAACTTATGATGTCTGCCTGCAGAATTGATGTTCTGAGACAAATGCTCCCTGGTGCACCTGAAGACAATCGGGGAGGTGGCACAGTACATCACTGAACACAAGACACTGAGCAGGTGGTGGTACGAACAGCAGACTAACTCCCACAACAAATCATAGTGCCACTCCTATTCCAGGTCTTGGTCCAGCTCCAGGCCACCACCCTTGGGCAAACTGAAGATAAAGTTGTGAGACAAGTCTTGTTAGAGAGGAAAGAAGTACAAGCGAGACTCTTCTCCATTCTATCATTCCCACCTGTGGGCAATGTTGTGCAGTTGACATCTAAAAGACCGACTCTACTCCCATCACCTGACTCAGAGCCTACTCCACAATTGCTCCCAACATGCAGTGAGTTCTCCGGGCCATCAGAGAACCTACAGTAGTCAAAAACCTGCAGGAGGCTGTGCTGTAAAATTTCCTAGCCAATACTGGCTCCTTCTGTAGCACCTTTGAGCCCAATGGAGCTGCACAGGTCGGCAGTTGGACTTTTGCTGGTGGGGCCTGCACCGATTGTGATTGACCACATTGGGCCCATGCCCTGCCCTATACTGGTGTTGTCACGATACTTGTCGGGTCCAACTTCTCCATCATCAACTCCAGTGGCACCCAGTTCAGATCTGATTGTGATGCCTGTTCTAATCTGGAGCAAACATTGGCATTTGCCAGGCCCAAGTGTTTGTTTTGAGATTAAGGTACAGGCCCCAACTTTGAATTAACTCTAGTCTCTCCATTGATGCCGGTACTATTGTAAATTGGAAGTGATGTGCAAATCAGATTTTGACACCATTCAGGGCCTTTAAAATGTTCTGCACAACACTGATAAGGCAGATATTTGCTCCCTCCTCGTTACACTACTGCTGGCCTATATTTAGATCTACACAATGCCAGTGGTCTGGATACTTCCACTGCGACAGAGTTGTACTTGCCACCCACAGAGGAGAATGCCTCTTTTGTGGTCAGTCACGGACCACCTTTTTTTTTTTTGCCGAGTTTTATATAGCGCGAACTAGACTCGAACCGAATCGGGTATCAGAGCGCTTTACATAGCACCAGTTACGTTACATGAGGACACACATTCATTTTTAGGCACGGGGAGATTAAGTGATTTGCCCAGAATCACAGGAGGTTTTGGCGTCGTTACCGAGACTCGAACCCAGTTCTCCAGGTCCGAGGTCGAGCGCCCTAGCCGTTAAGCATACAACTTTTACCCTTCTGTCATCCCTGGGGTTTACCATCAATGAGCTGAAATCCCACCTGCAGCCTAAGCATAGGATTCCCTTCAAAGGGGACATGGTGGCGTTAAAAGCTTTTCCACCCAAGCAATGAGTCTGGGACATTCAGGTTATTGTTCTGATATTTCAGGCTCACTCCTGGGTGTGGACAGTTCTGACCATTCTTAGCCTGGTGCATCTTGCTGGTCCCCTATGCCTACTGACACATGTGGACCCTGTAGTGGAACATCTACCTCCAGTAGGCACAGCACTGGGGTTTGTTCTTGGACAACATTTGCATTGTGGAAGTGCCAGTCCGGGATATTCAGTGCTGGCTGTCGAAAACCAACTACCAGGCAGGCCGTTGTCCCTACTTAAGCCAAACCTCACAATACTGAAGAATGGATTGTTTCTGGCCCGGGCGGTCATCTGGAAGAGGTGGAGATCAGAGGCCTTCGGTCCCCAGCAGAGCTGAGGCATCACATAATACTTCTGGAGCTTTGCAGCATTTGGTTGGCTCTGAAGGTCTTCTTCTTTTCCATCAAATGGAAGTCAGTTTGGACCTTGATGGACAATACAACCGGCATGTGAAATTGAAACAAGCAGGACAGTGTGGGGTTATGGGTCAGTTTCAGGAGGCTCTGTGACTCTGGAAGTGACTGGATCTTGAAGAAATCCCTCCTGTGGGCAATTATTTTAGGCAGGCTTGCTAAATGCCTGGAATGACAAGTTCAGTAGATGTCATCTGTCAAATTACAAACTTTTGGTACCGCTGAGAACACACAGTCACAATAAGTGCACCATGGATTTTCAGTCTTGGAGATGCATTGCTCCTGCAATGGGACTCTAGGCTCCTGTATACCTTCCCACCTCCCTCTCTCCTGCCCACGTTCTGAAAAAGAACAGGAAAGACTAGGCTCAGATCATGTTGCTAGTCCCAGATTGGGTAAGGAGAGTATGGAACTCCAATCTATTGAGCCTGAGCATTTCCCCCCAGTCTACACCGCTTTAGGAAGACCTTGTGTCTTAGCAATAGGGTAGGGTCTTATACCAGACTCTCTTTAACCTACACCTCCATGCGTGGAGCTTGAGCAGCACCAACTGAGCAGGTTTGATCTGAATGCAGTAGTGAATATTATTCTTGTAGCAAGACACCTATTTACCAAATCTGTTTATTAGGTTCACTAGGCAAAGTTTCTGGCCTGGTGTTGAGTCAATCAAATTAATCGTCTTCTGGGTGTTTTGGCGTTTGTTTTATGTGTGGCCCAGCAAGGCTTTCAAGTGAGCGCTGTTAAAGGTTATTTTTTGGCCTTTTCTATATTTGCCTGACCAACCCCCTGTATTCAAGTCACTAGTTGTAATGAAATTCTTTAAAGGCTCACATATATGATCCACCCCACATCCTTTATTATGCCTTAATGAGATCTTAATTTACACCTCACATTTTTAATGTGCATGTCCTTCACCCCATTGTTATTCATTGAAATTACAGGCCATTTAGATGGTATACCTAATTGCAATCAATTATGTGTGCTGTATCTGCGAGCTACAGGGGCGATTAGTGCTACCTCCATATACTACTTTCTTCATGGACAAATTATTGCTATGTATACTGCTTTCTTCCCGGATAAATAGGTACGTCATAAGTGTGCTTCCTTTCTGCTGATGGTGGTGTCCTCTTCCACTTGGGACAGTCCATCATTCTCCATACCTTTTTTGACCCCCACCCCCAATGGAGAAGAGGCTTCACGGATTGGCTTAAAGACAGCCCTTTACTTTTACGTTGAGCACATGAAGGAACAGCAGTTGGATCACCAGTTTTTTATTGGCTTTGTCGGGGCTAAGAAGGGAATAGCATTCCAGAAGTTAACCTTGACAAGGTTGATCGTCCTTTGCATAATGACTTGCTATGCCATGACCAAAAAGGAGCATCCAGAAGGCCTCTGGGCTCATTCCACCAGTGTCAAAGCTGTCATGGCATCGTCCAGGCTGCCTCGATAATCCAGTCCACATGCAGGGTTATTTCACCATCTCAGTGCTGCAGGACTTCGTGGTGTAAGTCCACTCCTAAGACTGTCCACCTTTGGAGAGATACTGCTTTGGTATGTATTCAAAAGGTGAACAATCTGTTAGCAGTATCTGTGAAAAGAACAGGTTACTTACTATTGGTAAAACTGTTACTGTTGGATTTTCTATCTAACTGCAAATTTTCATTGCTCTCCCTCCACGCCATTCTGTGGACTTTTGAGATTCTAAATAGGTGTCAGGCGAGCAACGCAGACTCTTACCTTGTAAAGCTCACAATGTGGCTCTGCAGAGACTTCCTTTACCGCAACCTTCCTCACTTGTGAAGTGATTCACAACAAGCCAAGATGACTATGACCAGGGAAGAGGGTCTTGTTTCTTGGATTGCTTGAAGCTGCGCTACCCAGGAGATGGCTGTTGACCTTGAAAATAAGTGACAAGTCATAAATGAAGTTATGGTGCTGTCTCTAAATTCTTACATAAACCCCTTCAATCAAATCTAGTTGGAACTCTATTTGCAATTCAGCTTGATGTGCATGTATGTTCCTTGTGATCTCTAGCGTCTTTTCCACTTAAGAACTCTTGGGACGGGAAGCGCCTTCTAATGCGTCTGCTTCCAAGAACAATGTTTACATCTGCCATACTCGTACAACAACTAAGATCACATGCATAATGCAGTTAGGTTAGCAATACCTTTTCCAAAGCCAATGACTTTCTTGTCCTTAACAATAACTTTGTTAGTTTGCGATTGTTCGTGAAAGTTGTTTGAGATTTCCTCTGACACAGTGTTTCTTCACACTGGTTAAACACTCCAAGGTTATGTTAGTAGTACACAAGTATCAGTCTTATTATTCACTTGGGCATATCTTGTTTGGTATATTATTCAAGAATTTTTTAAGCCTGTCCGAAGAAACATCAGCATAACATGGAGATCGTTTTAAATTGTTTGGTTTCCACGCGGAGCTTGTTTGCGTTGCCAAGTAGCCTCTTTTTTTCTTGAGATAATCTGTTAATTCTTCTGATAGTGTGGTGTGTTATGTGGCCTGAAAGTGCATGAGCTTTCAGAAGGCGCTATGTGAACTTGACTAGCACAGGTGTGATATGTTAACATTTTATCATGCCAGTCGTAATTCTAATTTCTCAATCCTCTTTGCAGGGGATTGTAGGATGCAAATTGAAGTCAGTGAGTACTGATATTCCATCTCCAATTTGGGATATAATCACTGGTTAAATTGACTTGAATTTGGTCATCGGCTGGCATGACTTTTGTATGGAAATATGAGTTTGAGTTGATAATGCACACTCGTTGCCACTTCCTTAATGTGTGATTCTATATTTAGGCATTCATTTAGATATTGAGATAGAAATTTACTCTGCTGTTCTGGCAGCCAACATCCTGACATATTTAGAGATTATCTCCAGGCAGGCAGAGTTGCCTGTGCCTTTGGGATGTGCAACAATTGTATCTCTGCTGAAAGCACTGAAGCTTTGTAGCATCCTATTCAATGCTTCAACACAGCAAAGATGTTTGTTATTCCTAAACAAACTCCCAAAGCTGGAGTTTGGATATAGAAAACAAAAACAAAATGTCGCTGATAGATACACTGGGAGTTTTCTACCAGGATGTTGTGGTCATTCATTTCTTTTCCTGTTTGTGATTGCTAGGCTTTCCCTGGTGGGCACAGACAGGAAAATAATTAAGTTGAGGAACTTGGGCTGATGGCCCAAAGTCAGTTAGTCCATCTGCTAAAGGTTTCTGCGAGCAGAGGTACTGCCAATGGAAACATGACGGTACACCCACGTCTAAATAGAGAAGCTAAAACACAAGCTTGGCTGACAAAGTGCTCCAGCATATACGGTACAAAGATAGTGGAAATCCAAATGCTGCTAGAGGGCTGAAGCTACTTGCGTTCTTGCCTTTTCATATAATATTTCCCATACCTCATAAAACAGGCTTGTTGGCTAAAATACAATTTATGTATTTTAGAAGTGCACACATCACCAGCTTCTAGTACGTTGGTAATTATATATAAACACGTCCTGGCTGTCTATTGTTTCAGAGCTGGTGTTTTGCAATTTTAGGAAACGTTTATGCAGGGAATGGGATGTTTTTAATGGTGGATGTAAAGCAGCTGTAGCAATGGACAGCAGTGGCCGCCCTTCAGGACCCCTTGGCACTATTTTGCAACTTCATATTTCTGAAACCATTAAGGCAGTGGTAGACAATGAAAGTAGAAAGAATACAGTAGCTACGTACCCTAATAGGTGACTATAAGGCAGTTCATGAGCTACCTGTGACTCGCCTCTGAGATGTTCTTTCTCAAAGACCTGTGCGCTTGATCCCCAATACAAAGGAGCAGATGGACAAACAATCAGACAGATCTGTATCTATAGCTATTCAGGGACAGATCAGCAGACCAAGGAGTAGCTCTCCAATCGGTAAACATTGTGCGACAGCTCTGCTCTCTGTGATAGTTAAGAAGTAGCTCTTGGTCTGAAACGGGTAGACCTAGACATATTATTCTTCACTGAGTGAGACATCAGCAGCAGATCTAGGGATTTATCTGTGAAACATAAGAAGTAGCTCAGCTGTCTCTGACCTGAAAAGAATAGCAGTTCAGCTGTGTTAGGAGAGTTAATGATAGATGAGAGAGCCTTTATTCATTACAAAGCTTATGGGTCTTGGAGCAAGTAAACCAAATTCAAACAAAAGTGTACACATTTTTTAGTTATATTTGGTTTGGGAGTGCAAATCTGTATCATCCAAACACACAATTCCTGTATATATATCCCAGTAATGTAAGAGCATAGGGTCCATGGGTATATTTGGAATCCTGCTAGATATATATATATATATATATATATATATATATATATATATATATATATATATCTCACCTTCACCCACACATTTAGGAACCGTGGAGGAGGCCAGACTAGGGGGTGCGGGAGAGTTGTTGATTTCATCATTGGTTCGTACCCTGTCATGCAAAGTGATGGGGGCCCCATGCAGTATACGAATAGGTGTCCCCAAGTCTCCCATACCTCACATATATTCATTGGCCTTGGGCAGAAGGGGGCCCCCTTAAGGATTTGTGGCGAGTGAAAATTAGGAAGAGGGTCCGCGCTGCAGGGGCTTGCAGTACGCCCCTCTGATCGGAACAATTACTTCCTTAAACACCCTCTACCAACGTTATTTCTATAAACTATGCTTTCATGTAACTATTTAAACCTGTTTCAGTTACTTTTATGAAGACACACATACATGTTACATGGGCTGCACCAAAACATGCCGTTTTAGAAACAGAATGGTGAATGGCTTCCCTTCACTGGTCCTCCTCCTAAAATGTGCTGCTGTGGTCGGGGGCAGCACGTGATTCTGGTAAACAAAAGATCTTCACGTTTACAGCGGGCACTGAAGACAGTGCTCCGCCCCCATTGGGCTTGGCTTTAAACTAGTTCTTTCCAGTTTGTTTTTGTAGGTTGAGGGACTCCGTGAAAGAATGCAAATGTTCCTCTCAGTTTGAGTTACAAACCCGAACGTTGAGCACCCCTACCTCCGCCAGTGCATCGAAAATAACGTATTTTAGCAACACGCACTTAAGACGGAATAATTTGAAAGTAATGTTTTTGACCAGTAAATACGAGCAAAATCGAAAACATGACTACTGAACTTCACGATAATACAGAATAAACGCACGAATAATGTAAACATGAATTTATGACCACGGAAAAAAACTCCTGGGCTTAAAAATGCTGCATATTTATCTCTACAGTTGGAAACTAGGTGTAACGAAAGAAAGTGAAGCTCGGGATTTCATACAGCTTTAAAACTGCAATCTCCCTGGATGGTCACTAAAGCAAAACGTATGCTTTAGAGACATGCACGGGCATGGCCGAGCAGTGCACGCCATCGTCCATCTCTCCGCCTAAGCCAATCCTCACACCCACATCGAGGCATAAATATACACAAAGCTGCCTTGTGTGTGTGTCACCCGCCCAAAAGCTCTTTCCCCAAGGACCTTGGCCAGATAGCCGATACTAAAATCCTGGGAGGGGTGCAGTACTCAATTAGTACACTATATGGAGACTTCCGTGGCTACATTTGCTGATGTACACCCAGTGTGGGTTTTTGTTTATATTTTTTGTTATTCAATAGCAAACAAAAATACTCCAACTGTGTTTGTGTTAGATTAATGTTTGGATGTTGTCTGTTTATTCACCTTCATCCCATGGTATAGTCTCAGACGAGTTTGTGTATTCAGTTACGGCTGAGAATGACATCTCAAAACAGTTGCGCCGTTTTCGTTGCACACTTGCCACGAAACTTGCGTAAGTGAAGGGGATACTACGTTGGGAGAGCACACTACTAAATAAAAGAGAAGAAACTTAAATTGAATAAAGCACAACCTTCATCGCTCCCAGTTCTAAATTTGGTGCGTTGTTTTTATCGATCTTTAACACAATGGAAGGATTTCGATGCCGCAGAACTAGGTTGTGTAACCAAATGCCCCGCCTCCAGAAGTAGTTGGTTCAGTCCATCGCACATATAAACAAGGCGTAGGCGTCTCGACTTTACAGATTGCAGCTTTGGGTACCAGGTACAGTGCAGTTAACCAACAAGACAAGCCCTCCAGACACGCCCGCTTGCTATTCGCTCTTAGCAACTAGTACCAGCCCAAAAACATTTGCAAAAACGAATAAGCTATAAAAACTCCCCAGTCTCCACTAACCCGCCAGCTGCAGAAGACTGCCAGCCCCCAGCCTGTGCGGTCGGGCTATGCGCCGCACGGGAGCCCTGGTCAAGAAAAAAACCGACCGTATTGTGAGAAGGTAGAGGCGGGGAGCTGAGGCGGCGGAGCCGCTGGAACCGAAACCAGAAAGGGTGAGGAGACCGGGGGTAAGGGAGCCCACAGAGCGGGAAGGGTAGACCCGAACAGAGAAGCAAGGGGGCGTGGACACCCGCCGGGGAGGCCGAGCGCGAGAGGCGCCTCGGCTCATGCTGAGGAGGGTCGAGCCCGTCATGTGCGGCCGGGGCATTACAGCGCTCTGCCCGTGGGAGGCCGCGCCGCTGGAGGCGCAGGGTCCTCAGTGGGCGAAGCCGCCCAGGGGGACCGGCCGAGGCTTCCGCCCCCGCTGGCAGAGGAGGGTCGGAGGCCGCAAAGGGGGCGGGGGCCGGGCCATGCCACCGCACCAGCCGTACCCTGCCATGGTGCCCGGCCCGCTGCGGCGCGTGCCCCGCCTGCGCCCCATCAACCTGCAGGGCATGCAGGCGCCGCTCAACACCAACCAGTTCCTGATGCAGGAGAAGTACCAGCTCATGCACCTGCGGTCCGACTCGGTGGGCAGCACGGAGAGCGGCGAGGGCTCGGACTGCGAGATGGACCCGCTGGACATGGACCAGTACCTGTACGTCCTGGAGAACGCGCACGGGGCCCTGCTGGACGAGGACTCCCCTCCCCGGCAGGGCAGGAAGCGGCGGCGCGGGGAGGAGGTGCCACCCAGCCCCCACAGGACTACGGACCAGCAGATTGACCTCTTCTTTGGAAGCTTCCTGGTGCCCGAGCTGCTCATGCAGGAGGACAGCAGCATGCAGTATTTCCCCTCCGAGGACGACGTTCTGGAGAGCGAGCAGTTCATGGAGAGGGACTTCCAGGAGTTCTGCAGCAAGATCTCCTTGGTCCAGTGACAGTATAACAACTCTTGCCGCGCGACGAAACCCAGACCGCTCAGAAAAGCCATAACTCACGGTAAATTCAGATGGCATAGGACGCCCTTCAGCCCACATAGTCATCACACAACATGGGGTAAATACATCATTTAAGATTCACAATTTGGATTGCACCGACCATCCCACAGCTCTTTAAAACCTCTACGAGGCACACACATACATCCCACCTAATCGTATAGCGCACAGTGAAATACAATAGAGAAAAAAAACGACATACTGCAGAAATTACTCGTTGCACAAATCCGATGTTGTGCAGAATTTACCTTACTGCATACCAGACTAAAACTGACAACATAAAAAATACAGATCTGAAAAAAACACATCTTTAGAATAACATTATCGATATAGCAGCACAAATTCCAAACCTTTCTAGAGGCCGAATACGTCAAAGGAGTGTACACGCCCATAAGGTAACGTAAGGGATAAGAGCAACAAATACAGCCTTGAACCCTCCCCTTTCATTGAGCGATATTGGTAAATGATAGCACGGTACACGTCCTGTACACAGTAACGATACACAACATATGGAAAAGACACACATTCCACGGCACTTTTGTAACTAGTACAGAACGGAAAAACCCACACAATGCATAATGAAACTGAAAACACTTGTGACGCTGTAAATTACATACAATTGAAACATCAGGGAGTGCATGACAACGTAGTAATTGTACACGCGGTAAGAACCAGATCAGAGGGAAGAGCGGTCTGACACTCGCACCTACTTGTGATTTCATTGCCCTTTTTTGTTAAAAACAGATATATATTTATGGTTTTATATTTTGGTAAGAAAACGAGAAAAGAAAAATTAAGATTCTGAGGGGCCCGATTGTTTGTCTTTTGGACCATTGACATTTCACATAAAATATTCGGGGGCTGGACCGGCTCTTGATGGAATATAGTATTCTATGGACTTAATTGACTTGCTTGCCAAAAATTGTATTGCCTTTATACAATCAACACTGCTGACTGTCATGGCAGAGGCCAGATTGCATTTGTGCCGAATCCTGCAAACATCGGCAATTTCTTGCTCACATGTTTTTCTAACGCAACTGTGCCTGTGCTGGGGTGAGGGGCATTTTATCCCAGGCAAAGCGTGCGCGCGCGACAGGAAGGACGGATCCGATCCTCAAATTCATTTCGCTGCAGGTGGCGACTGAAGCACTTTTATGTCAAAAAGATTGTATGTTTTTATATATGTCACCTTCGTTTAATTTTTCATACGATGTGCCTGGCCCGTCATTGCCGTTCAACCTGTCAGTGTAAATACATTTGAATAACCTTCATTGTATTCGTTACATCTGTGTTTTTTTGTTTTTTTTGAAGTTCCAGCAATCAATTGTACGAGTACGACTCTTCAATTTGGCGTGCCTGAATAATAAAATGCTGTATGGTGATTGTTTTTTTTTCTACAACGGTCTGGACAACTTAGATTATCAGTGTAGTCATAAGAAAATGTTAATGCCAAAATAATGTATTTTTGCAAATCAATCCATTTTCAGTGTTTGACCATTAATGATTGCTGTTTTGTCAGGGTGGTATAGCGGACAGACTACGGTAGTAAGGTATGCTTTTTGCTGTTGCTGGTGGTCTGTGCATTAGTTTCTACGCCCAAGCTATTGCCATAAGAATGCATTTTGAGCGCGGGTTCAGTATTTGTGCTTGTTCAGCAGGGGCATCTTAACAGAGGTTCCAATGCTGCAGCGTGTAGAACCGATGCATGACCTAACATTTTCAAGATGGACTTATAGAAAGATCGCATAAAGAATGACCCTGGTCCTTAAATATGCTGTTTAAGTTGGGGGGGGGGGGGATTAATATCCGGCACCCGCAGTTCATCACGATGCTCAAATGACACCTTGAAAACAACACAAACAAATGGGCACAAAAATAGTGCGCATGTAAAAGTACTCCACATCAATGGGCAAGTTCTTCTTTATGGCTTTGTGGAGTAACTTGCTGTGGTTTTGCATGTTTGAGCGATTTTTCGATTACTCGCGAATTAGTTGAAGGGGCTCGCTCCTCTTCCCCTAGTTAAATTGACTTTTTTTTTGTATGTCTCATGTCAGTACTTGATGTTAAATTGAAATGTTCATAGTCATAGAAGCCAGGCTGTCTGTTGACTCAAGTAAGCTCAGTGTTATATAAACATGTAGGTACCCTCTTGAGTGTACCAGAAATAGTGAGAATTCCTCCACAATATTAAGTTCCATAAGGCTATTTAATCATGTCCTGAAAGTATCTTGTTCCTCCCATCCTAGCTAATTTTAAAGGATTTCTGTGAGTGCAAATCAGGGGATAGTGTGGGAGTTGTAGAATGGATTTGTCGGAGAAGAGTCTAGTTAGCAATGTTCCCTGACAATCTGTAGCCTAACCCTAGAATGCCATCTAAGCTTGTCAGTGGCACATCTCTGTTTAGTGAATTTGCCCTACTGTGCCAGATACCATGGTAACGCAAGTAACGTTTCTGTTTTTCAGTTAGAACCGATAAAACAGCACACAAGGTAATATTTGCTTTTCTGAAGAATCGGAAAAACACTGAATTTAGATGCACTATTTCTGTTTTGGTGCCTGCAGGTGTCAAACAGTACAAGTGCACCTGCCATATCGAATTACTTTTCTGTGATGGATGCTCCCTCCCCCTATGACGCACTTGGGTCATGTTTAGTCACGTATTATGCCCATGTACACATCTACAAGGTCTTAGGACCTACTCCCACTTTAATTTTGGGGGCATGGTGCCCAACAGGTTTGCAGCTGAACTCTGCGGTCAGTCCAAGGCAAGGAGCATCTCCATGATGTCATCCTTCTTTAATGTAAGCAAGGCAGAGCTTTGCTTTCTGAAAGTTGAGGCATCAGGATTGTGACAACAAAGGTCACTATGCATATAGATGCCTCCAGAATCGATGTCATCTCATAAAACACTACACCCAACACACCTGTTCTTAGGTTTACATTGTAATTGTCTAAAACATACATATAGTAGCTGCATCCATTCAGACAGATGGGTCCTGGACCATATTGTTAACCTGTTCGGTACAGACGCACCATGTAGAGAGGTCCATGACTTGTTTTGTTAAAACTGTGGTCATTCTGCATACATTAACTCTGAAAATGTGTTATTGTATACGCTGTAGACAGTACTGCAGGATCTTTCCTAATAAGTGCTGCAGATGGTGTAGTTTCCCCAAAACAGGTGAATGGTCCCAATTCTGAGCCTGTATTCATATGTAGATACAGTCCCAGGATAACAAAGTTAAACTTGCAATTCTTCTGTTTCCATGTCAAAAGTAAGCTTGGAACTTATAGTGTCGAAACAAGGCTTGACGCTTGGCAACATCACACATGCAAAACACGGAGAACACATTTAATGGAAACATATTAAGCGGTGCCTTTTCTCAGTTCCTAGATTGAAAATGGACTATAACAATGCACACTGCACAGAATACAAAGGCAAAGTGTCTTGTGCAACCGTCACAATGCCTGACAGGAACACAGTTCCCATGCTGCTTTTAAAAAATCAAAAACCTACTACTCACAAGCTTGTTACAAATAATGCTTAGATGTCTTTAGAAAAACAAAATTCCACCAACCGAGACCTACAATGCACAACCATCATTCTTAATGTAAAATGCACAAGTAAATGATGCAAAGCATCCCACATGGGAACACATTCATCCTTCCTTAAATTAATTTCATACAGCAACATTTGCTGTAACTAAAGTACCTACAGACCCTATGCATGAGATTGTTTCTTAGCAAGCTACTCCCCTATGATTAGATAGAGCAGAAATATGCACGGGTCAGAGTGTGAAAATACATTAGCCCATTTCTTGATTTCTCAAGGCAAAGAACAGGACACAGACTGTCTTTTAATAATTGATCACAAATCTCATACAGCCCCAGTCCACATCTGCTTTAAATTCACACGAGATGAAGAATCAGCAACACAGCCAGGCACCAATACTTTGTAAGTCTTTTTATTTCATTTTCTTATCACCATCAGTACGGACAGAAGACCGACGCTTTTCAACCGTAGCCATCAACAGGGTCTTAGAGTTTAGAAGTGCAAACAATACTTTTGAAGGGAACCACCCCTCTAACACACCATAATAAAAAAAACAATGCATAGACTGATGCTCATTAAGATCAATGGCACAATTCTTCCACCATGTTAAGTTTTGTCACATATATAACCAAACATTTTCTTCTGTGTGTGTGTGTATGTATGTATGTATATTACCTACTGGCGGTCGCCAGTAGGTAGTTACAGTTAGGACCTAGTTTCCATAGGAAATCCGCAACATTCTATTGGGAATAACTTTGGCGTTGATGGACGGAATTGGCTGAATTTCTCAAAGAAAATGGCCAGCTCCGCTCCTTCCCTGAAAGTTGGGGGGGGCTTCGTCAAGCGGGGGCCGAGATAAAAGGGGTGTCCCAAAACATGTTTTCCCCATGTTAATTTCCATAGAGCGGTTGGACTCACTTTTAGCCCGAACGGCTGAATGGATTTCCACCAAACTTGGCAAAATTGTAGGGACTGGTAGCCCGATGTGCCTTTGCTATGTCTCAAGATATGTGCTCCAGTGGATTTTGAGTATATATATATATATATATATAAAATCCATTTATTTTCCTTGGGTCTGTGATTTTAATATTTCAATACATATAGAAATAAAATAGTTTTTTCAAAAAAGTACCCCTATGGTGTTGATTGGGAGTCCCAAAATGGGGTTTCCCCATGCAGTTTCCCATAGGGGTTTTAGATACAACTATAGCGCACCGCTGAACAGAATTACACCTGTGGCAGAGAGCAAGGCTTTGGTCCAGAGTGTTTTTTGTAATTTGGTGTATATCTGTTCAGAAGTTTTGGTGTTACTAAAGATGTCTATCTAGAGACGCAGAGCCACCCGCCAGCAGCAGTGCTGTGAGGCTGGATGCAGCCTGAGAAAAGTTGCAGCCACCATTTTGTGAATCGGACACGATTCCCAGGGTAGGGGAGAATAAAGTATAAATAGGATATAAGGTATCAGGATAGAGCTGTCCTGACCCCATGAAACTGATTGAGGGGGGGGGGGGGGGGGGGTCTGTGAGAGATCCTTCATTGGCAAGAAATTGTCCAAAAACTCTTTATTTATGGTACGCAAGGATCTGGACCATTCCCCCTGTGAATGAATCTGCAGCGGATCCAGACCCGAATTAAAAAAACACACCCGAGTCACCCATCCATACACCCGCTCACACACAAACGGTCCCTGATTCGTTCACTCAGAAGACCGCTCACAGACCCATACAGGCACTCACACACCCACACCAACTCCCACTTGCTCACCCACTTGCTTCCTTACAGCCATTCACGCACCTCAAAGATCCAGAAAACAACTCCGACACACATACAGCCGCTCACCCAGTCATACAGAGAAACCACTCACAGCAGTTTACACACTCATACAGCCATTCACCCACTTACAGACCCAGAGAACCACTCCTCAAAAATCCACTCAGACCCTCAGTTGCACACCCATTCGGAGACCCAGAAAAACACTTGTACACCCATTAACACACCCAGACTGACCTACTTACACACCACTCACACACCCATAAAGCCATTCACAACCACCAACAGACCCACACAACCACCCACTCAGCCCCACAAAACCACTCGTACACCCACTCAGACTAATACAGCCACTCATGTAAGTGCCCCATCTCCCCCACAAAGTGTGCTGGTTCCAGGGGCCAAAATCGTCCTGGGAAGGGGGGCCGCTTGATCCACCCCATTAAATATAGTGCTGGAGATTGGGTCCCAGGGGCCGAAATCCACCTAGGGAGGGAAGCAGCGTGCCCCCTCACCCTGAAATGTTGCAAATTGCCCTGGGGATGGGGTCCCCAGGGCCAAAAGCGGCAGTTGTCAGGTCCCCTTTAAAAATCTGCCAGACCTTGGGGAAGGAGTTCCTGGGTCCAAAAGTGGCCTGGGGAGGGGGCCTGTGGTTTGGCTGCCTTTGGGGAGTTGGCCACAGGGCCTGGTTACATTGTGGCCAACCCCTTTGGCCTTGCACAGTGCGGGGTTGGCTGCATGCTGTGTGTGGTGGCGGTTCGATTAACTTATGGTAATTAAATATTACTTTGCATTAAAAATGCCTACACATTTATTGGAAAAACGAAAGTTACAAGGAGGATCTAGTTAGGAAATAGCATTAAAAAACTAAGAAATTAACAGGAAAAAACAGGTTACAAGGACGATGTAGTTAGGAAATAGAATTAAAAAACTTAGAAATTCACTGAAAAACCAAAGGGTACAGGAAAGTTAGGTTCAGATTGTATACAGATAAATCCATAGAAATTTAGCAGTTATATTTCTGTCAAGAAACTATAATGAGCGCCCTAGGTTATGGTATGCCAAATGATCTTCCTCTATATTTCAACACGGAATGAGAAACTATAATGAGCGCCCTAGGTTATGGTATGCCAAATGATCTTCCTCTATATTTCAACACGGAATGATTATTGGTTTATCTGATTGGTGTAGATTTAGGGAAGGGCTCGGGACATGGCTAATAAGGTACTAGTCTACGTAAGTACAAGGTGGATGTTGAAGGTTTTGTTGGAGACAAATTTGCGCACTTTTATCAATCAGTGTGTGACGAGCGGGGGAGGGGTTGGAGGATAATAGAAGCATGGAGGAGCAGTCTGGGAGATGAGAATTTGCTCATGCATATTACCTTGTGAGCGTTTGGCTGAGGAGTGAATGTTGGATTGGTGGTAGTTTGGGAGAAAGGGCAGCAGGGGTGGCATTCACAAGACAGCTAAATGGAGCATCCTGAGTTGATACTTAATATTGTTGGCTATTTAGTATTGGATTGGAAAACAGATTGTGACTGTGACGTGTCAGAATGTGGTGGGATAGTCTAGGGTGGAGTGGCATAGGAGTATGTAGGAAGTCAGAAGGCTACTGATATTAGTTGTGGAGGTCGGTAGTCTTGGGCCGGATGAGAATAGTGGTTAGGTGCCCAAGTAGGTGTTTTATGGGTATGGAACGCTAAAACCAAGTGTTGCACTATCAGGTTCAGTAGGAGGGTTGCAGGAATTGTAATGATGCAGCACAGTTATGAGTAAAGTACAGAGATGAGGTATTATTTCAACAAATGAGGTATATGAGTAGTAAATGGTGCAGGGATGCATTAGTCGCTGAGATGGGGTGAGCACACAATCTAAAACCGAAGGTGCACAGAGGGGCCTAACATTCTTGTGTGGGGCGAAGCAGGTACAGTAAAGATTGTAATGAGATCAGTTAGTCAGAACACTGGGGTACCAGTCACTGGAAATTATTCAGTACACTGGGGCAGAAGTTATTTTTATCTGTTGTCCATTTATCTCTTGAGTGTTAGTTTTTTTTTATTTTTTTAAGTTTGTGTCTGGCTGCTTCTTCAAGTCCACTCTTTAGCCTGATATGGTCTTCTGGCTGACAGCAACGTGCTAGGTCCAGGATTCCAATGGTTAGTAACACTCTTCCACCATGATAGTTTCTTTGAAAAAAGCCAGATTCACTGTAGACACCCGCCACATTTACTCCGCTATCTCACAAAGATTTTTTCTAGTGGTGTCCAGCCTTTGTCTAAGGACTTAGCCTTTCTTAAAAAAAAATGTTCTTCAGTTCATCTGGTGGCTAAATGTAGCCTTTCCAAGGTTACACCTTGCTACTCTGTGCCACACTGGTAATGTATCTAGCCAGTTCTTTGCACTGTACCTGATGTATCAATCTGGGACACTGCAGGCAGGGCTGGTCCCTGATTTGCAGAAATCTGCCTCACCCGTATACATGAATTTGGACTTCGTCTGCAAATACTTGCCACTTACTGTGAATGTAGAAAGTGAGGCTTACATGGAATGTAGACCTGTCTTTCTATTCTCATTTAGAATGCTGGATAAACAAGCATTTGCAATGCAATAGGTCTCGCATTTATACGAGTTTGAGCTATTGGCATTGTAAATTACAAGTCTTTTAGTTATGTTTTGGTCTTTAAAACAAATCATAGGCATTGTTATTTACAATGCTAATAGGGTAAACTCTCGCAAATTCGAGACCTATTGCATTACAAATGTTTATTTTTATTTACAAATTAAAGGTGGATCATTAAAAAAAACAAATTTGGCTATATATCAAAATGAAGTAGCACGCTGCCTGGCTATCTAAAAACAAAAAAGTCAAAAAAAAAAAAAAACTACACATAAGCAGGTGAGCGGAGCTGTTTGTATTGTGCCGATTTATTTTCGTAGGCAAAAGAAAAGAGGGCACTGAAGCTGGAGTGAATGCATAACTGCACAGGTCAAAAGCACGAACAGTAAACAAACAGTGCAAAGCCAATAGGTCTCGCCTCTGGAATCCAAAGGATAAGCCATCCGTGATGCTGTGCAAGACGGTTAATAGAAAAAAAAAAAGCATTTGCGTCCGACTGCGTCACATTAAAGGCATGTGGGCCAAGTATGTGCACGTCTGCCAAACCTACCAAATAAAAACATTTTAAAAAATCATTTTAGTGTACCCATCCGAGTTGGCTCAGTAGAGACAAAAAAAGGAACCTGGGTGGAAAAAGAACGTAAATAGGAGGAAGTAGGAATGCAACATGAGGGCGAGGGTGAAACCGGAGTGGCAGGTGATGCAAAACGGGTGGGGGGAGCAACACTGAGGGTGCGGTGGGGGAAGCAACATGGAGAAAGAACAAAGGAATGGTTGAGGCGAACAAACAAGAGAGAGCAACGTGGAGTTTAAATGCACAGGGGAGCGGCCGGAAGGGTGAAGCTTTATAAAAGGGAAATCGCACTGCAGCTCGAAGGGCAAAGTTGAGGATTTTTTTTTTAAATGTTATGAAAAAAATATGCTTGAGGAAGGGAGAAAAAACGGGGGCAGCACCTTCATGATGCTTTAAAAAAACAAGATGGGTGTGGGGATGACGATGGAGGGCGGAGCCAATAGAAACAAGTTAAAAAAAAAAAACACTGGGAGGGTAGTGGAGAAACACGAGAGACGGCCTGCGGCCGTCAAAGTGAAAGTACGGCCGCCATTGCTGTGGGGAGGGGGGAGGAGAAATGCGACACGCCTGGATAGTGTGAAGCAGCAGGGGCCTTTGAAGTGAAGCTTCACTTCAAAGGTGTGGGAGGAGTGCGGCTCGGCTGAGCGAGAGCGCACGCTTAGCGCACGGGCACAGCATCAAATCGCCAGTTAGTTAAAGTCTGTTTAAGCCCCTATAGTCTCGCTCCGCTCAATGCGCATGCGCATTGACAGGTCGTGAGACCTAAAAATGGCATATAGCAAAAGGGAATTGCTTAGTACCTCGGGTTTAATATTATTTGGCCATCTGTCCAGTGTAGTTTCAAAGGTCCCTGGAGCTAGTAGTCTCTTGTATCCAAGTAGCAAACCGCCAGATTTAGTGAGGGAAATTTTAGATTGTTACTTAATACGTTTGAGACTATAATCTGTGACACACAATAGTTAGTTTTTTGAAGAACATGCAGTTCATCATCATCATTGGTCTTTATTCAGATATGCATTATTCATAAAAGTGCAAACATTTCTCGTAATCACTTACATAGTCCGTCATTAAAATTATTAAAACAAAATTCGGATATAAAACTAGTCAATAAAGATATTACAGGATTATCACACATAATCAATAGCAGCCAAAACTAAGGTACCAAAGTGCAAATGTTTCAGGGAGTAGCAGCAGAGATGGGCAAGTTATTAGGTCATGTTAGAGTTACAAATAGCTTTATATAAAGTGCCAATGTGCAACGTGTAAGTAAAAACTGGGAAAAATAGCAACAAGAAGACAAAATTATTAGATTCTATACATAGTGCTCTGTATACCCACATATCATTCATATTGCATGGTGGCCTGTTTAAATATAAAATTCAAAAGTGTAATACATCCTGATCCAGCGTTCAGGAATCCTTAGAAGAACGCGAACAAATAGCCATTTTCAAAAAGGTGCACAATCAATATGTTAAATCATCATCTTTAAGCTAAAGAATGATTTTATATGCAACCTTAAAATCCGCTATTCCTTTTATCCTAAAAAACTGTATCAATAGATGCATACTATATTTTTGATAAAAGGTGCAGAAAAACAAGAAAGCAGCATAGACTGTTTTCCTAAATTGACACATGGGCAAACCATATCCTCAATGTTGGGTTGATAGCCTATGGGGAAGCACAGCAAATATGTTATTGTACCCGTTCAAAGGCGAAAAAGAAGGCTTCGCTCCCAACGAGTGATGTCTCTTAAGAGATAGCTAACTGGAACACAAGGAGGTCCGCCTTCTACCATTAATATATATTTTCCCACGGATACTTTGATGGACTCCTGTGCATATCTTCTATCCCCATAATGTTTATATAAAACTTTACGAATGGTCTTTCTGTCAATTCCATCTAATTGTTCAGGTTTATAAAAAACATGGCCAAGATTGACTGCTGTTAAGTTTGCCCGTACATCCTCTAGCCACGGTATGTCTCCACCCGTGTCACATTTTTAGACAATCGGCCAAGATCTCCCTTGTTAACGAGGCTGCTGGATTTTGCCAGACCTTTAGCCAAAACATGGCAGGGCGGGACCTAATATAATCCTCTAAGTAAGGTAATCTTAGCTCATTATGACAAATAAAAGTAGATGAAGAAATTGGTAAACCAAAAATTCTCCTGCAAAATCTGTTTTCTTCAGCCTGGACACTTTTCAGGTTTATGAAACCCCAAATTTCTGCCCCATAAGTCATAATTGGTACACATTGTGTCCTAGAGATTTTAAGTAGGGACAGTACCACCTCAATTCTTTTTGGTTGAGGAAGGCTTGTTACTGAATTTATTGCTTTTAAAAATTTGGTCCGTCCATATGCCAGGTGCGGTGTCCAGGACCCGTTATCTGAAAATTGTAAACCCAGATACGAGAAAGCGCAAGTGCATAGCAGGGAATCTGAGCCCAAAGTAATAGTACTAATAAGACATTTTTTAGGGCCACAGCACATTAAAAAAGATTTTTTTTTAATTTGTACAGAGATTCAAACTATTCATAAAAGCTACAAAACCCCTAACTAAAATTCATAGAGCGTTAGGTGTATGCCCCATTAAAACAGCATCATCTGCATATAATAGGACGGGCAGTTTCTTACCATTAATTATTGGGACATCAGTAGTTTGGCTGGACAATACATTATGTAGCTCGTTAACATATAAAATAAATAAAAGTGGGGCAATAACGCACCCTTGTCTGACGCCTCTGCCAACCACTATGCCCCCTGAAACTGCCCCATCCATGCTTATTCTTACCCGAGCCCTTAGGTCCCTATGCAGATATGCTAAAAAAGTGTACCATATCTTTGTCCAATCCATAATCTAAGAGGCATTGCCAAAGCCTGGATCTATTAACAAAATCAAAAGCAAATGCCAGGTAGAGGGGACTGTGTCGGGTGATGGTATATTTCCCTATAATTAAATTAAGATTCAGTCACTGTTTCACTGTTCCACTGTTCCAAGATGACTTCGGAAACCCAGCTGGCATTTATTTATTATGTTTTCATCCTCTGCCCAAGTTCTGATTTTGTTAAATAAAACTCTCCCCAATATCTTAAGAGTATTGTCAATTAGAGAGATTGGTCTATAGCAGCTCGGATTAGATCTATCTCCCTTTTTGAAAATGGGGACGATCACAAATGTGGACCAGGTATTTGGAATTTTAGTTATTGTTAAATTATTAAAAACATTGGGTAGCAAGGGAGCCCAAAACTCTGGCCTAAATTTTATAAGGTCAATTGGTAGCCCGTCGGGGCCCGGGGCTTTATTTCCCTGGCTCTGGTTTATTGCATCCTCAACTTCTGATAAAGATATTTGAATTTGAACAAGATTGAGGTTTGCAAAAATATCTTCACATTGAGACGTGGAAGCATATATTTAAAAAATTGGCTACCCATGCTTCGCTTGTTATATTACAACTTAGCAGGGTGGATGTATTACCGAACGCTCTCAATGACTTAGTGGCTGACCAAAAACCATTTGTATTGTTAAGCTTAGCAGCACAGGCCAGTTAACTCCAATGCTCTTTTAGTACCACATCTCGTCTATGCTTTACTGCATCTTTATAAGTATACCTTAGCGCTCTAATAAGGTTAGGGTCCCTAGGGGAAACAGATAGGGCGGGTCTGAGTTCCCTGTTAGCCCTAGAGCAGATGTTATCAAACCACCTGGGCTTAAATTTAGGTGTAGCTACAGGTCTAGAGATCAATTTTTTAATGCCTGTGCATAGTAAAATAAAAGCAGGAACTGCCTCTGGGTAGGGGTTGGCCAATGTGAGGCACGTCTCACAAAGCGATGGATAGGTTTTTACCAACTTTTGGAACACCTTCGGGCAGTCCATGCCCTTCCATTTAACTCTTAGGCTATCAGTGGAGAGTTTTATGTTGCCAGCGCCTAGCTCCTTTCTGGTGTTGGGTCTCAAGGCTGCCCTAAAAGAAACTAAGATAGGATTGTGGTCCCCAAAAGTGGATGCCCTGACCTCTGCCAAAACGAAATGATCTTCTAATGGTGCAGATATAAAAACATAATCTATAGTTGAGGCTCGTCCAAAAACTCTATAAGTGGGTGTTGGTTGTTCCTAATTATTTACAGAAGCGATGTCCGTAACATTTAAAAGGCTGCTATTTGATAAGTGGTCTTAGTTCATATCCTCTCTTACATGGGTTAACTGAGATATACTGGGTGGGACTCGCAGTATTTCCCCCTGCTATCTTCGCATTAAAGTCACCCCCCAGACATATCCCTACCGGTTTATGCTTTCCCAGCAAATTATCCATGTCCGAAATAAAATTAAAAAGATTAACAAAATTAACATTAGGTGTGGTTAAAAAGTCATTATAAAAATTAATAAAACAAAAAAACCCTGTGTATAAATCAATACTTGAAAGTTAGCATTTTTGATGGGAATTAATTTTACTCTACCACCTGATGCAATGCTAACCCATATTGATAAACCGCCCGAGGGTCTACAGTGTTTAGGATAAGGGGGTATGATATTGAAACACTCATATCCTTCTAGATATAACTCTTTAGTTGCCCAAGTCTCCTGGAACATAAGGATATCAAAATTATTTACCATATTAACCCATTCGACAATGTTTAGTTTAGAAGCCAGACCAGCCACGTTCCAGCTCAGTACCCGTAGTAATGAATCAGAATGATCATTTGGAGAAATGATTTCCACCTCAGTGTCAATATTGATTTTAAAAATCAGCATGGGTGCCGTGAATATAGAGTCAGTCGGTTGAGATTTAAAAAAAGGTCAATCAAGAGTGTCTAGATTGGAGATGGCGGAAAACCTATTTACGGACTGGAAAAATGGGCTAATAAGTGGACGCTGTGTCGGTGGTGGTCTATAGAAAAAGCAGAGGGGTAGTGTGCAGATGTTTGTGGGTAGGGGGCAATTAGTCTCTCTAACAGCTAGTATAAATCTAACAATACCTGGTCGACAAAAGTTGATGACAATACAATCACCCCTAATAGTTTTTTAAGCTGGTCCCATCCAGCCTACCCTTTGTACCATTAAAATATCATGTATATCCCACCTCCTGTACCCTTTATGTTTAACCAGCCAATCCACACTTTTGTTCCGTAGTTGTTCCCAGGACTCAGGTTTATTTTTCTCTAATGGGGGTACCCCTGCAAGAACCAAAGCATACAGGCAAGATACTGGGGATAGATTTAAAACATCCTTATTTGGCTTAACATGTCCACCGGTATTAATATCGACAGTACTCTAGCGGACTGTCGGGCCGTCATGGGCACCAGTGATGGTCATATTTTGAGTATTAGCAGGTCCAATGCATGTTTTTAAAACTGTGGGATCATTAGTTTTACTATTAATATCACGGGGGGCAAATGGCAACTTTGCAGTTTGGGGTACATATTTCCCACTCTGGGATAAATTTCCCTGAGGACTGGCCTGTTGAGACGGCTGATTAGGTTCCCTGCAGGGACATTTTGCCTTAGTGGTTAAAGATTCCAAGCGATCTAGACGCTTCCATAGCTTTGCAAAACTTTTATCCACAATCCCTTTAACATGTTCATACAGTGTGTCAATAATAATATCTATGGCAGTGTCCCCAAGTGTAAAATTAGAAAAGGCAGTCTGTGTGGACTCCGTCTGTGAATATACAGAATTACTTAAAACATCCAATGAAACGAAATCAATTGAGTCCCTACTAGGGATTGAGTCTACTAGGGCCTTCGGGCCCTTAATCCATGTATTCAATGTTGTGTATTTTGAATTCAAGCGTGGGGGTTGTTTCTGTTTGGAGCAAACTGGTTTCGCCGCCTTCCTCTTCCTTTTCGCTCCGCATACTTCAGGGTTAGGGGATATGTCAGAATTAGCCAAAACTGGAATATCAATTGGACAACTCCCAGATACAGAGTCTACTATTGCACCTATATGGTCAGTGCCTTCCACGCCCAGTAAGTTCTCTCCAATTAATAGATATGGACAGTGGTCAGCCTCATTATGTATCATTATTTGAGGGTCGCTTATATCAGTATTCTCAACTTGTACTGCAGATTGGGGTTTTGTGAGACCCAGGGACAATCGTCTGTCAGTTCAATCTTGGTACTGACTATATCCATCGCCCTTTCCAACATGGCATCTATAGACGTAGCATTACATGCTACGGTGGTTGGATTTTGTTTGCCCATGGTGTTATTTGCCCCAGACATTCAATGGTTACTTAAAAAATACACCCCACTCACCACTGCAGGGTCCAGCTGTCTTTGGAATGGCGATATCGGGGGTGGCCCTGCTCGGACGGGCACAGATGAGCCCACCCTTGGCACGCCCGCGCCGCCGGAGCCCGATCGTCCTTTTGGGCGCCTCATGGCGCTGTCTGGTGGAGTCAGCGGCATGCACGCCGCAGGGGACGCTGGGAGGCGTGGTTTGCCTCACCTCCAGCGTCCGTCCTACCTGGAATTGCCCCGGTGACTCTCGGCGGTGGCGACTCCCTCAACAGCAGCCCCAGCAAGGTGAAAGTGACTCGGCGGTGGTGGCTCTCTAAATAATGCCCCAGGTAAGATTTACAAAACTGCAGGTCTCCAATGAGCTCCCGCACCGCGGGAGCCCGACCGTCCTTTTGGGTGCCTCCTGGCGCTGTCTAGTGGCGTCAGCGGTGTGCGCGCCGCAGGGGACGCTGGGAGGCGTGCTTCGCCTCACCTCCGGCGGCCGTCCTAGCTGGAATTGCCCCAATGAGTCTCGGCAGTGGCGGCTCCCTCAACAGCAGCCCCAGCAAGGTGAAAGTGACTCTCGGCGGTGGCGGCTCTCTAAATAATGCCCCAGGTAAGATTTACAAAACTGCAGGTCTCCAATGAGCTCCCGCGCCGCAGGAACCCGACCGCCCTTTTGGGCGCCTCCTGGCGCTGTCTGGTGGCGTCAGCGGCGTGCGTGCCGCAGGGGACGCTGGGAGGCGTGGTTCGCCTCACCTCCAGCGTCCGTCCTACCTGGAATTGCCCCGGTGACTCTCGGCGGTGGCGACTCCCTCAACAGCAGCCCCAGCAAGGTGAAAGTGACTCGGCGGTGGCGGCTCTCTAAATAATGCCCCAGGTAAGATTTACAAAACTGCAGGTCTCCAATGAGCTCCCGCCCCGCAGGAGCCCGACCGTCCTTTTGGGCGCCTCCTGGCGCTGTCTAGTGGCGTCAGCGGTGTGCGCGCCGCAGGGGACGCTGGGAGGCGTGCTTCGCCTCACCTCCGGCGGCCGTCCTAGCTGGAATTGCCCCCATGACTCTCGGTGGTGGCGGCTTCCTCAACAGCAGCCCCTGCAAGGTGAAAGTGACTCTCGGCGGTGGCGGCTCTCTAAATAATGCCCCAGGTAAGATTTACAAAACTGCAGGTCTCCAATGAGCTCACAATAAGTTTTGTGAAGCTGCATACAGATAAAACTTTATGCTTCTGATTTTCAAAAATAAGTTAACATCTCAATTAAAATTTATATTTAAAATGTCACATTCTTTTAGGATTTTAAAAATATTCCTGATGGAAGGGCCATGTAAAAAAAAAATTTTTTTTACCAAGGGACGTTTTGTAGCTTTGTGCAAGTCAAAATGCTATATTTAAAAAATACTTGTTTTAGGAAATAACGTTGTAGTTTCAATAGTAACATATGCTTGCTTGCATATTCCCCCCCATAAAATATATCTGCAGTAGGCACCATTTTTGTTGTAAAATAAGGGCACAGACTGTGGTGTAGCATCAAAGATTTCATCCAATTCAAAAATGTAAAATATATTGTTTTTAATAAAAATCAGGTAAAGCAGTTATCTTAGGAACCCAGTATAATTCTAGGAAACTAAGGCCACAAAACTGTTTATTTTTGTCATAATTTAAATCTGTGTTTAGATATTTTTCTGTTCAAAGACTTAAATGCAGCTTTTAAATAACTAAAGGGAGGAGCAGATTCTTTGTCATGTTAACAGAGCCTTCTTAACCCCTTAACTGCTGCCCCCTCCCCCAGTGGTTCCATTGTTATTGGAAGACTTCGGAGCATGCTGAATGGGGGAACATTTGTGGCTCCCCACAGTTTCCAGAGGATTTCCTCACAAACATGAGGAAAGTGTGTAGTCTGTGGGGCATTGTGGATCCATGTAAAGTACACTATCATGGACTCCCCTGGGTGTCTAGTTTTCAGAACTGTCTGGGTCTGGTAGATTTTCCCAGATGGCAGCCTACCCAAACCTGCCCATGGCAGCCATTCGCTGTTGCAAGTGGAACAATATTGGGAGTTAATCACACTCTCTTAGTCCATATGTAAAAACAACACCAATAAAATTCAAATGTCCTCTTGTTTGGCACTGGGATGGAATTTCTTAGTCTGCAGGGGAGTAGAAAGACTTTAGAAATTTTAGGGGTGCGGGTGGGTGGATGTTGCCATACACTAGGCTTTCTAACCCCCAGGGGAAAATTGGGGAAAACCTCCTGTCTGCCCGAGGACGGGAGGCAAAAAGATTGGTTTAAGGAAAACGGGCTGCATTTTAAAAAACACCTGCTTTATTGAAAAGCAGTCCCAGACATGGTAGTCTGCTGAGCCCATAAGGGCACCATCCCTGGGAGGGCCAGCCATTCTCAATGGCATCGCAAATTACTAGTGGCCCATTAATATTCACGAGCCTCACATTTTGCCAGGTGTATTAGAGTCTGGGGGGATGGGGGGAACAGTCATCACAAGGACAGGTTAAAAGGGCATAGGGATCAAACTGACCCAGAGGGAAGCAAACCATTGAACAAATAGTACTCTATCGAAATTTAGAATCTATCCCCAGGGTTCTTGGCTGCAGTAAGATAATGTTCGGGCCACTAACCGTTTTCAATAGCAAGAAAGATCTGATTGAATTTTTCGTGAGTGCCCGTGCTTCCCTTTCCTTTTTGGCCTTATTCACCCTTTTTGAGGGAGTTTGGCATATCAAAGATGTCTATACGGTCGAGGGAATGAGCAACTGATTTTATATAGTGTATCCAAGGAATCTTCTGGCCATACATGCATTCCATTGAATCTTCAATCACATTCCTGTTAAACCACAGGCTCTCATTTGACCAGACAGATATCCATATTAACAATAGAGCCAATGAGACCTGATCCTCCACAAAGTTTAACCCCAATTCCTTGTGGGTGACAAATGAGGGGCTGTTTGGACCACTCCCCAGGAGTTTCCTACAAAAACGGTCCTCTTCCGTCTGGATTCCCTTGGGCTTTGGATGCCCCCAAATCGCTGCTCCATACGTCAAAACTGGGAGAAACTTCATTTTATATATTTATAACAAGGGCAGAACTGGCTTGTTACCTACTGACAGTGGAAATCTAAATAGGGTGCCACAGGCGTGGGTAAATTTGGAACAACGGCTAGATATACAGAGGAGCCAGTTCCTTCAAATCTGTGTTCTGAACATTTAAATGATGTGTTATTTCTGTGGAGCCAGTCGAGAATAAAAGAAACTAACGTGCATCCCACAGTATCCTGCGTCTCCTGAAGCCAAAACTGCAATTCAATCCCTAATCTCCGCTTTGATTAAGCAGCCTGTTTTTTGACCAGAGCGAGTGATTGGAATAACCCCGCTCATCTCTTTTTAATTTCTCCTTTGACTCTCAACACCAAACACTGAATGGCAATCATTACCCACGACTTCACCATGGAAAACCATATGTGGAGTCTGTCTCAAGTTCTGCCTGCCACAGTTTCTTGCCACTAACAATGGAAATGTGAGGCAGCTCATTGCAATCACTTGCACCAATCACATGGCATCCAATGCATTCCAGTCCGTATCCAGGGGCTTTGGTAACGCCACTCTTGCTGGCACCCCTAAAGTCCATCTAGCACCGATTAAATCTGTTCTCAACCTAGCTGCCAGACTTATTTCTGACTGTAAAAAAATTGACCATATCTCTCCTGTCCGTAAAAACCTAAACTGGCTCCCAATTGAAGGTCGATCCACCTACAAGATTGCCTGCATCACGCACAAAGCTCTTCACCAAAACACCCCTTCCTACCTTTCAAGCAAACTACAAAAGGCAGGGTGCTCCAGGTCCCTGAGGAGCACAAACTCCCTTGTCCTTATCCCTCCCAGATTAAAATGCAATAAGACCCAATCTCGTGCATTCTCTGGTAACGCTCCTACGATCTGGAACTCACTCCCCAAAGATCTTCGCTGCAACCCCTCCTACCCTCTCTTCAAAACAAGACTCAAAGTGCTCCTCCTCAATAAATATTGGGGTTCTTAATGTTACTGACTTTTGTCCCCGCTCTCTACCTCTCTGCTCTGATTTGCTATTATTACCTAACCCCTCTCCCCCTTTTCCACTCACTCTCCTTCACTTCACCCCCGCTCTCTCTCTAATTTTTAACTCCCCTTGTCCCTTCTACTATCCCTCTTTTCCTTTGCCCCCTTCACCCATTTAACGCAATGTTTTTATCTTGTTTTAATTTTTCTGCTCATTGACAATTGTATTTTGTATTTTTGCATGTTTATTTACCATGTAAAGCGCTCTGATACTCTTGGGTCCAGCAGCGCTATATAAAACCTTTTAAATGAATAAATAAATAAATAAATAAAATTAATCCTTTAATGTTGGAGATCCTCCCACAGTGCACGCTCAGATTCTATGCCGGAAGGAAAAGTGAAGGCCGTACATATAATCATATTCATTTGTTGTTTCTCCCTAACGGATGGATATGATGACCTTGGTAATGTAATTTAATTAAATTGATGAACATGAAATTTCATGAAACATGCATTTTATTATCAGAAATTGATGGATCAATACGTTTAATTTGAATCAGCTATTGGCTGTTAAGGAGCAGTGCATCTTTGGTATCATGTTATGATTGCACATGAGGTTTTTAGCACTTTATGGTTTGCCACAAGGCTTAAGAAGCGCTTCGATAGGGTGATTATAAAGTATTTTTAGAGCTGACTTTAATATGCAGTGCTTATGCAGCATAATAAGACACCAGGGAACCTCATATGCCACTGTTTCAGAAGGTGACTGTGAAGAACAATTATCTGATGAACTACCGGCGCCCCCATGGTAGCAGTCCGATTTTTCTCTGTTCCAAAAACCTAGGAATAAAAAATGAAAGAACGACATCAAAAAAGGGAGGAAAGATTACTCGAGGAAAACATGATCATTGAAAGAAGTTACGGAAAGCAAGGGTGCAACAGTGACACGTTTTTTAAACGCCAGAAAGGGGGAGAGAGATGGTCATAGGGCGAAGGATTGCTTGCAAAGAAGAGAAAAGGAGGACTCTGAGACTGATACCGACCCTGGACGGGATCGGATCCAACGAGATATGAACGAGGGGTGAACCAGACACAGAGACGTACCAGGTAAAGAGGCAAGCACAATGGTCCCAAATCGTAACTCTTCAATGACCCAGTGTATGGTCATGGCTACTAAGGTGGGTGTCTAGATGGTGACGAGTTAACTTGGTTTTCTTTTCTCTTTGTTTCATTTTTTATTTGAAAGCAAGCAAAAATGAGAACGGCAGAAAGGAAAGGGATTCGAGTCACCAGTTCCCTTACAACACTGGTTCTTTACCTGTCGTCTGGAGCCTACTCGGGGCGTCTGCAACTGCTTAGAAAATGAAATAATATTAAAGGATCAAGAAAGTGTATATAAATAAAGAATTCAAACTGAACATTTTGAAAGGAGAAGGAATTTGAAATTGGTGGCTTATAAATTTGTATCAGATTGGTTTGTGATGCATCAAACAATATATTATGCACGATGGGTGGCTTCATCTGAAATTATGAAACGCACCAACCTTCCCATTAAAAATTTGATTTTTTTTTAAATACTTGTGAATTAAATGAAACATGTCTTCATTTGTGTATTTAATTAATGCTTTTGTCTGTACATTTTTTTGTATTGTTTTGTACTTCAAATAATTGAAATTGATTAGGCCGGGCTCCCGGGCTTCCAGTAATGACTCAGTGGATGTCCCTGGATTCCAGTAATGATTAAGTGGTGGTCCACAGAAGTCAAAAGGCAATGAACCACTGCCTTACCAGATATCAAGCAACAATTCTATTAAAAGAATAAAAGTGGAAGAGTAGGTGGCCATTGCAAATCACTGAAGCAAAATACACTTAGGAAACCTTAAAAACACTGGAAAGCCATTGATGCCACAAAGAGACAGGCAGAATAGAAACAATTTAAAAGAAAGGAGCTACAGAGTGAACCCCTGATACGGGGTGGGAAATTCAGGGCGGGAAATTCAGGGCAAGAACAGAAACTGGGAAAGAGGCTGGATTTCTGAAGTATTAAGACTGGAGAAAGACCAACATTATTTTACTTCACTTGCTAACGAATACTGATATCTAACTCTGGTTCTCTCTAGGGTCCACGAAGATGGCTTTCAGTGGACACCAGGGGCTGCAGACCTGAAAAAAGAAGATAAAGGTTAGTGGCGCTGGTACCCCAGAGAAAAGAAAGCCTCTGAACTAGGAAACCTTTTTGTTCAGTTAATGAGCTAAAACCTTTATTGCAGTTGGGGCAGCGGACATTTTATGCGCCATTATCTATTCATATATTATTCTGTGTGCAAATATGTGGCAATATACATATGCAGATGTCACAGTTTGTATATCTTTAGTACAGTCATTAGTTTGTTGTATACTCCTGCTAACTACATGATCATTTAAAGTTGTCCTAACTGCGACTAGGCCTTTGAGGTTTATTTTCCGTAGCCAGAACTTGATGCCATTCTATAGCTAAGAAGAGTAGCTCATTATTTTGCCTGTAGAGAAGTTAATTTACTTGATTGACTGTTATAATTTACTCTGTGTGTTCGGATGAGAAAGAGCCTTCTGTACCAGGCGGACCAGACTGCTATCTTCAAGGCCATGCAGAAGTGTGTGCCGATGGGATCATAGGACGTTTACCTGCAGCAAGAGGACTGCGTAACCTGATTGGCCCCATCTTTGGGGGTATCAGGAAAACAGCTGTGAACGGATTGTATTATTTTAACTGTGTGGCTAAGTTTAGTTAGGGTAGAGCCTATCCTGACACAGCTGAGGGAAGACTTTGCCCTAACTGCTACTGGAGACCTCATATTCTGAAGTAATCGAGTTACTCTGGAGCGTTTCTGCCTTTTACCTTGATCCTTAACGTGGTTCATTTCAGGCCAACACCATCTGCTTAGGAAGTAATAGAGTTACTCTGGAGCGTTTCTGCCTTTTACCTTGAACCTTAAGGTGGTTCATTTCAGGCCAACACCATCTGCTTAGGATTTCCTCATTGCTACTCTTAGATGCTTATATTGTTGTTGTATTAGCTTTATTCGATATAAAATATCATGAAAGCAGTTACAAAATAAAACAATACCGATGATAAAAAAAAGACATGCGACATGAAATTACACACGTTATAAATATACATATATCAATCATTAAAAATTCATCAGATCGGATAACACTGTTAAAAACAAGAATATAAAAGGGGGATAATTCCCAAATGTCCGAAGCATAAAACATTTAATTCAGGGGTATACTACAAAAATGATAATGGAAGAGCCAGGAGGGAATGGGCCAGTATTTCATGCTGGCGATACTGCTTCAGAACCATAAGGCTGGTGCACTTTAAAATGTATTCGGCGGGCCATATGTTTTGATGGAATCCCAGTTAAAAGCCTCTGGGTTGCCTGGACTAGCACTTCTTTTCTACAATCTTTCTCCCCGTTAGCCAGGCTATACCCAGAACCTTGTTTACAACAGGGGGTGGTGAGGGACAGAGTCTCTGAATTAAGCAGAATACTCTCACCCTGTCAAGAGATCAGGGCTAGATCCAACACCGTTTTTTAGCTCACTGCACCATCCCAGTTTCAGAACCTGGCTGTATGCAAATTAGTCTGTTCCTGTCCCAGTGCATGATGGGAACAGGGCAAACCAAACTACAAAAGCCAATTCTTACACTGGGAAGGAAACAAGCTTCCGGGGACCGGTTTCTGGCATTACAGCCGTCTTCGGCCCGGCTTGCTTGAATCCTGATGGTGCAATGAGCAAGGGACTCATGTCTGAGTATACCCTTCCACGCTTAGGGTGGACAAAAATATTTACAACAGGGGGTGGTGAGGGACAGAGTCTCTGAATTAAGCAGAATACTCTCACCCTGTCAAGAGATCAGGGCTAGATCCAACACCGTTTTTTAGCTCACTGCACCATCCCAGTTTCAGAACCTGGCTGTATGCAAATTAGTCTGTTCCTGTCCCAGTGCATGATGGGAACAGGGCAAACCAAACTACAAAAGCCAATTCTTACACTGGGAAGGAAACAAGCTTCCGGGGACCGGTTTCTGGCATTACAGCCGTCTTCGGCCCGGCTTGCTTGAATCCTGATTGTGCAATGAGCAAGGGACTCATGTCTGAGTATACCCTTCCACGCTTAGGGTGGACAAAAATATTTACAACAGGGGGTGGTGAGGGACAGAGTCTCTGAATTAAGCAGAATACTCTCACCCTGTCAAGAGATCAGGGCTAGATCCAACACCGTTTTTTAGCTCACTGCACCATCCCAGTTTCAGAACCTGGCTGTATGCAAATTAGTCTGTTCCTGTCCCAGTGCATGATGGCAACAGGGCAAACCAAACTACAAAAGCCAATTCTTACACTGGGAAGGAAACAGGCTTCTGGGGACCGGTTTCTGGCATTACAGCCGTCTTCGGCCCGGCTTGCTTGAATCCTGATGGTGCAATGAGCAAGGGACTCATGTCTGAGTATACCCTTCCACGCTTAGGGTGGACAAAAATATTTACAACGGGGTGGTGAGGGACAGAGTCTCTGAATTAAGCAGAATACTCTCACCCTGTCAAGAGATCAGGGCTAGATCCAACACCGTTTTTTAGCTCACTGCACCATCCCAGTTTCAGAACCTGGCTGTATGCAAATTAGTCTGTTGCTGTCCCAGTGCATGATGGGAACAGGGCAAACCAAACTACAAAAGCCAATTCTTACACTGGGAAGGAAACAAGCTTCCGGGGACCGGTTTCTGGCAATACAGCCGTCTTCGGCCCGGCTTGCTTGAATCCTGATGGTGCAATGAGCAAGGGACTCATGTCTGAGTATACCCTTCCACGCTTAGGGTGGACAAAAATATTTACGACAGGGGGTGGTGAGGGACAGAGTCTCTGAATTAAGCAGAATACTCTCACCCTGTCAAGAGATCAGGGCTAGATCCAACACCGTTTTTTAGCTCACTGCACCATCCCAGTTTCAGAACCTGGCTGTATGCAAATTAGTCTGTTCCTGTCCCAGTGCATGATGGGAACAGGGCAAACCAAACTACAAAAGCCAATTCTTACACTGGGAAGGAAACAAGCTTCCGGGGACCGGTTTCTGGCATTACAGCCGTCTTCGGCCCGGCTTGCTTGAATCCTGATGGTGCAATGAGCAAGGGACTCATGTCTAAGTATACCCTTCCACGCTTAGGGTGGACAAAAATATTTACAACAGGGGGTGGTGAGGGACAGAGTCTCTGAATTAAGCAGAATACTCTCACCCTGTCAAGAGATCAGGGCTAGATCCAACACCGTTTTTTAGCTCACTGCACCATCCCAGTTTCAGAACCTGGCTGTATGCAAATTAGTCTGTTCCTGTCCCAGTGCATGATGGGAACAGGGCAAACCAAACTACAAAAGCCAATTCTTACACTGGGAAGGAAACAAGCTTCCGGGGACCGGTTTCTGGCATTACAGCCGTCTTCGGCCCGGCTTGCTTGAATCCTGATGGTGCAATGAGCAAGGGACTCATGTCTGAGTATACCCTTCCACGCTTAGGGTGGACAAAAATATTTACAACAGGGGGTGGTGAGGGACAGAGTCTCTGAATTAAGCAGAATACTCTCACCCTGTCAAGAGATCAGGGCTAGATCCAACACCGTTTTTTAGCTCACTGCACCATCCCAGTTTCAGAACCTGGCTGTATGCAAATTAGTCTGTTCCTGTCCCAGTGCATGATGGGAACAGGGCAAACCAAACTACAAAAGCCAATTCTTACACTGGGAAGGAAACAAGCTTCAGGGGACCGGTTTCTGGCATTACAGCCGTCTTCGGCCCGGCTTGCTTGAATCCTGATGGTGCAATGAGCAAGGGACTCATGTCTGAGTATACCCTTCCACGCTTAGGGTGGACAAAAATATTTACAACAGGGGGTGGTGAGGGACAGAGTCTCTGAATTAAGCAGAATACTCTCACCCTGTCAAGAGATCAGGGCTAGATCCAACACCGTTTTTTAGCTCACTGCACCATCCCAGTTTCAGAACCTGGCTGGAACCTAAGCGTGGAAGGGTATACTCAGATGTGAGTCCCTTGCTCATTGCACCATCAGGATTCAAGCAAGCCGGGCCGAAGACGCCTGAAATGGCAGAAACCGGTCCCCGGAAGCTTGTTTCCTTCCCAGTGTAAGAATTGGCTTTTGTAGTCTGGTCTGCCCTGTTCCCATGATGCACTGGGCCAGGGACAGACTAATTTGCATACAGCCAGGTTCTGAAACTGGGATGGTGCAATGAGCTAAAAAACGGTGTTGGATCTAGCCCTGATCTCTTGACTGGGTGAGAGTACTCTGCTTAATTCAGAGACTCTGTCCATCACCACCCCTTGTTGTAAATAATTTTGTCCACCCTAAGCGTGGAAGGGTATACTCAGATGTGAGTCCCTTGCTCATTGCACCATCAGGATTCAAGCAAGCCGGGCCGAAGACGCCTGAAATGGCAGAAACCGGTCCCCGGAAGCTTGTTTCCTTCCCAGTGTAAGAATTGGCGTTTGTAGTCTGGTCTGCCCTGTTCCCATGATGCACTGGGCCAGGGACAGACTAATTTGCATACAGCCAGGTTCTGAAACTGGGATGGTGCAATGAGCTAAAAAACGGTGTTGGATCTAGCCCTGATCTCTTGACTGGGTGAGAGTACTCTGCTTAATTCAGAGACTCTGTCCATCACCACCCCTTGTTGTAAATAATTTTGTCCACCCTAAGCGTGGAAGGGTATACTCAGATGTGAGTCCCTTGCTCATTGCACCATCAGGATTCAAGCAAGCCGGGCCGAAGACGCCTGAAATGGCAGAAACCGGTCCCCGGAAGCTTGTTTCCTTCCCAGTGTAAGAATTGGCTTTTGTAGTCTGGTCTGCCCTGTTCCCATGATGCACTGGGCCAGGGACAGACTAATTTGCATACAGCCAGGTTCTGAAACTGGGATGGTGCAATGAGCTAAAAAATGGTGTTGGATCTAGCCCTGATCTCTTGACTGGGTGAGAGTACTCTGCTTAATTCAGAGACTCTGTCCATCACCACCCCTTGTTGTAAATAATTTTGTCCACCCTAAGCGTGGAAGGGTATACTCAGATGTGAGTCCCTTGCTCATTGCACCATCAGGATTCAAGCAAGCCGGGCCGAAGACGCCTGAAATGGCAGAAACCGGTCCCCGGAAGCTGGTTTCCTTCCCAGTGTAAGAATTGGCTTTTGTAGTCTGGTCTGCCCTGTTCCCATGATGCACTGGGCCAGGGACAGACTAATTTGCATACAGCCAGGTTCTGAAACTGGGATGGTGCAATGAGCTAAAAAACGGTGTTGGATCTAGCCCTGATCTCTTGACTGGGTGAGAGTACTCTGCTTAATTCAGAGACTCTGTCCATCACCACCCCTTGTTGTAAATAATTTTGTCCACCCTAAGCGTGGAAGGGTATACTCAGATGTGAGTACCTTGCTCATTGCACCATCAGGATTCAAGCAAGCCGGGCCGAAGACGCCTGAAATGGCAGAAACCGGTCCCCGGAAGCTTGTTTCCTTCCCAGTGTAAGAATTGGCTTTTGTAGTCTGGTCTGCCCTGTTCCCATGATGCACTGGGCCAGGGACAGACTAATTTGCATACAGCCAGGTTCTGAAACTGGGATGGTGCAATGAGCTAAAAAACGGTGTTGGATCTAGCCCTGATCTCTTGACTGGGTGAGAGTACTCTGCTTAATTCAGAGACTCTGTCCATCACCACCCCTTGTTGTAAATAATACCCAGAACCTTGGCCACTCCGCAAATCATTGTTGGTGATGAGGCATCAGTTCTTAGAATGCGGAGAGCTGCGCACTGATTCATTGGGCCCAACATTTTGCACATTGGTTTAAGCCATTTAACTCTGGCCCTTCTATAGGCCGGACAAGCAAAGAGGAGATGGGCAATGGACTCCTTGTGATAGCCACAACCTGGACAGGGCACCGATGACAGATTTGGCCCCTTCCAGAGCGCTGTCACACTATTGACAGGGAGAGTCCCGAGTCTCAACTTGATGTACAGAGACCTATCCCGCGGGACCTGGATGAAATCTGAATACGGTTCCAAGACCCAAGTAATTTTATGGTCAAAGAACCCCTTGGTCAGTTTTCCCAACTTGGGGTTCAAGAACTCTTGTGTCTGCACCCAGTCCCAATAAGCTCTCTTCAGATCTTGCTTTGTGGGTGGGACCTGGGTGGCCAATGCCTCCTTGAGCCCCAAAGCAGATAAAAGCTGACGGAGGTCGACTAGCCATTTGATTCGACTCCCAGAATCGGCTAATATTAATTCATCAAGGGCGGCCACATAATTAGAAAGCTCGGGAGTCCTTCTTAGGCGCGCCCAAAATAACAGGGGCCGCAAACAATCGATGTCCTGTATGGAACGTTTCACCATGTCATAAAATAAGGGTTTCAGCAGGGTGGATAAAGGGAGGGAAATGAGGTCTCTCAGAAACTTATTTTTGGATTTGGCGAGCTCACTCACGTTCCCAAAGCCTTAAAGTTCGGCCCCATATTGGGCCGAGGGGAGTGCCTTCCCATCATAGACCGCTAGGGCCGGGGCTACTAACCTACTCACAGACTTGCATTGTTCCCTAGCAATTGCCCCCGAAACCCGCTTGTGGTTCAGGAGCATTTTGGCTAAATGGGGACCCCACCTAATGTTCTTAGAGATGCGGATTCCCAAGTAGTCAAAAGAATCAACGCAGTCCAGAGGGGAGTCGTTCAGAGTGATGCAATTTCTGAAGCATTTGGAGGGGTTAATTGACATCAATTTAGTTTTATCAGTGTTGATTGTCAACCCACGGGCTTTACAAAAAAGGCCAAACCTATTCAGAAGCCTCTGGAGGCCACAAGGTGATTTAGATAACAGAAGAGTATCCTCGGCGAACAGGAGGGTTGGTGTCTTCTCGCCCGCCAGGTTTGGAGCATCTTCTGGTTCCTGCCCAAGATAATCCACCACCCCGTTGATGAATAACGAGAACAGGGTGGGGGCCAGCACACAACCCTGGCGGACCCTCCTGTCCACTGCGATCCTCTCTGTCATTTGCCCCTGTGATCCCCATCTGATTTTAGCATAGTTTCCGTCATGAAGACTTTTAACCATGTCGAGGATCAGTGGGCAAATGCCCTGTTGCTGGAGGGTCTGCCACAATTTTTTCCGGGGTACCAGGTCAAACACGGTCTTTAAATCTATAAAGGCCAGATACAAACTACCTTTCCCTAGAACCACTACTTTCCAGTAAATCATAAAAAATCTGAATACCTGGTCCATAGTTCCCACCTTCTGCCTAAACCCCACTTGATAATGGGACAGAACATTGTCATCCTCAATCCATGCTCCGATTCTCGTGAGGAGGACCCTGTCAACCACCTTCTGGATAACATCGATCAAACTGATCGGTCGGTAGTTGGCAGGGTCCTCTATCCCCCTTCTTGAAGATAAGGACGACCTCGGCTTCTTCCCAAGAGTCTGGGACGGATAATCCACCTGCTATAAGGTTGATTATCATCAAAATAAAGTGAGCCCAGGGCTTGGGGTCATGCAAAAACAGGTCGCCAGGGAGGCCATCAGGCTCCGCAGCCTTCCCAGGGGCAATACTATGTATCGCTTGCTCCACTTCATAGAGTTCAAAGGAGCTGAATGTTGAATGGTCTCCTGATGCATTTGAAGGGGACACATGGGCTAAAGCCATTGGGCGATCATCTCCTGAGTAGAGAGCAAAAAAATGCTTGTACCATTGATTGTCTGTTATATGGTTGGGAATTGAAGCTGTCCCATTCCTACACTGCGCCTCTGGCCTGGTTGCCTCCTCGCTCCTCCGCGCTCCTGCTCCAGAGCCCCTTGCTGAGCTAGATCTTCACCGACGCTGAGAGCAGCGCCCCAGCCGCCGCAGGGCCGCCCGCTCAACCTGATCCCGTTTTCCCGCCGCTTCCTGCCTGCGGCCCCGCCCCCTCGCCACACGATTGGTGGACGCGACCCCGCCTCCCAGCTGACCCGCCCTCCCGGCTCCCCTCTTAAGGGGACCCTGCACGCACCTGGGAAGCGACCACTGCACCTCTGGCCTGGTTGCCCCCTCGCTCCTCCGCGCTCCTGCTCCAGAGCCCCTTGCTGAGCTAGATCTTCACCGACGCCAAGAGCAGCGCCCCAGCCGCCGCAGGGCCGCCCGCTCAACCCGATCCCATTTTCCCGCCGCTTCCTGCCTGCGGCCCCGCCCCCTCGCCACACGATTGGTGGACGCGACCCCGCCTCCCAGCTGACCCGCCCTCCCGGCTCCCCTCTTATGTCGCCCCCTCAGCGACCGCGCAGCGGACGCGCGCAGCGGGAGCACCGATTGAGCGCCGAAGGTGCGCCAAAGGTAAGCCCGTCTGCGCCTGGACCGCGCCCAGTGCCAAGACCCCTGGCCCCCGCAGACCCCAGCCCACACGCCGGACTTACGACGCCACCGAACTCTACGCACTCAACGCCGGAAGAATCCCGGGCTGCTACCGAGCCACCCCGAGACGCACCCACGGACCCTTCTGCAGCAACGCCTGCAAGTTCACCTGCATACGGACCTGCACCACTCCAGCAGCGCTCAAGACCTCGACGAGCCACAGCAGCAGCCACCTGAAATGCATCCTGCTCAACACCCGCTCCGTCCACAGACACGCCGTCGAGCTCTGGAACCTGCTCGACACAACTTCACCAGACGTCGCCTTCCTCACGGAAACCTGGATGAACGCCTCTTCAGCGCCCGACATCGTCATCGCCATCCCAGACGGCTACAAGATCATCCGAAAGGACCGCATCAACAACACCGGAGGAGGCATCGCCATCGTCCACAGGAACACCATCCGCATCACGACCAACACCGACGACACCCTGACAACCGCCGAACACCTTCACTTCCAGGTCCACATCAACCCCAAGACCACCCTCAGAGGCACCCTCATCTACAGACCCCCGGGACAACGCACACAATTCAGCGAAGACATCGCCGACTTCATCAGCCCGCACGCCCTCTGCTCCGCTGACTACATCCTCCTAGGGGACCTCAACTTCCACCTGGAGAACAACAACGACCGCAACACCACCACCCTGCTGGACAACCTCGCCAACCTGGGACTCAAGCAACTGGTGACCACCCCCACCCACTACGCCGGACACACACTCGACCCCGTCTTCTCATCCAGCAAGGACATCGCCTTCAGCCACGCCACCGGACTCCACTGGACGGACCACAGCTGCGTCCACTTCAGCCTTGGTAGGACCACGGTCCACCACCACCAGCTACAGGTTGCACGCAGGAGCTGGAACAAGATCACAGCCGACCAGCTCACGACCTCCCTGAACATGAACCCTCCCACCAGCACAACGAACCCTAGCCAGGCGGCCACCAACCTCACGAAGTGGATCAGCGACTGCGCAGACGAGCTCGCCCCCCTGAGGACCCCGCCCAGCAGACCCGGTAGCAAGAAAGCCCTATGGTTCACCAACGAACTCAAGAGCTCCAAGAAGAACTGCCGAGCCCTCGAGAGAACCTGGCGAAGAGACCCAACACCGGACAACATGACTGCCCTCAAGCTCGCCACCCGAAAGCACCACCAACTCATCCACGCCACCAAGAAAACTGCATTCAAGGAACGACTGGACAACAACGCACACAACAGCAAGGAACTCTTCAACATCGTCAAAGAGCTCTCCAACCCCAACGCCGGAAACAACGACATCACCCCTTCGCAAGACCTCTGCAACTCCCTCGCCTCCTACTTCCACAACAAGATCGCGGACATACACAACAGCTTCAGCTCTCTACCGACGAACGCCACGACCGAACCACCGCCCCCCACCACCACCCTCCGCGCCTGGACTCCGATCAGCACCGAAGACACTGTCCGCACGATGAACTCCATCCACTCCGGATCTCCGACCGACCCCTGCCCTCACCACATCTTCAACAAGGCCGACGCTGTCATCGCACCCCACCTGCGGGACATCATCAACACCTCCTTCGACACCGCCACCTTCCCGGAGAGCTGGAAGCACGCCGAACTCAGCGCCCTACTCAAGAAGACATCGGCCGACCCGACCGACCTCAAGAACCACCGCCCCATCTCGCTGCTCCCGTTTCCAGCAAAAGTCATCGAGAAGACCGTCAACAAGCAACTGGCCGCCTTCCTCGAAACGAACGGATCCCTCGACCCCTCGCAGTCTGGCTTCCGAGCCAACCACAGCACCGAGACCGCCCTGATCGCAGCCACCGATGACATCCGAGCGCTACTCGACAACGGAGAAACAGCGGCCCTTATCCTCCTCGACCTCTCCGCGGCCTTCGACACTGTCTGCCACCGCACCCTAGTGCAGCGCCTCAGCAACGTCAGAGTCCAGGAGAAGGCACTGGAGTGGATCATCTCCTTCCTCGCCGGAAGGACACAGAGAGTCCGTCTCCCTCCGTTCAGATCTGAAGCCACCGAAGTCATCTGCGGCGTCCCTCAAGGCTCCTCGCTCAGTCCAACCCTCTTCAACGTCTACATGAGCCCCCTCGCAGACATCGCACGCCAGCACAACCTCAACATCATCTCCTACGCTGACGACACCCAGCTGATCCTCTCCCTCACCAACGACCCCGCCACCGCCAGAGCCAACCTTCACGAAGGGATGAAAGAGGTAGCCGAATGGATGAAGAACAGCCGCCTGAAACTGAACTCAGACAAGACGGAAGTCCTCATCCTGGGATCCTCACCCGCCGCGTGGGACGACTCCTGGTGGCCCCCCGCCCTAGGCAGCGCACCCAAACCAACAGACCACGCACGCAACCTGGGCTTCATCCTGGACTCCTCCCTCTCCATGACCAGACAAGTCAACGCCGTCTCCTCGTCGTGCTTCAACATACTGCGCATGCTGCGTAAGATCTTCCGGTGGATCCCCACCGAGACCGGGAAGACGGTCACCCAGGCCCTCGTCACCAGCCGTCTGGACTACGGCAACTCCCTCTACGCCGGAACCACCGCCAAACTCCAAAAGAGACTCCAGCGGATCCAGAACGCCTCAGCGCGACTCATCCTGGACATCCCTCGTCGCAGCCACATCTCCGGACACCTGAGAGACCTGCACTGGCTCCCGGTCAGCAAGAGAATCCCCTTCCGTCTCCTCACCCACGCACACAAAGCCCTACACAACCAAGGCCCAGGATACCTCAACAGCCGCCTCAACTTCTACGCTCCCAAACGCCAGCTTCGATCGACCAGCCACGCCCTCGCCGCCGTCCCCCGCATCCGAAGAGCCACCACAGGGGGACGGTCCTTCTCCTACCTCGCCGCCAAGACATGGAACTCCCTCCCCACCCACCTCCGCCTGACCCAGGACCACCTCACCTTCAGGAAGCTACTCAAGACCTGGCTGTTCGAGCAGTAGCGGACCCCCCCAGCGCCTTGAGACCCTCTGGGTGAGTAGCGCGCTATATAAATGTGATGATTGATTGATTGATTGATTACATTCTTTATTAATTAGGTCCCAGAATAATTTTGGGTCCCTCTGTTTGGAGGCAAGATTAAGTTCTTGCCAGTGTGCCTCGTCCCAATTTCGCCTGGCTTCTACCTGTGCCCTAGAGTACTCTTTCCTTGCAGCCCTGACTGATGGTAGATCTTTTTCCCTCACCGCCAGGGCTAGTGTTGCCCTCTTTTCTTTACAGTCTGAAGAGTATCAGGGGTTGCTAGGCCTTGCTTGGTCCCGCCTTGGGCCTACTTTTCCTTTGGTAATAAAAAAGGAACTCAGTTGGACAATCGAGTCCTCATAGAATCGATGGAAGTCAAAATGATTCCCCTCACTGGAGAGCCCCATAAGTTCTGTGTTCTTCAACTCAAACACATGCTTAATATGCTGCAGTGTATCAGCGTGTTTGGAAATTTTCAGCCATTTGAGGCGCCTATTACAATTGGAGGGGCTTACCTTTCTAGTTATTAGTACGGGAGGGGTATGTTCCTGTCTTGCGGCCGGGGACCAGAGATTATTAATAGCTAGACAGAGGGGATTGTGGTCGCTATGTATGGAGGGTTTGACCTCCATATCCTGTAAATCTCCCCATAGACTAAGATCAAGAAGAATATAATCTATTCTAGATGGCGAGCTAATCCTGTTAAAGGTGTTCGCGCCATTTGGGTCTGATCTCGTCCTCTCATTAGCAGCCCTCAAATTAAATTCCAGGGTGAGGGCATTAATTTGAATGGCCCTCTGGGACCACTTTTTGATGGAAGGAAGACTAAGGGACGGAACGGCCCATTTAGCATCTTCTTCACTGACACTCAGCAAATCTTCTGTACTTAGTGGTTCGTACGTACAGTTGAGGTCCCTCGCTACTATAATATTAGAATGTGGCGAAATGCCAGAAAGCAAAGATTCCAAAGCTACTAAGGTCGGGGATATCTGGGCACCTGCGGGGCCTCTAGCATAGACATTAAATAGTTCCAGTGCAGCACTATTAGGTGTACCTTTGATTGACAGTTGCAAAATGTCATGTGATGAACTCTCATGAACCGTAATTAACCAGTTCAAGGAGCTGCTAACCCAGATCACTAACCCCCCCGACGGGCGTCCCTTGCCTGAACTTGTGGCCGGGATAAAGTAAGATGAGAAACCAGATTTATGGAGGGGTGCTAAACTCCAAGTCTCTTGAAAGATACAAATCTCGAATTTCTCAACAAAGTTATTCCATTCTGGGAGCAGAAGCTTCTTCTCCAGGCCTGCCACATTCCAGGAGAGAAGCTTGATCACTTTTAGATTAGACCTAACCTCCCCTGATGGAGTGTCCCCAATGCCATGTGGTGGCGGTGCTTCTCCAACCTCACAACCCTCACCCTGACAGAACCCAATGTGGCTGGGGGTTGTGGCGGTAGCAATCTCTGGGTAACTAGGTGCTAGATTATCTAGGCTCGAATATTCAATTGACCATGCATCTAGTCAGTCCACATTGCTCAGAACCGATCCTCCCCTAGTTCTCCCCAATGTCTCTTGGGTCTCCACTCCGATTGGGGCCCATATAGTGAAGCGTCTAATCTGAATAGAGGAGTACTCTGGGGAAGACGTGCGAAATTCCAGGGCTAATAAATTCTCAGCAAGAACTGCATCAGTTAGCAATAGCTCGATGCAGTCTAGCTTCAAATTAAGTGATGTGACCCTTCTTGCTTCTAGAATGTCCTCGCGGATTATAGATCTACATCCCCTCACATGCCGTAACCAGTGGGTGGCCTTATTACGGAGGGATTCGCCACTTTCATATCCTTGGTTAGCGGAAGGTTTAGGGAATTTAGTCATAAAGACTATAGCGTGGGTTTTTTGATCTAATTCGTGGCTCCATATCCCTGTCCCTGGAAGCCCCCGGTTTTAGCAAAGGTGTTTCGGGCCTGAGGTGTTTTTAATGATCGGCATAAGATTTGCTAGGACCAGGGGCTAGAGCCATCAGGGTGGAGGAACTCCCTGGCCTCGCCCCCCTGGACAAACTCCGCCACTCCCCACGGTGGAGGCGCCAGGCGCTGACTTGCTTTGAGCGGGGCCCAGCAACAGTGGGGGTAGTTGGATCGGCGGAGCACAAGATGGGACAGGGAAGTTGACCCTAAGATGTAACACATCGATCACTTTCCTTAAGGACACTACTTCTTTTTGCAGAGATTCCACTTTCTCCAGTAGACCTAATGTTTTTTTACAAGTGCATATAACCAGGGTGTCCGTAATGGCACAGGATTTATTTACCACTGATGATGGAGATCCCTCCCCCATATGCTCCAACACCGCGAAGCGATTGGAGCAAAGGAGAGAGGATGGATTGGGCTTGTCAGGTGTTCCCTTAGTGAATGAGACCTCTGCAGTGGTTTGGTTGGGGGGTAATTTTGGGAGAGGCAAAGGCGGGTGGGATAACAAAACCTCAACTACTGGGCTGGGAGCGATGAGGTTGGTATGTTGTGATGATTTTGTTTTTTAAACATTGAAGGAATTGATCTATGTAGATCGCTACCTAGATCCTCCTCCTGACAATCTTGGCCAATACCAGGTACTGGGTTGTTACCTCCCAGAATTGCCTCACATTCGTTGACTATGGTCTAAATTCTATCTAAAACGCAGTTACTTGCTGCATGAGTTACTTTTTTAACTTTTGTGCCTTTCTTATTAACATTCCCCCCAACACCCTCCATTGCCTTCCTTTTATCCATTAGCGATCAAAAAGTGGGTAATGCTTGTAACAGGGAGCAATGCTAACAATCAAATACAATTGACCCTTAATTAATTACATGTGTTCTGGGGGGGAACTGCAAATGTCCAAATATACCAGATCCCGGGTACAAACCTAAATAAAACACAGGGCAGGGGCAAGGGTCAACAGAGCAGTACCTTCAGACCTGGATCCAAAATGAAAGAGAAGGGCCCCGCCCTGGCTCTTCCTGTCGCTGACGGGCGCAGGACGGGCCCGCCCTTGGTCCGGGCTTGGCCCACACGCCTCGGTGCGCTAATGAGGGCTGGCGGCGGCGCCGAGCTGTGACGCTATCTCTGGGGGCCGGAGGTAGTTTTGGGAGTTGTATTCTCCTTCAGCCGTTCCCCTCACGGCGAAGACCTGGAGTGTGCCCTCTGCCACCGGGAACACTGCCAAATGCAGAGGATGTTGGACCGTTCCCCTCACGGTCGTTGGTAAGTTTTCCCCGGCTAATTGCAATTAGTATCCAATAGTAACAAACTAATAGCAGCAGTGGTCCTTCCTTTCCTCGGCTACTTCCCAAAAGAAAAAAGTCCTCGTATATACAATAGTATGTTATACACCAATATTTAGCTATAGTTTTTACCGAGTACTTCAAATCTTCTCAACATCCACGTTCCAACGGCGCTAAAATTGTAATTCTATATGGCTGCACACCGTGTGTTTATTTAATAAAAGCACCTCTCTCGAGCCTTACTGTTTGCAGCAAAACACTCCTTCGGCACCAGCTCCGGACAATAATTCAGCTTCAAACACCTCCGAATGGCTGAAGGTGAGCAAGTACCCCCGACTCTTACTGTTTGCCAGCAAAAACGCTCCTTCGGCACCAGCTCCGGACAGAGAATCGGCTTCAAGGAGCTCCAAATGGCCGCAGGTGAGCAGGTACACCCGGATAACGTTCGGCAGCCGCCGTGCTTCCGCTGTTCTCCACGCTCTGCAATCTGCACATCCATATCATAAATACTCATTCAATCGGGTTATGGAGAAGTTGGAACATCCAGAACTACAGTTGCAGGTGGTACACAAATATTCCCTCTGTATTCATTCCAGGGTCCCCAAATGTCATTCCACTTCCGAGGACGACCCCCTTGCCAGGTAAACAGTTTTTTCACGGAACATACACCAATCCATACTGTCTTTCCACCCCTCTACCGTTGGTGGCCTATCAGAACCCCACAATTGTGCTACATTTCGTTTAGCGATCGTGGTTCCAAACGTGATCCATTGGGTCTGTGCAGTGTTGAGATCCGTGGGCATTAGCTGCCATTCTTGTGGAGTCAAATTGGTTTCACTGTAATTTATGTTCTGATGTTCGCTCCCAAGATACACTTTCAGCTAATAACCAAAGCCAATAGGTATAGAAAATTACTCTGCATCACTCATAAATCAAATTTTGCCTTCATCGACGAAGAAATAAAGAAAAATACTGATTAGGAGACAGTCTATCTCATTCTGTCATTGGGGAACGACAGTTAGTAATCTCCATGCCTCACATAGGCCCTGTGTGCTATGCCTGTTGCCAGTGGCTACGGTCTGTTGGAAGCTGGTGGATCCTACCACATTCAAGTCATCACAAAGGGAATCATTAGCGAAACTGAGGGCATGAGTACAGGCCATCATATCTTCTAATAATCCAGTTTCACATGATGACTAGATGTAGAGTAGCAGAGTTGTAGTCCTCTTACATGGATTGTGCATGCAAACCTGCCTTTCACTAGCAGATTTGCAAGAGAAAGTACATGCGCCCAGGCCTCGCTCAAGCTAAGCTCTCCAATGATTCATCTATTTGGTGATTAACAGAGAAGACAAGGACCATGGTGGGGCAATTGGAAGTTGTCATTCATGACAATGCCTGTCTCTCTCAGCTGCTGCACTGTTCCTGCTTCTACTGGGGCACATTGCAGAGCTGAAGGAAGACTAGAAGTCTGCATTGCTCTTCATCCAACCCAGGAAAGTAAATCAGGTGGAGGATGAAGAAAAGTGTGTGAGTGTATATATATGTGTGTGTGTGTGTGTGTATGTGTTTGTTGTAGGTGCAGGTGTACAGGAGGGGCGCATACAGACCTAATAGAGCCCACACAGCTCATACTTGACATTATGGGTATTCTTGACACCTTTCCGGCTATCCATAACATCATTATGGTAGCCTTTCTTTAACAGCTGATGAGCACTCACAACATGATTATGGCCTAGTCTTGAAATATAACAGGTGTTTTTGACAAGATTATTTCAATTCTTTAATAACGGTGACCCATGCCAAATGTGTTATCTACGTTCTTAATGAAAGTTATACTGTTTCTTTCATCATGGTGGCTTATACTTGGCCTTCTTGCTGACTCTGGATATCTGTTGCATGGCGGTGACTCAATCTTGACGTATTTTAGATACTCTTGTTGGCAGTCTGGCTATCCCTTAATAGTGGCTCATGCTTAACCTATTGTGGCCAATTTGACAACTCCTCCACATCTTTGACGCAATAGCTACCACTTCTTCGATATTATGGGTGTCTTTACATAATTGTGGCTTTTTGTTGCGTGATTGTGGCGCTGGTGAATTGCTGTTCATCCATGGCTTATTGTTGATCTTCATAGCTTAGTTCAGGATCAACAGTGGTGAAATCACAAATGTGAGGAACATCCCTAGTAGTTGATGACAATGGCACTGAATGGGCACGAAAGGGAGGATATGTCCCTTTGTGCCTGTATTTAAATTGATTCTTTGTGAAAATGACAAGTTGTTTTAGGAACATATATGCATTTACTGAAAACGAAAACTGACATTTAGTAGTCAAAATACTTTTTAATTAAAATGGCAATCTTCTGTTTGTGGGAATTGAGCTTGTTTATCAAATTGTAAATATATTTTCGGGTCAAATGTTTGGATTTATGGCAACTAGTAAACTTATGTTTTGGACAAAGTGATTACTTTTCAGAAATATTTTGAAAGCTGATTTACGAATAGTTCATGCAGAGTTTGGAGGATATATTGATGACTTGTGTTACATGGTACCACATGGAATTTGCTAATAACTGATGTTTAATTACTTGTGTGGAGATATTTCACCATGTATGTTGATAAAACTTTCTATGTATTATCACTGCTGCTTATTGGAGTCTGTGCATTTAGTTTGGTGTAATCTGGTTCCTGTCAAAGTTTTAGGTCTTTGACAGGTAGCACTGCTACACACACCTATCAGATTTAACTAGTGCTGTTGTATATGACCCATGGTGTTATGATTTATGTAAGGTTTGATTTTTCTACCTTTTTCCTTCCAAACTCAGTCATGCAATATTTCTAAGAATGTACTTGAAAGGGACAGGATGCAAAAATGCATGTTAGAAATGCTACATTTTGTTATACTATAGATATTTTTTAGTGTGCATTCTACCATTAATATGGCCTTGCAGGATTGTGAGTTTATATACCTTCCACAGCCTCTGATTTCTGAAAAATATGAGGCCATATAACATTAAATAAGCAGACATGTAAAATGTCTTTAATACAAATTGAGTGTTTTGCCACCATCTATTCAAGGTTTCCCTTGGGAGCGTGGATCAGTAATGTGTGCCTGGCACCAATATTTTTTTAATATTTATTTATTGCTTGTTCAGAACCTCTGAATTTCTAGCCCATTTATCTACAAAAAATGTGTGGTGAAAATGGACTTTGTTTTTTCAAAACTGCATGTGGTGGAGACTCACTCTCATAAAGATGGCTTTTTTGTTCGCTCCATTTCAAGACCGGTATTTGTCACCTACCAATTTCAACTTTCACATGTGACCAACGGCTGCACCTAAGAGTGCTAGTACCCCTCCATTTTACCTAATATTCTTAGGTTATTGATCTTAGAGGGTTAGGCCTTAGGCCGTACATCAATGCTTGCATCTACATTGCCTCAATATGTAAAGCACACATTTACTTGACAACATCCACAATGTAATGTTATGTAGAGTGTACTTTAACAAGTAACTTTCATTATCAAATTACTGTACCAGTTTTTGAATTTAAGCATTCTTTGCAAAGAAGGAGATTACTGCTGTGTATTGAACTCCACAGGATAAAGTGAAGTAAGTAGATAATGCTATATTTCTTAACCTCCGGGTGAGTGTAATAGAGCGGCTGCTCTCAGTATGATCTGCGACCTGCAAAGCTGCCATGCGCTATGGCTTATCTCCTCTTTAATTTAACAATATTAATTTTACTAGATAAACAATCTAACTTTGTAACTATACAATATGGAAAAATCTATACATCATCACAACAGTATCTCCATAATAAGAGCTAATGCTGTCTCATCTAACAAATTGCAAAAGTAAAACATTTAAATATCGTTCAGAGTTAATACTAACTCAAACAATAAACTGAAAAAAGGAAAATATTTAAATGTAATCTTTCATCCAGTAAGGCGTGGTTTGTATGCTTTCACTTGATCTACACGTTTGTCGTATCTGAGGTAACGTTTCTCCTGAAACATTTCAACCTGAAACATTGATTTATTTTGATCAAACGTGTCTTTTTACATTTACCAAGATCATTGAAGTTAACCAGGGCAACTGAAGATTTTTTCCCTCACTTTCCCCCTTCTACACAAAATGCAGACTTGGATACAGCAATAATTCTTTTTGGATTGTTGAATTTTATCGTGACCTTTCCAGACTAACCGGGGAATGTTAATTCTTACAAAGTACCTGTTGAAAGTCAGTAAAATGTACTTGTACAATGTGTTGTACTTGGAAAAAGTTTTGACTTGTTTCTTCTTTACCAATTCATACATTTGTTTTGTAGGATTCAGAGTTATAAGTTAACATATTTCTCTTGACTTGATATGCTTCTGCTGAAGTAAAAGGAATTTGTCCTTTGAGTGCTTGGAAATGATAAATTGCCGTTGTGGAATGAGGTGCCGTATAATAGGAACTTAATATATCGTGAATGGCAGATGCAGGGTGTAGATTACTGGATAAAGCGAACCATATGCAGTTACCAGTACGTTTATTTCCTTGCTCAACAAGACCATTTCCTTGAGGGTGATGAAGACTAGTACGTCTATGTTCAATACCTGTTTCTTTAAGAAATTGAACCGTGGTATCCGATGTAAATTGGACCCTATTATCAGTATTCCAAACATTTGGAATACCTTCCTGTGAAAAGATTTCTTTAAGAAAACTAATCACTGTGTGTGTGTGTTTGGTGCTTTTGCAAAAGAAAAAAATATTTTGTAATTAAAAGTGCACCCTCGTTCCCAAAGGGATATCTCAGTGTTAAACCTTATCTTAACTAGTTCTTGTTGAGGACCTAAATCTGATACAACCAGGTCTTCAGTTTTTTCTGAAAAGCCAACAAGTCTGACATTGTACATAGGTTCTGAAGAAGATTATTCCAGTATGTTGCTCCTAAGAAGTGTAAAGAGTGTCCCCCATTTTATATTTCATAACTCTTCTACAAGATATTAAAGGCTAGGTGGCTGCATGAAGATTCAGTTTTTTATTGAAAGAAACTCATTTCTGTAATATTACTGGGCCTTTATCATAATGTGCTCTGTGCGAACTGGGAGCCAATGGAGATAGTTGAGACAAGCCAAAGCTGATCTACTAGTCTTATTGCAAATAAGTCTTGCTGTCGCATTCTTAATAGTCAGAAGCAGCGTGATCAAGTACTACGCCATACAGACATAGAATGCATTCCTATAGTCCAACCTGCTCATGATCAAGGCGTAAAAAATGTTTCTTCTTCATACCACTGGGCTCCATCGAAATAATTTCCAAAGTGTGCATAAAAGGTCAAAACAGATCCTGTATACCTTTGTCACGTCTTCTTGCAATGAAAGAGCTTCACCTATTAAGAAGCCAAGATTCTTTTCCCCTTTTTTAGATTTTGGTGCTGGGCCTAAGATAATCGGCCATCAAGAATCGTTCCAGACCTTACTGGCTCCCTCCAACAGGAAGATCTGTTTTATCAACATCAAGTTTTACCAATGTCTTTGCAGCCATCCTGCTACCTCTGAAAGGCAGTCGACCTAGTTCACCTGCATCTCATTATGCTTATCAATTGAAATAATCAACTGGGTGTCATCAGCATACATCACGATCTCAAAACCCATTTTCTTCACAATACTTGCAAAAGGTGCCACATAAACATTAAACAAAGAAGGGCTCAATGAAAAGCTCTGTGGCACGCCACAGTGCAAATTTCGAGAGCTAGATCTAAAAGTGGGTAGCTGCACCGATTATGATCTATTACCTAAAAATTAATAGAACCACTGCAATGTAGTAGAGTACAAACCAATTTCATCCACTTGGATCTATTATCTTAATCCAATTAGATCAATTTCAATCCATTGAGATATATAATCAAATAGAATTAGAGCATATTTGTCATTACAACAGAAAAATGGACACATGAAATCCAATGCCACTTTGGCCCAGGCATTCTACATAATTCAACCACTACCATTGGAGAAGTTTTAACAGTCAAATACTTGTCAGCTTTGCAATATGTCTCACAACTCAATTTCTGCTAAACACAAAATTCATTTTCAGCTACCAGTACGTTTCATGCAATCTATTTGTATTTGTATAATGTCATGCATAAATGTCCTGTATGAGCTAAATTTAATAACTTGTTTCTTAAAGAACAAGTGTGTATTAAACTCTCCCCCTGTAATCAATACCATCAATTAGAGCAAGTTCAGGTGAAATTTTAGAAAACATCCACAAACCACTGAAAATATTTCTTTTTTTTAATCCAACCATCAATTATATATTTGGAAATCTTACACAATGTGACACGGTGGCCCTCATTCTTCTTGACCTGAGTGCGGCATTCAACACTGTGTCGCGCACCGTGTTATTGAAAGCGTTGCAATCCCTGGGTATTGAGGGACTTGCGCTCCAATGGATTGACTCCTTTCTTACCAACCATACGTTTCAGGTTTTCACCTCCACGGCCAGTTCCAAAATTCATCGTTCCCCGTATGGAGTGCCCCAGGGCTCAGTTCTGAGCCCTCTTCTGTTTAATATTTATGTTCGCCCACTGGCAGATATTGCCGATGAGGCAGTGCTGTGTATTTTTTCTTATGCTGATAATACTCAGCTTATTTTTTCCCTTTCTACAGCGCAGGAAGCTCTTCGACTCTCCAGTTTGGTTTGAGGAAGATTGCGTCTTGGATGCAGGACAATCTACTCAAGCTAAATGGAGAAAACACTGAAGTTCTGAGCTTGGGGAAAAACAAGACATTTGAGGTCCTCAGCACTGGCCCCTGGAAATGGGAGCCTGTTCATCAAGTACGTAACCTTAGTGTGATTATCGACGATCAGTTATCTATGAAATATCAAGTCGTGAAGGTGGCCTCAGTCTGTTTCACCATTCTTAAATGGCTGAAGAAGATTCTTTGGATCCTGCCCCTGAGAACTGTGGTCCAGGCCCTTGTTACATCCAGGCTGGACTAAAGTAACGTCTTATATCTGGGTTGTAATAGGGATGTGATACAAGGATTGCAGATGGTGCAAAATGCGGCGGCCAGATTGCTCTGCCAGGTTTCTAGGACTGCCTCTATTTCTGTCTCTCTTCATAACCTTCACTGGCCTATGGTGGAGAATCATATTAAATTCAAGGCCTTGAGCAACGAGTTTAAAATCAAAATGGGTTCAGCCCCACAGTACCTGCAGTCTTTATTCTAACCCTATTTACCTTCACGTACTCTTCGCTCCACTACTCAGTTAAAATGTACTGTTTCTAGAATCTGAGGTATATGCACGGTCGATCTTTTGCCTACCTTGGACCCTCCCTTTGGAATTCTCTTCCCATCTCATTACGTAAAGAAACGATTTATGGTAATTTCTGTAAATGTCTGAAAAATTGGTTGTTCAACCTGTAGGTCCTTTTCTTCCCCCTTCTTTCAGGCTGGCACCGGGAAACCCCTCGGGTTAGCTGTGCGGCTTATAAACTCAAATAACATAACATAACAATGTAGCATCAGATAAAATGCCGCAAACCAGTCCGCTCTGGTGATACAAGACTGATTGTTAAAATCGACTGACGCGATTACGCATTTTTCAAAATCACCTTCAGTTTCTGTATCTTAACCTTTAATGGGAAATCGAGATCTTTTAGTGGCACCCAGTTAATGATCCACAGAAAAGTTGGATTCTAGCAATTTTGTGGAAAGTCTGGTGAGTTTTGCAGTTAGTTTCTCAGAATGGTCTGTTCAGTGTGTATATCAAAGGCTTGTTATCTGTTTAAAGTTGGAAATGTGTCTACCATAATACATTTCTAAACTTTTGTACAGCCCATGTACAAGCTAACTTTCCTTTTTCAATAAGTGAATATGATTTTTCCCGAGCTTTCAAAACTCTACAAGCAAAAGCAACTGTATGGTCAAACTTCTTATGAGTAACCATAGCGCCTAAACCTTTGTCACTGGCATTTGCTGTGACGCACTCTAGGGCATGTGGTTGTAATACCAATGCTTGTAACAAATCAGATTTGATGCACATAAAAGCCTCCTTTTGTTGAAGAATCTAGACAAAATCCACTTAAGTACCTTAGTAATAGGTTCAACTACAGATAAAAAAACTTTGGAAGAAATTTAGCAAAGAGTTCGCATAAACCAATGAAAAATATTACCTGCTCTCTATTATTTAGCTCCGACGCCGCTTCAATGACTTTGACCAAACTAGGTTTAAAACTAATTTCATTTGCACCAACTATGTGCCCCAAGTACTTTGTTGGTTTTGATCAAAACTAAATTTTCCCTGTCTCAAATGTAAACCGCTGACTCGTAAGTGTTCCAAAAAATGCACTCCATCTGTGAATATGTTAATGGGGATTCTTAACACGTCAAGTTGAAAAACTAGAACTCCTTCCTGAGTTTCCAAAATCCCATAGAGTACTCTGAAAAACTGAAGCAGCAGGCGCCATTCCATATGACATCCTTCAGTACTGGAAAACACCATCCGGTGTAACAAAAGCGGTAAGATACTTAGATGAATTTGATGGTAAGCACATCTTCAATCCAATTTGCTAAATATTTCACACTATTAATCTTTACCATCAAATCTTAAATTTTTGGCAGAGGGTGAGTAGCAATCCAAATATTTTTGTTTAGTGACCTCAGTTCAATACAAATGCATAATTTGTTATTTTTCTTTTAGAATTTTGCAATAGGCAAAAGCCCAATGGCGCTATCAATGGGTTCCCTGTACTTGCAATCTTCAATTTTCTCAAATGTATCCTGTGTAATGATAGTCTCCTTGGCTCCAGAATCCATCAGCAACTTAGCTATTTTCCTTTCCACAAATATGTCTGCAGTAGGATGATCACAAAATTCAAGATCTGTTGAATTCATATTCAGCAATATTTTTAAACTAGTCTGAAGACTCCTCTATTTCATTCACTTGAAGTTTCTTTTTTATACACACTTTTGCAAAATGACCCATTGCGCCACAAATTTTCTTAAACACAGGTCACTGCCGGAAATTAGCTGCATAACTAGGAGATATACAGTGAAAATGTGCATATCTGTTATGTTATGTATTAACATCTTTTGACTTCGACCTAAAAGATAAAGACTGAAGCTTGCTTTTTATATTCAGAACCGATTAACCAGCATTTGTCCTTACATTTCCCACTACTGCCTGTGAAGAACCAGCGCCCATCTCTTCAGAAAGAGCCAATCTGTTAAAATAAAGTAATTTCTCTTGGATGGCCTTGTAATGACTTCTGACAACCAGCTGGTCTCTTATGAGCTGTTTAGTAAAAGAACAAACTGTCTGACTACTTATTTTGTATCAAATCTCTGCTCTAATCTTTGTACAGCTTCTTGAAATTCATTCAGCTCTTCTCCTTCCAGTGGAGTACACACAGGTAAGTGGTCGAATATATGTTGACTTTTTCTTCCTAGACAGTGCTCTAATATGTAATTGTTGTGCATTAATAGCCCCAAGATAGACATTAAATGACGTGTACTTATCCTTACATTCAATAATTAGTTAACCAGGCAAATCCAAGGAAGGAAGAGGAGAATGCACCGATTGCATTTTATTTAAAGATAGAAATCCCAAAGAGAGGGGGCGTGGTTTTGACACCGAATCAAGATGGCAACTTTCCCATGAGCTCCGTTGCGGGCGCGGAGCCTTTCTTGACCTTGTGGCCTCCTCTATGCCGCTTCTCCGGATGCGAGTGCAGAATACAATGGGTGAACAGCGGCGGTATGTCCCTGTGCCATTTTCCGCACCATGAGGTTATGTTTTGATACCTGTGTGCCGCAACTGTGATTTTGTCATAAACGCGAGCGGCCGCCATTTTAGATTGCGTTCCTCGCGTTACAGCTTTGTTCTTCTCTTTTTATGGACATTAGCTATTTCTTCTTTTGTATTATTGCTCGTTATCTTATCTGGGACCGCCTCCATTTTTTTGACTTGGTTGCTGCAATTGGTGCCTTTTATTCCTACTGGTTCACTATTAGACTGCTGTTACTGGTGAAGGCATATCCCTTTTGATATGTTAATTCAATGACCTTTTATTTCTGCTAACCTGGGTCTGCCTTTTTGACAACCACACTGGATAATTACAACAGCGTCTCTATAGATTTTGTGCAAACAGGTTTTTGTGACCTCTTATTCACTTCACTGGGCCAGTTTTATTCCTTTCCTATCTTTACTAAAATGTTTCTTTCACTGTAACAAGATGGCCAGTGATTTGCATGTATCTCCCGAGCTGTCTTCGGGCACCAAACCTAAAAGAGCGAAGAATGACCCTCCCTCTCCTATTTTATCATCACACAATCCCCTGTTGGACTCTATCTTAGATGAAGTACATGGTCTGCAACCTTTCATGGTTAGCACCAACGAAAAATTGCAACAAATTGAGGATCGATGGATAGTTATGGAAGGGAAAATGTTGGAGTTGGAACAACGTGTGGGAGACCATCAAGACTTATTTACCAAAATACCTATGCTGGAACAAGAAATTCAGATACTTAAGTTACACACAGAAGACCTTGAAAATCGTATTAGACTGAACAATCTGCGTCTTTATGGTCTTCCGGAGACTCTTCCTGAAGAAATTTCTCTCAGACCTTCTGGATCTTCCTTCTACACCACCACCGAACATTAAGCGTGCGCATGGTTTGGGACGCCTTCAACCTCATTCTTCCATACCACGTGGTATTGTATTGGTCTTTCTGGAATTTACTGATTTGATGCATGTCCTAAAGGTGGCTAAGCTAAAACATCATCTTATTTGGTCCGGCCATAATTTGTTTATATGCCAAGATGTTTCAAATGCAACCAATACCTGTTGTAAAGAATTCTTAGCTCTTTGCCCTCAGATGAGACATTTGAACATTCAGTATGGCATTCTTCATCCTTGTCTTTGCATGATCACCTATGAAGGCACCTCACGGTTGTTTGATGATCCGGTGAAGCTGAAAACTTTTTTGCAAAGCATAACAAATCATAACATGGAGATTTCTCCTTAATATTTTCTAAAATGTTCATTTTTCTCTTCACTGGTTTGTTTTTCCTTTCCTTTGATTTGTCCTGTTATATCTCACTATAGTATTACTAAAATTCCTAATTTTGTACCATAGTCATCTTTCACTTTATCTTTCTTCCCTCTGGATCTCACTTTAAATCTATGACTACTTACTTTATATAGTCCTTTTTTTCTGTCGCCGTTCTTGTTTCTGACGTAAGCATGTCCTCAGCTTACCCCTAACCTTTACAATTCAGATCTGGATCTTTATACTTGATCTGTCCTTTTTTCTCTTTCATACTTTTCTCCTCACCCCTCCTTCCCCTCTATTTGATTTTGTTTCTTCCTGGTTTCCTCCTATTAATATTTTTACCTATGTATGAGTGTTGGTCCTTTTGTTTATTCTCTTTCTTATATTATTTGATGGTCGATAAATGGTATCTCTTTGTCTTTTTTATTCTTCTTACAGCTTGTTATTCCTGTTCTCGTATGTCTTCCCCCACACCACAACATGTTTAATGTTGTCTCGTGGAATGTTCGTGGTCTACGTCCAGCGTCAAAAGGTACTTTCTCATTTATTACACACATGTTGCCTTTCTACAGGAAACTCACTTAAGCTTAAACGTCAATGGGTTAATCAGTCAATTTTTTCTCCTGCTGTTAATCGTCAAGTTGGCGTTGCTATTCTATTCCACAACTCATTGAATGTGCAAAAATTATCAACTGAATGTGATTCGAATGGACAATGGGTTTTGGTTGATGCTATTATATATCAAAAGCAAGTCACTCTCTTCAATATTTATGGCCGTGTTAAGTCTGATCCCGAATTTTGGCAAAACATTAAATTGAAACTATTTTGCATCCCTAATCCCAATATAATTGTTGGCGGTGATTTTAATGATTGTTTGGACCCTTTTTCTGACAGAAAATTTAAGTGTAAATTCAAACCTAATAATACTCACAAAGCCTTTCAATCTGCCATCTCCTCTCGCCCATTCTATGACGTATGGAGAACATGTAATCCTGATGTATATGAATTCAATTTTGTTTCTAATGTTCATCAAACTATGTCTCGTATTGATTATATTTTGGTTTCTAAATCCTTACTCCCCTCCATCCAATCCTCTGAAATCGGTTCTATTTTCATTTCTGACCATGCTCCGGTGTTATCTTCTTTTGATATGTCTCTCAATAATTGCAAGCAAGTGCATTGAAGTTTTAATAATTTCCTACTTTCAAACCAAACCTTCATTTTAGAAGCAACCTCCTTTATTAATGAATGTTTTCAATTTAATCACTCCTTAGATACCTCTGTTTATAATAATTGGAATGCTTTTAAGGCCTTTACCACTGCCTATTCTGCTAGAAAGAGAGACATTAAATACTGAATATCTCCCAGCCCTTCAAAAAATAAAGATTTTAGAACATTATTATTTCTCTTCTAAATCCTCCTCAAGTTTACAATAACTGATTAAAGCCGAGTCTACCCTGAATCAGATTGCTACAGTTGAAGCTTGTAACATCCTTCTTAAAATTAAGTCCAAATATCATAGAGGCCAAAATCAGGCGGGTAAAATGTTAGCCAATTATTTATTTAAAAATCAAATCAGAATGAAAAACTTGGCCCTATTCGTTCTGAAGAGAATAACAAAATATTATCCTCCGACTCTGAAATTTTGAATACCTTCCAATCTTAATATGAACTATTATATACAGAAGATAGAACTCCTTCTGAAAGTGATATTGAAACTTTCTTTCTGGGAATACCCAAACCTCCTTCCATACCTGACACTCTCCTACCCCTTAGGGGACTGATGCTCTTAAATCTTTAAATAAGGCTAACGTTCCTGGCCCAGATGGTTTTTCTGTTGAACTCCTATCATCCTTTTCCTCCATTTGTGCCCCTAAATTATTAGAGTTTTTAACTCATTTTTGTCTAACTCTAAAGCAAGCGGTTCCTTTTTGGAAGCCCTCGTCATTATTTCCAAACCCGACAAAGACACTACCCTTTGTAAAAGTTTTTGATCCATCTCGTTAATCAACTATGATTGAAAAGTTATTGCAAAAATCTTAGTATCTCCATTGGGAACTGTCTTTCCACTCCTTAATAATCCTGACTAAGCTGGCTTTATTAAGGGGAGACTTGCATATGACAATGCCAGAATGTTTTTCAACATCCTTGCCCTTGGGAAGAGGTACCCCCTCCTCTAGCTGCCCTGTCACTTAATGCTGAAAAAGCTTTTGATCGTATGAATTGACAATTTATGTTTTCTACTTTTTGATGGTTTGGTTTTGGTCATAAGTTTATTTTTTACATCAAATTGTTATATATTGAACCACATGCTTGTGTATTTGTTAATGGTAATTTTTCTCGATATTTTAAACTACACAGGGGCACTAGACAGAGTTGTCCCCTTTCTCCATTACTTTTTCTCCTTTGTTTAGAACCCTTTCTTGAACATATCAGACATAATCCTTATATAACTGGTTTTAAACTCAACTCTCATGAAATTAAGCTCTATGCATATGCAGACGATATCCTAATTTATATGTCCAACCCTTCCAATTCCCTAGATCCCTTTATACAAGAAATTGCTTTGTATTCTAATGTTTCTGTGTACAAGTTAAATATCTCTAAAACTTTTACCACTAAATTCCTCTTGTTATTGTTACATGTTTGACAAAACTAATTTTACTTGGTGTTCCCAAAAGATTAAATACCTAGGATTATTGTTCTCCTCCAACATACCTGATACATTAGTTCATAATTTTACTGCCTTAAAACTTAAACTGCATAAGCTGTTATCTTCTTGGTCTCCGTTATTTTTATTCTGGTCGGGAAGGTCAGACACAATTAAAATGATGATTGTTCCTCATGTTCTTTTTATGCTCTCGATGTTACCTTTTAAAATCCCAAGTTATTATTTCTCCTAGATTATTTCTATTTGTACTAAATTCCTTTGGAACAATAAGCATGTTTGTGTTGCTTTATCTAAATTCATTCGACCAAAAATGGAAGGCTGTGTATGTTTCCTTGATTTTAAGTTATATCATACTGCCTTTTTAATCTGACAGTTCTATGCTATGTCTAAGGAATATCATGATTCTCCTATACCAATAAGGGGTTGTTTTTTACCGTTCATTGTTGCATGACTTTCCTTTCAAGATGTTGTTTTTATGACAAACTGCACTGTCATTTCCAAATACCCAACTGAAAGTATTCCCATAATTTATTACACACTTTTAAACCAACGATTTGACCTTTGCCAATCTTTTCTTGCCTCTTCTATCTGATATAACAAATGTATCAAATTTCGCCATACATCTTTTTATTTGAAGACTGGAAAGGGTATTTTTTATGTGTTTCATCTGATGGCTAATAACTCCATCATACCATTCCCTCAATTAAAAGAAAAATTTGGTCTCCCTGACTCATGCTTTCAACAATATAACCTATTATTTCCTGTACTTCAAACATTTCTGCTAAACAGTCATTTTAAATCCGATGTTACTTCAGTTACCCCTATGACACCCTTATTTAATATCAGTATGGATCCCACTCCAAGAGCTTCCTTTATATATAAAACAATGTCTTCCCCCATTACTACAAGGAACACATTCTCTACTGAACTGTTGTGGGAAATTGATTTATCTCAATCATTATTCATCAATGGAATTGAATGTGGCAAAAAACTTTAAAACCTCTAAAGCTGCCAATATTACACAATCCTTATATTCTATATATAATAGAGTGGTTGTTACTCCCCAATTTCTTCATAAAATTGACCCTTCTATTTCTCCCTTATGTTGGTCATGTCTCTCCTCTGATGGTACTTTGACACACCTACTTTATTAAGTACATGAATTTGGGAAAGGTATATGGTATAAATGTTTATTGATTTTCTCATGTAATATTCCATTATCTATTCACAATATTTGTTTGGGGACTATATCTACTGATTTTGATAATCTCCCTTCAAAAACTATTTCATTCGACCTTTTTATTGCTCTTGTTTTAAAGTTATATTAACTTGCTGGAAAGATAACGCTAAACTATCCTTTTTGGTTTGGTGGAATTTAATTTGTGCTGAACATAGAATAGCTTCTATTTCTTCTACTTCGATATCTCAAAAGATTAAATCTGATTTATTATGGTTACCTTTTACCACTTTTCTATCCTCACACTCATCCTTCTAATACTTATGACTATCTTGATGTATCACTTCTTTCTCTTTTTCCTCT